>NW_026534330.1:9382140-10004184 GCF_026225885.1 Hylaeus anthracinus | reverse complement strand
TCTCTCTCTCTCTCTCTCTCTCTCTCTCTCTCTCTCTCTCTCTCTCTTATTTTTCAAACTGCTGTGTTTAAAGGCTGATGTATGCAGTGCGTCTGTTTTGGTTGGACGGTATAAATACAATGGCCAAAAGCCGGGGAGCTCTCCTCGAATAAACACAGACGTTTCCCGGCTTCGTTGGCTGGCGACGAGCATTCGTGAGAAAATTCAGAGTACCGGTGCTCCAAAATGACCACAAGAATTTGCGCTGTGATACCGCCGGATTGGAGCTTCTATCAGGAGAGAGCTGTTTGTTCGGAAACAGGCACGCGACCAAGTTTCCTTCGGGTTGAGACCGCGCAGGGATTGTCGTCGCGATTTAATGAAATAAAGCAAGAAATCTCAAAGAATCCGCTTCCACGTTCTTTGTTATTTTCAGTTTCGCTCGACTCCGTCTGCTGATATAGGAGGAAATGGCAACATGGGCCCCCGCGTTTGAAGCTCTTTCTTATTATTAAAAGGGTTTAGTAAGGACGTCAATAATGCATGAGAAATAAATATAGCGGTATGTTTAAATAAAATATACTTGAAGTACGTATAGGCGTAAGAGAAAATGTGCAAGTAAAAATATTATTTTCAAGACTAAATGCAATAACAAATATACGTGAACGGGATAAAATAGATAAGTATATAGAGTAATTTTTTTTTTCAAGAATTTATTCGTCACCTTTAATTATTATTGTTGAAGAAATCATTATATTATTTGTATAGATACAGTATACAGAGTGCAGCTAGAAATGCTGTTTTAAAAAATAGCTTCAGGTCTGAGAAAATATGACTAAATAAACTGTGTCATATTCGTTGAACAATAGATACCAGTAGAAATAGCACAGACATACAGAATTGTATACTGTTCTTCATACGATCCTTTATTACGCTTCCCTTTTGTCCTTACTAGCCATCTCGCGCTCAGCTTTCGTTATTTAATGAGTAGTAATATATAGAGCTAAATAAATATTTGTCACATAACGATCTAATTAGCTCGAAACACTAAAAGATTAAGTTTCATAATCTAGAAGAATACCAGCACCAAGTAATGCGCAGTTTCTTCCAATTATCCCCTTTATAAATGACTACGCAGCTTTAATTAATAATGAAAAAAATATAAGTTAATAAATAAGTTAATGAATACATTAATAAACAGATGTACACAGTTTTGTTCAAGTTTATATTTTAATTGAGTTATGCATAACCTTTTATAAAATAATGTAATGTAACAATGACCTGTGTTCTAAAGAAATAATAAAATAAAGAAAGATAAAGTAAGTAAGGAATAGAAGATATGTAAATTGTATACAGAAATAAGGTCAAGAACGTTACAATTGAATGAAAAACATTGTACGTGTGCCATATTGTACCACACCGACTTAAATCGACAAAACAGTTTTTTGATTTTTAGGAATGATGTTGAGAATCAGACTAATGGTCGATCAAACTTAAGTAAAAGTAAACAATATTATAATAACTAGTAATTACTTTAACTTTTAACTTTCGTCACATTTTTAATATCTTAAACCATTAAGATTCAAATTTAATGTACGACCTTTAAATATATCTAACATTACTATTTGATATTACTCTTGTTGAAAACAAATAGTAAATTGGATCAGAAATGATACTAGAGATACAAATAGATGAATAAATCTATTTAAATCGTCACCCCCTTGTTTGTCAATATTGAATCACGTAAGCAAAATGTCCAAATACACTTGTTGAATGTTCAAGAGTGAAAACAGTCTAGACCTCTTGCATTATTTTCAATACATCAGAAAGCAATAACAAACCAAATTCATCTTATCAACCTGCTTGCGTTACTTTGATCTCGCGAGAGCTTTCATCACAGAACAACATTAAACAATACATTTCAATCGTTGATTGCCCCTTTCAAGGATGGTAGAAAGGTTTCGAGATGATTTATGAGCATCGTAAATGAATAATTTATGGTGCGCGAGAAGATCAAACGAGCGTTAAACATGAAATTCTTATACACACCCATCGCTTTCACAGGGACAAAACCGTGTGCCAGAATTCGTTACCGAGCGTCGACAAAAATATTCTTAATCAAATGATTTATATCGTTGTAAAACGGCCCTGTTAGAATCTATAGTAGCTGGATTCTAAAATAGGGCTGGAAAGATTGTTTCCGAATCGAATAAAATGCCTTAATGAATACCACTGATGCAAAAGAAATAGTGTATCTCGTTGAGCGTATGCCAAATTTCACGGAACTCTCTATTTATCGTTGTATTAGTGGAGTCGCGTCTAATAAGATAGAGTGTTTTATCGGACAAGTGAAAAGAACGTTTTTTACACGATACCAAATCGATCTTCTGGGTATAATTACTCGATTAGCTTTGTTTATACGCGTTCTTGAGTAGGTACCGTTGTCTAAATATTTGTAAAGTTGTGGTCGATCAAAACGTTATGACATTATCGTGTAAAATATCATCATTCACTAGTCGAATCACGTCTAGTAAGGTAGAGTCTAGTATTTGTCGAATGAAAAACAAACTTAGCATTTTCGACTCGTTTCTCTAAGTATAATGGCTTGTTCATCTTTCCGTATACGTACACCTGCGAGAGAACTGGTTTCTAAATACTTGTAAAATCGTGACTGATGAAATAGAAGGCGATTATCGAAACTTATTCATATTTTCGACCTTCTTATTCTATATCAATTTTTAATAAATTTTATCGTTTTAGTCGATTATTGCTTAAGCAATATATAAGGCAGTCTAAGGACAACATAAAGTCTTTACGATTTCTCGAGGCAGGGTAAGCAGAATAGCTCGCGCTTTCAAGCATAAAGCATAAAATGCAGCAAGATGCTTCCACTGTTAAGGATGTAATAACGGATTTATAGTTTCTGCTTGGCATCCATTTTCACGTACGGACGTGAAAGCATAGGATAAAGGAAGTTTAGGGTGAATACGCGTCAGCGACATAAAAAGGTGAGTAATACCAGAACGTTACTAATATTTTTGGTGAAACATTTCGATAACGAATTCTGACACAAAGTAAAAAAATGATGGGTATTACGAGAGATGGAACTCGGATATAAAAGTTGTAGTATTATGGATGCTACATGGTGTTGCATTAAAATTTAAATACCCATCTACGCGTAAAAGCTTTATTCGTTTATTTTTACGAACTGTACTTCAAATTTTAAGCGAATATAATCGCAAATACACTCGAGAAACCTGTCGATAAGCTTTTTGATTACAAATTGAGAACTAATAAGATAATTATCACACTGATATACATTGATTTTCTGTGATAGGTGATTATTATCGGCCTTAGGCCGATCGCACACGGACGCAATTGATCAGTTTCAAACCACTCTGAACCTAGTTGCATGCGACCGTGGATCTAGGTAAAACAAAGACAGTGGAGTAGGTAAAACAAAGAGCGCAAACGGTTTGCAACATTAATTTCAAATCGGTTGCGCCCGTGTGAGCTCGGCCTAAGTATTGCTTTAACTAATCGCACTTCCTTTCGATACTAAAAACTGCAGGGAACTGTCGAAATAACCCAGACACTTTCGTGATTTATTGTTCCATGAAAACGATAAAGGATCTCGATATGTATTATGAAAAACAACAGAGCAATGTTTTGATTGGAAACGCAGCAATGATTGGAAGGTATTACATTTATAAATCGCTTAAAACTTCCAACGTTGCTATTGAAATAATAAATAATGAGCATGAAAAAGTTAGCAATGGCGACGCCCTAGATTGCTATGACTTTTTCTCCATTCAGGAAATTCATGGCAATTTCGGCGGAATGAAACGGACGAAAGCGTGTCAATGCTGTTTCACGACAATTATTATCGATCTTAGCATTGCACGAGCGAGGTAGATACCCAATATATATATCCATTCGGATTATAGTCTTGTCATTTAAACAGTTCTTTGCAGACATCACGTTGGTTACGATTATAATTTTTTTTTTATTAAAAACACGTACTTCTTATTTTTCAAATACTGAACATACACTATTTCTTTTATATGTGACCAAATAAACTTTCTACGTTAATTCCACTTCCTTGCTCATAGATGTTTGTTCGACAAATTTAACAATAATTAATTTCGTATATCTACATTGAAAACAAAATTATTGCAACTTGTCTTCTCTAATTTGTAATACAAAATCGTTATTATGATATCAAGCTTGCAGAGACTAAAATGCATTTCCATCGTTTCTGTATAATATTCGTAATGCTAACTGTAAACACTCTAATTAAGGACGAACGTTTACTATCGGAGTGAATGTTAACTTCTGCGAACCTATTACAGCATTTGAGGTGAAAACAGCGGTCACGAAATGCATCGAGAAAAGTTACCCTCAAACGCAGAAACAAGGGGTAGTCGAGTATTGAACCCGCCGTCGCCTAAGGGTGAAATGTCTAGAGCTACCCCTACGTCGATCTACCAGTTGCTAAAACAAATCGTGACATGCGAAACTGCTGTTTGTCATGTGATGAAGTTGTTAATTATCGCAAGTTACTTGTGAAACTCTGGTGTTCTGTTCGCGTTGTTCAAATAGACTGATTGTGAATGAAAAGTTTATTGCATTTAAACTGTGAAGATGCTAATTAACTTTGTTCGATCCTTTTTTTTTGTTTTCCGATTTTAAAGAAGCATTTAAAAAATATTCATATAGTTGTGAGATTAAATTAAATTAGCTTTTGGAACAGCTAAGTGCTCTTCAAACAGAAAAATATTTTTCGTTCAACATTAATAAATCATTTTAATCTACATACGTATCTACAATCAAAAGAGATGAAATTATTGGTTTGTACATTTTTATGTAAAAAATAAAACATCGAGAAGAATCAGGGATGCGGAGAAATAACAATGATAATTGAAAAAGTTGAAGGAACTGAATTTATGAATATTTCCCTGATTGTTATCTTCTGCACTTCTTTCCATGGAAAACGTTAAACTTTGTTTTCTGCTGCGATTTCAGAAAAGATAAGAAAATAAAACGTTTAATAAGTTAATAAACTTCTTTCCGACAATTCGTCCGTGACTGATTATTTTTATAGCAGAATTGTAGCTTCTTGACAGGCTGAATTTTATTTTACGACGATAATAATAATTCTAGAAAATTATAGAATATTCAAGACTTTTTTTTAATGAAATAGACAGACCTGTTATTATTAAACCCGTTTAATATAACAATACTCGAACGATCATTATCATGAATTTCAAATTGTATTTCGCGCCTCTTCTTCGAGATCATAATTGTAGTACCTCTCATTGTCCTCAGTGTCGCCACAAATTTTAAAGCTTAGGGAAAAATTGTTTCCTTATACTCCGCAGTCTCGTACGCCGTTCGCGCGTCCGCGACCAACTTCATTCTTTCGCTTTGTGTCAGTGTCTTCACACGTAGACTGAGTAACAAATTACAGAATATTATATTATGGGTCGAAAAGATAGGAAGAGGACGTCGTCGATGGATGAGAATAAGGAAAACGACAGACTCTATCGAAAAATTCATAGACTAGAGGAGAAATTGCATCGAAGGAAGGATGATCAGCGTATGTTGGGAGGTAACCCCACTTCTTTGGTCCGTGGGATAAGAGACGCTTCGAAACAGAATTTTGTAAATTCTTGTTTCGAGTACTGTATCGACATCCGTCGATTCTGCCAGCGGCTGTGTCGTTGTGCAGAGTGCTTTGGCTCTTACCAAACGCACATCTTTCGTGTGACGAAAGAAAACAGTACATAAATTTAGGACAGCCGGGGTTTGTAACCTTTAAACGCGTCTTGGAGACGTGTGTGGCTTGTTTCATCAAACTTCACTTTGTGGGTACAAAATGGAATAGACAGGTTATTGGAACTCGATTCGATGGTGAGATACTCGGTCACTATCTCGAGGACGATCATCAGGAGGTCGACGCTCATCGAGTTATTTGAGAGATAATTTCGATTTTAGAGTTTTTGGTAGATCACGCTCTAGTTCTCGATATACATCGACACAGTCGTCTGTTTCTCGGTCAACAAAATCGAGTCAATCATCGTGTATCTGTGAGATACTGGTTTCGACGACCGAGAAGGACAGCGAGATTAAAGAATCTCGCGGCGGTCGAGACGGCGGAAGTTCCCGAACATGAAGTAGAGTTATAAGAGGAAATTTTGAACGTGTTTTAGATAAGAAAACCGCCGCTGCGGTGCATAAGGACGTAGCTCTTCGGTGGTCGGAGGTTTTGAAAAAAGGTCTGCCGGAAAAGGAGGTCAAGGCTTTGTTGGAGAAATACCCACCGCCAGAAAATTGCTCTTTTATCGGGGTATCGAAACTAAACGCAAAAATTATGGTTTCAGTACAAGAAGGCATTATTAAAAGAGATGATCGTATTATTGAGAAGCAAGAACGCATCGCCGCATGTCTAGTAGCGTTGGGTAAAGCGATCTCGATATCATTGAAGATGGACAGTTTTCAGAAACTTGTGTTGCTGGAAAAATTAAGCGATATGAGGAGACTTCTCGCATCGGTGCACCGAGAGAATTCTCTGGCTCGTAAAGGGCTTATTCTAGCGAGTTTGAATTCGTCCTTGAAGACACTCTCTCCGATACTTCGGTCGATGAGTGACTTTTTGGTACGGATTTAGAAGAAAAAATAAAGACGGCTAAGAATTTGGAACGAACATCAACCGACATTCAACAAATATCTAACGACGTCGAACGGGCGTCACCATGCAGCATCCAACAAGACGGAGACAAAGAAGTCTGCATACCGCAAAGGATCGAGTCATCAATACAGGGGACGTCGTTAATCTCATCGGAAGATGTAGCTAAACCAGCAGGGAAGTTAAGATTATTTGGTAATGCTAGGTAAAAGGTAACCAAGGTCTCGATGATCCATAAATGGGTTCAGGGTATTGTGATACCCTTCACGTCGTATCCGAGACAAGACCGGCCTCCGGTCGAACCCACATGGTCCGAACACGAACATGGTTTAATCGAAAAACAAATTAATAAATTAATCTCTAAAGGCGCTATCGAGAAATGCTTTACGTCAAAAGGACAATTTTTGTCGAATATATTTTTAATTCCTAAGCCGGATAGTACATTCAGAATGATACTAAATCTTAAGGGGCTTAACGAGTTCATTCACGTTGAGCATTTTAAAATCGAAAACTGGAAGGTAGCAAAGAAATTAAATTGTCGCAATAGTTTTATGCCAACGATAGACTTAAAGGACGCCTACTATTTGGTTCCAATCGAAAAGAAGTTCAGAAAATTTTACGGTTCCGGTATAAGGGAGAACTATTTGAGTTCACCTATTTACCGTTCGGCTTAAATGTAGCACCGTATGTTTTCACAAAATTATTGAAGCCGGTGGTAGCATACCTGAGAAAAAGGGGATTTACGTCTGTATTTTATCTCGATGTCATCCTTATTATCGATCAATCGTACGAGAAATGTTTTGACAATGTCCGCGAATCTGTAACACATTTGCAGGACTTGGAATTTATAATTAATAAGGAAAAAAGTCGCGCGATTCCCACGCAACGGTGTAAATATTTAGGACTAATTTTTGATTCGGTAAAAATGTCTATAGAATTACCTAAGGACAAAGTTCTACGAACCGTCGAACTCACTCGGAAGTTCAGTACAACTACCCGGTGCAGTATAAGAGAATTCGCGGTTTTCGTAAGGACTTTAGTTTCGCGTTGTCCGGCGTTGAAATATGGGATGGTGTATATAAGACGGTTCGAAAAGGTACGAGCTAGCGCACTTGAAATTAATAATAATAATTTTAACGCACAAAGGTTTATTTCAAGAGAGTTAAACGAGGATTTTACGCGGCGGGAAGATAATATCCGCTCCACGAGTGCGCCAATAGATGAACCAGAATTCGAACTCGAAATATTTTCGGATCTTTCACGTACAGGGTGGGGCGTTTTCTGTAAAAACCGACGTTGTCAGGGGTTTTGGAATACAGGTGATTTAAAATTACACATAAATGTCTTGGAACTTAAAGCGGCGTTTTTTGGATTAAAATGCTTCGCGAAGGACGTACGACGAAGTAGTATTTTGTTAAGGATAGACAATACGGCGGCAATCGCATACATAAATAAAATGAAAGATAATCGTTATGAGGATCTTAGTGCACTGGCCAGGGAAATTTGGCAATGGTGCGAACGAAGAGAAATTTGGATTTCGGCAGCGTATATACGTTCTAGTGAAAACGTCGAAGCCGATTACGAGTCACGGAGATTACAACCAAAAACTGAATTTGAGTTATCCAAGAGTGCATTTCAAAAGATCGTTAGATATTTTGGCATCCCACAAGTAGATTTGTTTGCAAGTAGAGTGAACGCGAAATGTAAACGTTATGTATCTTGACAGAGGGATCCAGACTCGATCGGCATAGACGCTTTCACGTTAGGCTGGAAAAAATGGTTCTTTTACGCGTTCCCTCCATTTTCAGTAATTTTAAGAATATTGAGGAAAATAGAACGTGAAGTGTCAATGGGCATAGTAGTGGTACCATACTGGGAAGCCCAGCCTTGGTTCCCTGTTTTTCTATCAAATTATCGGGGAAGCGTTGATTAGGAGAAAGATACCACTGGAATCGGTCAAGATATTGACAGCCTCATTATCAGAATCTTCGCTTCGCCAATAAGAATCGGGCCTAAGAAAATGGTGGGAATTTTGCGCGGAGGAAGAAATTGACCCGTTTACAGGTTCCACAAGTGAGGTGTTGAAGTTTCTCACAGTGGAATTGGACAAAGGAGCCTCGCATAGCTCGTTAAATGGTTACAGATCGGCAATATTTTTAATATTGAGACCTCATTTAGGCCAAAATGAGTATATTCAGCGTTTTTTCAAAGGAGTCACAAAATTAAGGCCAGCAGCACCGAGGTATGACTCGACCTGGGACCCCCGAATTGTGTTAAAATATTTATCGAAGTGATATCCCAACAATAAGATTAGCTTAGAACGACTAACGCTCAAGCTTGTGACATTGTTGACTTTAGTTACGGAGTATCGTATGCAAATTCTGTCGTTAATTGAAACGCGGAATATTTATAGATCGAGTCAGAATACGTTGGAAATTAAAATTCCCGATACCATTAAAACTTCGGGCCCGGGGAAAGAAAAGAAAAGAAAAAAAAACAGCCAGTACTAAGACTTCCGTTCTATTTACAAGATAAGTCCGTATGCGTAGCTTCAACGATTTTTTCCTATTTAGACAGAACCAAAGAACTGCGTAGATCGGTAGTTAAATCATTTATATCATTTAAGAAACCACACAAAGTGGTGGACACTCAAACTCTAAGCAGGTGGATAAAGAGCCTTTTGGCTAAAAGTGGCATAAATGTTAACACGTTTTTGGCTTATAGCACGCGACACGCTGCTACATCAGTGGCAAAAAGACAAGGTGTGAACATTGATCTAATACGGAAAACGGCAGGTTGGTCGAAAGATTTCGAAACTTTCGCTCGTTTTTATGATTGGTTGCGTTTCTTCAGATACTGGACGATTTGCAGAGACGGTGTCAGAATGTTAAGTCCTTTTACGAAAGGCAATTATTTTTAAAAGAATAGCATTGTATCTCGTTTCGAAAGTTCCTGGTTTGTTAAAAAAGAAAAAAAAAAGAATTGGTAAAACACACATAAATATATGTTAGGGTGTCAATTTGTTGCCGTAACTAACTTTAAACAACTAGAATTATGATCTCGAAGAAGAGGCGCGAAATACAATTAATGATTAAACGAACTTACCAAGTGAAGTTCAATCACGATTGTATGATGCGCCTCTTCCGAAGAGATCAGTCCCTCCCTCCCATGCATCTCGAGGGAGATACCCGTAATTGTGGTTACGGCAAGGCTTTCAAGAATGAAGTTGGTCGCGGACGCGCGAACGGCGTACGAGACTGCGGAGTATAAGGAAACAATTTTTCCCTAAGCTTTAAAATTTGTGGCGACACTGAGGACAATGAGAGGTACTACAATTATGATCTCGAAGAAGAGGCGCGAAATACAATCATGATTGAACTTCACTTGGTAAGTTCGTTTAATCATTAATTATATGTACCTCGTCAGATCGTGCGATTACTTTGCGCTAGTGATAAACGCAATCGATTACGAATTGGAACTCCATTGAAATATTAAATTCCGATCCATTCGTAATTTAAATCGGAAATGTGTTATCGTTGTGTTCCACGAGATTTAATATCATGTCGCGTGACTGAGTTGTAAATAGAACGAGTACAACCACCTCGAATAATTGTGGAATACACGTCGTAACGTTTCGTCACCTTTCGCAACAGACCACTGAGATATAGCGGACAATAAAAAGTGCAACTTTAATACCGCGGTGGTTATTTCGTAGATAGAAATATTAATAGAAAAACTCTAAATAGCAATGGAATTGGATTACGATCGAAAGATTAACAGATATAGAAGTACATATAAATATGTATTATCATAACAATTTATGTTAAAATCAAAATAAGAATAAAATAGGATTAACGGCTCAGAAATTTACTTCGCTATAATTGAATTATAAAATATTTTCTCAAAGTGGTTTTAGGAAATTCTTTACTAAAAAAAAACACAAATGAGTTAGCATAGACGTAGTGGACGCACAAACTCATGTTTTACGTTTACTAATTATGTGTACTTTATGCGAATATATTTTATCATAAATCCGCGGGTAATTCCTGAAAGCAATTAAATTTCCTCCTGAATTACATCGTTATACAATTAATAATCATGTATATTTAATTGCAAATCAAACGAGTGAAACGATCAGCATTACGAGTAGTTGTTTAACTTTATTAAACGTCAAATCGAATCCACTGTTCAGTAATAATGCTGCTTGTCACAGATTAACTTCAATCATGTTAAAGTACGCAAACTATGATCAAACGTGTGTTAAATTGTTCTGCAAAAAAGAAATAGTTGCCAAAGCGTGACCACAGTGAGAATCGAAACGTTTAATAAAATTAAACGATTACTCGTAATGCAAATTGCACGAATAATTTGATTTCGCATAAAACAACTTTAGTGAAATTTTGTTACGGATAATCTTGGTTGATGATTTAACGTGAATTAGCACGTAACAGTCGTTCCATTAATTCTCACTTAATCATACGTTGATAGAATTTTCTCGGAGTAATTACTCGTGACATGCGAAGATGAACGCGATAGAAAGAACAAGGTACGCTTTGTAGCTCTCATACTTGTCCCAAAAATACGCTAACGCGCTTATTAGCGGTGACCAGCAGCCAGAACGCACCACCAAGCGTATAACAAGATTATCGTTCCTAAGAAAACAATCATACGCGATTATCAAGCTTTGCATTCGAATTAACGACTATGCTAGAATTTTTCTCCTAATTAAACTACGTTCGACTTTTTTCATAAGGACCACAGACGTTGCGTGATCGAGCCTACGTAAGTGAATATCGACCCTTGAATTGTTATATCCACTCTGAACTTTTAAGATCACATTTTTGTTATCGATTATCACGTCTCCTTGAGGACACCTTAATAAGCTAGTAGCCAAGTCGAAGGCTGATAAAGTGAAAATACACGCTAATTGTCATTCATCCAATTACCACTTTGGACGAGCATGGAATAAGAAACGATTCTGCGTTCTCTGTTCTTCATTTAACCCATTACCTGCCTCAATTCAGAAATACAAAAGAAAATTGAATTAACTGTATAATGATACTCATACTAACCAGCTGGATCAATTTTTGCCACAGTTGTTATAGTTTTTACTTAAATATAAAAATTATTCCGTTCTATTTTTGGGACATTGACGGAATGTGCAATAGTATACCAAAAAAACTGTCTCTGTGTGTGAAAATGTGTCCAAAAAATGGGACATTGGCGGATAATGTGTACATAATATTAACTCTATGTATGCATTCCAATCATGAAAATAAATAATAGTCGATTTTAAATTTGAATAGCACTGACGAATAACACATTCACTCCAAACAAGTTTAAACCTGCTACTGGATAGACTTCTGCTGCCAGAAGATTCTTATAAATGACGAAACGCAACCATCTCTTAGAAATAGCCAAAACAAAAATGATTGAGGCAATTTAGTATGCCAGGGGTTAGAGTAGACCGTAAGATTGAATCGCAAACAAGTACAAACGAATTTCGCGGCTCTTGAATTATACGATTGCGAGGCCGATGTCGAAAATAAAATCGGAGCACAGTCTACTACATAATCGTGACATCTCTGTACTACCATCTGTATACTTCTCAAGAATAAAGTTAATTAACATTAGGTTGCCAGAGTTCGAAATATATTCTCTACAGTGCTTGCTTTTTTTATATCTGTTGCCGAAGTAATTTGGAAGTTTGCTTGTTTCTTCATGTGGATAAAAGTCAGCATAAGTGGTTGACAAAGATAAGTAGATAGAGACAGTGCTCCGTACATCTAACGTTAATACATTTCATAGTCAGTAGACTTCTAATATTCACATTACCACGATGAAATACATCCTCACTTCCAGAACTTTTACACCATTGTATCTCTATAATTATAAATGCGAGAAAATATCCTGTTTCTCTCAAGGAATAATAAAATGTCGACGTATAAATAAAAATGCATGTATTCGATCTTAAAACCAACAAATATACACGTGTCCTTACTCACACTATTGCAGACGAATCTGGACCAAGAGGACTATGTTTTAATTTTCAAAACTCCGACCCGTGTCGCGACGTTGTCGTCATTGAAAAAAAAAAACTGTAGCTTAGCCGAGCCTTGAGAGATAGAAATTGAGAATAAAGCAGCACGAGTTTAAGAACTATAACCAGACCGTGGAGCGTGGGTGGAACGTCGGTTCAACAGGGGAATCGCCAAACACGTGCTTCGTGCTACGATGGTAGACAATGGTGTCTCACCTCAATTTTCTTTCTCCCGCGGTATCGTTCGATGATGAAACAGCCAGAATTCCATTCGACGGCCGCTTTGGTTATCCGGTTATTCGTCTCGACCAACTGGGCGTTAGAAATAAACCGTGAGAGTGATCGTGGACACCACCACCTACACAAACTGCCGGTCGGTCCGACACTGATCGTACCACCGACTACTTGCTGCGTGGTTTCGCAGCGGGAGCAGAGAACTCCCCGGTGGGGGTAGCCGCAGGAAATGGAACGGGGAAAACTGATGAAGGAAGGTCTGGAGGGAAATGTATGCGACGAAGCGGCGAATCTAAGTAAGAGAAAAAAGAGCCTTTCTATCCTTCTCGAGGGGGGGTTCCTAAGGACTGCACTTTCGTATTTACCTTTTCGGTCTCGGTAAACCGTCGTCGTTTATTCCTCCTTTGAGATTGATTCCTTTTGCTCTTCCAAGGACCTTGTTGGGTATTCGAGATAAATGTTTGTGTATTTATTTATAAAACGATAATGATGTTATTAAAGTATAACTTTTTATACGACGTCAGGCCTATTTATCGTTTGCGTTAAATTTCCATGTTGAATGAGGTAGAAAAGAGAATGTGAAAGAGAGGAATACGTGAAAGAGTGAAATTTAATACTTTGTGACACCGATAAACCTCTAAATTCTATATTAAAACATTTTTCAATATTTCTAACGGTTTCAGAGATATTAGCAAAAATATAAGTAATCGTTAAAAATAAATCATGCTGTATTTTGTAAATGTAAAATAAGTAATTTAATTACTCTTTATCCAACTCTTAGTTACTGAAATACTTTACATTTTACACTTAACAAGTTCGCAGCCATTAGCTCTCGGTATTATTCGCGACAAAGGATTGTTCGTCACGAGTAATACCGATTACCAGGTCTCACCACGTGGAGGTTGCTGCGACTGGAGACCCGGAGATAGAAGGAATCAAAGTTCCTTCGATCTCCCTCTACATAGAATATACATACATAGATGCATGCTCTACATAGAATCGACGAGCTTAATACTAAGTACGAAACCATGGAAATCAAAGAAAGCAAACTCCCTTTGATTTCCACAGTCTGAGTCTGACTCTGCCAAACAATTATTTGAACTAAGAGGGTGAGGTTAAATTAAGATCGCGACACGACGCGACCATGAAACTGGACTTACTGAGTCAGTCCCGTTTCCTCTTGTTGGATCTGGACTCGAGAGGAAGACGACCGACGCCTCCGAACCAGTCCTCCACACCCTGCACCCCGTTGGGAGCCACTATAGGACCCGACTTGCACCCGTCTCACTGCGCTTTGGACTTACTGCACTGCGCCGGGAGCCTTGGACTACACTAAACGTGATGCAGGAAGTAGAAAACCGATCCGGAGGAGCCGATTGTCGTCCTCTCGAATACAGATCCACCAGGAGGACGGCAACCGACCTTTCTGTCCAGTTACACAGTTGGTCACTTCACTTATCACATGAAGTAATAGTGACCGAAGTGGAGAACGAAGTTGCGAGTCCAATATAGACCTACGAACAAAGCAAAAGAAGTTGATTAATAATTCTTTGGCAGAGGAAAGACTCCGTACACGCATGCCTTAAAACTAACCAAACCAAACTAAGATACCCACAACCAATACCAAGTTACGATAACTAAGGGAAACTACACAAGGAAGGACGCGAGACGCGGACGCGCGATCGCGAGATCCATATCGACCGAAGGATCGTCGAAGAATGAGCTCTCGCCCCTCGTATACCTGTGTCGGTCGAGGGTCGCGACATACTTATGCCTTTCAAAGTAAAGAAGGGGAAGGGTGAACAACAACCGCGTGACGGTTGATTCGAGGGCTCGTTGGATCTATGGAGAAAATAATTCGCGAAACATTGATATTGCAGCAAAATCATGTTCTTCATCGTTGTTTAAATAATAAGTATTGTTAATGATAATCCACAATTACTTCAACAAGAACAAAAAATATACATAATTTATATTGATTATATTCTGCAATTAATATAAAAATACTGATTTCGTTTTGTATAAGTACACACATCTTTTAGTTATGTTTAGCATGTAGTTATTATATTAGCTTGTTTCGTAAATGCATAAAATCAGCAGTTTAGTAATAACATTAATTAATAATATAAAAACGACTATGAAAACTATGTATACGGTTTTGACGATCATCAGTTTAAAAATTCTTACTTCTCGTAAACGTGCAAAAGCTAATTATTTCTAAAGAAACTGTTACATAAATAGTATACTCATATTAAACATTATATTTATTATTTGTGTTAGTATATTTATCTATCTTTCTATCAATTTTACTTACACAGTTGCGTTGATGGAGAAAGTTCTTTTGTGGCACAATTGCCACATTCCCTTAGTTTTCGTTCCTGGCGTAACGTGTTACGCTTCGTTAAATGGTCTGAAAAACAAATAGTGCACCTATTGTTCTTTTTGATGTAAAACTTGTAGAACCTCGATTCTATTTGTACAAGAAATAATTACTTTCGACAAAATAATACACTCTAAAAAGAATTCGATGTTATTTTCAATCAAAATATTGTCCAAACTTTCCAAAATATTAAATTTCAAAATAACTGTAAAGTCTCAATATTTTATCCGTAATTTGTCACGTTAATTTAAGAAGTATAATTATTTCTTTTTATATAAACTCATATACCGAATCAATATCAGCATCGTATGACACTCCCGTAACTTTCTTCTACAATTCGTATACAGTAAATATAGTTTGTATCTTAACAATGTTAGATTTTTTCAAATGGTCCTGGGTTGAATGATATTTTTATATTCAGATCTGACATTTATCGCCATGGTACTTAGTCATTTTTAACCGACTTCGAAAAGAAGGAAGCTACTCAATTCGATGTGTATACTTTTTTGTTCAGAACACCAGTGAATCATTTGATGAATAAAAGTACACTTTTATAAACCGCAATTTCAATAAATGTCGAGAAGCTATGGATATTTAAGAGGAAATGTCCACAAAAACTGTTGAGACTCTCATCGGTGCGTTGAATACGCTCTCTGAAATATCTCTCCAGGAAATCATCGGATAAGAGGTTTTCATAGATTAAATGAATTACTTTATTTTCATTAACACAATATTATGGATCATGAGAACAATATCACTTTGACACGCATTACTTCTTAACTGACACCCACCAATTCTTTTAAATTGGCTAAAATATCTGTAAGCATATAGTAATACAGTAACTAAATAAATATAATTCTAAATTAGCAGTAATTACAGTTTTAGTCGGTTAGCACAATTGCAATTGAAGACATACATTTCGTAGTAAAAAGTTACTTTCTAGTGAGTAAAAGTTACTTCTTAAACATTATAATTAGTTCTACATATTATAGAATTAAACTTCTAAAGCACGTAGCCACTCTTTCGCTAATGGTTTTTCTTGAACCGATGCATTAGTAAATTGGTTTTACTAACACAATGTAAAACTGATTTTAATGTTTTATTAGATGGTATCTGAAAATATTCAACATAATTTCTATGATCACAAGCAATGTCAAAGAGCGCGCAATAATAAATAACAACCTACGCTATTCTTTTCGCATAATAAACTAAAATTAAAAGTAACAATAACAAAAGGATTATTAAAGTTAGATCCACAAATTTGAGGGAATCCGACACAAAAATAATTAAAAACATTCTTAAAGACGACCATACTACCAAAGATAATTAAAGGTTGACTGCTATAAACGAAATCGATATTTACTCAAACTATTTACTTACAATGTAGAGTTTTTTAATGTGCTTTACTTTCATAGACAAATGTTGTAGCAATGTAACCAGGTCAAACATGCTGAAAATAAGTTGGCATTTCGGAACACAGCTACAATACAGGGTCATTAAATTCTATGGTCCTAATTTTAGATTATTTCAATATTCACGTGCCGACATTTCAACGTAACGTTATTTTTTATAGAAACGCACGATTAATTCAAGAAAAAATACCAATATCGAGATTAAGTATCCCCAGCCGGTAATATAAATAATATTAAAGATAAGCGAGTGTTTCTGAGTATTTTTAATATCCATTAAATGTCTCTTTTTCGATACCACCTTGCGGAAATTGTAATTGTACCATATTTCATGAATACCTGTCTCTTTCACGCGCAGTATAACGTCTGTCACGCGATTAACATACGGTGAATGTTTAAAGAAATAGTACGCAGACGGTGGGCTCCTGTAACAAAGGTTCTTGCATATCTTCATAATTGGCTCGCCATTACGGATGTGCTTATTAATCATTATTTTCGCGTGTTTCCACTCCGTAAAACAAGTAACGTTCCTGTACTTTACCAAGTACTTGGTACATTCTATTGACGACGGCATGTCTATCGCCTTTTCCTTCAATCTTACGAACGATTCGTCGTCAACATCGAATGTGTCATTGAATAATGTAGTTTTAACGACGGGAATCAATCCAGAATCATACAATTCATCGAAACTCGTGTACTCGATCTCGTCCGTGACACGTAAACTCGCGGAGGTCACATCCCTGTATAAATGCGACGAGTAGATGGATGAAATCACTATGATAATAAAAAAAATGATTCTTTCCGTGATACTTTTTGGCTTTATCAGTACGGAAGCGGAGATTATCAGGCCAAAGATGTTCAATGGATTCCACTGTCTCGAATTAAATTTCAGAATAATCGAGGCGAACCAGACTAGTATAACGATAATGTAATTAAAAGCGATCCCAATGAAGGCTCGCGATACGTATTGATCATACTTGCGGATGATCGGTGCCAGCGGACACCAATTTTCGAAGCTGATCGGCAAAGTAAACTTCATTTTTCGACTTTCGTGAATGCCTATTATAGGAAACGTCGTCATTAGCATCTCTGTTGACCCATCCTCTATAACAGCTCGGATACTACTGGTTTTTCTTTCAATGTAGCGTGCAACGATGGTGAAATTTAAGGATTCAGCGAGCGTTTGTAATACATCTGCGTCTATGTCTGACATTGAAACGAGATACCCTTTAGAATTTGTCGTCACATTCATGTAGCCTAATCGATTGGTCACAAGCACCGTGACTGGATAACCATGGAAATTCATTAATTTGTCAGGAAACCATTGGATGTTCGGTGTATACGTCTGCAGCTCGTAGATATTTCTGAATGGATCGTACTGGTGAATCCTCATCCCAGTCATTTGTCCATTGGATTCCGATAGTTCCAAAATAATCGCATGAAGGATTTTATTCTGCCACATTTGCTTCAGCAGTAGCTCGAAATTGTTGTTCTGCTCTACCGGTATGGCTATCAGCAAAACTCTTGGCCGAGTGTCGTCGTACACTATGACGCGTATGATGTCTTCTACTGCACGACGATCTGGTGAACTTTTCGAGACGTAAACGTACACGATTAGCGTCGAATCGTAAGCACGAAAGGCCGGCAATTTCGTGGGAATTGACTCGTTGAACGAAATGCAACTCGTGGGCACCGTTCGTGACACTGATCTATATATCTCGTCGACGATCTCGCATTTACTCTCAATAAGATCCTGAATAATAAACTGCACGTCCAAAGCTTTCGCCGAGTGAAGGACGTCCTGGAGTATCCGATTAATGGGTGTCAAGTATTTCGAATGACTCATTTCCTGCATCGTCAAAAGGAGCGTTGATAGTATTAAAGTAGCCTTCATGAGATAATTCCTTAATTTGGCCGATGACAGAAAAATTCTGCAACATTGAGGATTGATTCTTATATAGTGACGCGTAGAAAAAAATTTAAGATCGGCATTCGCCCATACAAGTTACTTCTATACGAGTCGTTTTATTTTATTGTTGACGCCACTGATATATTCTGGGTTATCCCTTTTACACAATATTATTTTATTTCATAATGATTTGAAACATTATATTAAATAACATATTATTTCATTTTATAATTTATGAAATAATTGTGAATCGGGTAACATCATAAGTAGGTGTCGATAAAGACGAGTGTTAATTAACTCGTATTCTTATTTACATAGATGAGCAAGAATAATAACAAATTCATGGATATTGCACAGTTAATAGTTACAAAGAAATAGACATTGACACTCACAACATAATGGACGAACCAAAATTGCAATGTCAAAGTTTAAAATTTTAAATGTCGTTGCAATGATATTCTATGTTTTCTTAACTCATAGCTAATTTGAATAGCGCAAACATCACGAGTACGAGCAGAAAGTCGACGGCTGACTGAACGTAATGAAAACTTTTGCTCGTGCTAATTTTTCATGAGACAATTTCATTTGTGTCAAGTGCAGCATTACTGGCGCGCAAATTATGCAACTTTAATTCATTCGATAACGTTTCATCTGATTGCGAAGAAAAATCGTTTCTATATTCTACAAATGACAAGTTATTGCTTCTTGTCCAAGAAAAAGCATGTTATTGATTTTAATATTGTTTAGTAATGAAATTCTTCGTAATACAGGAGATAAATAAAATTTTATTCCAATAATCGAACAGGAACACCGCATAATGATTTATTTGTTACGTTTACTTCAATAACGAATTGTATATTGTATGAAAAAATAAATATTCGAAATATTTATGACTAACGTTACTAAACTCAATTTTCTAGTGTACTTTGTAATTCTTTTTTTTTATCGCTTACACTCCATCGCTTTCTTTCTTTTATCTGATTCATTTGTAACATCGTGCTAATGCTTTATATTCGACATTTAATTAGTAAAGTTTAAATAATGTCGAGAAGTACTTTCGTTAACGAATTTCGCATGCGAGATCCACGCTGGCAAAGTGTATTCAATTGATTCGAATTAACAGAGCCTTCAATTTATCAGCAATTTGCCCGCCTAATGCAAATTTTATTGACCATAGCCTAGAATTTTGCAGATCATCCTTGAAGATGAATTATCCGTACAATTATGATAATTTTTATTAAAGTTGTTAACCACAATTGCGAAAACTGCACGCAAGGTCCCGGATAAAAGAAACATAACGAAGGACAAAAAAATACTAATTCTTAAATGCATATTCTTAAATGAACTACTGTTTAATAGCCATTTTAATAAGATTTAATACTGTTTAATAACGTTTATTGAAATATTCATGAATAAATTAATGAATAATGCAAATCAATTTCGTTCTTGGTTGTTTTCGTCAAATCGATTAATTGAATTCTCATCTAAATTGCTATCTATCTTCTAATCTATCTTCAAATATACTTTATTTACTATAAGCTACGAGGTAATAATTATACTGCGGATGTTTACAGATTTATGGCAAGAGAAAATGTACGAAGATGTACATGAATACAAAAATGTATAAAATAAGAAGATAAGAGACACTTTCATTTAAACGTCAATTCTTTATTCGAATCTAAAAATGTATGAATTTTCATAAACATCCGCAGTCCAGTGATAATAAATCGTAAACGTTTATACAGTGAATCTCATATTTATTTAAGTAATCGTTTATTTCTTACAATGTTTTATTCAAGAATGAAACATCACGTTGCATATAAACGAATAAAGTATACGACATTACCAAATAAAGTAGAAGCTTAATATTGAAGACTTTACATTCATTAAGCATACAGAAGGATATGTTCCTTAATCGTATCGTAAACGGTAAGAGCTCGGAACGTTAAATTTGAATCGTAGGTGTGTGATAGTAAAGTAGTGCAGTCGTGGGAACTACTATGAATCGGACGGACGTTATCGAAAAGAAGAATGGCATAAATAATATACAACTTAACCGCTTACACATCCGTGAAATATAAACAAATGAGGATGGCGATAGACAACGATAAATGTTTATAAATTACGTATACAGCATTAAGGATAGGAAAGTAAAGACATTAAATATACATCTTTGGCGATTCGAAAGCACAGCGGAGTATTCGCGAAGCGCAATTTCTTAATGTCGGGGAATATTCTATCCGATATTAAACTTATGATGTATCGTTCGTTAACCACGAACTTCTACAACTGAACACACATACGTGTTTAGTCTCTATTCCCTGATTAATATTAGAGTGAAGCAAGAGAAGAGAACTAGAATGATATTTGGTATAAAGGTACCAGCGCTGCTTCCGCCCAAGCAAGCGTTTAGATCGCATCGGTTGATGATTGGGTTGAACTTTTGTTTGAAGTATTCCCAGTCGCAAAGACCTACATCACATCCGTCCATCATAACAAGTTTCTCGGCCAAGTAAAACATCACCTTCTTTGGTTGATTATCGCCGTCGCACCTGCGAACAAAAACAGAAGATGTTTGTGACCAACTGTTGTTCATTTTACCCGAGTCGTTCGCGATTTTAAAACGTTCCGTGCCGTCTGTTTCGCGCGTTAGCGTGTTATTGAGAACATTAGTCAACGTCGGTTCACTCGGTATTAAGCATGCGATGGAACTTTGAAAAACACGCGATAAATTCACGCTTGAATCGTACTTTAAAACGAAAGAGGCACAGTGGAAACTCATTAAAATGTCGGGGAAACGTGAGGTATCGTGTCTTGATCGATACAATATTTCCAAAAATTGGATAAATCACGATCAAGTGGCCATTTTGTGAGTCTATAATCGAATGTAAAGCGAAAGTCATCGAGTTTATTTGTATCTGCGATTTATGAAATTTTTTAGTAACGCTATGATTTATAATAACACGTTGTTCTTTTCATGTATAATATCCTGAGGAAAAGTTGACAATTTTTTTTTAAATATAAATATGTATTGAGGATTTTGTAGGTTATTATATAGATGAAATTTATTAATGGTTAGTTTAACAACTGAAGGTATGTAAATCCCTCAAACATGAATATGAATCAATAATGAAACAATAGTTGAAACTGAATTACTTACTTGTAAAATACTGCAACGAGATTGGCGGCGAAAGAAGAAATGAAAGACGTCCGCCATTGACGCTTTGCCATGTCTTTATAGTTATAATCTTTCAGCTGCATTTGATCTTTATTTATGTTCAACGTGGTCAAGAGATTCTGCAGACTTATGATATCGCTGAAGTAGAATATGCCTCGAGGTTCGACCGATTCTTCGTCCTTCTCAACTTTCCTACGAACGAAAAGCAACAATTAGCGTGAAAGTAACGTAGAGAGAAATTAAAAACGTTACGTAATAATAAATCAGACAGTTGCACGTGTACCTGTGAATAAAAGGATATTTCACTCGAAAAACAAAAAGCAAAAGTTACCAAAAGTGATTCATCATGTCTTGCAACAGCGTACATCCTAGTTGAGCATTGATTGCGCGTCCGTATCCGGCTTTGTAATAGTAGTGGAGATCCTCGCGATATTCCAGTACACGTAGCTCGTCTTTGCTGAAGACTGCGCACCAGGGAGAAAGTTTCGTCACTGTCCAAGCCTTTTCGTAACGACACATGTCGTACATCGTTAGGATTGATCCTAAAAAGTTAGATATTTCATGATACACGACGACGTCGCGACGCGTCGTTGCGATTAACTAGTAAGCGCCTCCAAAGCTCGAATGCGGCTCACGTTTTGAAAGATTGTACAAGTATCCGAGACGACGACTGACGTTCTGTATGAGGGTCTGAAACTCGGGTTGATTCTCGAATTCGCCCACTATTTTCGTAGAAATGTTGTTGCAGTCTTCGAGCCATGAATTACAGGTTTTGTATGCCTGGAAGAACATTGTTAGATATCGTTTATCTGATATCGCTAAGACTTTAAATATATCAAGAGGATTAGAAAAAGAAACTCTCTAGTGATATTTAAGGGGGTAGTTATTATAACCAAAATTCAAAAGTTTTCTTTCAAGATTTAAATATTTTAATTCGGGGCGAAACATAATTTTTCCCTTAAAGTGAAATAGATAAAGTTAATGATTTACAACCTTATATAACGTGAACTTTGTTTCTGATTTTGTTTCTGACTTTTCAATAGTTGGAAAATAATTTTTCACTGACTCTTTTATATAAATTATTTTTTAATTATATCTATATATTATGGATTATATTTCTATAATAAACTTTAATATGGTTAATAAACTTGTATCTTTGTAAATAACAGAAAATCATATATCTCATAAGAAGCAATTCATTCAATTGTTGTGTTCTAATTCTACAAATTTACATGTCAGTATGTGAAGTATGCAGTTAACTGCCCTACGTATTAAGAATTAGTAAATTTTTCCCATTTTATTACTTTTCTAGTTTAACTATATTTATTTTTCTAATCGTTTTATTCCTGTTGAACATTATTTGACCATATTGGTATCATTGGTTCCCAATCCTGTTAATATATTTTAAACAACCCGAATAAAATAATGCAGGTCAATTCTAAAAAGTCAACTTGAACAAAATGTTCCGTCACACATTACCAAACGCATCCATCATTCTCGATCACTTACAGCGAGCAAAGTGTCATTGGGGGAAACTTCTTCTTCGATGACAGTATTTACGTTCCCGAACAGCCCTTCCTTGAACGATTTCATGCTGTTGCCAGCATCGACGGTTTTAAACTAAACATAATTTATTCGTTACAGGAAAAATCACAGTTGATCCCTTCGCGCAATACTGAACATTATGAATACCAAGTAATCCTCCGGCGTTATGTTTCCGTTGGGTTGCAGAAGATGGGGGAAATTACTTTGCAATCGTCTCGCGAGCAATCTCATATCTTCCACACCTTGCGGTGTCAAAATTTCCGCCCTTTCCATTTCAAGGTACGCGTCCGACTTCCATCGTTTCAAGTTTTCCAAGTCCCTATCGCACATGTGGCCGTCTGTGGAACAGAAAAAGATTCACGATGGCCGTACGAACAATTGCGAAACGTCCGCGTACGAGTGGTACAAAAAATACATTCAAGAATACGTATTAGGAAAGTAAATATTGGATATATTCAGGAAGTTTTGATATCGACGACAAGCGTGTTCTAGTTCCGAAAGGCAGGCTTGTACATGGAATCCGTAAATCTAAGACACGCTGCTAGGGAATCGATCAATACGTAAAACAACGCGTGGCTAAGATCGATACGAAAGTGTCAATGACCTGAATTAGCAGCGGACTGGTTTACTTGCTTCTCCTGTAAAAGGAATAGTTTTTCCTCGTAAGTATCTTTAGCGAACAATGAACCTAGTTCGAAGATACTGCCGCATACCTAAACCTTATTTCTATCTGTTTTTATTCCAACTACTGTTACCTTTTGTTCCTTATAGCGAGTGCATACTCTTTTTTCTGAGTTCAGAAAACAAATTTTTCATTTTAAATTGCCAAAGTTATAACTTAAGTTTTCTCGGAGTTTTCTGTAAATGCTGTTTCTCAATATATAGAAATAAACGTAACAAATTTCAAAAGTTTATGTGTAGTACTTTGATTCCAAACAAAAAATCATACCCCATAGATATCAAAAAATTGGACGAATGGAATTACTCACTGCGTCGTGTTTCGTGATTGTTTAGTATTTGACTTTGGATTTCCGTTAACGTGAGCATTTCAGCGATTTCCACAGTCGATGGACAACGTGTGCCATGAGTGGCGACCATCCAAATTTGTGCTGCTTCGCAGTCTACGAAATAATCGACGGATTAATAGAGTAGACTAGATTTGATTTGTTTAATTAAAAATCAAATGTCTACCGATCGAAGGATTCGTTATTTATTGGAACACTTACTTGGCACATCTTGAAACCGAGTTTTGCCAGCGTGAACAAAATGGTAGGCAGTTTTGGTGGCCAAGTACAAGTACGGGTCAGTTTCGTCCGCGAAACAATAGTCAACGTCACGTGTATAAACGAGATTTATTAAGAAAATCACCAACAACAGGGAAGCGTTCATTTTAAAAGACATTATTAGACCTAAAATACAAAAATCAATCATAGTTCAAATAATTAGTACTATGATCAACTGTTTATTAGTTCGAATCCACTATGCTGACCATTTTTATAACGTTTAATATGAACCAATGGGAGAAAACGGATGACTGGTTATTTATAAGAAGGAAATACTGAAATGTTTATATGTCGAAAGGAAAAGTGAAACGTTTATTTCATACTATCACAATAAATTGTCCAAAAAATTTGTCGTGGACGTTTACAGTGAACAAGGAACTTTACAAGACCCTGAACATACATTTTATCAGTGCACATGAAATGGTTTGCTTCGTTAAAGTACAGCGAGCACATAAACCTACATTTTCCTGTGCTGATGTCACATGTTGCTACGGGCGTTGTAAATTCTAACCAACTAAACGTAAAATTGATCTTATATAACCAGAAGGATTTATTCATTTCTTACTTTCCGTGTTCATATCGAGAAACAAAGAGCAAATTATCCTTGCGTCCTTAAGACTTATATAAATCAACGTATACTAACTCACCCAATCAACGACAATTGTCGCAGACCTATAGCTATCAATTTGAGAAATAAATCTTAGATACTAAGGAATTAAATAATTCTAAAACAAACTACTAATTAGTTCAGTTATATACTACTTAATAGTCTTATTAGTAACTTTTAAGTTTTACAATTCTAAGTTTAGATTCTAAATGCGAACGGAATAAAATTTCCGTTCGAGTTTGTAATATTTTAATAGTTTGAAATTTCATTCGTTTCGAGAGGTCAATGAAACGGTTGTTTATCAAGTTTCCTCGCTTCGTGGCTTAAAAGGATTCGATTCGCGAACTGCGTGCGGCAAATACTAATCGTCCACCAAGGTTAAGGATAGATGCTAAATATGAATGTGAAAGTTAAGATGTGCTCGCACGCATTACGGGTACAAGCGGCTACATTGCATAATCCCCGGCAAGAAACTGGTTTCGCTGAAGTGCGAGACTTAGTGATATGATTACAAATTTTGCAACCAATTTTCAAGCGTAAATTTTGTCTTCCTGTTATCAGAACTCCTCGTCGGAATTTGCACCTCGAACTGTTAATTTACACAATCTATTTCGCAACCAGTTTCAATGCTGAAAAATGTTGATGTATGAAATGAATTACGAAATAAAATATTAGCGGCTCTATTCTAAAAGATCGTGAACATTTTTAAATTTGAACTCTCCAAAGTACATTAATTGTGGATGTATATGCAAATTCATATTTTTACATGTACAGATAAAGAATTCTGATTTTAATGAAAATAATGTTTCATCTTCTAAGCAGTATAACGTGTATTTTATTGTTGATATTTCATATATGTTTGCATTCATGCAGATGCTCATACATTTTCCTAGAATTACGCTTGCAATACATTCATAAACATCCACAGTTCATTAATGAACCATAGAGTTACTGAGCTTTCCATACATAAATGGTGGGATCAATGATACTTGAACAACTTTTCCAGAACCTACATAAATTAAATATTTAAAGTCACTATTTAATAGTTTGCCAGTTTAAAAGTAACAATTAGTTATAATAATAACTAATAGGTCTCCCATTAATTAACATACTTTAAAGAATTAAAATTTGAAAATGTTTATAATCCACGATATAATGTTGTTAAACTCCGCTTTTCTCAAAAAATTGTTTTAATCAAATATTATGTACAAGTCATCCACGTGGATAAAATTTGCGACTAATCATTAGGAACCTATGAAGGCGGGATGCGCTGAAAGAACAATTCAAGAGTGAGTATCGTTGAAGACAATGTAATGGGTAGTGGCTCGATTAGTAAAGCCTTCTTTCAGTCTAATAAGTCTACTTGGCCTACTTATTGTTAATGTCTCGTGTCCGCAAGTGCCAAGTGCCGTGTACGCCTTGTACTGATTTGATTTTACCGCGAAACTTTAATAATCCTGCGTTGCGCATTCCTTTCCAACAACTATCAAAAACAGATTTTTTCGTCTAATTTTAATCCTGGATCTGACATACTACATTCTAATGATATACTACGTTTGAATGCATACTTCTCGAATCGCCGTGTTAAATTAAAAGTGACAATCGAATGATCTCGAATGAATAAAGGAAATCGTCTCGGAGCGTGGTACAAATCTGTTACAGTTCATCGATTGGCCGTAAGAACGACTTTCGATTGAAGGCAGTTAGCTTCAATTGGGACTAAAATTATTGAAATAACCCATCATACGAATACTGCATTTTTTCCAAAATTGATTTACCCAAGTACATCTTTAGAAAAATTCTTTAAATTTATTTACACCTATCCTTGATATTGAAGAAAAACTTGATCTTTTTTTATATAGTCATACCATAAGTAAAGGATTATAAAACGTGTATTTCTGCAAAAATGATATATTTGTTAAATTTGTCTCCTTTATTTCTTTAAATCGGAAGATAAACAATTTAAAAGAAATATTTTACCAAAGAATACACTTCTCTGAAATATAAAATTTTCTTGTTTGGTGTGTTTATTATCCGAATTATCCGGATAGTTAAATAGCAACAAATTTTCATACAGATTGTGAATTTTTAACAGTTTTTTTGTTTAATTTCATTATCAATGTTACTAGTTCTTCTCATTAGATTCCAGTAATGAATCATCCGCCGGTCGCGAAGGCAAACAGAACAGTTTACCATCACGCAATAAATAACGGTGGCCAGTATAACCTGTGCTGGATAATTGAGAACAAAAGTAGGACGTCGACGTCACGCTCGGCGATCCTTGCTGCTACCATTCAACGATTTAATTATTCACGGGCGAGTTTATTTATTCAAATGAAATTCCTCCTAGATGTGTAACCGGTGCTCGGTGGAAAGCTGAATGAGATAAATTTTGTTGCAATAATGGTCCCTCTGCATCGTGCTGGCTGACCTACCTCAAATATTTTTTCTCTCCTACGAAATATTTTTCAACGTGAACGTACCACACCTTTACTCGTACAAAATTTAAACAAATATATTTCGCGTTACATTCGTGATTGATATTTATATTATTCTTCGTATCCCATCATAATTAACAGTCTTGAGTTGATGATTGAAGAACGTATTATACAAGTCCATGCAAAAAGTGGGTTTTATCTATGTTAAGACAGAATCCTGTTTGTTTATCTCTTTTATAAAATGTATTTGTTTAAATCTTGGAATCTCGAAACGTCATTGCTACATTTTGATAACTGTATTCGAAGATTTGAAAAAGTTGTAAAGCTTTGAACACGAAAGCAATTCGTGTAGGTCAAAGAAAGCAATTTAGAATTCTAAAACCCCTTTTTAGAAATTTTACATGCATGCAAGATTCAGTATTAATTACTATATAATCTCATTTATTTATGTTTTATTAAGGAGGATTACTCTAATTTCAAGACAAACTCGAACCGCTTTCTCCCGAAATCCGCCATTTTCTTACTCTTCAGTTACGATGTTAAATTTGAATATGTGATAATCTGTTAAAAAAAAAGAAAGTTTCTGAAAATAACTTGTTTCGTAGCTCAGCATACTAGAAGTATCTCGCTTTAATGGTAAACGATCAACATATAAAAATGGAAAGCCATGGACGCTATAATGAGAACAATCGAAAGTGCGGCTAAAGTTAGATCGATTGAAGCAACTGTTAGAGAGATCGGTGGATTACGACTATTTTTAGTAGAGAATAATTCATATTCACTGAGAAATTACCGTAATTACGAAACTTGGTGTTTGACTTCACGCCCTGTTTGAGCGCATTAAATCTAGCACACGGCCCTAGGAAAAGGCTGGAAGGAGAGAGTGCGGCTCACACTGCCAGCTTTTCACTTTTCCTCGATCGGCGAAGTGCGTTGACCTATTATTCTTTTAACTTCAATTAGACGAGCCTTAACTATGCTCGCGAACACTCCAACGCGACGATCGACCTCCTAAGTGAACTTACGATAGCCTTTTTTAACGCTTACATTATCCGTTGAATTGAAGCCGCGAGTGAAATCGTTGGAAACGATCGATTCGGAGAGGTTTGCTCGATTATTCACAGCGATATCAAGTTTTCACTCTTCTTTTGGAAAACGTAGTAATTTTTAAGAAATCCACAAACTCGGATGCTGTCGGTCGCTAGCGCCGAGCTTCCTGGATTTCGTTGTAATTTCGACGATTGCACGGTGGAACGTTGCACTGTATCACCGTTTACAATTGGAGTGAACCGTGAAAAGAGCGTAAAGTACACAAACTCCAGACTGTATGCCGATCGCGACCACCTTTCGAGGCGGCAGCTCGTGTGGCACTGCCGTAAGGTCGTCGAGCTTCGTTGCTTCTGGCGTATACTGTGTAAAAGTCGTATAGTTTCCAACGATAGAGTCCCCTTGAATAGTGTATTACGAATTGCAGGCTTTGATCCTTTCCTGGTACGACATAGCATTTCGTGAGTAACATAAAATCATAAAGGTTCGTTACTTTAGGCACGCACGATCGATAAAAGGGGGGTGAAACAGTACCCCTAAGTTGCATTAAACTGGCTTGTTAGAATACCTTTTTCCTGTGAAAGTAACCGAAAAATATGGGAGCTTAAACATGGAGAAAAATGATATAGCAGTAGGCAATGGAAACAATTCTAAACAAAAGTGTACAGGAGAAATTGTTTCAATATACAACGTTTTGGTTCTCTTCTTCTGAACACCCTTTAGGTATTAAAATATGATTAAATTGCAAAGTTTAACACTATTTTTGCCAAAAATGTCAAAGAACACCTTTTGACTTTTTTATTTAAAATTGTTTCCTTAGTTTAAGAATTTTTATTTTTATTTTTCTGTAATAATTATAAAATTAATTTAGTGGTAACTTCTTTCCACCACCTCCTCTTAGATCTGAAGTGTACATATGTTCTAGCTATTTGAACCAGGTGTCTTTCCAGGTGGCTTCTTTTTACATATTAAAGATTTTATAACACCCTCTAATGTTAAGTTATTTTACACAATATCAATATCATGAGGCAACCCATTTCAATTCAAATTCGAGAATCCCAATTTCAAGAGTAGAAACAGTAGAAAATTGTAGACTTAGTAGATCAATCACGCATGTACAAAAATTGGCATCGAATAAGAAAATACATTTTATTTACAACGATAGCAATTTTGATGATTTAGTAATATGATCTAAATCATAATATGTTTACGATGAGGGATTCTATATCTCTGTGTGAAGTTGATGAACAGTATAGTTTAATAGCTGTTACGCAGAAATTGCGAGATGTCACGTTAAATCCGGCATTTCGTCATCGTGATTTTTGTTCTATGACGTAAGCAACTGCGATGATGCTTCCTCAGTTGCAAACCAATTGTTATGCCGCGTGTGTTACAGAATTCTTCCACGGACTTCTAATGGGTTTAGATATGACCTTTCTTTTGCTGTGAAATATTGAGTTGTTATTATTGACGTGTTATTTGCTTAATTTAGACGACGGAACTTATTATTAACACAGTAATAAGTATTTAACAAAGTATTCAGAAAAATCATCGTCATTCGTTTAACTGCTTTTGTTGAAATTATTTTAATACAATTTTTACAGATACAGCGGCACTTACTAACGCTTACATCGACTCAATATTATACTTTGGAATTGTTCTATTAGCTACGGACGCTTATCACATGATAGAATACTGTGTTCTAAGTGATTACATTCTGCCTGAATCTAGTTGAGCTTGAATCTCCGATCGAAGTAGCCAATCGTCACGGTATTTAGTTTAGATGGCACTGACATAAGGTCGTTATGCTTCGTTGCTCTACACTTGTATATCTCATGTCATGAGCGGACACTTCGTTAAAACTGCATACATAACATTCCCTAAAATTGAAAATATTATTGTATAGCGATAATTCGTCGAAACGACCATGTACATATTTTTAATGCATACCATTTATTTATAAAGAATCCATAAAATCTTTAATCTATAAAAAGAAAATGTCGAAATCAGATCATGCGTTTCATTGTGGCAAAGGTTGGTATTTTAACGTAACAAAATGGCCAGTAAATATTTCTATTTAAACTAAAGTTATAAATAATCAAACGCAAAAACACAGAATTAATTTCTACACGTAATACATCTAAAATTAAAAAAAAGAATTAGATGTTAAATATGTTTTATTTTACGTGAAAAATTTGGTGGCAGTTAAACAACGTCGTTCCCACGTTGATTAATTGATCAAGTGATAATGTAATAACAGTGATATTAGCTGACTACAAGGGGAAGACAAATTGTTATATCAATCCCAACTAAATGTCATTAAATTGTAATGTGTTATAACGTACAAGCCCCATCGTTCATCACGCTAGCTTATGCGACAGTAATATAAGGTCGTCGAGCTTCGTTGCTTCAGACATGGACACACATGCAGGATCGACTTTAGACGAAAGCAAACATGCACTACATCGGGGCACCTCATGCCACGATACTTTCCAACACATTATGTTGAATATCACGTGGCAATATTACAAAAGAAAAAACTTTCTTTCTTTCTACTATCTTGATAGTAAACAAATAGTAAATTGATAGTAAATAAATTGAAAATTGAAACAATCGAACGAAATTACAAGAAGAAAGGCTCGACGATGAACGTAGAATAATTGAAGATGAAAAACTAGGCTTGCATTTAAATTTCTATGCATTCAAGGAAATAAAAAAATGTTCATTCAATTTTTCTCGATTACAATACTATCTTCCCATAGATTGTGTTATCCCACAAGTTCGTGCCACTTATTGTTCTGTTACTCAAATTAGTATGGAAACAATATTCCTTTAAATGGTGTAACAAAAATGTAACCATCCTCTCTTTCTATGATCTTTTCATATCTGGCAAAATTAAAGTAAATTTAAAAAAAGTTTATGTCTTCACTTGGAAGTAACTTGTACAGTAATATCGTCACGTAAAAAAATATCGTTACATCTCGTTCGATACGGATCACTTGAAATTTAAAATTCAGATATTTGATTTTAATTTGTTCATGAGGATACAAAAGGGCGCTTGTATTAAAAGTTTCATCGGGGCGCGGATAACTCAAACGTCGGCGCTGAACACATGCATCACACACGTTATTACACTGTAATTTCATCAATACAATCACTGACAAAAGCACACTTGACATGCTCGGTAATCACTTCAACACCAATCAATTTGAATGTTACCTTTATATATCTTGTGTAACGTGCTTTCAAAACTTTCAAAGTGAATGTATTCCGCTTGACCATGAAAATTGTTAGTGGTCGCTATCATCTGTTTCTATACGAATATACATGTTATTGCAATCACAATGAGAGTGAGAGTAACTATTTTGAAAATAGAAGATGAATGTGTAGATGTTAAATGAATCGAATATATATTAAATTATACTTTTCTGTGAACAAAATACGTTTTGCTCTTTATTTGTAGCTTTTCTCAACTCGTTTGTATACAAGAATCCATGCAATCAAGAAAAATGAATTTAAAAGTTCTAATAATTACAACGTAAAATTTAAATGTAAATTAAATTATAGGGCTGATCAGTACAGCCGCAGTCATTATTTATGATGAGTGGTTCGTCTATATAGAGTATAGAGATTAACTACACTATATCTATAGAATTCAACTATAGAGCTTATCGCCTACAGAAGTCTACGTTACAACTAAACGCAGCGTCTCCTAATTTCTCCTTTAGGTATTTCCAATCACAAACACTTCCATCACAGCCTTCTACATCCAAAGGTTTCTCGTTAAGATAGAACCTTACTTTGTTCGAAGAATCACATCTGAAAGCAATATTCTATATGAAAATCAAGTAAAACGTTTGACGAATAGAAGCGAGTAGATTTAGGAACTGAGTACATATCCCGTTGCATTGTTGCTTTATAAAAACACGAGTATTGACGTACCGATAGAAAACAGCTGCGATATTTGCAGCAAATGGTACAAGGTAAGAAGTTCTCCATTTTCTACTGTCTACCATGCTTTCATAGTTCCCAGCTTTCAAAGGTGTTGTGTCTTTCGCGATTCCCATCGTCGTAAAAAGTAATTGAAGCGATGTACTATGGCTGAAGTAAAAAATACCTTGCGGCTCGTTCTTTGTGTCTCCTTCCTCCAATTTACTAAAGTGTAGAAGAAAGAGGTTTCAGAAAAAAAATTGCACGGTAATGTTTTCAGAAATACCCAAACTCTGTCGAAGAATTATCACGAATATTTGTTTACTTTGTACGTATCTTTTTTAAACGGTAAATTATTAACGATTTTTAATTAACGTATCGTTTCTGCGTACAATGGAAATTATATTATATTATATGAAAATAATATTACAATGAAAACTGCACTAAAATATTAACATTATATCGTTATGCTATCGGTAAAATGCAACACGTGTTCTGAACACGAATTGCGTAAACTCACGTGAAATGTTCGAACATATCCTGCAACGTCGTACATCCAACCTTATTGCTCATGTTTTGCCCGTAACTGGAGTGATAATAATAATAGAGATCTTCCTCGTACTCGAATACTTTTAACGACTTCTCTGTAAAAGCGGCGCACCAAGGAGATAATTTATCGACGAACCAAGCCCTTTCGAACACACACGCTTTGTACATAATCAAAACAGTATCTGCAACAAATGAATTGATTGAACAATTAACCCTCTTAAGCGCGAATTGATGACGATTAAATAGGCTCAGAATCTCGCAGCAGTGCATTCCATACCATAAGGAAGATCATGTTTAAATCCTAATCGTCGACTGATTTCGTGAACTGTTTCGTTCATGACAGGACCATTCACAAAATCATTATCTTCAGCGTTGGTTGAAGGACTGTGCACTTCATCTAGCCAAGGTTTACAAAATTTGTAAAGCTGAAAAATATAATATTGTTTTATTGGATAAAAGTTTATGAAATACCGATTGATGTAATGTTGTAAATTTCAGAATTCCATTTAAAATATAAATTAAAATTATAAATTAAAAATGTCTTATATAAAATTGTTAAATATTAGTCAAAATTCGGTGGCACTTAAATAACATTGTTCCCACATTGATAAATTGATCGACTGATAATGTAATAATAGTGATATCAGCTGACTACAAGGCGGGCAAAAGTGTGAAATCAATCCCAGATTGGTCTTATCCTTATTCTTAATATTTTATTCTGTCATTCTTACCTTCAATAAAGTGTCTTCATCGGACTCCAGCACTTCCATATCAATGGTAGGTGTATTACCAATAACACCATCGGTGGTAGATTCATTACCAATAAGACCTTCGATAAAAGAGTTCATGCTAGCGACGGTTCGTTGAGTATTCGTCGCTCTGAACTATGGGAAAATCAGTATAAATGTGTGAATAATTTTCATTGAAAACTATATAATTGTAAATGTTATTTCCGAATTGATTTAAAATATTTAGAAGATCTGCTTTGACAACTTACTTTGTATTTGCTTGAATTAGATTGCAGAAGCTCAGGGAAATAATCTTTATATCTTGCCCCCATTAATTTTAGATCTTCTTCACCTTGCTCCGTCAAGTACTTTTGGGTATCTTTGCTGAGGTCCGGATTTACTTTCCATTTTTTTAACATCTTTATGCTTTCTTTACATAAACCACCACCTAGAAGTAAATATCACCATAAAATAATTACATAAATAAGTCGAAGTAAAATAGGATGTAAAATAGTCAATGCTAAAAACGGTTATTTGAATTTATACTGGGAGGTAAAAAATTGAATATTTTGTTAACAGTTCGATTACTGGAATAATTGTGCTAACTAGTAATATTACATTCTTGTCAAGAATAATAAGAACACATTTGCATACAAATTTTTTAAATATTTAGTAACAGCCACAGTCACATATTTACATAAAAAAACATAATTTAAATTCTGGGCAAAATTTTTATCTAGACAGGAAACATAAATGACGACTAAAAGATAAACGACTCTTTTCCCAGTGCTCGTCAAATGAAAATAAAAATGTCAAATTTCGAATGAAACGTGACACATTGATCGAATAAAATGTAACTGTTCGATCGGAAAGATGTTTACTTATAATATTTAATGCAATATTTATAGAAAACTCTAATGAATTATAAAATGTAACAAAATTTGGTCAATTATCAATGGCGCACTACACTTTAATCGTTTGGAACATTTTCAAAATATAATTTGCAATAAGCCATACTCACGTCCATGTTTTTTATGATTGTCTATAATATCATCTTGAAGTTCTGACAATTTCTTTTTCATACTTTTGATCTCCTTTCTTCCAGGATAACGAGTTCCATGTCTCGCCAGCATCCAAATTTGCACCGGTTCGCAACCTTTATATATATCAAGTACATAAGAAAAGTATATTAAAAATTTAGTATAAGTTAAGAACCCTTTCATCGTAAATTCGAAAGGTTTTAGTACTTACTCGGTACGCTAGTGTTTGTAATTAAGCCATGCATGTGATGGTAAGCTGTTTTTGTACCAGCATTTAGATACGGATGTACATCGGTAGGATAACAATAATTATTTTCAACATCGCTTGAAATTGAACGACCCTTGACGCAAACAAATGCAACTAATATTGTAAATATTCTAATATCCAGCATTCTCGTATCTGTAATTGAAAATAAAATGTATCAAATCGCTAATCTTTATAAAAGCGTAAACGTTCTACAAACGAAAATATCATTCCAAAAATAAATCAGGAGCAATGCACGTGACTATTGATAAAATCTATAGATCGTTACTTTATCGTGATACCATAGTCATTATGACAGATGTTACTTCAGATAGTGCATACGTATTGTGAGTGATTAAACGTTTGACATAATCTATACGAATCAATTTGTAAGGGTACATACTTTTTCTTCGAATTTTCAATATTGTTGTGTTCGATTAGTGATACCAACAGTATATCTTCAAAATTTTCGTTTATCTGTTTTTCTGTCTGATTGTCTATTCCAACATAATGAAAAAACAAATCAACATATTCTTAATATATATAGAAATATATAATTTTATGCACCTCTAGACATTTCTTCGATCTAGGGAAAAATTTTTCAATTTTCAATAGAAACGATCCACTAAGAAGAAATATTTAAAGTTATGAAATAATTTAGTATAAACTAGTGTCAAATGGGCAGTCATAGAACGTTTAAATCTTATCACGTCTATCCTAAACGTAAATCACGAATTGTCCAAGAATGCTTACTGTACTATTGTCTGTTGTTAGTCTTTATGTATAGGTAGTTTGTGAAAGTAGCTTTAGAATATTGTTTTTTAATAACCTAGATACACCTGTCAATGTAGTGTGGTGAAGACTTAAACGACATCACTTTTCGCATTTAATTATAACATTTTATACTTTCATTTAGAATAAAATATCGCATAGACTCGTTACCGCTAATTATTTATTAAAAAACAAAGTTCTCTTATGGAATACCCTTTACGTTTAATACCATTCCGTTTAAAATTCTAAGTATACATTCCAATTTTTAAAACTTCTCTATTTGTATTACTTTCGCTGAAGGAAGTGTAATTTTAATCCCTACATAAATTGTATTATGTTGTTCACTTTAAATATGATCGGAAAAGTAACAGAATATAAAGTATATGATCCAATTGACAAGTGCGTTGCACCACTCGTAATTATACAATACGTTATCGCACGTGCAGCTATACAATCGCGTGCCACGGTTTTATATTCTCAAGCGATCGGGTAAAAAATGATATGTTTACTTTATTAACATGTAACAATGTTAACATTTTCATAACAGTTTCTTGATGTATAAATTTGTAAACAATTAAATTCTGAAGTGGACAATAAACTGAAGCAAGGTAGATGCGAACTAAATTTCATTTTTACGAAATTATATTATACAATAGACATTAAAATGTATAACGACATTACTATTTTATGAATTTTAAAAATTTTCCGTTACATAACATCATTTCGCAAACCTTTACACAATTTAGTACTAAAGTGAGCAATAAACTGAAGCAAGGTAGATGATAACTAAATTTTATTTGTACAAAATCTTATTATACTGTAGGTATTAAAATGTATAAGTGCAAATACTAAAATTAAAAAAAAAATTATACAGCAATATTAAATTGTTTTTGCATTTCACACAAGTTTCCGTTAATTTGATCATGCGCTTTATGGTAAAAAAAAATACACGCAACGTATGTTAATTGTTCATGTAAAATACAGAAACTGCTTAACATGCGATTGTAATTTATTAATTCCGGAGTACACCAGCTCTTTAATAAGGTTTTTTCATAAATGTTTACTACTCAATTATGTACAATAGATCTTCCATGCAGTGACACACTACTTACGTGTAGTCGTTTAGACGAATGCTCAAGAACTGGTTGCTCGCCTACCTTGTATGCTGTGTGATTGAGCGATAAAAATGTTATTAACTCTACCGTTTCCTCTTTTATAGCAAAAAGTATCCAACCACTACATATATCAATCGCCTCAAGCGACAATACAGTCAAGGACAAAAATATAACACGTCGTATATTTTTTTTATATAGATTGTAACACCAGTCGAGAGAATGTACGTTTTCGTAGATTATTAACTACCACTTCCTATTTCGCTTACGGTGTTTCTCTTTTTTTTTTAAACTCATTAAACCTAATTGGAATTTTTTGTAGTTTTTTACATTGCTAGTAAGTAAAGTAAGATTTTGTATGTTTTTTTTTTAGTTTTTTAAATTGCAGGGTTAATTGTAGGGTTATTGAATTAAATTTGCGTTTAGAATGACTTTCACTTCTTTTGTTCCGAAAAAAAAGTAAGTCGTAATAAATTATTGTAATTTCTGGAATTCTGGTGTGCGCCTTGATTGACCACAGGTTGTTCCTATTTTATCTGTTTTAATTTCAATAATGTTTCTGTAATCTTTTCATTGGGTGTACGTGATTATTGATCTATACGCAGACACTTTTTAAATTCTATGTCCAATAGCGTGTTGAGTTTCTTCTGCTTTTGGTTATTCTTTTGTATTTGAATCGATGGGATTTCTTTGGGAATTTTATTTTCAGTAGAAACACAAAATAACGATAATATAATGTACTATGTGTTAATTTATTTTTCAAACACGCCTACAATGTTTACCTACCTTGTTTACGTCTGGTTTTCATAAAATTTGCAAGTTATCTATAAAATATATTCGAGACACATATGTGCTTGTTTTTATGGTCATATCTATCGTATTCAATTTCCGTTTTGGGTAACAGATTGACTTTCGACTAGTTCAATATTTTTTCTATTGATTGCCTTTGCATCCAGTCAGTAGTAAAGCTGACGTATTTTTTTCTCTGGATTTTGTTAACATTTTTAACCACTATTCAATTTCCTGGTGAGGCCGTTTGGTCAAACGTATCTTACCTTATCTCCAAATTTTCAAGAAAAGCTTTCATTACCCAAGCTTTAAATACTCGAAACAAAAATATTAATTCTATAATTTTAGATTAATAAACTAAAAATTTCTACGAGGCTGAAATTTGGTAAAAACAATTGAAACAACATAATCTAATATTTGTCGCACGGTTTTTCTCACGACTTTTTAAAACTGTTGGCTCGAAACGAGACTCGGTGTTAGGTCGCAATCGTTCATTTTTTAGACGAGACGCAAAGGTTTGTTAACACATTCGCAAATTATTAGCACATTCCCGACACCTCGAACTCTGCTTACGTATGTATAAATTCCATTACTATTTTTCATTGCAATCTTACATTTAAGCATACGTAAATCGTATGAAAAGTTTTAAATAATAAATTATACCTTGTTATTTCATATAACTAAGTAAATCGAATCAATCAATGCTAAAAGAGAGCTTATAAGGAATTTGTTCTATTGTTCTTTGCTTTGAAGTATTTAAGAATTATTTTTTAATACTTTGATCTCCACTACTAAGCGACATGTTTAGAGTCGTGGGAAGCTCTTAGGAGATGAAGGGAAAGGGGAGGTTTGGATGAGAAGAGAAGAGGAAATGAGAGAAAGGGCGAGCAGCGGAAACGGGGGTCCAGAAAGAGAATGCATGGAGAATGTATGAGGAAGGAAGGAATTGATGTGGCCAATTTCTCTCTCTCTCTCTCTCTCTCTCTCTCTCTCTCTCTCTCTCTCTCTCTCTCTCTCTCTCTCTCGTAGGCGTTATGTTGTGAGCGGAGCGGAGGTCTACGTGTACCCCGCAATGGGAATAAACTACTACATATTTATCGATTTTTTTTATTACCGATAGATTATTATACATTTCTAATGATTCAAAATATAAAAGCTGAAAAAACACTGGAAGAACTGCAAGGTTCTTTATGAGGTTCTTTATGAGATTCTTAATGAGCTTTTGTGCCGCGCCTTAAAGATGTGGAATGATTATATTATTAATTAAATAGCAATTAATTTTGACCAATTTCACCTTCTAAAAGGCATGATGAAGCTTTAGCTAACATTACTATAGATATATTTGCGGTGTACTTTCTTCGCTGATTCATGTATTTAAAATACTGTGTATATTACAAATGGCAATTATTTAATTATTCAAATATTACCCTCATCTATTAGTAATATATTAATTGAATACTAATGACTCGATTGTTTTTTTATTAGCTCTATTATAAGCGCCTGAATTCTGTCAGAATTTAATTGGCTGAATTTGTAGACGATAAATAATATTATTTGTTAATGATATTGGTACATTCTCGTCTTTGACTGTACTTAATAACATTTGATAAAACATTTTCGGAGGTATATTAGAATTTCTAATGAGCACCCTCTTTATCTGACAAGGACATGTATTCATATTTATAAACCGTACAGGCAATTGATTATGCTAGGAATCGGTATTAAGGAAACGCATAATTTTCGTTAACCGGTTAGTCGTATATACATATTTCATACGCACAAACATATTAATGCGTATTAGACGTATTATTGCGCAAGATAGAAATCTGTTGCTCCATTGGAGTAGATGCTTGTGGTTGAACATTTGTGAAATATTAAATTATAAATTCTAAGAGCTTGGTTTCTTAAAGTTCTGATATTCTGAAATTCTGTAAATAGATAACTTAATATTTCTAGTGATCTGATTACTCATTGAAATATTGCGTTCATTTGGTACAGTAAAAGATTGATTATCGGAACGCTGATTACTCGTAATGCGATTATAAGAAAATTTATTATCAGAAAGATCGATTGTAGGCAGGAGCGATTGTGTGTATACATGTGATACAATGAGTAATACTTCGAAAAGATACTATTTCCTGTCACTCCCATTTGTTAAACTTCCAACTAGACGATAATGTTCTACAAGTATTGATAATAAACACTTGTACAATATATTACGAAATTCATAATTAAATAAAGGTAGAGCGCTATCGATGGGTGGCAATGTAGAAATTATTAACACTTTTATAGCAGATATCGGACATCGTGCACACAATCTAATTCTCTTAGCAACTTATTAAGTTTACTTAAAATTAAAAAAAAAAAAAATACTCGTTAATAAATAAAAATAATTCATGTTGAGCAGCCTGTGAGCACTAATTATTTTTGTAAGTACTCCAAGGGTACTAAACACAAATTGTTATTATCTTGAATATTTTCGTATACTCTGTAGATTTGCTTTATGATCTTTTTATAACTTACATTTTTACTTCTGTAAGTCAGGACTTTTGAAGTCTACTTGCGTTCTCATCAATTTTTATTACTAGACTGCGGATTTTTATGCAAAATAAAACCATTTTACTCTGCAAATATTATAATATAAACTTTACTTTCAATATTTTTTTATATTATTGCATACTGTATCCATTTTGTAGTTTCTTGCACATTCAAATTCCTTACGAATTCATAAAAATCCGCGGTCTATTACGAGTTAAATTCAATACGTATCCCTGTGTAAAAGGTAAATTGTCATTCTGGAAATAATAAAGTTCTACACGGTTCCTGTTGCAATATGGCTCTGTATTTGGCACAAAAACAGTTGCGTGATTTGTGCGATCCATATCTCTTACTGACGCCGGCAGCACGTGAAAACCCCGGGGTCCGTACGAGATACATATCGCTTTCTATCAATTCAATATTATCAATAATATCAATTCTACATTACAATATTATAGCAATGTCCCTGTAATCGTCTATAAGTACGGACACGCTATGAAGAAATGGATATTTCGAAAAACTGTTTTTCAAACACCTGTAAAATTTTTATTCATTTGGTGGAATTCGCAAATAATTTTAAAGAAGAACGCGCACCATATCGTGCTTTCTGTAGTACATAACTTATGATTCTACATTCATGCCACACGATGTGCTATTCTATATTAAAATCTTAAGCAGTACCTATGATGTTTATATACTCATAGATAGAAGTTTTAGAGACATTTTGGTTATTAATTCGTAATAGCTGAGTAATGTATTCCATAAGTGCAACAATGTTTGAAAAAAAAATGCTAAAATTAGTTCATCTAAAATCGTTGATAAGTTACAATAGATTTTCTAGGTACACTTATTGAGAAATCCTAAACAAATACTTGATTGAACGATAGCATAAACACACCTGTTGAATGTAATTATTGTTGTACATGTACATAATGTTTCTCATTATTATTCACTGGTGTATTTGAAAATCGGAGACAATAGAAAACGTGTTGTATATTTGTGATGCGAGAGTCAATCTTAAGATTTTAACGTTTCTTTAAAATAAATAATTGGCAATGAAATAAGAGCGATTGGAATTACTGTAAAAGTAAAAGAAGGGCGAGGCAACATTACGCGTGACAACTGTAACACTTAAGTACAATTTATTCGTAGTAAAGGCCGATTACAAAGCAGTAAGCGTGAAATGTTCGTGCTTCGTATGTAAATGTAGAATAATTATCCTTTTCAGCGTCCCAGAGAAACCCAATTGAAGCTTCTACGGACTGGCTTGCCTTCTCAATAATAGTCACATTGACTATAATCTTGTACCTAAGAGCATAATTTACGATTTTAAACCAAATTATATTCATTGAAATTTTTTGTGATCAATGATATAGCTTTAATATTTATTTCTGGATCAATTGTTCAATCAAAAATAATTAATTTACGAGAAAATATCGTATCATGAGGCTATGAATACATAAAACTCAGGTAATTTGTAAAACAATCGAATTCTGGACAAAAATTCGATCACCTGTCAAAGTGTAATTGCTTTATTTTTTCCCTAATATCTGTAGCCACCGATTCGCAAACTTTTGGACACTCCACAGCATCATAAGGAATATCTTCGAGCTTATTAATCATTATCATCTTTACAATCTTATCCACTGGATCCACTTTAAAAGGATTATAAGCTTCTAGACGATAGGTGTTCTGATAATTTGGAATCTAAAAAGATAAAAAAGATCGAAGAAAAACCAAAATTTGTTCAATAATTAAATGGAATAAAAAATTACGGATTTCTCATTGTAAATTAGCAAAATGTAATCAAAACGTTTCGTTTCTGAGTTTTATTCTTGAACCATTTTGCACAGTTTTTTATACGGTTATTTTGTTATGATTACAGAACTGTTTCAGAATATCCATTTACGTACTTCTATGCATCATCAAAAACATTTATATTGTCTTCTTAATTATATTAATGATATAACTACCTAATATAATTAATAGATTGAATTGTATTGATAAATTCTTTCTTACCTCTCGTTCATTATCCTGACCTTTTTCATTCGCGTCCAATTGAAATGGCATTTCACAACGAACAATAAATATAAAGAAATATATAACAATTACACTTAGTACATAATTATTGTTTATAAAACAGTTTACAGTTATTATATATATTGAGTCTTAATTAACAATGGAACGAGCATTTGAATCATTTAAACCAGAAATACTCGAATCACTGATGTCTAAACAGCTACTCTCTGTATCGAAGGGTTACTTGGAAACCAAAGTAAATGAAATTGATTGATCAATTCCTACGCCAAAAACGAGATCAATAATAACGTTTTAAATAATATGAAACATCTAAAAATTTGTACAAAATATTTCTCTTGCATTACATTTATTTCATTATGCATAATCATTTATAATTCACAAAGTCGTCGTATCAATTCGTTCAAATTATGCGCACGCGGTAACGATTCAAATATCGATTTGCGCACATATCGAACCAATTGGGATTATCGAAGGCAAGTGCAGTGCTAAGACCGCGTCTTTCAATAATGCAGCCGTTACAGTTCCTCGGTAGTATAAATCAGTTAAGTGCTAGTGATTAGTGAAAAATCCAATTTTTCATTAAGTGTAAATCACAATGGATTAAATAGTGTTACCCAAACAAAAGGATTATGCACGTGTTTACCGAATTGAATGGATATTCAACTACCTAAAAATTGTCGGCGTATAACAAAGGTTAGTTTAATACATTATTGCATATATCAGCACTTCATTTGTTTAATACCGAATGAAGATAATGCAAATTTAATTAATGAACTAATTCGCCTACTAAAAGGTGTGTACATATTCCGTTATCGAAAAATGAACATTACGTTTGCGATGTCTAATTCACAAGCGTGAAATATTTTTTGAATGCTACTATCAGATAGTAATGACGTTTACTGATAATAAATTATAGTTTATGTTTAATTATCATACTTCATTTTAGTGTCGTAGGATAACATATACAAAGTGCTAAATAATACTTAAATAATGATAGATTTCTCTCACAGCAATATATTTAAACACTTACATACTGAAGCAATGAAACAAAGCAAATTTTTTTATGGCAAATTGACAATCTTTTGGCATTGTTTTATATTATGAAAACATATAACATATATATTGTATACATAAATTTGGTTATATACATGCAATTCATTGGAGACATCAGTTGAGAGATAAATATCTATACAAACATTTAAACAAGTTTATTTAAGTACTGTAATAAAATTTAACATTTTATTTTTAAAGTACGAGTAACTTTTTTTTAAATAAATTAGTTGGACTAGTAATTAAGTAAAAGTTGATAAAAGTAAAACTAAACTGTAATACAATACAAATACAGAAAACTATACATTCATGCCTGAGCCATAGCATTACAAAGATGTATGTCTTTTGATTTCTTGATTGCTAAATGTAAAACGCACACATCTTATTGTATATAATAGCATTACACATTGCCATGACATAGTATCTTGACTGAAATTGTTTTAAACACTAATATTCAAATTATATGCTACTTTACTCTACATAGAGATCAAATGCTACTGACACCAGGTCTGTGTCAATTTGAACCTTATGTTTCGTTATAATTAAACAATGACCATATGCCATAACAAAATATTTATAAATACGCACTTCCATACACAAAATTCATTGACTATTCTAAGACAATAGTTCGACTTCAGCTTGTATATTTTGCCGTGCTTGTTCTTCATATTTTTTACGAAATTCCTCTGTAGCAAAAATATTTGGAATCTGCACAAAATTCTGCAGCACCTAATTTTGAATGCACATATATGAAAAAGAATGTATATACTTATACAATGTACTACAATATGTACTTATATACAATATTAAATTGTATTATTACCTTTAAACGCAATGCAGTATACATTGGTTCGCTAAGAAAAGAATATTCACCACGTATCTTTTCTCTATATTCTGCATAATTTTCTGAAGAAGATCCTAACACAGCCATGTCCAAATCTAATAAGTAATGACAATCTTCTTCTCCAAAGACACCACTAATTTTATGTGCTTCTGTACTATGCGTTGCAGTTACTTCGAGCAGCTGGCAAACTTCTTCTCTTAATTCTGCACCCTGTAAGTATAGGAGAAAATAGTTTAGAAATTTTATATTTCATAGTTTTTCTATGGTAATATTAGTTCAATATTATACAGCGATACTTACAGCAGGCAATCCAGCTTCATCTGCAAATTCACTAAAATGTTCCAAGTTCTTGCTTTCACCATCTAAAGCTTTGGGATCATATTCAAAGCTATAACATAATTGGAATTTATTTAACATCACTCCCTCGCTTTATTTTATAGAAATACTTACTTTTGAAAGAACAAAGCTAGTAGCATAGCTTGGGGCTTCTTTAAATTATCTTTAATCTCATAATAACAGTTTAACTTTTCACGAAGTGAATCTAAGTTATGATAAGTACGCTTTTCCTCTGAATAAGCCTCCTGTAATTTTGTGAACCACGTATCACAGACTGCACTATCTAAGCCTTCAGTTGCTTCTTTCCAACTCTCTTCTATTGATGCCATCTTTTTCTGCAATTAATTAAAATTCACTAGGTATCTTTCAAAACATTTTACTATTAATGTGTTTTTTTTTTATTTAAATTAATGTGTATTCATAATTTAAATAAAAAGATTCTTATGTATAACTAAAAAGAAACAATATTTTCATGTGGGAATATGAAAGGTGTGTAAGAAATAAGAAAAGCTTTTTGTTTCCATAATTTCGGTATACTCACGCTATATTAAATGAGAATAATGTTGTAGTTCAACTTAGAGATGAAAAGCAAGAAACTGTGCTTCGTAGAAAATTCTGATTACCGATACATAATGCGTCGTTGCGAGTCCACTGATTGAGCGAATTCTACTTGATAAAATAAAGTCCGCTTCCACTTATTGATCGGATTGTGTTCGCGTTTTATCAACGAAACACAGCGCGAGTTGCAATTAGTATTCCTTGTATAAAATAAATCCTTATGTGCTCGATATTCATAAGAGATTCACTTACAACGTTAAAAAGAAAAGAAACAAAGAATTTTACAAAAATCATTAATTTAACTTTTTACTCGCACATTATGATTTACGATTAATTATATCAAAGTCTCAACTGGTTGGCAAAGATTTGTCCAAATGTTGGACTTCCCGTTTATAAATATAAATTGTTTATTAGGAATTGTAATCGTATAGGAATGTTATTTCTACGTTGATTATTAGATACATGAAATGCATCTCTACATAATTTTACAAATTTTAAAGAATTGCTGCTTTAGAAAACATTTGATTACCAGTTATTTTATATTCCTTACAAGTTACCGCCCTCTGCGAATGTTTCTTGTGCGTTTATAGTAACAGTTTGTAGCATGCGGAAATTTTGTATGCAGTTAGAAATGAGTTGATAAACAGTCCACATAGATTATAACATTTCTCTTGTTAAAGAAAATGTTCATCACAAAAAATCCAGTTCAAAAATTGTCCATCTTTTGGTTTTCTCCAACTTTAACCTTAAAATTATTTGAAATAATAGAAATTGTTACGCGGGTAAAATTTATAATATTATAAACATGTTATGAAATTATGATAAAAATAAGAGGTACAATTATGAGTAAAAATGACGATTTATCATATTGTAATAGTAAATAACTTATCTATGCAAAGACTTATGAAAATATTGTAACAATTTACATCCCTTTTTGTTCATAAAAAACACTTCTCAAAGATATACATTTTCTGCCCTTTATTTACAGGAAAGGAAATGGATAAAGACATTGTGATATTGCTTTATATCATTTTCATTGGACCTTTGTCAATCTCATTATTTTTATATGGATTTTTCCCTTTGATAAAATATGACAGTACCATAGCAACTGAAAATGATATTCCACAATTCATAGACAATGTGAGGTGAGCTATATAAAAGGTTGAAAAAATAAAGCAGTTATATTTGTTACATTGATATTTTAAAAGTATTAAATGTGCTTTGTAGAGTAAAGGTAGATACATTGTATCAACCTGTGGTAAAAAAATTAATCATTATGATTATCGATGCTTTGAGGTGGGATTTTATAACAGGATCCATCGGAAAATTGGCTATGCCTGTAACAAGTAGTCTTATAACAAACTCTTCTGCATGTTTGTTACAAGCTCATGTTCAACCACCAACTGTTACAATGCCTAGAATAAAGGTGCAATATATTAATGAAAATAAATTTAGCACTTTATGTTTTTAAGATTATAAAATAGATAAAAGCTGATATTTCATACATAGGCAATCACAACTGGGACAATTCCTAGTTTCATTGATGTAGCTTTAAATTTTGGGAGTAAACCAGTTACTGGTGATAGTGTGCTTCTTCAGGCAAAGAGATACGGGTATAAAACAGTATTTTATGGAGATGATACTTGGCTAACTTTATTTCCCTCTATGTTTGATCGTTATGATGGCACTACATCATTTTTTGTAACAGATTTTACTGAGGTACTTGATACAATAATTTTCATTAAATTATTATAGTATTTGCTTATAATTCTATACAAATTTTAAATTTAGGTTGATAATAATATAACTAGACATTTGAATAAAGACTTACATAATACTAATGATTGGTCAATAATGATTCTTCATTACCTAGGACTTGACCATATTGGCCATGTTCATGGACCATTTAGCCCACTTATTAAAACTAAACTCACAGAAATGGATAATATAATTGTAAAAATTCAGTCAAAAGTCCAAGAATGGGTAGGTGTAGTAAATTTCCTTTATTCACAATTTATTAAACATAATAAAAGAAAACAATGCTTTATCTTCTGTATTCATGAAATTAGTGTAAACTTATTATCTTCAGAATGAAAATAATGAATCTTCTTTGTTTATTATCTGTGGGGATCACGGGATGAAAGATTCTGGAGGTCACGGTGGTTCAACCACATCAGAAACAACAGTACCTTTTATTGCAATTGGTGGAGAATGTACGAACAATCATTTTACAGAAGTATCACAAATTGACATTGCATCCACATTGTCTACTATTATGGGCGTGCCAATACCATTTTATAATTTAGGAACTGTTTTCACGGATACATTATACGACTTACCTGTTTCAAAGAAATTATTTATACTTTATTATAATGCTAAACAAGTGTTCAATCATTTTCAAAAATTGCCAGACTATAAGTCTGAATGTAAGTAGTAACTACATTCAACGAGGTGTTACAATTCTCTGAATAATACAATATATTTTCAAATACTTGCAGATGCATATCAGAAATATCTAGAGGCAATAAAACTTCATAATGCTTGGCTAACTACTAAAGATTATCCAAATCATGTGGGAGATGACATTGTTCTTTCCTATAAGGTTGCACTTAAAGGAATGAAAGAAATGCTTATAAGTAGCATGATTAAATTTGATTTACACATAATAACAGTAGCCATATTTTTTTTATGTCATGTAAGAACTCAAATTCAGCTTTATAACAATCACTTTCAAATTATTTCGAGTTAAAGATGTAATCATTATTTCAGATCATTTGCATTTCCATGGGGAAAGAGTGTTATACATCCGTTGCATTCAAAAGTACTATTTCGTTGATTGCTTTAAACACATCCCTATGGATATTAATAAATTATACTTTGAAATGTGAAAGCATATCATTCCTGTATACAAAGAGTTTAATTACCATTGTGATAGTGCTTTTTATAATAACTGTTTTAGCCACGAATTGTTACTTAATTGCCAACATTAATTATTTCAACCCTTTCATAATTGAGGTAAACAATGAAGTAATATACAACGAACTTCACCTGTTCTAATAAAATCGTATTTTAAAAATTAGAAAAGAAACGGTGGAGTAGGAAGATGGCTATTTCCAATTAGCACACTTGTACATGCAATTAGCCTCAGTGGTAGTAGCTTTGTCGAAGAAGAGCATCAAACTTGGTATTTCTATTGGGTCACTCTTCTCGTGCTACTGCTTTACAATTCTGCTACGCAATTTTTTTTACATCTGCCATCGTAAGAAAAGTCTTTTTACAGTCTAAAGTATTAAAAAAAAAAAAAAAAAGGATTTGAGCTCCAAATATCAAATTCCAGGTACAGGAACTACGAACAGTATTCATACGCACAAACTTGTATTAAACTTTTATTACTGCTGATTGGACATAGAATTCTTAGGAAATTAAATAGTACCGGGGATAAGTACGCTCATCTTCCCGATATAGCTGGGTTCTTGGCTGAACAAGAAAGTATGTTAAGCATGACGATACTACTCATTACTGGTAATTAAATAATAAATAATTATTTGAAACGAGTACGAAATGAATGTATTCTCAAGTATTTGATGTATTTTTTCTTAGCGCTTGCATTATTGATGTGGCTTGATTTTATACACGAGGATAAAAGCTACAAAATACGGTCATTAGTATTTAATACAATAATCTGTGTATGTATTTATCTTCGTCATATGCATAACAATAGTGTTGGTAAGATACCATTATATCCTCAATCTAGGTAAGACAGTTACTCCTACTGAAAGTTTGCATTTTACACAGTCATACTAAGGTCCTTTGTTGCAGAGGAGTATATGAAGTACAAATCTTTTGGGTATTATTGGCGATAAACGCCGTAAATTGTATTTATCGTTTGGTATTCAAAATTAAATCTGATAAGACAACGTTTTTAAAAACCACGTTGTGTTGTATCGTACGAACGTGGATTATGATTACCGCAATGCTTCATCAACCGCATAATGTGATACTTTTACCATTTCAAATCATTTTTATTAGCGTGATTAGCACGATAATTAAGTATATTAATATGCAGCAAGTAAATACGTTTGTATATGCTTGGGCTGGTAGTGTATTTTATTTTTATCAGGTAATGTTCAATTACGAATAATATATAAAGTTAGTATAACTGATTTTTTGATATGAACCCACTTCCATTCAGGGAAATTCAAATAGTTTGGCAACTATCGATGTAGCTGCAGGTTACATTGGTATACAATCCTACGTGCCATTTATTAATGGGTCGCTATTATTAATTAATACCTATTCCGCGCCCGTTTTGGCCTTTCTTTTGCTCGTCTATCATGCAGCATTACAGTATCCGTATGAGTGAGTAGCTTTAAAAATTACATCGTTGAAATTTTCTTTTAGTATAATCCACTGTTATAAAGATGTATGTTTTTTTTGTTCTTATTTTAGTACATGTAAGATTATTATAGAAATCAGTAAAACGTACATCAGATGGAGATTGATACCAATAGCTATTTATACAATTATAATCAGTATTCAGCGTCATCATTTATTCGTGTGGTCGGTATTCTCACCGAAATTATTATACGAGGCTGTACATTCTACTATTACTTGTTTTGTTATATTTATCATAACAATTTTAGTTATACTACAAGAGGCAATAAACAACTATAATAGATGATGCAATATTTTGTGTTCAATTTTTTAAACCGAAACATTAGACACTTTAATATCTTAAATTAAATTCGTATTCTTTATAGTTGGATATAGTATATTTAATCGAGGTCATGATTTTCCTTCTCTCCAAGTCAGAATCAGTTGACTCGTCCAAAGTCGAGACAGTTTCTCTTTTTACCAAGCGTTGATCGGTTGATTCATCCAAAGTCAGGTCGATTTCCCGTTTTCTCAAGTAAATTTTCCCAAATACAAAATATATCAAGAGAAGTTTTATTTTCAACTTCAAAATCACTTTACACAATCAATTACATTCATTTAAATTTCCTAATCATTTTTATAAAAGTCAAACGTAAATTTTAATAATACATGTAAAGTAACAATTCAGAGAAAATACATTCTCTACAATCACAATTATTCATCTACCTCAATGAAGCTCGGACTGTAAATGCTTTATACATATTATAGTTCACCATGTAACTATACATTGTTATATAACAAATGGTATGCACAATGAAACTGAAATACGTAAGTGTATAAAATTCTGTTTAATATAAGTGATTTATAAAAAAAAGAGAACAGGATGCAGTTTAAATTAAACGCTAGATAACATTTTATCACAAATTACATAAATTACAATGTACACCAAAATGTTGCGATATTTCTTATATCATGTAATGGTTTTCTATTTGAACTTTTCTATCAGCTTTTAACCACAAAGTGTAGTAACTCATGAAGCTCTTATTAAAAACGTGTATGTAAAATAAGTATAGCTATGTAGTCATGCAAAATAGATATGCTCGAAATATTGACTGAAGCAGGATCCTAGTTCAATTTCTAAAAATAAATTACTTTCTATAGGAACACAACAAGATCGAAAGAATATAGTATATTCGTACGTATTTCTTGTTTAATACTAATCGAGGCTTTTTCAACGTTTAACCAACATTGCAACTAGCTTCTTCAGAAATCAAATTATACACCGTGTTTATATCACTGTTCATTGCCTATGACCGACCTCGTGGCACGGTTCACTATTCACCAACAGAAGGTGTCGTTATGATTATTTACTCGACCAATCGTAAAATCCGTCATAAAACAGGTACTAATAAACGACCTGAGCTACACGACTCACGCCCATTGCCAGTGTGTAACTTGACCTTTGAAATAAACAACCCTGAAGTCTCGGTTAGTATCAATTATCAATCGTGAAGAATCGAGCCGTGAAAGCCTCAAATATCTTATTCGCACGTATTTGTTACGAATAATACTAAAATAATTAAATCTAAATAGCAGCAATATTATAATGCTTTATATTCTATAACGTTTTAAAATCGTTGCTACCCAAAACAGCGCTCTCAAGTAAGAAAAATTCAAATACAAATAAATAATTTATCGTGCTACACACAACCTTTGATTTTTATGTGATTAGAATGTATCGAATTTAGATAAAATTTTTTAATCTTTGTACCGAGTTCAGTGATCGAGTAATTTAATAAAATGCACGACAATGGATTTTATTTTTTCACAAAAAATGTCGCGAAGTTATGTAGCAATTACGCGAATTAAAACTACGAAGGAATATCGCACACCATTCGTGTACAATATTCAGAATAAAAGTTAAGTACATGAATACCTCGTAAGCTCGAAATAGTAGATGTTACGCTTTGTAACATATCAATTCTTAAAATGTAAAATATTATATACGTATTATACAAAAATAGAAATACTTTGACATTTATTTATCGCGTTACGAAAACAATTCTATGCGTTTTAAAAGTGTCTTGTATCAAGTGCTAATATACCACATTTAGTTTTGCAAGGCTGTAAAATTTCCTGCATTTCAATTTTTAAATAGAAGATTTAAAACACTTTTAAAGTGTCGAACAATTTATAACTATCCGAAATAATTTATATATATTGACTGTAACGTTATCTAAATAAAGTTACACTCTTGGATAATTGTTAGTCTTTAGTATGTATGGTTTTATAATAAATACCTAATAAATTAAGGAAAAATTCTGGCAATTTTCACAGTGTAATACAGCAGTATTATGCGACATTTGAGTATTCCAATTTTCATAACCATGATTACAGTCGACCCGTTCACATTTATGGTTTCATTTATCTGTACTTCGTGCCTATGGCTTCCCATTTTACTTCAGATTAACGTTTTAAAATGGCGAATTCATTCCAAGCTTCGTACCAAACTCTAACCGAGCCCTCTTCTGATACCTTACATTCACTCTGAAAAAATTGTCGATAAAGTAAAGAGTCTCGTTCTAAATCGTTCTTCATATACTTACTTAATTTCTTGCCATTTAACTAATTCATTAACGGCAAAGATGAAGGGCAACGAGACTAAGAAAAATAGAGGAAGATGAATAGGAAAGTCTTTGATATTTTGACCCTCCTCTTTCCAAAAATTGCAGAATACAGTCCCTGAGAATGCTGCTTGTGCGGCCAATCTGAGATAATTATAGCAGATATAGTACCTAAATTCTGCGTTACTATCGATATTTACGAATCTCGTACTTACGCTATAAATGCACTTAATAACCATACGAAGTTGTTAAATGGTTGCTTCTTCCAAATAGAATACTCTCTATGTACAAAGCCTATGGATATCGTTACTGTAACGAGGTATTAAAGATTTTTATATCGGAGTTTTAAACGAGGGATTCGAATGTTTCGAAACAACAACAAACTATACCTAAATGTAAAACTAACAGCGTCAAAGCAAAATGTTGTACCACTAAAATTACGTTTGGTTTCGCACCCCAACCGCCCCAGGAGGCCTCCCCACGTGCATCAGGGTACACGTAGAGGCACTTGGAATCTGTCGTTGTGTAAGTGGGGCACAAAGTCAAGAACGAGATGCATTGTGAAAAGACTATCGTTAAAACTGTCGGTAGGAATTTGCTACCGTAACACCACAGGACGAACAATGCGACCTGTAAAACAAAGCGCAGATACTAAAACGAAATCGAATGAAATTTTCACGTTCTTACCTGACCATTCACGGTACACTGATTTTTGCCTGTAGCACGCTGCATTATAGTAGTATCCTTTGGTGTAGCGATCATGGATATCGATAACATTGGAATGACTAAACAACTCAACCATAAGACTTGATCGACGGAGAACAAGGGCGGTAAAAGTAAAAAACCAGATACAGCTTGAGTGAAGGAGAGGGTAACCGTACAACAGAGCCAAAATTGTACGCAATTCCAAAGGCACTTCATGTAATGACGAGCCTGTACGTGTAATAAATGTTCGTGATATCGAAAAGTCGGTATCAGTAATTAAATTAAAATTAACTAAGCTTAACTTTCTGAATTTGAATATTTTCAGGCTGAAGATGTTAAGAGAGATAAGTATTTTTTTGTTAAAAGATTATGTTGAAAATAATCAATTTCAATGTGTTAAAGTTGAATGTAAATTGATCTACCTCCATAATCAAATGGAATACCGCAATCGGATCTTCGCGTTTAACGCTTAAAGAGCAAGCTATCGAATTTAATGCTCTACTCAAATCAATTGGAGATGGACCCTGATCTTCCCTCGTCGCGGATAATACAGGAACTCGTTGGCAAACTTGTGGATACAACGGTTCTACAGCCACTCTGAAATCGGACGATTTATTGAGACATGAACATATCTTTCAACACCATTTCATGTTTGAATATTCTATAAAACAGTTGAGCAGCAACTGTCTATTAATTACTTTCTTGCAAATGAATTTTTTATAGTCTCATGTTATAGGTAAATTTTTATATAAATGGCGTGCCTTGTTGAAGATGTTCGTTGTACGGGAAAGAGTGCAGAGAAACCTCGATATTCGATATATCAAGATGAGAATTTAATATATGTACAGCCAGCTACGAGACGTCCTATGACGAACGAAAGACCATACAAGAAACCAACCATTAAAATCGACTCGGATACGACGTATGGCACGTCTTACATGAAATTCGACTGCGTTCCTAAACGGAGATTCAATTATGGGGAACACGAAAAATTAGCGTATAAAAGCCCTGAACAGATTGATTCCGAGACAGTGTACAAACTGTCCTACCAAGCTGCGAATGGAAAGGTACGGAAACCGTTTACACCGAAATCCTGTTTATCTATAAATGGATCGCATGATATGACAACTATCCATGCGTTGTCCTACGGGAATCCTGGATATGTAAAAGTAGAGAGTTACAAACCATACCAAGGAAAAAATCTTCGCCCTGCGTTGGTGGATTTCCAAACAGTTACGAAGGAATCTTATCAAGATTTCGGTATGCCTGTTCCCATAGAAAGACCGAGGAAGCCAACATTTTGGCAGACTAAATCGAAAACGGATTATCGGACCACGAGCAGTTTATCTTACCAATATGCACAACCAGTCGCTAAAAAGATATATGTACGCAGTCGGCCAATTATTACTGCTCAAATTGAAAAAGACACAGTCTGTAAGATGAGTTACAGGCACCCAGGTCATTTTATAAAGAAGGAAAACTTCATTTATGAATAATGTTTTATGGTGTACGAAATATATATATATATTTGGTTATTTAATTTTAACTTGCACCGATTTCAATCTTTCAACGTGACGATTAGATCGAGCGAATAATAAGAAAATATTAACTTGTTACCCTGCATCTGCTTGCATAAAAATAGGCATGTTCTCTGCATTGGCAGAGGAGCCTAGGACGCAAACAACTTCTCCGTAGTCTTGCATGATGTGCAACATTTCCCTCGTAACAGCAGTGTTACAGTCAGTAAACAAAGACACCAAGAGAGGTACGTTGTCTATTAATTCGATATGAGGGCGAATCTTATCAATGCCTCTCGGTAGTTTCGCCTAGAATGTACGTAGAAAGTAAAACTTTAGAACTTGTACTTTGATCAGACGAAATAGCACTCGGTTAGGTACCTACCCTGTTCGATAGATCAAAGTTCACGGGAGCACTCTGTTCGGTACTGTCTGTGAGACAACTCAACGATCGCCATGCTTCTTGTCCGGATCCTAAATCTACACTTTGCACAAGTACACTATCTTCGCTTCTCACTGTATTATCCTGTTCTCTGTTAGAAATCGTTTCATTCCTATGGTTATTTTCTATTCTAAAGTTACATTACAAAAGATGGAACACAATAATAAGCAAATCAACAATCTGGAAGTACGGTAACGTTTAAACGCATCTAAAATGGTAACCAAAGTACTAAACAGTTTATTTGTTAGTTTATAGGAGGGGGAAAAGAAGTCTAGTCTATTTAAAAAAAAGGAACGGGGAGAACAAAAAGTAATTACGAAAATGGTGTCGATCCGGTTCTCGTGATCCTTTGTACTAGGCGACTTAGACTGGCATGCAAATTCAGAACAACATTATAACAGACGGTATACAAACATGAACTTAATTCAATGTAACGTGAAACAAACCTGTGGCTCATAGCGCTTTTAACTTGAGACAGTCCTGTATCGTTCCACTCCGTAGTCTCATCGTCGAATTTTACAGTAGAGAAATCTGTGTTTATAGCGCTCGGTGCCGACATACTCATGGCGCGGCTGTTGTCCAAATTCGTGCTACAAGGTAAAATAATATACATATTATTGAAAAACCATCTCTTCGCCGTTTTATCCATGCAGGGTATATATTCTTGGAACACAAACACATCAATGCAGCATATATATGCAGCAGAAATGTATGAATGCATGCTTATAAATTTTCAATTGGCAACTGTTTTTATAAGATATCGTATCGAGAAGCAAAAGCACGATTCTCAATAGTAAATAGATACGTATAATAAATAACAGTGAATGTTTTAGTGTTTATGTGTGATAAGAGGGTAATATGTAACATACCGAGGAGAGACACGATTAAGCAAGTGGCTGGCCTCATCCATGCAGGAGTAATTATGCTGATGAGATTGGGCCGAGGGCGTGGGTGAGGACATGGCTGCTGCCTGGCTCACCCACCAACCCACTGGACTCTCGGACCTAATATTGGTGTGTTAGTTACATACATTTATTCGTGTATCTTATGTATGTCAATGATATAATATGAAAGTTTAACACATGTGCAATGGAATAACTGTAAGTGTATAAAAGTAAATGTTTAATATTGTATCTGCTAATGAGGAAGCAGTTAAACTCTATAAAGTGATCACCGTTAACTATTGGTATAAACGAAATTATTTCAACTTAATGCTCTAATCATTAACGTAATAAAATATATGGAAGGATACGTAAGAGAAAAGTACACTTAGATCTTAGATTTCGTTATAATACATATCAGTAACAAACTAAAAGGGTAAACATCGGGTAATGGCATTCAAAGAACTTTAAATTCTCTAAACCGGTAGTTGCAATAAAAATTATTAATAAAGAGCGTAACGAATAAACATGCAAATTAGTAACAGTAATGAAATAAAGAGGTATAGACAAACATATACGATGGGGTCATGTGTGGATATCTCTCCAGCCATTGCTGTCTCCTGTAATGTACATGCATATTTTACATTCACATACATCCATAGTTATGACGAATAGCTAGTTAAACAAGTTCATATCAATCACCAGCGTTTATTTTAGAATTACAACAGATTAGAGAAAAAAGACACTGATAAACGACATATATTCAGTTTAATTGACGAAAAAAGAAGTAATTGTAAACACCAGCAACGTACGATTAGTGTAATACCTTGTGTTGGATATGTTTTGTACATACACAGACTTTACAAGTATATCATATAATATATTTATACTTTCCAACGTGAGGACATGCCCCAAACTTTTTCGATTAATCCACAAGCAAAATAAAGCAAAGCAAAGTAGTTTATAGAGACACCGATCGGCAATAATAGAATGTAATATAGTACCTAGCTCGTTCACTGAGCAACGATATATGACAATTCCATCCACTTTCGAGGCCCATTTTCTCCGAAAACACGCGGGATCTCAGCTCGTTCTCTTTACTGAAATGCACGAAACGGATACAGGCTCTGTCGAGTTGCTCGATCAATTGCACCTGTTAAACATTTTATATCATTTTTCTCAGAAACTCTTTTATAATCCTAGTCGATACACTGATCGTAATCGTATAGCTTACCATATCCGTTTGCGCTTGGTATTGCATCGTCACCATTCCGATAAAGACTTGGTTACATTGAATATCGAAACAACTTTCAACGTCGCTCACATTGTCGTCTTTGTTTTCACTGCACAATAAGGAATCTGCAAAAATTCACATAAGTTAATAAAATTGTATGCATAGCTTACGAATGGGTAACATAAACGTTTCTAATGCTTGCCAGTCGAATGAAATTGTCCAAGTATCCCTTTTACCCTGGGATCGAGAACATTTCTAAAGTCCCAAGGTAACGGCGTAGGACTTCTGTGAGGCGTGTATAAATGTTTGCTATCTGCAGGAAGCTCCAAGTATATTTTAGACATTTTTTTGTTTATACCACGCGTCAACGGTCTGTATGCAAACGCAGTGCAATACGACGTTAAACTCGTCCTTTGATAAAAGTCTTGTACTTTTTTCCTAAAATATACACGCAATGGTCACGAAGTGTAGGGGTTCGACCGTATCAATAATAATTACTATTCTCATGTACCTGTCGGACGCAGAAAGCGGACAGAGATCGTGACCGTCCCAATATTCGATACAAGAATCCAAAATTATATCCGCTGTACCTTGTGTCAACAATTGCAAACCACCCCCAGTTCGTTCTTTGACTACCACGGCAACCATATGGGGGAAAGGAAATTTCAGTTTCGTTGCGATACTCAAAGACCGTGCGAACTTAATATCTCGTCGAACCATCTCTGGTTGCTGCAACAAAGTGCCCGAAATTTCAATCGTGTCACTTACGATGAACTAACCCTTTGCACTCGAAGTTATTTTTTCTGCTATCTACCAGCAACTCGAGATGCTCTATTGTCGCGAATGCTATGCTTAGACTTCGTAGATGAGATCTCTAATTTGAGATTTGAAAAATCACCCTTCGACGATCATTTTATTGACTCCCCGAGTTCCAATGAAACTAAACTTAAACATACGTTGTTGCTGGTGGTCACTGTGAGTCGCCTCTCGAGTGCAAAGGGTTAAAGAAAATAGCTCGAGTAACAGATTATGCTTACTACGTGTCTGAACGTAGATAGTTGTTGCTCTAACTGGAATATGTGTTGCGCCTGGTCTTGGAAACCTATCTGCTTCGCTAACTCGCATAGACACCTATATCGAGCACACGTGGGACGTTACTGGGCTGGTAATTATTACAATAAACGAAAGAATAGAACAGAAGTGTGAAATCGTTCCATGATCAGCATTCACATGATTTATATACACTATGATTGGAGATGCATTCACTCATACAAACAGATTAACTATAGATACGGAGGATACATAAAGTAACTATGGTTGGACTGACCACATCTGTCCAAGGCTCCCCGATTCGTCGACTAAATACACCTGTCTTGAACTTTGCATTGTATCTTTTGCCTCATACCCACTCTTATCTTCTACACTGTGATCCTGGTAGCTGACAAATGTGTATGATGAACGTTACTGGTAACTGGAAGTGTTACCTTTGGACTGTCTTAGGAATATGAGTATGATAAACGGGACGAATTAACTTGACAATCGGAAGAATTAGTTTGAATAATGTACACAAAACAGGGGGCGGGGGGGGGGGGGGGCGGGGCGGGGGGAAATGCCAAATGCAACAAAGCATATAAATGAAATACAATGGCTCGGTCAGCGAAAGTACGTACCGTCTATTCGTAACTGGTACAAGATTCTCATTGTACAGAGCCTCACAAGTGACATGGCAACAGAACTGCATGTAATGTTCTTGGGTGTCCATGTTACATGTGTTGAGTAGAATTGCTAGACCTAGCGGTTTCAATGAATTCAAGTGTTGCCTCCAAGAGTGATCATCAAATTGTAGACGAAATGGTAAGGCGTGATCATGAGTAAGGTCCAAAACTTCGGCTGTCGAATGAGACATATCTAAAAGGATTTTTTCATGTTTCATATAATTACGTTATCGATCGAAACATCGCGAGTGAGAATTTTCTTCGCTCTTTATTACCATGTTGTACATAGGACGTTTTATTCGAATACTCTTTGGAATCTTCAGTTTTGTTATGGCACTGAGGTTCGGAACTTCTGTCTAAACTACCAGTACTGTGAAATAATAATATTTTAATAGAGATCCTTAATATTTACAGTCGTTAAATAAGATACTTACCTTGAAGATGGGGACAAAGTATTGGCATTGCGTAAAAAAAATACTTTCTCCGCGGTTGGATTAGGCCACGAAAGAATTCCTTTTTTATCCACGCAACATAACGCCTAAAAATGTAATCATTGCTTTCATCCTATCACAATATTTTATAATTGACTTATCCAATGTTTGATGTACCGTAACTGATCCTAAAACGTGAAGAATACTTGCTGACCTCGACATCATATGCTCTTTACCAAAGAGAATATTGAAAAAATATTCTCTCAATTCCAACCAATTATACACTACTTCTGGATAACTAGGACCCGAGATATCCGTATCCTCGAAAGGATCCACAAACTGAAACACATATTTCATATAAAAAAGAAATCATACTATTACGTAAATTTGTTTATTTTCTAATTTACGTATATATATATATTGACCTGAAGTTTCTTTGAAGACTGATAAAGTTTGAACAAAGCTTTAAATCGTGCCATTCCGAAACAGTTCAAAAAAATCCAACAAATCGGAAATACTAACGGAAGTAAAGGAATACTAATAGCAATGGGTTGCAGCAAGAACATTTCGTTCCAGTACCCAACACCGAAGTATTCTGACAAATACAAGTATCGGAACAAATTTACGATTAATACGATAATTAAAAGAACTGGGTAGGCTAGTTGTTCGATGCAACAAATCATTAAAAGATGCCGTTTGCGGTTGTGATACGTGACCGGTCTATCAAGAGCTTGATCGAGAGCCATTCTTAGATTCGTTAAATATGGCGTTTCTTGAAGTCTATAAATTTTATTTTTCAATGGTGCTCGTGCTTGCGGCGTTGAGAAAATTTCATTGGCACTATGAATTTGTGGACTATAAACTTCCCTTGCATGTAATGCTGGTGCATCTGGATCCTGAAATTATTTTATGTTATTATCATTCATTATACATAATAAAACTTAGTTATGCATTAACGTAACGAATTTACATCGTAAGGAACGCAGTATCCAGGCGCTTGTTGTCCTGGTTTAATTACAATTATATCTCCAGCAACTAATAACGCCCATGGTAAATTCACAATATGACTATCGCGGTATGTCCACTGTAGAGTTAAACAAGGAGACAGCGGACTGCATAAATGTGGATAATTTTCAGGATTCCATTGGGAAGTAGTTTTTGCAACTAAAATGGTTTAATACAATTAAATAAACAAAAAAATGTGTAATTATCGTGACGTTCTATATGAATATTTAAATACCTTCTAGTTGGTCAACAAGAATTCGTACTCTGTGAGGGATTTCTTCGTGTCGTAATTTATTATCTGATACAACTAAAGCAAAATTTAAGACTACTAAACAACAGACACTCAGCCCTTCATAAGGCAGTGTATGATACCTATAATGCAAGCATATTTTTGTAATTATTATAAGTATTTTTGTCTTTCTACATTTTTATTACTGTGTATGACTGTAATCTATTATTATGCACGTAATTAATATATTTAAGTCATACCGTGTATCGTCCATTGTGAAGGATGCAACAATAAGAATAATGGCATTAATCAAAAGTGCAATTGCTGAAGTCCAGCAAAGTGTTGTGTATTGACTACGATGATGTAAAGTATCTTTTAGCCAAACTTTATATTTTCTGTGCACAATATATAAATGGTATAGAATATAAATGATGAATTTCTCTTCTTCGATGTAAGATGAGAAGTAAATAAAAAATTACTTGTGTTTTCTGTAGTCTTCTTCATATTCTTGTAAAACTCTTTTAATATCACGCTGTAATGTTTCGAGAGCAATTTTTGTAGTTAGTCCTAATGGTTCTGCAGATTTATTATTTGTCTTTTCCTTGGTTTTAGAAGTGTTGTCCTTTGCCTGATCACTGTCCATTTTCTATGTAACGAAACCATTAAAATTCTTATGCCTTAGTATACACCATACAAATTCAAATCTTTGCATATACATTATATACGTAAATGACAGCACATGTATAAAACACATGTACATACACAAAATTTAATCTCTTCTGTAGCCTTGCTTAATTATGTATCTATATAATAAGTATTCGCAATGGAGCAGGTATAATTATTAATACACATTTAATAATTTTATTAAAGAAGTACAATAGATAAGAAAATAATAACAAATTTGTCATCTAGCAATTTATAATTGAAGGAGTAAAGCATGCAAAGTAAACAAAAACATTGGTTATGGGTAAAAGAAAAGATTGATGGAAATGTACTATTCCTCCCTTGAATTTTAATATCTAGGGCATGCTTTTTCATTCATGCATTGATACTTTAATACGCAAGCAACACCAAATTGTGATATATGTATGTGTTATGATACATATCATTAAGAAAATGAGTAACCAAGGATAGAACTATAGAAATTAACCAATGCTTTGTACTTTTATTATGGTACAAGTAGGTATAGGAAACTGAAATAAATAAGGAGAGAATGATACAGATATGATTTATTAATACAACCATTATTGAGGGTAGAAAGCGGAAACATTTTTCAAAACAAACGGAGCAAGGTTAAAATGCATTACGCACACTTGCATAAGTCACTAAACAGATCGAAGTGTACCGTTTATATCCGTCACGGACGAAGTGCAGTTCGTTTCTTTAAAGTTGGCTTATGTATTGGGTAATTGAAATTACTGAGCAAAGCCTCATAATTGCAAATGACCTAAATCAGAACGAAGAATGCATATTCCGATAGGCTCACATCACAAACACACATTTTATCACATGACGCAGTGCTGACGACTGCTGTGTGCGCGTAGTGTGTTATGATTTTCCCGGTATAATTTTATTACGTGATTCATTATTGTTTCAAGTTTATCTATCACATTCTTGTCCGTAGAAATGCACAACAATAAACAAAAAATATTGCAGTGCGTGCACTCGTGATTATAGTGTTTATTTAATTGTATACACAACATAACCTGACAAAAATGGATTTACTGTACACTGTAAATAGAAAAGTGGCATCGAAACCTTTTATAAATCAAGAAAGGTATGCTCGATTAGTTTATTAGTGAAAGTAAATTTTATTCACATAGCATTGTGATTGTTATGTTGTAATTATTAATAGCTGTCATACTTGCCATTTAGTTTAATGAATATAGATACTTGTATTTTCACACAGCTGAGAAAGATCTATTTATAAATTTTAATTTTATTTATAAAGAAATTTAATATTTTTAACAAATTATCTTATGTTTATATATTTAACATTTTAGCTTATATGAAGGACAATCTTTATGCTCATTGTCTAGTCGAAACATAGCAGCATTTATTACAACTACAGAATTAGACGATAATAATGGAAAAACATGGGGGTCTCATGTTTATGTTTGTGATTTAAATATGCCTTGGCATACTCACAAGTATGAAATATTTTTATATCTTTCATCAGTTGCTCCAAATATTTTGTAAGATTAATTAACACTATTATAAATTAATAGGATATTGTCAAACAACCATACTATCACTGCATTAGAATGGGATTTATCGGGTGACAAACTAGTTATTGCAGATTCTACTGGAAATGTACAACTATGGATGTTTAAAGATCATGTTCTTAATGACTGGATTTTAATAGGTTCTACTTGTTTTGTTGGTGAACACATTTTAGGTGCAGCTTGGTTTCATAATGGGAAAAAGGTATTAGTAGTCAATGTTCAAATGTTATCAATTGGAGGTTTTAATGTTCTTAGTATACAAAAGATTATAATTTTAGACAGGGCTTGTGACTGAGAAAAAGGATAGTATTCATTATAGCGAGAAATTTAGTCATTTACCTTTTGCTCCTTCTGTAAGACAATTTGGTGGTAAAGCAGCAGAAGGAGTGTTAGTAGTATCCACAACAGGCATGGTTGGTGCAGTTATGATCACAAAAGATTTTCAAAATCCAGTTTGTTCATCAACAGAAAGTTTGGGCAGCACAAGACACAGAATAACTGCAGTTGATCTATGCTACGGAAAAAGTATATATATGAAATTCTTTAAAGTAATGTTATAGTAAGAAGATGGGTTAATACAAAATTTTGCAAATTTATAGATGGTCATATTTTGGTAGCTGTAAGCAGTGGAAATATTTGTTTACCAATTAGATGTTACAGAGTATTAGTTCGAAAAAATGATGATAAATGTACTATTACATCGCAAGCTCTTCCAAGCTTTTTTCTACAGGATGGTGCACCCAAAGATAATACATGTAATGTATCGTAATAATTTATTGACAATGCAATTGGTCGTTATATTTTGAAACAATAGATTTATTTTCTTAGATACAAGTGTAACACACTTAAAGTTTGTGGTTCGTGAAGATGCTGATTCTTTGGTTATTGCTGTGAATAGTGAAAGTGGAGGTATTGTAGAAGTATGGGAATTACGAGAAAAGTCACAACCAGTTCATAAGTTATTTCAGCCTAAAACATTAGAACCATTTAAGACTGTAGTGGTACGTGTCAAATGGAATAAATAACTAACTGGTACATGCTTTGTGCACATTTTCTTATTCGTGTATTTATAGGTATGGCAACACCAGTCACAATATCGTTGTCAATCTCCAATAACAGCAATAGCAACCACAAAATTGTCTATAGTTACCACATTGCCTCCCCCGAGTTACGTTGTAGTAGCTTTGGCAGATTCTTCAGTGCATTGTTTAAGTCGTGATTGCCTAAAAGAAATATCTTTTTCATCTTTAAATATGGCTTGGCGACCCGACGAACCGAATAATAAGTATTTTAAGAGTTCCATCTCTATAGCAAGTATAGATATATCATGGCTAGGTTGCGTACTCCTAGCTTGCGACACGCGTGGAAATTTGTATTTGTTCAAATTACTACCTGATGGAGGTAATTGTCTGAAATTTATGTGAAGAGGAAAGAGAAGAGAGGAATATAGAACTTGGAATTTTATTTACAGGACCATCAATGGCATTAACTTATGCTTGTACGCTACTAGAGTACTGTTTAGTTACAGGATTAGACTGGTTGGATATACTTTTATGTTTAAGATCGTCAATGCTCGAACCATTATGCGAAAGACTAGATGTTTCATTCAACAGGCAATTGCAACCCATACAGCAGTACCATTATATTCAGTTTCTATGCATTAAAACATCATTATACAGGTTTCAAACCATTTTTCAAATGAAAAAATGAAAAATTATTGTATATTAGATACAATGTTTTACATTTATTTAGCGCGGTACGAACATTAAAAATTTATTTTCAGAATGTTAGTATCAGGACAGACTAAGGCAGCAGACTTGTCATCGTTACTTATGATTCATTCGGTAGCAACAGCTTTCAAATCATTATTACGACCGTCAGATCTAATTTCTCACGATAAGGGACCAGCCGAAAGTTTAGCAACCGTGATTAATGATGCAATTACTGATGTAGATAAGGTACAAACCAGGCTTGCCTTTTTCTGTAACATTTTCATCAACACAGTTTTAAGTACGATTGGTAATTGGTATGTAATTGATAGGTACTTTTACACCTTGATCCCAAAGAATTTACCGTAGAGCCAAGTACACTTCAGTCATTGCAACAATTAATTCAGTGGGTAGCAGATCTAGCTTTGAATCTCTTAGCTCGTCTTCCAGAACAGCGGCTACAAATGAAATCCGGTGGCGTTAGTATTATTAATAATTTCAAGTAATCCGTCTGAGTCTACGATAACATCATGTGCTACATTTATTTTTCTCTCTTGTATACATCACGCAGTACGAACTCCTAAAGGATCATAAGGCCTTAAATACGTTGAGAGAATTGCTCGTAATTATACGTATATGGGGTTTACTACGTCCATCCTGTCTACCAGTATTCCTTCGTAGCGCCGATAATCTCGATGCATTGGCTCTACTGTTCCGTTTGTTATCAAAATTGGTTCAACCAAACGGAGATACTCAATCACAGCAGATAGATGATGGACTAATCGGTGAGTTCCTTTGTGCGAGCTGTTTAGAAATAATATTAACGTACTTATAGCTACAATAAATCATGATACGAGTAATTATACACGTTTGGCACTCGTAAGTAGTCATTGGGGTTTTATCGTAATACGTCAGTTAGTAGGAAGTTAGATAAAACACCACTTCCTCATGTGTTAACTGGGAATTACAGATTTTTTCCCATTCAGTACTATTAAATATGTGTCGCAGGGCTCCTATGAAACGTTGAACAATTTTCCTCGTGAAATGAAGTGCAACGGAAAAGTATCGTGAAAAGTACTTTTTCTTTTTTGTATTTTTAATATTACTAATCCGGAGTTTAAAATGAGTGAAAGTAATAGTGTGAAACGTGACTCGTTAGTTTTAAAGGAAGATAAACCATTAAAGGAAGAAAAGAAATTGAGAAATTGTTGCCGATGTTCAATACCGTATAAACTTGCGGCATTCTGTATAATAACATGTTTAATTTTTGTAATGTATTGGCTTATAATAACTCCCCTTTTAATCAGTGCGTTTCGCAATTATAATGCGAACAAAACAGATAGGTGGTCTATCGCAAGGCTCGTCCTTTACTGGGCCACCGCGTTTATAATTTGGCTTCTTATCATGCTGTGCTTGACTTTGATTTGGAAACGCATCGAGTCGAAACAAAATAGAAAAATCAAATTACAATCATACGGAACGAATACATCGGCATCCTTGATCAGTGTGAAATACGACAGTCCACAGATCGTAAAATTCGCAAACGTAAAAAAAGATGATTCGTCCAATGATCTAATTTCTGCTAAAAATCAAACTGAAAGTGTATACGATGAAATAGATACAAATATTTCGGACGAATCTCGAAATATTAAAAGAAAAAATCCCAAAGATCTTCCGCCTCTCGTAATACACCGTCGTAATTCAGGCAATGATATTGAAAGTCCTGGTACTGTGAATCAGAAAGAAAATATTGATAAGAGTGACGAAGATGAATTAAAATCGGGAAACGAAATTATTAAAAGGCATAGAGAGTCAATGAGAGATTACTTGAAATTGGTAACGGTCACTCCAGATGATTCAGTGGATGGTAAATCTCCTAAAGGACCGTTGTCCCCAAGAGAATTATTTTTTATCGATCTTATAAAGGAAGCAGAAAAGGCTGAACGTGTTAAAGCGAACGACAGTTCGGAAATAACGCCAGAAAAGCATCTTTTCCCGCGCGATGTCTTTCCGTCTCAGAAAGACGTTGACAGTAATATAAAAAGTGATAAGAAAAAATCAGTCGATAGTCCATCTAGTACAGGGCCATCAACTTATTTTATTGCAAATGTAGAGAGCCCAAAGAGCGAGAAAACAGAAGTATATTTAGAAATCAATTCAGATCCAGAATTAGTTAAGCACCAGCCTGTGATTTTAAATATCGACAAGGCGAAATTTGTATCGCAAGAAAATGCTAAGGATAGTGAAAAGAAAAATACCGAAGAAGAAGAAGTTTTTGTATTTGAAATATAATTAAAAACATTCTGTAGTTCGATAAAATTTTAAAACTTATATTTTTACTATGATTTATTCATTTTTTTTGTAATACTACTATCAGTATTGTACTATACTATATACCATTACAATATTACAAACAGTACATTAAATTCCACCTAAATCAATTGAATTAACAATGTAAAAAACATAGACCGAAAGGGTCGGTGTGTCGTAAAACATGACCATATAAATAAAATTTAATATTTATTGCGTCAATAAAGCACATCTATTGTCGTTTAATCCTTACAAGTTTTTAAGGATGAGAACAAAATAATAAATTTAACTGGCCACATTCTACGTCGATCACTTTTTTCCAGATGATTGTTGCCTATTACCAAACCAAATCATGATACCTCAATTACATCAGGGCAATAGCATAACAGCTATAGCTACACCTGTGCTTTTTTATCAAAATTTTCCTCTGCAGGTAAAGATGCATAATTGTTTATTCTCAATGACTTGTGGAACTCGGTTTTAAGGATATCATAATTTAATCTGTAATGTAATTGCAGATGGAATATGGTGTTGAATCGGAACAATTATTATTTATACCTGAACTTAATTCAGTTGAAGGTTGTATGCATAGTGGGCAAATTGTAGATGGTATTCGACACTTATACCTCGGGAAGCAACCCCTTTTGGTTAAGCAATGTACAAGGTATGGAATGCAATAATTTTATATATTATACATTTTATTTTTCAGCTTTCTTGTTTAGGTGACATTATAATGCGTATGACATGACATGAATGAAATTATTGTAAGCGACGATTTCAGGTGTGGAGGAAAAGCTCAAGTTCAAAATATGACTCGAACGGCGGCAATTAGGGCATGGGATCAAAGATGGGCGAGAGCTTGTCGTTGTGGCGGTATTTGGCGAATTCATAAGTCTTGTCCATAAATGCGTAATGAACTGGAAGTAATGTACTGGTGAAATTTATTATGCAATGCTTATACTTGTGATTTTGTACATCATGCAGCAAATGACATTAAACGTTTTTATTTAAAACATCGTTCGACTGTTTTATTTATATTAAGGTAGAGGCGTCAATAATTGACACATTAAGGGGTAGCAACATATTAGTGGACAGTGAGATTTGATTTATTATTCGGATGTAAGATAGTTGAGAAATTAATTCTTCGATCTCTTAAAAGATGAGAATGGTGCGAAACGAATAGAAAATCGAAATATTTATTAGATGTAGTTGATACGTCAACGAATTTAATACAGAAAACTTGATTGTACGCCAATGAATGTTGTCGACTTTTTCTAGGAAAAATACGCCTGCGTCTCAGGTTACCGTTATCTCCTGTAATAGCGTACGCACCACGCACCCTCGGTAGTTGTGTAACCCACAAGGTCAGTCTCTCATTCATTTCAATCAATGAATTCGGAAACTTTAAATTGCCGTAGATCGACGTGGAATCGTCCAATTCATTTCAAACAAAATTCAAATTACAAATTTTATTGACGCAATGTCAATTAACATTAACTACTAGTGTTCCTACCTTAATTATGTTGTTGTCAATTGTCAAGGAAATTAAGTATCTCACTAAGCCATACAAATCTTATTTAATTTGTTTATTCATTTACGACGAGTACAGTATTTAGATTTTTCAATATTTCATAAAATTAAATTTTTTACTAAACAAATATGCGTGTAAAAATTACTCAAGTTTTTCAATAGACAATTATTACATATAAAATAAATATTTTCGAGAACATTAGGATCTTTAACAATAATGGATAGTTTACCATTCACCGTCAACGAATGTTGTGCAAGAGATATAAGCAATTTTCTCTGTAATTTGGCACACATTGTATAAGAAGTCTGACATTGTTTTTATAAAACAGGAACACAAAATATTGTGTCTGCGATATTGCAATTTATATTTATTGTTTATATCACAGTTATATCGTATGCACTGACTTACGAAAGAAATTTTTTACGTCTCCGTACGGTCTCCGCCGATAGCAAATTTCCGTTAAATTTCTTAACGTTCCAGATACTTCCGGCCTACGCCGAAATTTAAATAAATTTATGTAAATGCTTTAATTTTATTATGTAATTGCATTATTATCACAGATCCTAAGTTTACAACGCAATGTTTATATATTACAGAAACAACATGCTCAAAACATTGTTTATTTTATTAGTATTCTTGAAAATTATGATGGCTACGAAAAAATTTATTTGAAATAACATTCTTTTACAATTCTTTATGTGTAAAAACAAAATTGGTTGTTAATGGCTTTCCCCTTTTTTACCAGTCACTCTCCTGAACTCTCCCATGTTTGTGGTCGAGATGGGTGAACCAATTATGGACAAATGGTCGATCCTTGTTGTTTCACTACCACTCTGATTGTCTTTTACAAAAATCTGTAGATTCTGCACATTTTGAAACTTAACATAGCGCAAGGGAACTGGATTGCCTTCTTCAATATCCTTTACTGAAAATCTGCATGTAAAAATATTAAGTAATTACAAGGGTAAACTCTTACAATGAGACAACCAATAAATATGCAGTATTGTAGACATAAAATCTTACTCAAGATCTTGAATGCTTGTATTGGAATCAGCCATGTCAAAATCAATTGTTCTAGGCTGGTTGATATATAATTTGATAGTTTTTGGTCCCTTATCAATGGGAGCTTTAATCTTCAATGAATGAATTTTGACTGCTTGTTGAAATGCAATGGATAATATTAATTGCTCATCACAATCACTTTCAAGATATCCATCATCAGCAGTCAAACATTGTAAGAAGTTATGTTCATCAGATTCGTTTAAACATTCACATTGTGACTTGGTAATTAAAGTATTTAAGTCCATCTGTAAAAGGTACATTTTAAAGTTTTTAGATCACTTCTAAAAAGCACTTATTATATAGATCTCCATCCAAAGTTGGGTAAAAACATCCAGGGGAAAATGTATATAAATATGAGTTTTTATTTAAAATAAAAGCATACAAATGCAATGCATCTTTTACACTTTAGCATATATTATTAATAACATGTTGAAACTCATATTTGTAAGATGTGGCATTTGTCAGTCTGTCAAATCACAAACACATGCAATCAGCAAAGAAATGTTACTTATATAGAGTGTTTTCATTGAATATTTTTTTGGTTTTGACAAATGTGTTGTAATGACATGAATATCCACTGAAAGAAAGTTACCACAACTTTCTTATTGGTACTTATTCCAGTAGTACAGAACGGCAGCAAGAAATATCAATCCAAAGATATGATAATAAGCATTGTCACTACTTCGTACATGTCCAGACACTGGACTCTCAGAGTCTTCTTTACTTCCACTCCCATAAAACTGTTGAATTTTCGATTCTAATCCAACTGGATCTGCTCCTTGACACATGCCCAATTTTGATTGGTTACGAAAAAATATGAATGTAGGCATCGCAGTAACACCGTATGTAGCAGCAGTTCCTGCACACTTGTCTACATCAACCTTAAGAAATACTGCATTTGGGTATTTAGCTGCTAATTGTTCAAAAATTGGTGCAATTCTCTGGCAAGGGCCGCACCTATAAATTATAACAATAACAACTGTATTGAAACACATTTGCTAAGCAAGTGTTAATTTGTTTACTTCACATTCTGATTGAAAATTGCATAAAAAGTATCAGTACACAGAAGAAAACTTTCATACGATACACTTACATTAATTTTTCAACAAACTAATTCTAGTTTTGATTCAGCAAAATATTTACGTTTAATAAACCGAGTTTTATAATAAAACACGATGAAATTTAACGTAGTACTCGAAGTAAGAAAATAAACAGTGGCATTAAATTCGAAGAAAGGATGATTATATTTCATCTATATTTCTGTGATCGATATGAAACGATAAGAAGAAGATCGTGACATTTTTATTTGGAAATTAGCGTGTTAAAAAAACGCAGATGTCGAAGTTTCGAAATTCTAACAACTATCATAACCCCCCAAAAAACTTACCATGTTGCTGTGAAATCAACGACGACCAATTTTGTACCCACAACAGCCATTTCTCCGACGAACTGGCTATCATTGTTAACTACATAAACTTCACCCATTGTTTACTGAATTAATTTAATACAACATTAATGAGAACAAATGTATCGAACCTCTTGAAATCCTGAATGACTGGCACTTTGAACGCGCAGTCCAAGTTTAAGTTAGACTATCTAACCGGGTATGTATGCGCTTATTCGAATACGTTAAACTGAATGGTTCATTCACATGAAAACTGTCCAGACCTCCGATTGGTTGCTGGAGATCCAGGAGTTTCCATGTAAATCGATTGGACAAAACGACAATGTGCTTATGGCTTCCATACATGGAAATTGTATTTAATCATTTAAATCACATAACCGTACACATCGCGAGTGGTTTACATCACCGACGCAAATATTGACTGCGATATTACACTTTTAACACGTTCACACTCATTTTCATAAAGTTTTTATCTTGAGCGCCGTATCTGTTCGCGTTCAATGTTATTTTTTTAACTATTACATCGACGAAGTTCACAAAATCTCTCACATATCTTTTAAATTTACGTTTGCACCATTAAATCATGAAAAACTATATATTTAATGTTTAGGATTGTTTCATTTCCACGGGAAATCTTTCTAAATCACACTACACTGTTTTCTATGTTTCCTTACGTCTACAATTAAATTCGAATTGGACGAAACGCTGGTTTGACAGCTGAATTATATGTTGAAAAACAAATGTTCAAAATGGTTACAAAATAAATGAATAATGGTCAATTCGAAAAGAATAATCATGCACTGGTCAGGGTAAATTTGAAAAATTATTTTTTAAGTATTGGTTACAAAGAATTATTGAAGTCTACAATATTCTGGTTAGTTTAAACAATATTTAATAATAAATACTTGTTCTTATATTTTCATAATCATTTCGTATTTGTGACAAAACTAATTTCCAAAGTATTCAAACATGGAATGTTAATATTCTCACAGTTTCTTCCATTCTCACCTTCTATTTTCGAGATCGATTTTTTCATTTTTCGATGCGATTCAACAGCAAAATATGTTTATTTTAGATCCGAATTTTGTTCCTAAATAAATTTTGCATCTGGGACAATAGTGGGTTACATTTTTGAACTTCTTGGTACAATACGGTACTATGCACATGCTTTAATTTATTGTAATATCATTTTCATTGAAGTATTATGGATAGGTAAGGCTACAAATTTTTGCTCAACTTTATATCGTGTAGATGATTAAATTTATAGTGTATACGAACCAAATGGGAGACAAAGTTGCAGCAGCCAAGTGTGTTGCACGAGTATTATAGGAATAAACGTCGGTTATTATGTAACTTAAACAATTGGGACAAGTCATTTTATATGGATATTTATCGAGGTCTGTGTGTTCTGCCAATTAAATATTTTGTTACATTGTATTCGATGATATCTTTAAAATTTTTAGCAATGATCAGAATTGTAATTCGTTCGTTTTTACAAATAGAGATACTAATAATTAAATTTTTTTGTCAACTTTACACACCTCGCGTTGAACGAGGATGTTTCCGTGAAGTACTACTTAATTGCTTTTTACAAGTCTTCATAACTTTCTTTGCCTTCAATTTAAAAGCACTATGACGTTTTGAGTTTCTAAAGTCAAATACGTAATGCTCCTGAACGGTTCGATTTAATTCTTCTGTACTGGGATAAATATCTTGAAAGAGAAAGTTTTATTAAACATAAATCGATAAGTAGTATCCATTTTCAATTGTCAATCGGATGATTTAATTATTTATTTGCGCTGAGTAAAAATGTCTATTGAAACGTACGTAAAATATTTTTGCCTGTGAATTTTGTATATTCCTCACCCATAACGAAGAATTTTTTAATAATCGAATAACTTTATTTTTGAAGATATTTTAGTCCCCTTCGGAATGACTCGTTCACCAATCATTCCATATACAAGTTGGTAATTCAAATTGTCACATCCGTTTTGATGTATCTTTTTTAATTAACCACTTTTTAAATGTACTTTTGTCTGTTAACCTTTACAGTCATTTTAATAAATTTAATTTAGAATATAGATTACAAAATTTTACATTTATTTTTGTATAACTTTAAATGAATCAGAATAGAACTCAAGATATAATGATGAAAGTAACCTATAAGAATAAGAATATTTTCATTTGCGTCGTATAATCAATGTGAATACTTCGTATCGATTATGACCACGTCGTTTGTTCGATTGAATAATATTTAAGGGTGTCCCATTTAAATCAGTCCGAAGCGTCTAGAAATATAATATAAATAAATATAATTTATATAATTTATTTTACAGTTATTTTAACCCCTGATTCGCTATTCATATCGCGTATTAAACTTCGTTTATTTATGTATTTAAGTATTATTATTAGAATTATGTCATTTGGATTTAGATGTTGGATTTGGAAACGTTTTAAATCGAAGTTAAATGATTTCGAGAGGGGCATAATTTAATCACACTTTTTAGCTCTCGTTAGAGTAAATGTTGCTCGTTAAACTACATGAATCCGCCATTTTGAATTTCGCAATTCTAAGTTCAGATTTAGAATCAGCGACCTCAAAAACCCCCGTATACCAAGTTTCATCTAAATTCAGTCATTTTTTGCATTTTGTGTCGTTATGTTGTATCCGCCATTTTGAATTTTTAAATTCTAAGTTCAGATTTAGAATCAGCGACCTCAAAAACCCTTGTATACCAAGTTTCATAAAAATCGTTCGAAAGGAATTCATTAAATATTCAAGAGAAGCTATGTAGAGGTGATTGTTGTCAACTTCTTCCAGGAAATACTACTGTGTTTACGATTTTTACTACTTTACTACGTCTTACGTACGCATCTCCTTAAATGGACGTAGGTCTACTGGGTCAATCATTCGTTCATAAGCACCTATGAAATAGGAAAATTTGAAGTGTCGTAACTCGGCTTGGAATCGTCCGATTCGACTCTAACAAAATTCAAATTGTAGAGCGGACTTTCTACTATCTAATCGATAGGTATTATCATTGTTAGACATTCTTAAACAATTATTTTATTTTAATTATCAGTTTGTTGACAGAATGTAAGAATAATTAATTTTGAACGTGAGAGCACTAAAGCACTCCGATTCATACTCAGTTGTTAAAGTATTACTATCTGTACTTGATCAATCTTGAACTGTGAATTAAATTATTAATTATTAACTATCTGTCACATGAAAGTGAGATGGGGCGAAAAAGTCGCATGGTCCGTTGAGCAAAGCGAGGATTACGATATGGTGGAAACGATGAGGTGGTAATATTCTGGTAGTCCGATTGTCGAACTGTGGGGTAATGTGACTTACAAAAGGAGCTGGGCATTTGCCCTCGCAGTAATAATCAATGCTTGACTCACCTTGCGGGTTAATTTTACTAATATCTATAGCGAGTATGTCTGTGAAAATCAGTTACTTTGAGAATTTTCGTTGTCAATGCGTGACGGTAAATTTAGAGCAATTTTCCTGCTTACCTTTCGAAATGGAAAATTGCATTACCGTTAACTGGTAACTTTAGACTCCGGCATCTAAATCCATGCTCTAAATTAATCCGAGAATACCCCACATTCTTGAAATCTAATCACACGGTCTAATGAGATGGCGTATCAGAGTTTAACGTCAGGGTTTAACTTAACCTCTTGCTGAAGTTCTCTATACTCATATATAATTTTTCAGTAGTTCGAACAGGCATTGCTCAGTACGATTGGTGAAAGTGTATGCGTGAAAATCATAGATATTCTCAACAATTGCAAAAATATTCAAAACAATACATATGTGATATGTTTTTATAATACAAAACAGCTAATAAATTGTCAATTTGCCATATAAAAAATTTGCTTTATTTAATTGCTTCACGTAAGAGTTTAAGTATATTACTGTGAGATAAATACATCATTACTTTAGTACATTGTATATGTTATCCTACAATACTGAAACGAAGTATGATAATGGAACATAAACTATAATTTATTATCAGTGAACGTGATTACTATTTGATAGCAGCATTTAAAAGGAAAATATTTCATGTTTGTGAATTAGATATCGCAAACGTGGTGTCCATTTTTCGATAATGGAACGCGAAACTTATAATTAATGATAAACTAGCACGAACAGTAAAATGTACACACATTTTAGTAGGCAAATTAGTTTATGTATTAAATTTGCATTATCTTCATTCGATATTAAACAAAGGAAGTGCTGATAATGCAATAACGTATTAAACTAACCTTTGTTATACGCCAACTATTTTTAGGTAATTGAATAGCCATTCGATCCTGCAAACACATGCATAATTCTCTTGTTTGGGTAATTCTATTTAATCCACTGTGATTTAGACAAAAAATGTTGCATTTTTTACGAAATACCAGTATTTAACCGATTTGTACGAACAGAGAAATTGTAACGACATCATTATTGAAAGACGCGGTCTTTTATTATTCAACATATTGTTACGATCACCAGATATATCAAATCATGGCCAGCTACATAACATTGAACCTTTTCGAAACTTTGAAGAATACAACTGATATAAAATACAGTTTCTGGTATGTTTAAGTTGTTCCAAGTTATTATTGTTGTTGTTGTTAACAAAGGAGTATTAGTTATGGCCCAATGGTATAATAAACGCCAGCAAACAGATCTTCCATTAAGGGGGTATTCTAGCGAGAACTTAAAAAAAATCCATTTTTTCTTACTTCTTCTGTTTTAAACAAGAATTACGAGCTATATCTTTCCCACCGACGGGCGAAAGATTTCAATGACGAGCCGCTCTACGAATATGCACATACATCGTCTGTATTTTATTGTCTTATGTTGACAAAAATGTTTTCGTTAAGTTAAGACACACATGAAAGTATCCCAAAAAACTTAACTGGGCTCAATTACTTTTCTCCATCCTAAACAATTTCTCGGAAAAAAGCTTTGTTTAGGCCTGCTTTTTAAGCAGGATCTTCTTTAAATCAATTGTTTTCGACACAAAAAAAAATTGTTGAACATAGCTATGATTTTTACGCGTCCAAGGTGGCTTCGTTAGGGATCCTTCGCTATTAACATCTAATGTTTCAACAGACCCAACAAGCATTGTTTAGAACGATTAAAGGTGTTGCATAAATAAATCATGGAGCGTAAAATAGTAGAAGAAACATCGGTGGGTTGAATAGATACTATGAGATCCACCTAAGAGAAAACCATTGTCTGGGGAACGTGAACACTATTTGTTGGCAAAGTAGATTAGGCCGATATTGATAGAGAGAAAGAAACTATAAGGAAAGGATGAGAATAAGATAGTAGAAGTAAGCTGGTGCGGGGGAGTGTGAGTGAAACGAAGGAAGATGACGAGAAGAGCGGGATGAGAGAACGGTTGTGTTCTCAGAGAGAGGCCAATATAGACGCTCGAGATGGGATATAGCAATAGAATTTCGCTTACGAGGTATAACCGCGTTAGACGATGCCCTTTGTTGTATCAGTGCGCAATTGCCTTAAGTTCTGATCTTGTCCGATATTGATGTTCGAGAGGTTGGCGAAACCTCCAATAGGATACTAAGAGTTCTATTCGCCTTCGAACGTTTCCTGGCTCCGTTCGTCTAGTTTAGAACGGTGTTCATTCTATTTTCCGTTTGTGAATTTGCAATAAATGCAATTTTATCCACCTCTCGTCTTTATCGTTGCAAACATACCAAGAATAAATTTGATATAAAGTACCATCCCAATTAAGCTCTATTATGTTCGTCTCATTTTTACAGAGAACTCAAATTTATATTGAGAAGATCGTTAACAAATTGTTATACTCTCGCAGTCTGTGTTAGTACTGCTATTACCGATTCAGATAGCAATATTATCGCACTTCATTTGAGCTAATTAATAAGGCTTACCTAGATCTTCTCCCTAAGACGTGATATTATTAGTCATTCGAACAATCTGTTCAAATTAATTATGTGCTAATATAATATCGAGTAATTGGGGATTCTATGTACAAACGATTAATAGCCTCGTGTCTAGCGTAGGATTTGCTATGTAAACCTGAACGATGTGACTGATAGATTTCAGACAAAACGCAAGACTGCTCGTTACTTGTTACACAAAAATATGTTTTTTATTTTGTGTGTGTGTAATACATCAAAGGATCTCTAGTAGGCAAGTGACCCAACTCTCTCTTCATTTCTGGGAGGGACCAGTGACACGAATTTTAGTTGCTGAATTCATCTGTACATTAGATTTCATTTCATTACGTGTTCACAGTGTTTAATTCTACGTGAATGTGTACGGGGAACAGTAATTTCACGGAGCATTTCTTGAATAAGTAGAATTGTAGAATCCCAGAAGTAAGAGTGGGTGTAATTGAAGTAGAATGGAAGCAGAGAATATTGTTGTGCCATACGTACAACTGGAACTCAAGAGAGTTCTCTTAATTATCTACTCTTAACTTCATATTGTCTTATCCGCCATTTTCGGTTAAAATGGGAACTAGAATAGACACGCCAGGACAGTCCGATATTAGGCCATAATGTCGAGTTTAATTAGGAGACAGCATTTTCCACGATTCCCTCTCTTTATTTGAAACGACGATAGAAGAAAAAAATATACGGTAGAAGAGACACATGTTGCGTTTCTCCCTGTCGTATGTGTACGGTAGTGTGTATCCTTGGTATGGACTTTAGGATTTTGTTTTGTAATAAAACACAAATTTTATTGAATGTTTACGTGATTGCAATTGAACGTGGAAGATGATGTCAGGTGTATTTTGTTATTAAGACACAAAATTCTAAAGTCCCCCTTGGAAAACCGGTTGTTTGCGTGATTTTTATAACCTGGGAATATTAGATGCGAGGAACATCCTGGACTATATAGATCTACGGTTTTTCTGTTTCAAATATGACAGTAAAATAATGGTAGTAAGATTTATTTCGCATTATAATTTTAACGAAACACATTAAACCCATACTACTATATTTTCTGCATACGTACCTGCATTACCCCACTACATGGAGAATACGAGCACTTTTATATGCTACTACATTTTCTCTCGCTCCAGTTTTGAGTGTTCATAAAATTGTACGAAAAGTACAGCGATAAAAAATTAAGTTTGCTTGGTTTTATTTAGCTTAATGTACGTACGTATAACACTATCAACTTTGTATTCGTACCTAATTTTGAGAACATGGCCGAGATATTACTTGGCAGGGAAACTTATCATCATTTTTATGTCGTAAAAGCACCATTATGCATAAGTAACCCCCATTATCGGTGCAACAAAAGGGTAGATTTACTTGCAATTACTAATTGCATTATTAAATATTAAATGCCATTTTTCGGTTTCAATACTTTGTACCATTTCTCTGAAGTCTGGTTAATTGTACAACTATATAATACAATCAATAATAAATTGCTTTCGTTTAGATAAGATGTCAGATTCAATCTTCAGAAGAACATATACAACACAGTATGTTGTATCATTTTTATTGTGGACTAAGTGAAATAGCTACAGCAGACAAATCTTAACGTCTATGATATTAAAAAAAAATGGACAGTCGTCAACGCTCGCCTGAAAAATCTAGTGGCGACAATTCTGACGACTCTGGTACTTCGCGTCGAAAATCAATAGAATTGGACGAAGTTTTAAAATTCTTCGTGGAGTCTCATTCAAATATGAGTATTCGGGAATTAATTCAAATTAGTCGAATAATAATATCAGGGAATACAATTATATTAGTATTTGCATGGTGAAACAGTACTAAGATATCTCCAAGAAATTAGAAAGCTTTTAAACAAGATGGATGTATATCACATGAACTGTCTTCCATGAACAAGGAGCAACAGCATACGGTGTGCAACTCGTTACTGTCGAGGCAGGAAACTGAGCCATTTCTCAGCGGAATTGTGACTAGGATTTTCACTGGAAGATGAAGAATGGATCGTTCATGCCAATTTGAAACAGACTAAACAATGGCTTTCACCTAATCAAACACCAGCACGGATATCAAAACTACCTCTAAGCCTAAGAAAGCTTGTTTCATGCATTCGATGTTCTCCATTAGTGGAATTGCGACGTTGCGGTTCATATCGAATTGTTATTAGAACCTTGGGGTAGTGTAACAGCTGAAGTTTAGTAATAGTTAGACAGACTACACGAGAATGCAAATTAAAATTTTTGTATGCATACGCGAAGAATGAAATTGAAGTATGTTTTGCTTTCTAAATTTATTAATCATATTTACAGATCTTTCTAAACTAAAACGTGGAACCTCTGACTTCGCTTAAAAAGTATTGCACAACTGTAATACTTGAATTTCTGTGATTTCTTGTTTTGTATCACATTACTCAAAACATCGAGCGCAGTCAATATTTGAAAATTAATGAATGAACTTCAATAAACATAATAGAAATTTTCTATCTACATATCTCAGGTGCAGAAATTCTCTTTTCATTCTAGCCCTTTTTCTAAACAACTTAAAATCGGTTATTTTATCTCCGGTGATCAAATCTCAATGTTTTCTCGTTTGATTCAGCTCTGGTGTCGAATTATTTTTGAATATTGTATAAAATGGTTAGCCCGCGGATATGATTCCGAATCGACAATATAAACACGAGGAACGAACAACGTTGCCATCGGCGATTCGCGGTTGAAACGCAACTCTGAGCCATACAACCGTGTTGTGGGCGTAATTTAGTAATGAATACGTATGCGCACGTGAAGTGGTACCTGCTGATATGTAGGTACGTAACATCTGGCGGCCTATGAAATGCAGGGCTGAGCAGTCTGCAGTTGAACGTTACGACCGGCAAGAGTTATGAGCCTCAACTCAATCTCCGACTAACCCTGCCTCGATATAATTGCGATACTAAAATTCGCGAAACTTTGAAAACACATAAATTTCACTCTTCGTTAACCTGGGATTTGGAATGTTTTCTCCGGTGCTTGCCTCTTTATGAGAAAGTGGAATGAAAAGCCTCCGATTAATGAAATGTTACAAATATCAAGATAAATAGTAAATAAGTGGGAACGTTTTGGCAATTATTAGGAAGAAGGTCGAGCCTCAAGATTTTCGTGGACGGACAATTAAGTGTGGGTAGAAATAATGGATATACAAACAGTGCAATGTTTATTTTTAGATTCGTACGATATAAAGAGTCGCTAATTAAACAAAAAATTATTTGATTGCATTTGTTTGATTTAAAATAATTGCCATTATACACTTTTTCAGACAACGATATTTTATATTATCAATTTATATTAACATTTAATATAGAAAGAATGTATAGAGTAAATGAAAATGAATAGAAAGAAGTTAGAGATGTGGAAGAAATTCTGTACAAAATTAATTCCAAACCATTTCTACGCAATGAAAAATATTTCAAATACACATCATTACATCTCCTGTTACACAGGCTAGCAAAGGAATAATAACGTTAAAAGATTAAAAATAATTAAACGTGCTCGTGTTTGCAAAGGGAAATTAAAACAACTCGAAGAAATGAGAACATTCACAATTCCATTTCACGTTTCGCGAACGTACTTAGACATATCTGTTAAGCTCAAATAGTGTCGAAAACCTGGCTTCCGTCTGTTTGTAAAGAAATTAGTATTATTCCGGGAGTGAAATAAAAAGAATTGATTCAATAGCAGACAAAAAGCGAGAAGTTTATCTGTACCATTTCGACGTTAAACTGCATTTCCAAAGAATACATATAATGCCTTTCTCGTTTGAGCTTGTCGTAGTATTTAACTTTATTCTGCTTGAAAGAAATATGGTGTCCTTATAAATTGTCGAAATCGTTTAAACAGGATTCATTTAAAATGAGCTCAACGAGTGACAGCAACCCAACCTTACGTTGCTTTTTTTTTGTACTTTTGTTGTTCGCTGGAGATCCGTTTGATGGAAAAGTAGACCTATTTAAGCAGCATTTGAGTGGAATACGGTTTACCCTGTAATGCTCTCCAAGTGCATTCGCGTAGCAAGAAAGTGGTGGCGGGATGTAGGTGGTTGAAAAAAATTGAAAGACTTTTCATCGACATATCCTTAATGCGCTTCACTCTCGTATTCAACGGTTATATAAATAACGAAACGAACGACCGGGTAGAAAGCTTAACTTATTTGGAAGAGAAGTAAATTTAGTATGCACCAGTCGACTGACTTGTGCCATTTTTCCAATGAAAAAAGAATTTTCCGGGCGCAATATCGCCGGTATAAAAATCTCTGCGTCTGTGAGGCTTTTTTCGTCGAGCACGTCGAGTTCTCGAAGAGATTTTCGCGTTTCGACTATTTCATCCCCCGCTCGTGGAACGAATTTCACGTTCACTGGAACGACTCCCGGTAACTCGTATTTTAAGCTGATTTATGCTTCATTGAAATATTACGTCCACTTAGTACTAAACATTCGGTGGAATTATTATAATACTACTAAAATTAATTTGCACAATAATATCCTCGAACTTTTGTGAATGGTCGGATACATGTACAGCAGGAGAGAAATATTTACTGTGTGAAACTGAAATGTTTATATCGTGTTTTATAATTGTTTGTACAGTGCAATGTTTCTGTTAAGTAGTGTGTAGTTTGTATTGAATTTAAAGGGATAGTGTAACTCTAATTAATGCTTGAGAAATTTTGTATTAATTATAATCGTATCTCAATATTTCACATGTTTACTAATATCTAAATTTAGAAACATGCTTTCATCTTTTTTTTACAAATTTTCTTAGCATTATAGGTCTGAGGAATTTTGTTAATAATATTATTATAAATTCAATGTTCTATTCAATGAAATATCGAGTTTATAAGAAACGTCATCATTTTCATTCTTGAAGAATACTCAGTTCATTAGAAGTTTTATCATTTTTTTTTACCATAATGCTAGATTATGTATGGTAGATAATAAATTCCTGGCTTTGATAGTTGGTACATATTTTGGACAATAAAAATGAAAGAATATTCACATTACAAGAAATGTTCATTCATCTTGTTCAACATGTGTGAAAGTCATCTAAGTTATTGATTATCTCTGGCATATAGAAGCTTGTCGCTATTACCATTGAGGATACTATCGATTATTAATCATCCAATTATTGTCAATTCGTTTCACGGAGCATTCCAATGATTACTAAAACGCTTGATGATCGCAGTCAGGGGTTAACCGTCGAGGAAACGTGAGATGTATCGATGGGATGGAAGATCGAGTTCCTAGCTCATAGCACGCAATCCTTTATTACTCGTTGGATTAATTGATATTGATGTGACGTACCTTTCAAGATAGCTGATCGATATTAATGCGGCGCACCTTTTCGGGGAAGTGGCAATTAAGGTTGCCAAGATATGCAACCGCCGCGTCATTGTTTGATCTCAAACTCGTTAAACGGCTTTTACATATTGTAGTATCGTAAGAAAAGCTCCAGACAGCGGAAAGTAATAACGTTGTATCGCATTCCAATATTTATATACTACTCACAAAAAAGAATAATAATAAAAGTAAATTATTTTATGTGATTGATAATAAATGGTCTTATAATCGAGGAGCTTTAGAGACAGCATATATTTGATTTCCAGTATTTTAGTTTATAATGAACAAAGCATTAATGTAGTATAGTGGAACTGGACTTATTTTAATAGCTTAAAAATGGATTAAGCGATAGCAAATTTATTTGATAATTTTAGTTCTTGTAATTATAATTATATCTATATTTCTATATCTAAGACTATTAATTCCAATCATGTTAAATAATCGTGGAATATCGAGAGCAGAACGAATAGGAAATTTGAAGATAATGGAACTGGACATTGAAATTTTCAAATTGGAAATTTTTCGTACCCGGAGACATCACATTTTATTTTTTTGAAATTTTACTGTAAAAGTAAGATCCATGAAGAAATCGATTGAAAGTTCACTTTCATTGCATGAAGTTTCCAGGAAGATATGAAATATTTCTTTTCAAAGAAATTTGTTTTCCATCCTTTCTTACTAAAAAGAAGGAAAGAGTATATAATAAAACGTAGTTTATAGATTTCGTGTTAAAGGACCTAGTTCCCAGAAAAACCAAACTCGATGTACCCCTTGTTACATTTTCTTAAAGTTTAAAGTCGTAAACTCGTAATTGTATGGTGCTATGGTGAAACTTGAAAAATTGACAAACTTATAGGACTCTGAACTGAACTCCACACATGTTGTACTCCGTACGCCAAACTTTACTTTAAAGTCATTTTTATCGAAACAAAATTTTCCACAGTCGTTGCTATATTGTCTTGAAAATAAATGGACCTATTGACTCGAATCTTTGTATACGTGAACGTCCTTCTGATTAACATATAAAACCTTTCACTTTCGTTAACGCGAAAAATTCTTTAAACATTTACGAACTCTCGAAGCTTGATGTATCATTCGAATTTCTAAGAAAATCCAAGAAAGTGCAAAGAAAGTCTATGTTTGGTCGCGTGAAATGAGAAACATCTTCAGGAAGAAAGGAGATCTCCCGGAACGTACGATGCATAAATTCTTTTAAACAACTACATTGTGCTGCTTTGCTTATGCGACTGCACGATCCTCTTGACGAGTGGTCGACGATGACCCCAGAAAACTCGGAACGTTTGCACAGATGATAAATCTACGGCACGTACAAGCGTCCTGTACGCAGAAGCAAAATCGTACTAAAAGATATCATGCACCGTACGTTGTACCACCGCCTCGAAATTAAAGTTGACTTAAGGAAGAGCGATGCGACGGGGCGTTAAAGAGGTTCGTAGCTTCCGCAAATTAGTTTACGTCCAACCGTTGAACGAATGGGGATTAAAGTGCATATTAAGCGAACGCATTAAGCTGGAAGCTTTATTAAGGAAAATTCTGGAAATCAAAAGAACCCGAAGACAAAGGAGGGATTGGCCGACCGCTGAGGCCACCACTCATCGGCCTGGCTGCTCTCCTGCTTGGTTAGCTGCTCAGCCAACCGACCATTTATCAAAAACGCATAACACCTATGCAAGAAAAATCGACAATGTTTTAGCTCTATCAAGTGGAGGAAGGTTGGTCTGCTTATGACACGGGAGATGGATGTACGAACCGAAACCTTGTACATTCTACAGGAAGGTAAGAACATTATGTATTATACGCTACCTACTTGCTGACAGTATCCTCTGTGACGAGAGGATAGAGACTTCAGAGTGGAAAATTGTTTAAGGTGATGTACACGTTTTCTGATCAATGGTTTACTTCTTTTGCACGGCTTCTGTTTAATTAAGCTGGTTTGTTAGTAACGTGTAGTCATCGACTGGCCATGGCACAATTTCGCAAATATACTACGGTAAATATTCTAAATCGTTTTTTGTCCTCGTCGTCACACATTTAATCAACATCCATTTATAGACTATTTTAATTATTAAACCATTTATTAATTCATCGCTTATTCTACGATACAATAGTTTGTTTATTTTCGGTGGCGTTGTTAGTGCCAAGAGACTAACCCAGACCATTTGCGAGCGAAGGAGTTATCATACTAGCCCCGGAACGGTAAATTGAACGCCGCGCAGTAGGTTTATAAGCTGGGCGTGGCGAACATTTAAAACCAACCTAGACTCATCGGGTATAGGAAGCCTAATAAAATGCCCCCACATACTGATGGATCACAGTACCGGTGCATTAGTAGTTGGCAGTAAAGGTTAATGTTGATTGCACGCAGTTTCGGAGCAGCCCGTAAAAATTCTGATTATCCTACCAGACGTGACAGTATGCTCTTTCCGTCCTCAAGTGGTTGACCCGATAAAAGAAAAACGCTGTACAGAACAAAATACAAAATGCACGGCGATGTGACCGGCAGCACACGTTTATGACGACATTAAAAAATGTAAAGAAAATGGAAATTTCGACCCTGATGCTTCATGTAAACCACGAGTATGACAGGTTACACAAAATGGGGTAAAGGCAGATATGAGATTGTTAGTGACGAATCTCTGTTGTTTTTAAGGCGTTTCCTAAAAGGAGTTTTAACATTTTCTTTTTTATAACAAAATTTCATCGTATGCGGGCACTTTTTTATTTTTAGTCAGTTTCGAAGCAGTCTCCATTAATTATTGCGATTTATAGGTAGCCCTGTCACTTTAGATTCGTCTATGGAAATATTCTTATAAAGTTGTGTTTGAAAACATAAAACAACATGTAAAAAGTTTAAAATACTATTCCTAAATTGTAGTTAATCACGACTAAATTCATTCATTCACTCGCATTGCACCGCAACTGCAACGGTATATTTTTTCGTGGGTAAACTCACTTTTTTGCTCTCAACACCGAGTAGATTTATACGTAGCGAGATGTATAAATCGTTGACAATAAGATCTGGGTTGCTAATCCCGATTAGAACACGGCACGATGTATAAATCACAGGGATCTTATTCATGCTCGCTGATAGTGGCACAAGGCAGACTGTGTCACTAACTGCAAGCCGTCGTTTCGTACATAGACAGAATTCTAGTCGAGATAAAAATGAAATTAAGTTAAATAAAAATCAGATAATAATGGAATTTGGATTCTAAAAATATTTCGTAATATTAGATTCACGGATGCATATGAAATTTGGTTTATATAAATGAATCTTAAATCATATTTAGCACTTTTAGTAGCAGGTTGGCTATTTCGATTCTTCGAAACTTCCGTGTGTGTTTCTGCTCATGTGGAACCCATTTTTCCAGTTTCTGAATATTGATAGCTATTGATGATGTGACTCTACTCTTTTTATTCTAAGCTATTTTAATGGACGTGATTTATTTAATTCACCTTTTACTCTTTAATACGATTATACTAGAGCAAACTAAAGTTTATGTTCTAAGTCTGGCAAATTCGAGCACAGGAAAAACATTTCATATCCATCATTCTAATAGACAACTAAAAATACTGTCCATCACCTAGTATATAACCTTGTTACGCGATAGATAAATTACTTCTAAAATTTCTATTCCTTACTTTACTTTACCTCCTTTTACTTTAACGCCAGGCTTGATTTACCCTCTACTCGATAAATTCCGTTGCAACTGAATTAGAAAAATATTGCGTGGCTTTTATGATCGTGACATCAGGTGTTCCGGGGGAGGAGAAGTGGGATTAGGGGTAGAAGGGAACGAAGAAGTACGGTCGTGGAACTGTGGAGGAAAACTGCTCCTCATCCGTGGCCCGTAATTTTGACCTATCAGAAACATCTGCGTGGCATCTGTACGAACGAGTCACTGTTGCTTGCAATTGACAAATTTTCCAATGAGCTGTTTCGTGGCATCCGCCTTCGCGACAATTAGTCGTGATGAACTTTGGAAACACTTGGCGTGTGACACTGATCGCGACCTATCGGACCAAGCGCCAAGGCTTAGATACATCTAACGTCTAACACGATCGGGTAACTTTAGGTCTCAGGTTCTGGTGGAGAAATTAGCAGCAAACGTTCAAACCTGTCAAACGATACTGTGTAATGATAATTGTGTCAAATATTTGCCGGACTCAAAATGTTTAGGTATGGCATTGTGGACTTTATAAAACGTCGTATCGATCTGTAGCATAATAATATAAATAGCTTCATTAATACTCTAGAATAGTCTAAAAATATACTTCATATTGGCATGGTATTATATACTAAGATACACATTACATATGTATATTAATTTGAATGTTTTTTCAACGGGAATGAGATGTAAAAAAAGGCGAATTTTGTTTTATTTTTGATAGCATATGTTAGGAATAGTTATTTATTTTGAATGTGCAATTACTTAATTCTAATAACTGTTACTAAGTAAAAATTCGCGGCTTGTTCTCGCAACAAGAGGATTTTGGAAAAAATTAATTGATCTACAGAGTAATAATTGGCATAAAATAACTTAGACGAATGGATCTTCAAGTAAACATTTAATGAATTTATGTTGTTTATTGATCCGAAGGTCGTTTCATCTTCCTTTTTTTAATAACCATTATTTCAAATGAATCATTACTTTCCTTCATTATTTTGTAAATAGTCTTTAATTTTAATAAAGCACATTATAATAGCTGTACATATGTAGATGTAAATGTTACTAATAACGACCTAAAATCAATGGTTGACAGTGTTCCGAATAAATCGCGTGTCACGACCGTCATAACTTACAACCACTATTTCACCCTGTAATGGCGAATTGTTTGTGTCTCTTTCTGATTAATACGTGTGTCAAAGCGCTAGAGTGTTTGCGATATTAATTTGTGTCGTGACTGTATCTCATTAAAATATTACCGATAACTGATTTCACCTTGTCGTAGAATAAAGTGGAATGTTAATGCGATTGGAAAATACCCAGTATGTGACATACCATGTTGTATATTTAATAACAGCTGTTAATATTTACTAATGACGAGTGCATCTCCATATATACAATTTAAAGATTTAAATGTAATCGTGTTTGTTATTCGACGATTTATTACTTTACCGCAGAAAACACGTAATCGGCGAGTAAATTCTTATATACAGTAAAAATATTTTTATTTTGATCGTAAGTAGTTCATTGTTCTCTTTTGTGTTTCTTCCTGGTGTTTCGCAATTTCTAATATCAAAAAATTCCTCAGGTAGTAGCAACAATATAATATAAAAGACTCCCAGGGGAAATAACTTAGTGGACAATTGAGTCAATCCAGAACCTATCGCAGTACTTAAAACAAACCCAATTGTGTAATAAATTATAAACCTACACACGATGGTACCTATACACGTGGCAATAGAAATCTAAAAAAGCATCTCCAGTTACTGGTAGATACTAGAAAAAGAAGGCCTCGAGTGCAAAGGGTTAATCTCCTATTCCCCTTTTCATATTTTCATTTCTGGCTCAAACTATGGAATGGCATTGTTCCGACGATGTTGATTTACGCAGCGGAGGTATCGCGTTAAAATTCATTTGGTCGATTCTTATAAGCAGTGGTCCGACGGGAATGACAACCACAAACATGGAGAATCTCATAAACTGCGAGCGGCAACCGCGGTCGGTTGTCTTCGCCCGGCTTAATTAACACTTCCCGCGAACTCGATAGCGGAAAGAGGAAAATCTTCGACGAAAATTTCGCAGATGCGCAGAATTGTTTCCAGGTTTGCGTTGACGCTATTTTCATCCGCGTAACTACCTGGCGGATTATTCACGCGGCTGTAATGTAATCCAGCTCGTACAGAGGGGTCCGGCAGTTTGGGTTAGAAATTGTCGGTAGTTTCTACGCGAAATGCCAGCTCTATTCTTCAGTCTGCGGTTGCGTAGTGTGAATATCTTGCGGATAGATACATGCGACCGTGTAATCCTGGCTCGATCTACGGAGCCAGTAAGTTGGCTTGGATATTGACGCCGCATATATCGCTTGGCAATTTAGGACCGTGAGTGCCATACGTGTTAAAACCGCTGGTGTAGGTCCGTGCGTTAACCCGAGTGAGACTCGACAGAACTGTATTGAAATCAGAAAATCTGGACTGCAAAGGGTTAAGAGAAGCTTTAGAGGACCCTCTGTGGTTCAGATTTTCCGATTTCAGTACATTTTTGGCGAGCCTCACTGGGTATGGGACCGCAAGTGGTTAACACTTTGGGAACTGAAAACATTGGTTTCATCGAAGGATAGAGTCATGAGCGATTTTAAAAATACTAGGTCTTTTATTGTTGATTACAATCAGAATAGACCAAAGAATGACGTAGCAGACCATGTTTTAATGTATTATTTATTTAGAAGGAAATTAGTAAAACTGTGGAGAAGCTCTTGTTTTTAGGTCTTTGTGACAAAACCCTCGAAGGACGTAAAATTTATATTATAGACTAAAAGATTTTATAAGCAATTGATATATGGTTAGCAAATATGTTCGTATACAAATACTATTTGCTTGCTATTATTTTTAAAATAATTTCTTCGATACCTATGAAAAATGTTAAAACAGGGATCATCAGCTATTATCCATTAATTAATTTTAATCAAGCTGATATAACCATTAACACATCCAATATAGATTGATATCCAAATATTTATTTATTATTTATTATGAGCCTGCATTCTAAAACTGTTGTTGCGGTGCATACGATGGTTGAATTCAAGGTATCCGCAGATTTGACAAAGCTGAGGGTCGTTAATAATTTTGTCTCGTGACAGGGGATTGAAAAAGTTTAAGAAGCGTTGCCTTAGACGACCGCGTGGGGTCCATTAGGGAGCCCAGCCTCATTAATAACTCATTGACTTAATCGAATTAATACTTGCCATTTCGGGTAATCCTCTATTAAACCTCTTTAATCCTACTCCATGGTTACCTGTTTCTAAGTTATCTTGAATCGACTGAAATTACAGAGGAAATTAGGCTTGGAAGTGATTCAAGGTCTCACGTGATGCCTTACGTATTTACCATCAGGTACACCACCTTGAATAAACAAGATTATGAATTATATTTTTAGAAGACTAATTATAATATATAAGATATTAATATAAAGATAAAGGTAGAGATTAGAACATAAGAATTTAAAGATTTTAAGGTTAAAAGCATAAAAATTAAAAAATGTTTTCTTATGTACTGTCCATAGAGGAAACTAATTTTTAGCTATTCATTTCCAAATGTACCATCACCATCACCATCATCAAATGAACAGGATAATTGTTCATTCATCTACCATTAGATAGAAGAAAAGAATTCAATTACTTCGAATCGAGGTGATATTTGTTTTGCCGTCCGGTCAGTGGACTTCGTAATCTTCTAAACGACATACCAGAGTCACAAACACACAGAAAATCCACACACAAACCGAAGTATTCGAGCGAGGGTGGGGCTGCGCTCTAACACTCAAATTGCAATCGATTATCTGAACATGAAATTCCAGAATAAACAGAGTGCCATTCCAGGACGCGTTCGATGACCCCTGGGTTCGATCGAAGGGTTATTTCGATATTTCCTCTGCAATTCTTATAAAATTATACGAAAAATTAATATTAATAATATTTCGTCTAATTCAATAACAATTGTCAATTGAAAGTAAAGTATTGTAATTGATTTATAATCATTTTTGCAATAGTCGTACTGCAGTGATAAATAATGAAATCGATCATTCAAATTGATGGGTAATTATTAGGTAATAAAGTTATTGGAAAAATATTTTTAGGCAAACTTGTTATTCAGCTTTCTATAATTGGAACACAAAAAAATGTAAATATCGTATAGAGAGAGTAATATAAGTATTTCTCTATCTTCACTTCATAGGCAACGTTTAATAAACATAAATATAATTCTTGGAATGATATAATTGCAACAATAAAATTACACATTCTTGTCCAAGTAGAATTTTTATCTTCTGATAAATCAATTTAATTAACAGGACTGACAAATTGTCTCCCGTCCTTTTTGATTTACACTTTACATACCTTTCAATTTAAGGATAACAAATAATCCTCTAATTTAATAATCTATTTTTTTCCTCGGCTTGTTAAACCTTGTATTAATATTATTTTGTACACGCGGAGGTATTACACACTTCAGTACATCTTGCAATGGATAAAATATCGAACATCGAAAAATGTAATCTGGAATATAATGGCGTCAAGCAAGTTTTTTCTTACGCTTAACGAAGTTGACGGTGGGGGATTCGTGGAAATGAAAAAGAGTTTTACGCGATTTATGGATTTGTTGAATGCAGATGCGACGAGGCATGTTGGTATTCGGATTAGCATTTCCATCGCTACAAGGTTTCATCGCATTTAGTAGAACGTCATAATATTTTACAATGAAAGCTGATACAATTTGATGTAGTATAGTTGTAGCATAGAATAGCATTTTTTAGGAATTGTTTCATGGAAGTTCACTCGTTCCTGTACCATTTTTCCGGGGTACATTCAATACAAAAATAATATTACCGTACAGAACAGAAACTTAATAATCCTCGTTTCGCCACTCTCACGATTGGGATTTCCGATATTTTCCGCGCGCTTTTAACGAGCGTTGTGTTATCGTCTTGATGTACATTCTAATCGTATCATAAACACTCATCCGGCTCCAAAATTGCTCGCTAAAGGCGTATCCAACTTCCTAATTGTTTGAAACACTCAACAGAGGCGAACGAGGAACAAAGGCACTCATTACTCTTACGCGCTCGTTTCGGCTCTCTCTCAGCGTGCATTGATCGGTCTCACACTTATGTAAGCAGCTTTCACACAATCAGTTGATTACGCCAAGTTCGGGAACCTGTGTCCCGACACCTTTCCCCTCAACCACCACTTCGTCCCTTTCTACACGTGTCTAACTGACTCTTCTTTGTCGAGCGCGCCATGCCCGCAGGTGCAATTCGCGTTTTCCACTCAATGTATTACGCCTGCATTAACGAGTACGACTCATTTACAAATCGCACTCCTGGGAGTCGATGGATTTGCCGCCGTTTAGCCAGGGTTATTTTTTTAGATAATACGCGTATAGATTTTATCTCCTCGCCGGTCGAAAACGCTGGACAGTCTTAGCCTCTCGAGAGGGGTTAACAAGCAAGGGGGTTTTCGATTTTATAGCCAATGGGGAACTACCCCTTTACGTCGGTCAACTTGAATTTAGTTTGGATTACAGGTACATTGGGCGAAATCCCGTAAAGGTCGATTCAAACTATAACGACACGAACCGTCACGTTCCAGCAACGACACGTACCGGCACCGACACGACAAAACATTGAAACACGCGTTTTAATGGAACTATTCACACTATTCCCATTGACGGAACGTTCGGGTCGGTGTCTGTTAAGTATGAATAGTTCCATTAAAACGCGTGTTTCAATGTTTTATCGTGTCGGTGCCGGTACGTGTCGTTGTCGAAACGTGACGGTCCGTGTTGTATAGTCTGAATCGACCTTAACTCGAACGTCTTGATTGATTCTGGCGTTGACAGGCCGATTAAAATCTTATTTGTTTCGAATTGTTCGGTTTATGGGGTTGGGTTATGCGAATAGTTGGGCTGTTTAAGACATATTTTATGGGGATACTATACTTCAAATATCTGAGTATTCGAATATCTTTATCCAATATTTTTCGATATTATTATTGGAATATTGTAAAAAATTATTAACAATACTTCCTTTAAATATTAATAACAATCATGGTTCAGAATAAGAATTCATTAATCGTGAGTTTGTCATTGAACATTTTAATATCTATTAATTGGAACAAATGAATATTAATTTCTGACGACAGTTAAATTTACATTTTCAACATATAGCATGATTTACTCTTAATGATTGTTTGTATTTCTAACCGACTTCGAAAAGGAGGAGGTTACTCAATTCGACATGTATATATTTTTTTTTTTTTTTTTTAAATGTCTGTTCACCGATTACGCCGAGATGGCTTGACCAATCGGAATGAATCCTGTTGCATCCTGTAGAGCATGTTCCCCCGGTGATCCTATCCCGTATGATACCAAAATCTATCCCCTGGATAAAGATTTATATAAATAATTGAAAGGCTTCAATTTTCATAACCCTTAAAATATTCTCACAAGATTCTCAGTATTCTCTTCGAAAGGCCCAATGACGATTCATTAGACTTTCAAATACCTTACGAAATTATTTAGATATCATAAACTATAAAAACGTATCCTAAAACATAAAAAAAAATTAATACGTCACAACAAACCAGAGCTTCGTCCCCAACTACCCCTCTGGATTCCATTTCCTTAATTACAATGATCGCAAACGCGGTGTGCACGCGGCAAAGCTGATTCGCGTCGCAATTCGCGCGTTCCCGTAAATCACGAGATAGGAAAAGCATCAAGCCACGCGTCCCAACGACAGTATCCATAGAGGTTGTATCCGTGTAGCGCAGCAACAATAATAATTATCGCCGAGAACGTTCCTATTCAGCTCGTCGCCGCGTCTTTGTACACCGGTGGACATTTAGCACCATTCCTCGCGCGTGTGTGGGAGCACGCGACGGCTCTTGCGTGGCACGGGGAAGGTGGATACGAGCCCGGGTGAATGTCTGAACGCGGCTGGTGTGAGAGAGAAATTCCCAGGAGAAGCATAAAGCCGTGGACAGCCGCACCGACGCCTCCCTCTTTCCGGTGGCATCCTGACGCCGAGTTTGCGCTACCCGCGTTAACGTGCTCCGTCACAGCGCTCGGTTACAGTGACGACGCGGCACGACGACATGCAACGACGCCTAGGAAGCCAAGGTGAGAGGCGTCATACGAGCAACTGTTGCATCCGTCGGTGACACAAGCGCGACATCCTTTTTACTTGTGTCGCGGCTTCGCGCGGAGAAAAATTGCCACGTTCGCGCCGACCGAGGGACAAGCGCGCTGTTTTATCCTTTGCAGGTCTGTGCCGAGTGAGGCTCGACAGAAATGTATCGATATCAGAGAATCTGAACTGGAATGGGTAAAATGACGGTAACGCGTTACGATAAGAGGCAATTTTGTGTCTTGGCTCGGCGAGGAGATGAATTGTTCTGCTGGAATCGATCAAGGGACGTTTCCTTAATCTTTGGTAGACCTGTGTCGAGTTAGGCTCGAGAGGAATATACTGAAATCGAAGAATTTAAATTGCAAAGGGTTAAATGACGTTAACGCAATAACACAAGGGACGATTGTGTCATGACTTCGCGAGAAGAAACATTACTCTGTTAGCATCGATAAAGGAATATCTCCTTATTTAACCCTTTGTAATCCTGTGTCGAGGCTTACCAAAAATGTCCCGAATCAGAGAATTTGGACTGCAAATGGTTAAAAAAAATGTTTAGAAACGTACTAAGTAACTACCCTTTTTTTTAACCGACTTTGAAAAGGAAGAGGTTACTGAATTCGACATGTATATATATTTTTACTCATATCATAGTGTTGGGCAAAGAAAAATCGGTGTCATCCAAAGGACACCTCTGCATTTATTCGTATGCAATCCTGTGTCGAGTGAGGTTCGACATAAATGTCCCGAAATCGGGAAATCTAGACCGCTAAGGGCTGAAGGATGCCAATGCACCCAACACAAGGGACACGCGTTTAATGATGCGTCTCGTGCAACCTCGTCGGTGCGATAAGCGTGATGGAACGCACTTGTGGGAGGACGCTCGACGAAGGCGCCTGTCGATTGGAATAAAATGCTTTGAAGAGCTTCGATTCGACGACAGCGAAGTTGGAATAAATTGGACCAACTTGAAATGTTTGCGTGATCGTCTGTACCGGCGACCAGGAATGGGCGAAAACCTTGTGCAGATAGAAATGTCGACGAATGAAAGAAAAACAGAATGCATTAATGGTATTTGATAAACAGGAGTGAAGTTTCATTTTTGACGTAAGATTATTTATCGAGAGGAAACTTGGGAAATGATACATTAATATGATAGGTAGCGCAATAATGAAATTACGATTTCTGTGAAAATAATTGGAGATATAGGAAAACTTATGTTAAATATATTTAAAGACAAAATTAACTATTCTTTCTTTCTGAACTATTTTACTTCTGTTGCGTCTGATCATATATCATATATCATAGTGATCCATGTATTCTATTTGCACCTATTTATTTCGTGCTACACAACATAGGGCAGGGAGTATATAATGCAACTTGCAAATCATAATGTACCACGATAAATTTCTCTCGTTTCAGAATACAGTGGAATGTTAATGCGATTCGAAAATAGTATGTGGCAGACCATGCCACCATAAATATTTAATAACGCCTGTTGATATTCATTAACGGTGAGTGCACTCTCGTGACCCAAACATTACAGATTCGAATGAAGTTGCGTTTGTTATTTGACGATTTATTCTTTCGCGGACCGAAACATTCAATCGACGAATAAATTCTGACGGTCGACAACGTAGGTTTTTTTTTTTTTTTTTAATGTAAATCGTTTTTTACGTTGTGTTACATGAGCGAACGAAAATATATTAAATACTTTTAGTAAAATGATCCTCCATTATCAAGGATTCCTACATTTTCAAGGAATTTAAATGGGCTGTTTGAATTGAATTTTAAGCTCGTGTAACCGCGAAACGGATAAAGCACGTCGTAAGTACGTCTACTTTAAATTACGAATTTTGTGTCTTTACTTACTCACGGATTAAAACTTACACTTCTTAATTCCTATTAAGTTGTTTGGGGAAGATAGCAACGTTGTAGCAGAACTCTCTTTATATTACTTTGGAACATAGCAAGTTTAATTGCGTTCAACAGTCAACAGTTCCAATTGCAAGATTGCAGACTAATTTTTAAGTTTTTCCTTAAATATAACCACCAGTCTTTACACAATACAGAAATCACCATACCCATGATTTTCCAATGAACGATTCCCGACGTATAAAGTAAAACGAATGCAAACATACATATACATGTAAACATAACCAAAGCTACAACATTTTTTTTTAATTTGACCCATATGTAAATGCCACTAAACAAAAGTTCATGATTTTCAATCAATCTACTCTCGAGATATAAAGCAAAGCAGAGGCGAATATATACACGTATACACATATACACCCAACCGGTTGTTTTTTCTCTTTTTGTATCCAATGTATTTCAAAATATCGATGAATATAAAAAACTAAAATTAGAGGGATGCATTTCGAATGCTAACAGTAACACGTTCCTCTATTATTCGATAACTTTAAAAAATGAATTTATAAACAATGCGATTTTCTTTAAATTACAAAATATTCCTTCGGTATTTCAATTCAATTTCATCGACTGATATTGGTCTATTTTCATCATTTTTTATTTAGTTACGCGAAAAAGTCGCGTGTATAGATACACTACTCGTATATTTTCCTTTGTTATGACCGGAGCTCATCAATTTTATGCGTCATCGTTCACCTTTTGACAAAGCAACGAAAACGTTCGAGGCACGGCAAGCCTCACTTGTCACGATGACTGTCTCTATAAAGGGGTTCTGGACGCGAATGTTTCCAGTACTTCTATAACCTCTGTACACAAATGTAGAAAATGAACAACTGTTGCATCCGTGCTTTGTTCATTTTTTCCATACGCTCCGTTGAAAACTGAACACCCCTTTTCTCCGCTTTGCCTTTCATCTCCGTACCGCAGGGGGTTGGCGGCCAAGGACGGGCGGTAGCGTCGCGACGTCAGCGTTCTCGAACACGCACGCCATTTGACACTGACATTATCGACGAAACAATTGTTTCCCATTCGATTCCTCGTCATTCGAATGCGAAAGAATTTGTAGAAAGGGGAATTGAAAGACTGCTACAACCGTTGAAACGATACACAACGTCCCTTTCGACAATTTCGTCGATCGTTTGATCTCACGGGCACGTTAAGGGGAACGATTTCTATCACAGGGATTATGTATCGCTGGGAAAAGATAGCGCGTCTACAACAGCCTTTGTTCCCTCGTTTGTTTCTTAGTTATTTACTTGGTATTTTTATTCAGTAAAAGTGGCCAGTTAGGTCTTCAAAAGCCTTTTGCTCCTATGCTTGTTTCGCATATTATACTGTTGACTATTTTGTTTTATATAACATATATTGATTAGCATACTTCAAGAAATAATATTTAAGTTTATTGGTATAAATCTTTCTATCTGATGTTTAAGTCTGCTGTAAAATAATTTAATTTCTGCATATATTGAATTTAGTTAAATAATAATAGGTTTGGAGGACTTCAAATTGTACATATTTTAATATGTTTACATTTTGCAATATTGACCAAAATAAATAACAATCTTTGTTTACGTATATGAAATTAAGGATCACAGTTAATGTATGGATAAGAACAATAATATGCTATTATAAGGTACACGAACCGTTTTATTGATCTACTGAGTATATATTTCGTGATGTGCAAATAAATACGAAGAATGTACATACTATTAGGGGAATGAAGAACGCGTTTTGTGCTTTTTAGTATTACAGTGTTTGGAGAGGTTCTCTTCCTTTGGAAAACTTTTCAACGCAAATGCTAGTACGTAGGCAAACTGAAAGCGAAGGAAAATTCTCGCTGTTCTTGCAGGTTCTGAAAGATTCACAACTGTTGTATTCATTCTCTGTCTACTTTTGTACCAGTTTCATGTCAGTGCGTTCGTATTTTCGTTATATCGTGCTTTCTCCTTTTGGAAATGGATATATTTACTTTTACAACTTGCGTAGCATTTTTATCACTGGTTCACTCTGTCAGCAGTGTTTACAATACTGTTTCTCCAACTTTTCAACATTCGTTACATTTTTTAAAGGCATTATTATTATACTTTGCGAATCGTGTAATTCCATGTAATATGTATGATGAATTATGAATTCTTTCACCTTGATGAAACTTTTGTATAATAGAGTTTCCAAGAATATGTATACATATGTTTTATTTGACGAAATTGTCTCATTCCATTAATTAATATTATGCTCTTTAGGATATGATTGAACACTTGATAAGATATATAGGTAATAAGAAGGAACTTGTAATAAGGTAACAATAAAACTTATATCGATTAACAATAACCACTTACAATTAGACTGATTTACAATTAGATGCAGTTGATGTGACGCTAAACTTTATTCAAAACAAAAATATGTCTAATTCATTTTAACCAACAAGAACTTATCTGTCACAATCATTAAGAAAAATTATTTCCATCTCCATACTACCTTAGGTTATATTTTTATCTCTGGTTTCATTTTCGACTGAGGTTGGAAACTTAAATAAAGGGATGCTTGTTCAAGCTAACGAACAGTTTCATTTTTAACTTTATTTTGCAGATGGGATGAACTCGACGGAAGGGCTGGACATCGCGTACCAGTGGTATGATTTATAAAAATATGAAGTTCAAATAAAACGTCTTAGACCATTTTTTCTCGTCTTCCGCGGAATCCTGAAGTGGCAATCGTCGGCGCCTGAAGAAGTTGAGCATAAAAACGGAACTTTTCTTAGCGCCCAGTCGCTATATGCTTACCACGCTATGAGATTCACAACTGTTGCGTTCGTCTTTGTTCATTTTTCCAGGCTTGTTTCGCGTGCACCCTCTTTGTTGCATCTTCCGTCCTCACCGAAGGTACTGCGACCTTCGCAGCATATACTACGGTACCTAGTATATGCAAATGAAACAAGTAGAATATCAATAAACTTGTTGTAGTCATGTAACGTTTAATACAATTGCTGTAGATTTTAATACAGTATTTTTATTTTATTATTACACGAAATTAAAAGTTATTTGTAATGCTAAAAAATTAAGATAATGGTATTCTTAAGTAGAAGCATGTTGCAAGTATAATTATTTAATATATTCGCAATATGGTTTGCTAAAACTAATTAGGGGTTATTTATTTACAAGGCCAGCTTCGTGGACGTGCGTCGCACTTGGATTCAAAAGAGTTTACGAATTTACAATAACAATTAAATTTAGACGTGCATTTTCAGCTTCTGAACTAGGCTCCTTTCTTGACAGATCTTTCTGCATAAATATTGTATATTAGTCTAAGCTGACAAAATTAAACGTTATAAGTAAACAACCAGCAACACAGTTGATAACTTCCAAGAGATAAACACTGGAATTTAAAATCCTACAAATAGGCTCTCAGTAAATAAACCGTTAGCATAAATAAAGATTGTTGACTCCCAGACGCTGCACGTAGTTGCGCGTAAAATCCACCAGTGAGCGATAGTCACCTCTCGAGTGCAAAGGGTTGAAGCTATGCATTACGCTTTACAATGATCAGAAAAGTTTAATTGCTTTTAAAAGTTACAGCTTCCGGCCGTTACTCGGTTCCAAGTGCCAGGCGGTCCACAACTGTTGCGTTCGCGTTCATTTTTCCAAGCCCATCGTATCCAACCCACCGTTGTTGGAAGACACCGTGAAGGGAAGGTACGCGTCGAGCGAACGTCGACGTCTCGACGCTGTGCGTCGCGACGGACAGGGGAGTGCGCGTCGAAGAATCGCAAGAAAAGGCGAGGGGCGGAAAGCCACGCAAACGAAACGGCACGAACGAACGTGAGCGCCCTCGACGAGCGGCGTCGGGACGTTCAGCGTCGCGGCGCGCTGTGAAAACCAAGGGACGTCGGCGTCCGAATCAGTCTGCGTCCGCCAGTCGTCGCGACGTCCTCGCACAGCAGTGACTTGCGCCGATTTCTCCGTTCAGTACGCGATCGCATAAAACGTAAACGGTTCGAGCATTTGCAGGATATCCTTTAGAGATCCAACACCCTCCAAGGATAAACAACGAGCAACCAAATTCACCGTGCCAACGATTTCACGTCGCGAGACACGAAAGACGTCCGACCGTCTTCGAGAATAAGACCTCCGCGCGCAGAGGGTTATCGGATGTCCTTTTAAAATATTCAAGCAGGAAGACGTATTTCCGGGACAGAGTGAATCGTTGCGATTGTCTGCGCTCGATCTCCCGTAAATAGAGTGCAAGGACATTGAACCAGATTATACCGTCTACGTAATTATTGGACAGTCGGGGCACCTTCGCGAGGGACGTTCCTTCGTTTCGGAATCGAGAAAATCCGCTACCATCGAGGATTCTCCAACAGCCCCCCGGACGGTTTGCTTTGTTCCGCATTTCGCTCTTTTCCCTCTGTTTCGCCGTTTTTTCGCACCTGTGTGTGCCAATCGCTGACTTGGCACCGCGCTGGGAGCGAACGGTACCGGCACCGGGAAAAGAAGAGAACCGAAAAGGGGAAAAACAGAAAACTCGAGCGTGCTCGCGGACCTCTTGCCGATTTTCCTACCTTTTTCGCCCTCTTGAATCTCGAACGAGTTCTGTGCGCGTCGCTGGATGGATCGCCGGCTTTGATACTCGACTCGATATTTGTCCGGTTGCTGGCATTGTTCGGTGAGTAATTTCAAAATTAGTCATCCACCGTTCCGTACCTCGCGTGACCGACGCGACGATGTTATTCATTAGGGAAAGGTTAACGATTAATCGTCGTTTAGATTTTTCGAGATGTTACGTATTTTTCTGCTCGAGTGCGCGTGCGAGATCATTTCTGGAAAAGGAATATCACGGTTTGGAAATAACCGATAATGGTAAATCATGTTATTTAGAGGCTTTCCAAAACAGGATTTAGAATTTTGTTTTTTGATGACAATGTATGCCTGTCACCTTAGTCGTGGTGAACACTTAAACGAAATTTTTCGCGTTTAATTGTTTAAAAATCCTGTAAGGTTTGTGTAAATGTGTTTTATTAAAAAGCGGAATGTTAAAGTCTCTTGTTAATATATCTGTAGTTATAAACTCATGGGTTAGGTTTACACGAAGTGTGACTCTCTTCAGGAAATAAAAATAAAAATTACAATGAAAAAATATAAAAGTAATCATAAATAATAATATTGGAGGGTTTTGCACAAGAGATGTTAGAATTTTGTTTTTTAATAAGAAAATATTTCTGTCAGGGTAGTTGCTGTGAATTTTGAATATCTCTTGACACGTTTGTGTTTACATTTCGTGTGAAAAAGGAATGAATGCCATGCTATTTGTGCTTTATTAAAACACGAAATACTAAAGTCTCCTTTGGAAAAGCCTTTAGTTATATCCTCACGTTTAAGTTACCATGTATTGTGACCTTCTTAGGAAAAACAAACATAATTAACAACATAATTAACAAACATAAAAGTAGTCTCAGACACGAATTGAAATACTCAAGGGAAAATTTCACTCGGTTTTTTGACATGTATGGTGAATGCACTTCGTTTATCTTTGTTTATCTTCGTTTTCTTTTTCCTTCATCAATGTGATTCTTAATTGTTTCGTAAACTTACAGTTTTCTACATATTTTAAATATACGCATTTTAGGAGAATTTCCAGTCGTTATTTTAGGTATAACAGCACAATAGAATCATAAATTTACAGTGGGGATATACGGGACAAAAGTGACAATTGTAGGTGTAAAATTATCACGGTGATTTTGGTGATTGAGTTTTTGAAAAATTATAAGCTGTTATTATATTTTTAATTACAGTGTTAGAAACGTCACCATTAGATTAGTAATAATAATGTAACAATGACTGGTAAACCAATGGTTGAATTGTTAACTTATTTCTTGAGAATTTAATTACAAAACAAACTAGTACTTCTGCAAAGAAAATGGAAGAATATATCATGTCTATTTGTTCGTATTATATTGTAGACGAAGCATAATACACCAAATTGTTTTGTTATTATGTAATGAAACAATTATTAAAAAGTGATTATGAATGATCTTTTTAACAGTTTAAATATATTGCACACGTTCAAAGTTAGCATTTTAATTAGGCTTGTTATTCTTCCTCAAGCAGTGGACAATATTAATAAAGGACAACGCTAGGTAATCAATAAATTTTGTAAACAGAACCAGAACAATATTATACAAAATGTCATAAAACTAGAAACATTACAGTTAAAAAATGTATTGTGTTAGTTCTGTTATCTTCCTAAAATATCTTCAAATATCTTTGACTTGAATTTATTTATCGAGTCAAGCAACTATTATAATATATGAATTTGAATATCCAAAAGTGTTTTCATAACGAGTAATATTTGTTTTCACGAGGCAGTAAAAACATTTGAACAAATTTTATAGGGACCAATACTTCAGCAAGTTCAGTTGGTTTTAGCTTATTGTAAACATTGATTCACTCACACGCGTATAAACAATAAAAGATGAAACACAGCTCGCTCAATAAAAGGTTAAAAATCTGTAAAAGATTGAAGTAACAAGCAACGAACCTCAAATCTCCCACGGATTGGGTTTCATAGAATTTTGGTCACCTCATGGAATTAATTGGCCAATTACTTTTCATTATTTCACTTCCCACGATTCTGGAGTCTAAATGCAACTTCAGCTTCTCTTCTTCCCACATTTTAATTATCCGTCCCCGTAATGGAAAACATTAAGACGCGAATACATTCGCGATTGTCCTCGGGATAGCGTCGTTCGGTTCGATTCTCTTAAATACGTCGATTCCATTTATCATTTAGCTGCATAGCGATTCCAGCACGGTTCCCGGGGACACCGCTCAGCGGCGATGCACAATTAAAATAATAGACTCTTGGTAACGACGGTCTCGTTGAAATCTTAAGAATTGCATTAACGGTTCGGTAAAAATCTGGGCTAAAGCTAGTGTGTGACGGTTTTACGGAGACAAGCGTTGCCAGGATTAATTTTCACACAGACTCGCGGCGTGCTGGTGGTTTCGAACAATTGTAATTAAATTCTTTCGACGCTAATGACCGCAAGCATTTGCGTCCCGTGCAAATGATATTTAAATTAGTACGCGGCCTGTATATTAATCGTGCCAAACAGAGCACATTTTCGTGACGATTGTGCGACTTCCGTAACGTTGTTAACTGATCTCGCAACGGCAATAAATTTTTTCATCCAATTTACATTCGCCTGACACCCTTGCATATATTTAGCCGAAGGGTGCCGTTACTGATTCTTAACACGGTTTTTTCGCGCGTCCGACGAGAGAGTAAATGCACGATGATCCATTATACTGTTTTTACGCAATGCTAACTCGTTGGAATGTAAATTTATTTTTCCTTGACCCTTGGAGAGTATAAGTCTAAATTTTAAAGCTTCTAAGGAAACATTTCTAGGATTGGTATTCAATAGACAGAGAAATATTGCTTTCTTTTCAACAGATAAATTTTAATTTATAATTATCGATGTCATTCTTGTACTAATGGTGAGAAAGACGAGATTGTTGATCCATTAAGTTATAAAATTCATCTTCCTTAATCTCTGAAAAGTCTAAATATAAATAAATTCGTTCTGGAGAAACATTTTAATAATTGATATACAACTGAGTTTTATATGCATATATAGGGCTAGAATTTTTTTGTATACTCGAAATATTCAACAAAAGAGGAGTAAATAATATCGAACTTAACTTCTTCAGGGACGATTTTTTTTGTTAATATGAAATTTTTGTTCTTTTTTTTTTTTGTCGACAGTAATCATAATTATGAAAAATGTCTACCTATGTGGTCAAAGGCGTGATGAGGTTAAAAATGGATGACAACATAAAATTGTTTTGCGAATAATCCGTTAGTAGCGCGTAAATAGTATTTAAAAAAAATATTTGATCAGAATCATTAATCAACGACGTCGATTTAGGGTTACGATTTAAAGTCAACGGGAATGAAACTAATCACGAACGATCAAAGTAGACATTCGCTGGCCTCTTTATGCTAATGCGTACAAGTCGTGACAACGAGAACGATTTCATGTTCCCCGTTGTCGTGTCATTTCCATCAGTGTACCTGGCGCACGCATCACTCATGACGATTTGAAAATGATAATGACAGGCTTCTGTCACTGACGTTTATCCTCTTCGCGACTATACCGTGCTATTTTTTTTTCACGTACTACGTCACAATTCGGATTTGAGGTTTTCCAGAATTTATTGCATCAACTAATGTAGTTTAAATGAATTATGTATATCGTTGAGATTTTCCTTGTACAAATTCTGTGGCAACAGAAGTTGAGTTAATAATGATCAATGTTGTTGTTAACCAAATAGTAAAAGAGTAAATGAACAATCGGTTATTGTTCTCTTTTTACGCAATAACAACTCGTTCATTAATAAAATTAATTTCCTTAACCTTTGTAAAGTCTAAATCTGGAGAAATATTTCAACGATTGATATCCAACAAATATTCCTTTACATTTAGCAAAAGAATTTTAATTTAAAACTGTCAATGTTGCTTTTAAACAAATAGTATGAAAATGTGAATTTTGATTTTTCCCATTTATTGTATAAATCCTTTTTGTGAACGTAATGGATATTGAAACGCGTGTAGACAGGCTCATTAAAAGGTAAAGGAAGGATATTGATTACCTTGTTTCTTAAACGCGTTAATTCAACGTCAGGGGCGTGAAATTTATCGTTCGAATAAGGGGAAGTCACACGAACAGAAAAAAAACTCACGTTACTGGAATAGAAAAACACAAATTACCGCGGCAGGATTGATTTGCGAACATATGTTGAGTGCACGGTTGTTAGGCACTTTTACGAGTTCCATATGTTCCCTTTGCCAAAAATTCTTTTTGTATCTAGACTTCTCGATTTCTTTCTTTCTTAATCCTTTAACAGGGGATGGCGAGTCAACTCGTCATGAAATTTCAAATAAGACGCACGTACATTTAAATTTAATACAACATTTGTTTTTTGTATGGTATCACGTTGGTATCACGCTTCGTTTTAAATTCTGATATGTATAATATTTAAGTCTGGAAACAAAATTTTTGAATTTTGTCTATAACATTTTCCATGTATCCTTTGTTAAAGTAATTCACCATAGTTACAAAGATTAGGGTAACCATTATTCCAGGATCGTAAAAAATATTAGCGTAAAGGGCACGAAGAAGGAACATAAAGTATTCCATCTTCAACAAATTGCCTTAAAAGTTACGGCGATGTCGGTTGCTCTTTAATAAAGGAGCCAAGAAACTATGAGCACTTTTCACGAAAATCGTTTTTTCGATACCAATTGCGCAATGTATTGAATTCTAGCAAGCTCTTTAATCGGCTGGAGCGGAACGTTATCGAAAACTCTTATATTAAATAAAACTTCGCCCGTGGTTGGTATCGATTAATCCGAGGAGCGATAATTGTAAGGAGTAATTACTCACTTCTTCAAAGCAGAATTTTATCAAGAAGTTTGCGAAGATTATTCATTATTCTTCGAAACTCCTTCCATACGATTCTCAATCGTGTAACTATTTAATTCTCAATTATTTCTTCTAATTAAATTTCAATCGTAATTACGCTGTCGCAGTATTCTTAATTCTGTTAGAAAAGAAGTTCGTAGTTCAAAGTGTGCAGATAAAATCAGGAATTTATCGTTCGGTGTGTTCTAATTAAAATAAAAATAAAATTTACTAATGTATTTCAATGTATATAAATTTCTGTTTCTAATTATACAAGATTTATTGTTCGTTCAGAGTATTGCCAACTGAATGAAAACTTAAAAGAAATATATATTTGAGATTGTATGACTAACTTCAAAGATTTAAATCTTCTCGGTATATAGATTCGAAACCATCTTTAAAATTTGAAAATAAAAGTTTGCTGATCTATACATAGAAAAACCAACAATGAGAGAAAAGATTGTTTGAAACCTAAAATCGAAAACGTTTAATACGTCTAACATGTATAGTACTCTTTTCTCAAAAATATACATTGCATTATTATTTCTCCCACTATGGAAAAGCGCATAATTTTTTGCAATGTCAATCCTATAGCATTGCAACTCTACCGAGAATTGTTGCATAATTTCATACCATTTTTGTTGGAACAGTGAAGCGTACATCGATGCAGATATCGGTGTTGTTGAAGTTATACAAGAGCGTAAAAACATTCATGGGAATTGGCTCGCTGGTTTCCGAATCATTCGAATAATAGACTGTTGGATAGTGAATAAACACAAGGCAAGAAACTTCGTAAACGATGTCTCCTTTGCATGTTCGTAACGAAGAGTTTTTATCATCAATCGTAACTCGCAAGTTATCGAAGAACGCAAAGTAGCCTCGCAGTTTGGGATTACACAGTCCAACAAAGCTTTTAAGAAACTACCGTAACTCTACTTTTTTATAGGTGCATTTTCTTATTAATTTTTTATGAAACTGGTTATGTTGAATCGGTGAAACTAATTCCCCGACGAAAGTGCTGGCTGAAGAAATAATGAATTATGGATTATTGACGTTACTAGAAGCGTCTTAAGTAAAAGTTTATTAATTTACAACAGCCACGCGAATAAACGGAGAAAAACAGCGTTATTTACGTTACACGAGTTTTCAGCTTTTGAATATTTACTCTCGTTAGTGTTCCGCCTTTCTCCTTTTGCTCATCTTCTTTTCTTCAATAATTGTTGCTTTACATATTGAAATAAAAAAAACATATCGAAATTCACGTTTCTGTTTTTCATCTGTGGATGTAAAAATATGATTTTCCATAAACATCCGCAGTATGGATATTATTGATTGAATTATATTTTAAATAGAGAGAATACTTGGATGCAACAAAAAACAATTTCTTGTTGATCAAGAGATCCTACAGGGACCGGAAAATCGTTAACAGTGTTATTACTTTCTGAATTCTGAATTATGAAAATCATCGTTCTACTATATTTGGTTATAATAATAAAATAATGATAAGTGTATAAGTACACGTAAGAGATCTGAGATCGAACAAAATTATGTCTAAGAGGCTTAAACGATTCAACAAATATTTTATGTGAATCCGCGAAAAATGTAATATTACAGTATATCGCTTGCCCGTTTTAGGTCCTTTATGCCGAGCAGTTGGTAGTGGAATAAAAGCATTACATTTTCATCGCAAACTATATGAGGATATACATAATATTAAGTTAATTACTACACGAAAACGCATTTGTTGTGGAAGCATATCAGATTAGTCGCTCATAACATTAACTACGCATAACAAATATTCCGTGTGTTCCTTTCAAGAACAGAAACACGAGTTCTGTTGTGTGAAATGCACAACACAACCGTAGTTTAACGCAGTTGCACAAACAGCCAGCAGGCTAAACCTATTCCTATTGCAGTATACGTTCCGTTCAACAGATTCAATTTATATTAGCATAATAAATAGTTTATTGTGCTAGTTACTGGTTTTGTAGTCGAACGAAACGAAAACTAGGAATAAACAATTTATATTTTGAGACAGGAAATTTGAAATGGAACATGTACACCCATTCGGTATTTGGTCGAATTGGACGGAAAAAATAATTGTTTGTTAAGCACATATTGATAAACTGACATTGTGTCAACAGTTTCTTTATATCTCGTAAATTTTCATTTATAAATCGCTGATGATCGTTACCAAGTTTTGTTGACATACTTCATCACAAAAAATAGCATATTTTTGTTATTTCTTTTATGCTATTTGATGTATCATTATAGCGTTGTAAAACATACGATAGTTCCCCATAACAGATTGTAGAATTATTATTCTGCAGATTTTCAAGGGAGGAGACTGAAGATCATATAAATTTCTCCAATCAATCGGTTGAAATATATTCGTTTCAGCACACGTAAACTCGTGTGAAATATTACTTCGTGAAAGTTTCTGTCGCCAACCTTGGGGTCGATTATTATTTAGAAGAAACACGGCTTACGAATTCCAAGAAATTTCTCCGGTTGCGAGAGAATTCCGTGAAGGCGACTACGCAAGAAGCATGGTCCCCGATATCCCAGGTACATGCTGAATAAATTGAACAAGCTGCAAGAAACGCGAAGGACCCGTGAACGGTCGTCATTTTTTGTTTTGTTCCGCGAAGTCTTCGGTTCGTGGAACTTTGGAATTGTGGGTAATCAGAGTTGGTTCTTGCGAAGAAGGGTAGCGAAGCTCATTACGACACCGACCCCGACGTCGAAGTGCTCGGAGCATAGCGACACGCTACGTAACTATGAATCTGTGTAGTGGTGCGATGGCGTGAAGGAAATCTGTTCTTAACGTGGACAGTCTTTTGCGTTTAAATGAAATGCATATAATTTACTTCGGTATTTTTGTCATTTTACATATATGTACACCGGATTCAAATAATTCTTCTTTTTCTATTTTTGTGCTGGCTAACAGTGCTGGCTATTACTTTTTGAAAATATGAATTTGCATAAATATCTGCAGTATACTTATCAGATTTCTGTTACTGACGCATTACTTTCAGGAGTGAAGTCTGTTTAATAAAATTAATTAGATAGCTTGGACAAAAGTTAATTTGGAAATACGCTTTTCTCTCTTTATATGGATAAAAGTCAGTATAAATGGTTAACGAAAAATGTAAACGATTTCTGTATTTTTCCTCGTGAAATTTAGAATGGGTGCGCATGTTCAGTAAACCTAGTGTTAATATCAAAAACAAAACTGAGCACTTATTACAATTTAAGAGAGTATTTCTAATTACGTTATACATTTGCTTTTGGAACCATTTAAATTGCCGAATATATTGGTTCCTTTTAAAATTTTCAGGCACCCGTCAATGCGCACAAAAGTTTACTATCGCGATAGAATAATTCAACAGTAAATTGGTTTCGAAAATCGATTTTCCTGAAAGCAAACGGTTGTTAACGAAAAAGTTTGTTTTTTCAATTACGCGAGAACGTTTTCAAATACTGTTTCGCAGGGGGTGCATTTAATTTTACTTCTAAAGCAATAGATGAATGAACGATTTTTAATAACTTGCACCGAGGGCGTAAAGCTCTTAAAGCTTTGAAAATTATAAAGAAGCAATTAATCATTTTCGAGAAAATATGTAGCCAGCGCGTTCCATGGATAGATTGGCGGTTCACGAAAGATCAATGTTAGAGATTTCGCGTCCATTTACTAATTACAATTTATTGCTCGATAGTATATCGACTTTATGACGTTCATTAGCCATACGTGTTTGCGAGTTTTAGCTTTATCGGTTTTGTCATTAGCGCGATTTCTATTTTGCGTTACGAGCTCAAAGGGGTGAGTGAAATACTTTTACTTCCACTTGTTGTAAGTAATTATTAATTGGAAGTTGTTAGAGTGGATATACTTTAACGAATAGAATTCATCAAAAAATGGTTAAGTGTATTAAATTTTTAAAAGTAGTGAAAATATTAAAATGAAATACTATACAACTTTCAATCCTCCTTCACTTGGTTGTAAAATCAAACTTCGAAGCAATCTCGGTGATTCGTTATTATGAAAGTTGTTACTTTAATTTAACAAAATAGCGGGTAAATATTTCTATTAAAACTAGAGTAACAAGTTTGAATGTAAAGGCACAAAATTAATTTTTACGATATTAAACGCGTATTTTGTTTTTATTTCTGTGTCAAGTTTCGCCAGTTGTAGAAATTAATAACTGGACCGTGTTTCTTGTTAGCTTCATTTTATTTTTATATCTTTTAAAAGCCATGGATTATTTATTCAATTAATTGGTATCGTCAAATCTGCTTTTTAATGGTTTTTTTGTAGGATTGCCTCTCACGTATCGAACGATTGTTTTTAATGCGAATTTCGATAATGAATATGTTTTGCAGACATTACTGTGATTAACTTATTTATAACTGTATCACTTTTAATTATAGTAAAAATTAATTAATGAAATATCATCATCATCCATTTATCGAATTTTCGGTTACTCTCTATTCTTCCACGAAATGAGTTGGTTATCGACGTATTTCGAAAGATTTATCGGATAAAATAAATGAGTTTTCAAATATTTATTATTCTCACTTGAAACAATGAACGCGCAACGTTTGTTTTGATAATATATTAAATTTCATATACGTTATTAACGATTTATTACTTCGTATCGTACGTGGTTTACGTAGAGTTTTCAAAAGGGGCTTTAGGATTTTGTCGTTTAATATCAATGAGCCTACCAGTGTAGTTGTACAAATTTTAAGAAAAATTTTCATTAGTGTTTTATTGAAAAACAAAATTTCAAAGTTCCTGCAGAAAAGATCTATACAAATATACAATAATTATTATGTAGATATTATGAGATTGATATTATACAGTAGCATACGCTGTCGAGCTGATAAAATTATCGGTATTTACACTTGCCATAAGTGCATAAACATTCTCAGTCTAATTATTAACATCTCAATAGAAGTCGCTTGGTTTCGAGTTATAATTAATAAAATTGTCTAATTTAAAAAACGAAAATCCTCTAAAATAGTGTCGACTTCGACAAACTAAGAAGAAACTCAGTCAAACTCGTCTCTAACGACCAAGTAATCGATTCGACGTAAAACAAAACCATTTGAGGAAAGGATTGTTTAGCATTCGTTTAATGATTATATTTCGTTGGGGCTGAAATTGAAGATAATTTTCTTGAAAAACGCGGCTAGGTGGAAAATTGTTTGTCGCATTGTTCTCGTTCGCATGGCTTTTCGCTCTGTATCTGCGCCACGAGTTCTCGATGAAACAGTTATACCTAGATATCCAACGTGTACTATGGTTTACTTTGAAAAAAGCTTTCGTGAAAGCGTGTGCTTGGATGAACCTGAAAGCAACTCGGGACGCAGTCATCTTTCAGGACTAGCTCGGCAGCAAAATTGCTAAATGGTGTTTCTCGTTTCGACGCTCCACGGCTGCAAAAAGCGATACGTTTGGATTGAAATGATCCATTGTATTGCTTTGTATGCGAATACTGCGCGATGTGTAAATATCAGCTGTCCCTGCATAATTTCGTTCGAGTGGGAATAATGACGTGTCACTGGCGCTATTTCATTTCGAGCATATCGTTCGGGTAATATTGCAAAAAAGGAACGCGGACGGGAATGTATTTGGCGTTAAATATTTGTACAGCAAGTTATGCGTTTTGCGTACGAATAACTTGCAAATGTACGTGTTCATTTTGCGACCGTGTAACTTTGCACAAAATGAGAATTTCATGTAAAGTTCGATTAAAATAGTAGAAATATCGACCAGAGATCGTTTTTTTTTTAGATTTGGGATTTCAATCTTATCGTCTTGCATATCGATCTATCGATCGGTTCATTCTACAGTACATTTGCAAACGTAATTTTTTCACAAAATGGCAATTCCATGTACAATTCGATTACAATAATAGAAATATCGAGCAGTGACCATTTTTCTAAATTAGGAATATAGATATTATCGCCATAATGTAAAGCGTGTATTTATGAGAGATGACTCCATGTCTACTCCTTCGATCAGAAAGTGAATCCTCGGTGTTTAATCGTGCTCCACGCAAAGCGCAATCGCTAAACGGACAACGGTCGACCAAAGGGGCGTTCAGTGACCAGCGACGCGATAGTCAAAGGGATAGAAAAGCCCCCAGAAAAATATACATCCGATACAAGAAAGGATGAAAGTGGGAGGGAAGAAACGACAGGAAGATAGAGGGGAGGCTGGGAACGGTAAAGAAACAAAAACGAAGCTGGAGGGAAAGAGGCAAGCGAGGAGCGTCTACGCAAAGAAATAAAGATAGAGAAAAATAGAGAGAACCGAGGACGCGAAGGGAAGAAATAGAAAAGTAAGAGATGAGGATAAAGGAAGATTGGCGGAGGGAGAGAGAAAGAGGGAATGATCCGAAAACCCAACGGAGTTCCCGGCACCGCGAAAAATAGGACTCTGGAGCCCTCTTACCATTTCCAAGTTACGAGCGACATTACCGACATATCCCGCATAACACAACGGTGGGCAAAAGTCGAGGATAATCGAAGGGAATTTCCCGCGTGAGATAGGTCAATAGGAAAAAACGCAGGGAAATTGCAACACCCTTTGCCAATTGTCTTTTTCGTCAGTGATTGAGGGGATCAGGACGTTATCGCGTTTGAGAATAACTTCTGTCGTGATACTAGCACGGTTTTGTAGCTGTACAATGTTTAGCTTGGAGGGCGCAAATAATATATCGTGTAGCGATTTACATTTCTTACCAGAGATATTGAATGTTGACAGCGAATGAGTTAACGAGTTGTGCACGCATTGGTAGTTAGAATTACAATTACATGGGATGGTCTTTTCTTAAATTTAATATCAAGATAAAAGCTTGTATGTATAAAATATTGAGTACCTACTTTGTTAGCTAGTCTCAACATCAGTGTCATTTGTCTTTACATTTTAAGGATAAATCCTTCACATTATATTTCTATTTTCATTGCTGAAATTTGTACTATTTTAGAAACATGAATTTTGTATGGAAATTCTCTCACTTCGGCAGTCTTCTCTTTCTGTTAACAGATCTAGTTCATATAGTACAGCGAATAAGTTTAGCAATTCTAATTCAGCGTCTGTTAAAGTTTTCCTCGTCTAATTTCTGATTACATCCAGAAATTCAAGAATAGCTACGAAATTTCTGACGGCGATTGATTAAGGCAATTTAATTGCCTCTCGTTCTACTATTAAAATAGTGTCCAAGTGAATACATAAATAGATAGATCTGCATACGTGGTAGAATCTATAGTGATACCTAAATACAACTAGTACGAATCAATTACCAGTAAAGCGACTGGTTGAAGAATTTAATTATTCAGACGTTTCAACGATAGATATTTTTAACTATTCGAGGCAACGTCGATAGATTAATTGAAAAACGCTTGTACATATACCGTTTATTTAATTGGACGTCGAAGACTTTCAACTGTGGAGGCAATAAATTTCCTGGTGAGTGTGAATTATGAGCACGTAAAATTTTAATCCCCTTATGACGAGCGTTTTGACGCAGCATTAAACGGGAACAAGATTATTACAAGCGTCGATGATCGAAATTGTTGAGCGCTGTTATTAATGTACCTTCCGAAGCCCGCGTACAGCTAATATCCCTGCAAAATGATGGACGAAATACAAGAAAAATATTCACCCTTTCGACTAAGCGAAGCTGACAACAGGGCTTGCGATTTTTCGTGAATTATTTAGATCAGTGCTTAGAATTTTTATCAAAAAATTGACGAATATTCAGCTATATACCCAAATACATAATATTTTCGTCACGTATATTACGAGTCAAATTATTTAAGTGGTTTCACTTTAGCGCAATTTAATTTAATGAAATTTCGATCCACCGCTTTTATTGTTTCTAATTTTTAGCAATGCTTTAGATACATATATGCTTGTACAAAGCATACCAAAATAGACAAATTGCAAAGTTTGCAATGTTAGTTAACACATACGTGGAAATCGTTACATTTTAATTTTGATTCGCGTACACAAAGGGTTTTCGCGAAGTTTGCATTTCCCTGCATACACCTGTTACATTCAAATTCTACACTGATTCTCCGTGCGCCGCGTACTGCATTCTATTTTGTCTTCTTGACTTGTAAAATTTTTAAGGCTATTCTGCAGCGCGAGACTGCTCAGTTGCAAACGTACCGAAGCCAACGATATGAAAACTGCGTTTCTATTACGCGAAAAAGTTCACAGATAAAAAGAAGAATTGAAAACACATGCGATCGTTCTTGATACTATTTTTGAGCAGAAATTTCCTCGAGTCCAATATTCGTACAATTAATGTCAGAATCGTGGAACGATGGCTGCGTCGAACATTCAAATTAATGCTTGTGGCTTGGATGTCCGAAATGAGTGAGAAGTTAGTCAGTATAAACATGTTATATTATTTTATATTGTTGATTGAGGTTATCTTGTAACTTTTCAGTGTAGATATATTTATGTTGCAAATTATATTGCAAAATGTTGCATGCAGATTTGAAACAGGATATCGTAGTATCTCATTTTCTGTCTTACTATTTGAATAATTATTTCAGCATTATTCAAAATTGTGATATTATTGCGCATCCTTTGTAATAGTATGAATATAAAATTGACACATGAAAGCATGAGTAATGCAGTGTGTTTTTACAGTTTTTATTCAGTTGCTAATGAACTAATTAAGTATTTAATAACGAGAACAGGAATTTATGCAAGTCAGAACTAATTAATAAGTAAACATTGTCTTACAGCGAATTTTTATCCTTTATGAATGTCTGTTTCCCATGAAAAATTATCACTAAAACGTAAATCGTTTAATAATAAAAAATCATGTTATTCGATATTTTGTACTTATTTTGAAACTGAATAAGTAATGAAATTTGAATAACTTGAGCTTCATTTTTCATATAAATCATTTTCAGTTCAAAAGTTCATTTCCATCGAAATTTCAAATAAACTTAGAACAGTTACAGACATTTATTAACAACAACAATAACAGGAGCACAAATAACACTTCTAATCCCTAATTCTCGTAAAAATTGCAGAAGACGAATCATTTCTCACCGTTCTAACTTTAACGCAGCCAACATTGCCTGGTTCTAATCTCAACTACCCTGTTCAAATCCTGCGAAGCCGCAGTAACATTTATCTCCACTCCTTTTCCTTAACTGTATCATCAGTTATTTAAGCACCGCGTACTGTTCATCAAATCCGCGCCAGAGTGATAGTAGACTGGCGCAGAGTGGAAACCCCGGGCGTTGAAACAGCCGAGCGATAGGGGTCTACTCGATTTTACGCAATGCATTTTAATCGCGAATTTAACGTTACGGAGTTCTTGGATCGTGGGTCGTTTCGAAAATCGTGCAAGTCTGGCGAAAGCGTCTAAGGAAAAGCTCTCCACGATCTGCCTTTTGTCGTGGCTATGCTTTTCATTCAGGTTCGTTCGCGGACTCGGTCACTTTTTCTTCATCCTGTTCACTTTCGGTAACAGCCTCGAGGCGGGACTTTAATTGATGGACCGATGTACGTGAGCAACTTGTGCTCTTGTGCGTACTTGTTACGTCTTCGCCGACAAATTAATGGTGGATAAAGAGTACTAACACGCGTGGCGCCTTGTCAACGCGAGCATCGTCGAGGCTTGTTTGTTGCGTGAACTAACTCTCGAAGGAGGACACTGTGTAATAGAAATCTATTTCAGCTAGCAACAATTTTATGGAAACTGTTTGCTTTGGGTATATTTGGGAATAAAGGGTTAAAGATAGAGCAATTCATTTTAATGATAATTACGTGTTCAATTCTTTCAGAATTTGGAAATTACAAACTAATCGACTTTGAATATTTGAATATTTCTCTTTAAATAAAAAGAAAACATTCTTCGTGTACCGCAAGTAATTTACGATACTTTAATGTATAGGATCATTTTCAAATTCTGCGTAGGTAGAGAATTTAAATAAAACTTATGTAGTTTGACACCAAATTTTCTATGGATAGTTCAACTTAAACATTACCAATAGAACTGTGAATTAATTTAACATTTTTATTCTTCGATTCATTTTCAATTGAATGGTTCAATTGAATTTAATGGCTTAATTCAGGTATAGAGTAGGTTTAGATGGGTTTGAAGGCATGAGATTGAAATCTCCTAGTATCAATTACAATTTTATCTTTTGAGAATCTCATTGCCATTAGTTGGAGTATGCCACATTGGAACGTGTAACAGTTTTGGAGGAAGATTACTACCTGTGTCCTTTCAGGATCCTCGGATCGTCAACACGCAGCGCGGTGTTTGTATCGAATACTGCACAGTACACAGATGCGACATACAATAGCTTTACTTTCAATTGTTTTGAAAGTTACTCCGTTTAAGGGCGGAACAGTAACAGCAGGAGCATTCAATGTGATCGCGGGCACTTATTATAAGCTTCTTCAACCCGTGATCTCTATTCACGCCTCGTAATTAAAGTCTGGAGACACCGAGTATTTTCTATTAACATTCCTGGCTAACCCAGCGTACTCAAAATGATCGCAGCCGGCACGGTATGTTGTACCATAGCCATTGCACGTTGTAGACACATTTCTGGGCAACGGGAATGTCAGGGAGATGCACTCGCTTCCTATTCGCGAGCCATACCTCTATTATAGAGAGGGGTACTTAATTTTCACGGACGATTAGCTTCCACGTTGCAGCCAGTTTCAAAGTATTTAAATCTGTTTAGGCAATCTCGAAGATTGCGAAACGAGACGATGTTCGCGGAACATACTTTGCGTCGCTGGCGATACTCTTTCGTTGAAGAAATTTCGGCGAACATAAGCACAGAGTAGCGTCAAAAACGAGTGTTTATATGGCTTTATTTTTCTTTTTGAGATTCCTCGGAAGAAGTTCTCTTCGGTATTTACCTTTTGGTGGATTTCTGGAGTTTTAACTGACCTCGCGAATATCTGAATCGATTTAGTTTGCTTTCTTTAATTTATGATTCTTATTTAATTCGAAACCAGATAATTTTACAGTTAACTTCATTTATTTTCTTTTTTTACGTGTAAGAGTACACTCGTAAAGTCGAAAAATTCTATCGTGTTGTTAGTGTTTTTTCGAATTTCTATTGGAGGAACTTGTCTGTATGGATTATGTTAATCCTCTTACCGAAGATCTCTATATGATGTGAAAATAGAGTATGCAAGGCAGTAATACGTATGCTTGGCACATTAGGCTATATAAAATATGAATTACACTATATATACTGTATCCGATGAATTCCTATGAATAAACAATCAGTTCGAAATATCTCGCATTATGGAATTTAAATTTGCTTATGGATGTACATTATCGATTTTAGGGGTTAGTTTGGCTAACCTTTGACATTTATTAGACCTGGCAAAATTTAATAGATTAACATTTTTTGAAATTCTTTATATTGGAACTACATGGATATTTTCTTTTTATGAATGTAGATAAAAATAATTTTTCAGATAAAACTATGTTTGTAGTAAATTTTTGTCATTGTGACTGTTTTGATTCTTTTGATTGTGATTCAGTATCACAGTTGATACATATTGATAATTTTATTAAATCATAGATAAAAAAAAGTAGTTAACTGTTATGTGACCGTAGAGTTTTGCATGATTAGAGGGTTGTAATATTTTATCAAAGCTTCAGGTATAATCTCATAGCAGAAAGAGATTGTAAATTGATCATTGATCGGTTTTATCGGTCAGTATTGTTTTCCATTTGACAAATTACATTTTTCTGCTACGCTGTTGTTCGATAACGACTATAAATTTCGGGAACGGAAGCCATATGTTTCTTCTTTCGTGAAATATTGGGATTTACAACGATGGAGATTCATCGCCATGTTTATCAAAAACATGTCACGCGAACGGGTGCGTAGAAAGAGGCGAAGAAAAGAGAGTTATTTATCCTAGCGTGTAATTACTAAGGAATTGAATTATTGGAAGGCTCGTATCAATGGTTCGGTATATCGAGGACCGAAGTCTAGCCTTTCATATATTGGTTCCTTTCTAACGAATGATAAATCTGTACGAATAAATACTCTATTGTGAAATGCAGAATTTATCAAGAAATAAAATCAAGGAGTAAAATGATAAATTACTTGTAGAGTATAAATTCAACAAACGATAATAATTAATTCCAAGCAAGCATCAAATCAAGTATAAATATGGTTTAAATGTTTCAACTTCCTTTTTTTTAAAGAAGAAAAAGAAAAGGATTTCTTAATTAAACTAATGAAACTACAAGAAAATACGAAATGAGTGCCAGTGAAACACAGAAATGATAGAGTTGAAACGTTTAAAATATATTTTTATTTAAAATGATTGTTTCTTTATTAATTCAATTATTGACAAATCAGTACGGTTTAGTTCGTTTAGTGTTATCGAACCCCCGTTTTTATCAGTGGGGATGCATAGGACGATCGCTGTTTCTGCGTTCACTCGACGTGAAAATGCACAGTGAGTAGCAAAGTCTGCATATTTTGCACTTCGATACTCGCAACCGTTCGATAAAAGAGAATGACACTTTTAACCCCCTTTCGTCTATCACAGTATAAATTTGATTCGCTTCGAAGCGAGTTCTGTTCTAGAATATCAGCGACACGAATTCATGCATAAGCAGACACCGCTACCAGATTCGCGATTTCATCAATTCTGCCACTAAATGAGACCAACGGATAATAACAAAAGAATGTACTATACATGACGGAAGAATAAAAAATTAAATTATACGAAATTTAATTGACAGACGTATAATTTGGTTTCCGTTGGTTAGTGGAAATAAGTGTTTGCACGTTTATTTAAAAAGTGTAACGATATCATTTATTCGATACAATGAATGTAGTAGTGGATTACACATAGGAAACGAATGGACTTCGGTTTACACTTCTGTTTTTCCCTTTTGGTCAGTTTTGTGTATTCAAAGATTTTCCTCGTCTAATTTTCAGTAACATATAATTTTCAGTAACATTTTCAGTATCAAATTATTATTATCGTATATTATCATACTGTGGATTGGTTTAATTGCTATAACGAACTTAAATTAGCATCATTCGTGCTTCGTTATCATTTAACAACAGCTCCCATGTTTAGCTGCGTAATTAAAAACATGTTCATAATTTAAACAGTACCGTCTAAAAATTAAATTACATCAGTACGAGAAAAAAATTCAAGTTAAGACTGTATACAAACATGATGTTCAGCAAGTTGTAAGTACACTTCCTAAGATCAGTTACTGTTTGATAGTCGACGTGATCGTTAACAATTTCTACGTTTCCCTTCGAAACGATACAACTTTTGTATAAAGAAATTTTGTGTTTACTTTAGGGTTACGTAAGGTGTAACAATTTACTGCTCCACCCTGTACGAGACAGCCTGTACAAAATATGAGAAAGTTTCGAGGCAGAATCGAGCAATCTCGAAATCTTCATTAACAAGTACCATCGTTTCCAGGATAAATCGAGCGAGTTCCCAATTTATCGAGTCGGCGTAATATCCCCGGAGTAATCGAAATTTAGTGGATTCACTTTGCCTCTACCTGCCGCATTTATCCAGCATTGTACATACAATCCTGGAAGGATGCGTGCCACGGCTCGGTAATTATTTATACGAGCGTCTGGAACTGCATTTCGCCTTAGGTCTACTTCCTCTCGGCGCGGTATTAGTTCCCGGGCGCCGCAAGGGTGCCACGGTATTTCGTTTTAACGAGATGCCTCCCTTAAAAAGTTTTCTCCATTAAAAGTGTGTAATTGCAGATGTCCCCTTGTTCGTTTCCACGGCGCGCGCGGGAAACCCCCGGTCGCGCATTTCAAAAAACCGTATCTAGCTTTCTGATGCTAATTGGAATTATGCCCGGTTTGTTTCGGTCCGCCCCATCGCGCGCAACCCGTCCCGAAATTTCTATCATATTTCGCAAACGTTGCTCGTTAATTGGACCTCATTATGCCTGATTAGACTTTCGATTGTCGCGTTTCTTTTTCCGCGCACTCGTTGCGTAATGCATTCATAAAATTATCGAGCCAATCGACGTATACGTAATTATCGTAATTGGTAGTGTTCGTTTGTGAATAGTGTTAATTAGACAGGTCGCCTGTAGCTGTGTTTGGTGAACGCAATAATGCTCCATTGTACGCGTAACTGACTTACGGTGTACGGATAACTGAGACGAAATTATGTTCGACAGGGTTTATGTTCGTTAGGTACGAACGATCCATCGATAAATATGAAAATTGTCAGGAAGAAGTTGGATGATTCGGCGAAAATTGAACGACTGCTAAATGTTGCTATAAAATTTCTTTGAAATTAGTGGAATAGAAATTTCATAGTTAATTTATGAACGATTCAATGCACCTATATTATGAAGGGTTTTATAACGAGTTATCGAGGGTTGTTCTTTTTTAACAACAAAATATGCCTGTCGTCATAGTTGTGATAATTGTAGTTTAAGTCTATCATACTATTGTACAAAATAAAACAAGAATAATCGTATTATAATTCATACTACTCATTTCATTAAAGAACAAAGCTTTGAAGTCCATTTTGGAGAACCATCTATTTCTTTTTTTTTTTTTATTTCTGCTAGTACAATTACCACTTCAGTCGGAAAACGTCGATCGATCGTTTCACTCATCACCGATAATCCTCGGTGTAAACTATCGTGACACCGAGTCGCTTCGTATGAAAACGTTCGCGCAAGTCGTTAAAACTGTGCCGAATGTTGGCACGGGCTTAGATTTCCCTGGTAGATCTCTTACGACCAACTTCGGATATGGACGACGAATAATATTCTTAAAATTGTAGGGGAACCGGGTATATCTCTCGGTGCAAAGAGGATTTGCAAACTCGAATGAAAGTTTCCCAGCTCGTCTCTTGGATCTCGACAGTGATCTTTCGTGGAAAGTTTCGCCGGTGATCGGTGATTCGAAATTCTGTCGGAAACCGGGTAGGCAAAAGTTACATGTGCATGCACATGGATGTATACGTAGTTAAAATCAATTACAGGAGGGGTAAGGCGAGGGGGGAAGTGGCGGACGTTTGTTATTTGGTCGAAAGTTCGATTTAATATTGGTTCCACTTTTAGGACCGTAAGTTGGTGGATAGCAAGTTTCTTGGGTGGGAGAATAGAGTCTCTGCACCGATTCGTTCTTTTGTTGGTAGAATTGCTGCGATAGAAGCATCGCATCGTTCTAAATAATTACAGAACACAATTCAAACAGTTTCAATTTTAAACAAATTTTATCCTGTAGGTCTTTCCCTCTTGTTTAATAGATTTGACTTTTGGGTCTATCCAGTAAATGTTTGTTCTTCGTAATTTCTTTGTAATAATTACAGCAATTGATCTTTTTGCTTTCAAAAATATTAAAATTGAATTGATTGATTCTTCTGTGCAATAAGCTATCTAGCAAAATCAATTTTTATTTCCAAATTGTATTTAAACTATAAGCTATTCATCACGATACAAATTCGCAAGCAAAAGAATTGAATGTACTTATTAGCACATTACGGTCAGCTATTGTTTCTAACAAAACTTCCCTTGGGATTGGAACTTCGTCTGGAGTTTAATGAAACGCACAAATATGTACACGGACCTTGCCTTGAGTTTAATGAAACACGCAAATATGTGCACACGGTCCGTAATGTGTTCTATTTTGTATCTTTCCTGCGAACTTCGCTAGCTAATTGTATTTTTTATTTTAATTCGTATATCATGTTCGATTTATTTTTCTGAATTGTTTTTAATATTATAATAATTTTATTTTAGCATATTAATAATTTGTAATGATTGGTAGCATTTTTAATAATTTCGTACTTTGCAATAACTACCACGCAAGAAATTTTAGTAGAGTTTCCATTCACGAAGTAACTAAAAACTTACGAAGCTGGTCTATGATGTTTCGGTCATTCTTCATGGTACCTCTTAAACAGTTTTATTATAAAATGTTTTCTAAAAGTTGTTCTATGATTTCATTCTTTACTTACTACTTTAAATTAAGTATAGACACATTAATTTAAATATATAAATTCTTTTTAAAAAAGAAAATACTAAATCCCCTTAGCATACAAATCCGTAAGAATTGCACTAGATTCGGGCGTTTAGCGAGAAGTCGATTCGCTGATAATCGAGGAACATCTGTTTCCGTCGGATAATCGTTTGACCAGAAGAATCATCTAGCTCGACGTGTTCGAATGATTATTAAAACAGAAGGCGTCGAAACTTTTTTAATTTACTTCTTAGTAAATATAGGGTGCCTACGTTGCGGGGGCGAAAGTTACCGCACTTCCACTTAATTTTCGATCGATCGGCTGAGATTGCCTTATCACTCCAGAAGTTGGCCTCGGTTCATTATTCATACCTGCAAGAAAATCCCAGAATTCGCTTCAACTCGAACGTACAGAACTTTGCTCTTCGGCGAAACTCTCGCTCTTAAGTATACGAACGCTTCGTTGCAACGCCTTTCGAATAATGGCGGATACAGTGCTGTTTCAGCGTTTAGTGCTTATAAAATTAAACACTCGTCATCCCTCTATATGCATTTACTATTGCGATAATGACCGTAGTCTTATAATTGAGGCGCCGCGGAAGCGCAACGGATCTTTACTTTTCACGGAGTTACTTGTCGAGCGAAATTCTGTCTCTAACCTAACTGTTTCAAGCGTAATTTCTTTATCTTAATTTCATTATTTAATGTCGAGCGTTTAAATTTCTCAAAGTATCTTCAACACACCCGAATAATTTTCATTGCGTAATCGTGATAATATCCTGGATATCTGTCAATCTTCATTCGTTCAATTTCTTCAATAAAAAAGTATGTCCCCGAGGTGCATCTATTTACAGATCAAAATGGCTGTTCTGTGTCTTCGTCCAGGGAGTACTGTCCCCGTAGGTGTTTATTTTCTTCGACAAATGTTGAATGTTGAATGTTGAATGTTGAATGTTGAATGTTCATGGAGTTAAACATCCATTTCCAATTATCTGCATTTAACGGTTTAATAACTGGGATTCATTTCCTCATCACGGCCGAGCCTCGAAACATTATTTCAATGCCCCTTTAAATCCATGGCGGCCTCGACATTTGTATATTCCCAAAAGTAATATCGATAAATGTTCTTTGAACTGTTGAAATATTAACGTATAATTAAACGCCGATAAGCAACGTGGACAGCTATTAAGTATTGATGCAACGAGATTGAATGTGCTTTCAAAATTTTGAATCTCTTTTATTCGTATCTACAATGGATTCCAGATTAGATTCAAATGGAAAGCGAAGTACATAGACCAGAAATGAAATTCGCGTACAGTCTAATCACCGTGCAAATTATATTTTAAAGAAGGCAAGATCAATTTTTATGACCTCTATCGCAGTAATAGTTAAACACGTAGTGTGGCATGTAGTGTGTATATGATAATTCATTAACTTTAGTGTTACTGCTGCGCTCTTATCTGATCGTTATAGAAAGGGTGTAAAAAAGTTCATTGAAGATGTAACTTCTTTTCACCTGAGGAGGTATTTTCTGCACCTCGTTACCACTAAATAATGAGCGTCTAGTTAACAGTTTAATGGCGTCGTAATGCTATTGTGAAAGTTAACGATTGAGTAACTTTTCGCGTCTGTATTTAATATTAATAAACCCGCGGAGCTTGGATAATGTTCGGTAGCATGGTTAATGTTATCGAATTCGTAATACGATACACGCAATGTTGTTCCCACTAAGCATAAACGCATGTAGAACGTATGGATATACACAAACTGAAACGACGATTATTCTTACAAAATATTATCCGCATTGCACATGTTTTCCTTATTAACATACGCCGCAAACGCATAAAATCCGCCGTCTAGAAATCAATAACGTTCATATTGGAAATCCATCAATTCTCCCAATATCTCGCGATGCCTTCTACAATTATTTTCCACTCCGAGTCCGGCTTTAAAAAAAAAATCTATTTCTTTATCGCATTGTGTCTTCGGTTTCTCGTAATCACAGTTTCTCCGTCCCCGCCATCATTTCTTTCCGCGGGTAGTCTTTTCGGTTATTTCTTTCCTGGTCTTGTAGATAATTTTGCACGCCATCTGTCATCGTAAATGTCGCTCTTGTCGCTGATTCAACGGCACTACAAGACTGGCTTGACGCTGATTTATTATCAACCGTGGTTGAGTAACGTCAAAACACGGCCTTCGGGAGAATAGATTTCCGACGTTTTCTAAAATTCCCCCATTTGAAAAACCAGGTTTATTATCCTTTCCTCCCTCGCATTCCGAGCTTATGATTTCACGCGCTCGGTAATTTATTACCTGATGCAACCGTGCCTTTGCCACGTAATCAGAAAAATACTGTCTGTATATTTGTCTTGCTAAGACGCTTAAAAAAAGAAAAAGAAAAGGAGAATTGTTTGTTGTTCTTTCTCTTACACGTGACGATGTACAGCGTGGATTCTTGCACTCCATGATAGTGGAAATGTTTAGCAAACAACACAGTGTCTCGCGCGGAGTTAGACGAAATCTGATTATTATTCGTTGTATGCAAATTGTTGACACGTTTTTAGGAAACTGTTTCGTGACTGTTCTAAGAAATAACATGTACACCCCCGCTCAGAAGTACGTGGACAATTCCTTAATAGAAATAAATATCTAATAAATGTTGCGAATTTATTAATATCAATTATATCATTTATGTTTCGATATGTTTATGTTGTATAGCAAATACATTTTATTAATACCTTTTTTTTTTTTTAAATCGCATTATTAATAATAGAAAAAGAGTTCAGTTTTCTTTTGTTAATGCATCTGCTGTGTATTCTTATATTTTTGTAAGGAAGACATAATTTTTGATATGCATTCTTGTCATTTAAGCTGGTCTTCATGGTAAACCACTGTATTCATGTTTTTCACTTCAAATGAATAATTTTTGTTTCTTTTTCCTCTCAGTCTTAATCTTTCACAGATTACCGTACGTATCCACGCTTTCGTAACTCCCCGTAAGACCACAATTCTCGTCGTTGGAAGTTAGGAATAAATATTATTCGGTTTCCACGAGTTCGAGCTGGTAGTTAACGCACTCCATAACACGCACATGCACACGTACACGCGCGCGATCTGTTCCCCGAGAGTAAATACCGGTGAAATCTCGTTGGCAAATCGTGTGCAAAAGGTACATTCGCATGCGACACCGAGTCGCGGGAGAGCAGGAAAAGCGCAAGGGAAAGATCGCGTGGGGAAAGCAGCTCGCGGAAGAGATACACCGTTTACTTAAGCGCCCTCGAGATATCGAAAATGGTATGTACACACTATCGATTGCTTTACATGTATATGTATACGGAGCGCAGAGTGTACGCCGAATGCTTCCGATACTTCAGAGAACCGGACAGTTATTGGTACTTAAAAGAAGAGCATCGGAGAACCATAAACTTGGTAGGTCGATGGCGGGGGCGGACGGTCGGTGGAAAGGGAGTTGAGGTTCGAGTGAGTAAAGGTGATTGTGGAGTAGAAGATGTCTCCAGCGTGTGCAGGGTGCATCTGCATTTAAAGTGGCTGTGCTTGGCAGCCACTCTTCCTCCGTCAAGTCAAAATCACGCGTGCCTTTCTGTGTGTGTCGGTATATCCACATTCCTTCCTAGAATTTCATTCGCGTAATTTCTTTCCCTCCCGCCCCCACCCCACCCTTCCCGACTCGTATTTTCCGTATTAGGTACGAGATTTGTTTCTTTTGTGGTTCAGTCGCGGAATATTCTTGTCGCGGAATGCCTCGGATTCGCTGATACGTCCGGGATACGCATCACTGGTTGAACGATTATAACGATATATGATTCCACGCGTACAGTGCGCTGCATTCCTTAAAAAGGTTGCGTACTCTTGATTGCAGGGGATGAAAATATTTTCTGCCGCTGCGAAATTATTGCTTGGATGTACGAAAAAGATGAGAGAAATTATTGGAAGAATTTGTTATAGTAGTAGTAATCTTTTTATTTCATTAACATCTGGATACAGAAAGGGTTAGCGCCGCCTATTCATACAATATGTTTAATTACATTAATCTTATTCTAGTTGGAAATTTGTATCCTAAATTCTCCTCGCTTATTAATTACTTAACAATTTGTATTCTTATTCCTACTACACAGTCTTTGTCAAAAAATCTTAAATTTCTAATCTGAGATCGTAACTAAAATTTATATTCTTTTATTTATTCCTTTTATTCTCTTTGGTTTTCTTTGAAAGAATTTATTATATATTAACTGAAAGCCTGAGAGATGAATGCAGATACACTGTGTAAAACTTTGATTTATTTTGATTTATTATTACGAGGTTCATTTGACGTCATCTGTTACTTAAAAAATCATTCGGTCAAATATAATGTAATTTAATAAGCATGGTCTCAATGGGATTATATGCATACATTATTTCATGGCTTCATGAAATTTATATTTAAACACGCACGTACATATGTCAATCAGTTGAAATTGATATATCTCGCAGTTTTTGTAAACATGAAACTAAATACTAGACACTATTCTGTATAAATTGAAGCATCTCTTCAGTTTCCTGGATAAATTCAGTTCCACTTCAAAATATTTTCATTCTTATTTGTCCTGACATTGTACTGTGTATCCACTCTTTGATGTTGCCGACAATGCGAATTGTGTTAAGCATTTCATGTGATTTCAAAGCTTCGTTTAAAATCGTGACAACGATGAATTTAATTCTCTGTCTGCCAATTTGCGAAATTGCGACAACTTCGATGCGGAACAATTTTTTATGCGTTTCTACCCCTGATGTATCCTGTGACCCCCTAGAGAGACGTCTGCAGCGATTGTACCAAGGGATACTACAGTTAATTAAAGTCGTAAATTAAGCACAGTGCACTTTTGAGCATACGCTGGCAAATGCATTAGCTTTTTCGGTTACAAATCTGCATTTTCTTGTGGACTTTGGAAGCTTGAAATATTTGGCGGGTGTTACTCGGAAATTACCATGTTTTGGACTCTCCATCTTTAGATAAGCCCTTTGAGAATTTGTTTATTTCCATTAAAACTGTACCGTTCAGTGGTAAGTACTCGTTACGAAGATGAAAAATGTACGTACGTAAACAGAACTTATATATACATCTGAAACTCTGATAAAAAATTGTGGAAATATATAACTTGCCAATATATTAATTAATTAAATCAAATGCTAAGGGAATAAGTAAATATAGATATAAATGCAAATGGATATGCAAATACAAATATAATACGAACATAAATATATGTAGATACTAATATAGCTATTATATAATTAAACATTGCGTTCAGCAAAATGTCAGCAGCGAGCCAGTTATTTAATAGAAATATTTTAAAGACAAGCAGCAAGAATATTAAACAAAATCGTTTCTTTTTCTCAAAATAAAAGAGTACCCTTTTGTCCTTTCGTTTTCAATCAGCCTAATGAGCCTAACGAGACTCGCGATATAAATCATAGTAACTCTTGCATTTTTGAAATTTATTTAATAAAATTTGGTAGAAATATTTAAAACACCTAAAGCAACAAAAACATCACCGAAAAAATCTATTCTTGACCCAAAATAAAAAAAAAAAAACACCCCTTCAATCTCGCCTAACCATGGCCTCTCTGCTCGCGAAGTTGTGAGTCCCCAAACAGGGGTAAAAGTGCGTCGTACCGAGTTTATATAGTTCGAGCGCAATCCCGCAATCTCTGGACATTTTTATGTTGATAATCCCGCGAAACGTAGGGAAGCAGCAAAAGGTCGACAAAATTGTTGCAAAGTTGAACACCCTGGGTCGCGAAGTAAGCTCGTCGCCGCGACGTAAGGACGAAGGGTCTATTGTTTGTATTCCCATGTGTGTATGGTTCCTTGAAAAGCTAGGCCCATAATTTTTAACGTTTTTGCTGCTCTTCTTCTTCTAGGTTCTCTCTCTCTCTCTCTCTCTCTCTCATCCCCGCTGTTACCGTCCCTGTTCCTCTCGAGCCTTTATCATTCGAGACCAGGATGAAAGCGCCGACCGCATGAAAGCCCGCCTTTTTGCCCGGGGAAATAAAAATTACCATGTCAGACATAAACCGCTCTCTCTCCCATCCCCGTTCCCAACCCTCTCGTTCTCTTCCTTTCCTCTGGTATTTTTTTTCCCCGCTCCCTCTCTTTTTCACCACCCATCCTCCCCGTGCACCCCGTTCCTTCGCTCGTCCTCTTCAGGAGAACAAAGATTCCCTGGCTTGTGTTTCTCTCACGGAGCTTTATTAACGCGGTATTCAAACCGCAACGCATGCAAGGATTCCAAGTTTTATGTACAGCTTCGAACATAAATAATATTTATATACCGTTGCTCGCGCAGGTTTGTGGCCCCGCACCTCACTTCGTATACTCATTCGACTGACGGTTTAAGAAGCCGCGTCAGTAGATGTGCACCTAACTTCTGGAAATTGTTGAGCGGTTTTGGAGCGTCTTCCTGGTTCGTATGGCGGATGTGGTGAATTATGAAACGGTTTTTGACGCGGCTAGGATTCTTTGTTGATCGTTCGCAGCTGGTTAACCTGGTTAAAATTAGAACATCTCGCGGTGCGCGAGCGAGGGAAAGTTTGAGGGGATGATACGGTCTCGTGGGCCAAGATTGTTGGAGGAGAAACAAACAAACTTGAATTGGGTGATTTATGATGGGAAGCCATTTCGAGATCGTAGATTTATAGGATGTTAGTACCGTTATGCCATGGTTAGGATTCCTTTGTACGAAGATTTGTTTTTTTATTTTTTTTTTATTGTCGCATCAGCTTGTAAACCATTAGCGACCACTCCGAGTTACATGTTCAAGATTTATATACATATGTGAGTCATGACGTAATTAAAATAAATACGGAATGACTTATGGTTGGAATAACTAATTCTTACATCTAACAATGATTATAAGTACTATTCGGTATTAAACGTGTATTTTAGAAGGTTGTAGTGGCTTATCGATACTTGTTTATATTTCTTTGGATATTTTGGTCCTTCGTAAGTAAGATATAATTTTTTATATGCATTTCTTGTCATTCATGAAATTAGTCTTCGATAGAGAAAGCATATAGCGCCGAATATTTTATTTACAAGCATTTGATTAAATTTATTGAGTGCATCTACACAACAGTACGGTGTTCTTTAATTGAAGTATCTATTAGTTTTTTTATGGTTCCTATGGTGAACGCGATGGACTATGAAACGGTTGTTGACGCAACTAGGATTATTTGTTAAATGTTTGCAGATGGTTAGCCTCGTTAAAATTAGAACGTTTCGCGATGCGCGAATGAAGGAAAGTTTGAGTTGCTGATGGTTTCGTGGTGCAAGATTGTTGGAGGAGAAACAAGCTTGCATTGCGTGATCGATGATGGGAAGCCATTTCGAGTCTGTAGACTTATAGGATGTTAGTACAGTGATCTTTAATTGAAGTATTTGTGTTTCTTTCTTGATAACTAAGGTTTTCTTTTAAAGTCTTAAATGTAGAACAAATTAGGTATTTATTATTCCATGACTGCACACAAATAAATTTGTTCTATATTTTCATTTATTTAGTTATGTAATCATATTGTATTTCTAGTAAGGCATTAATAGTTTATTTAATCAATAACAATAGGAGAAAATTTACGTAAAAGTATAAGTTTTTTATCAAATGAAAATAAGTAAACTTTATTTAGGAAGTAGAATTTCGGACTATGTTGCATATATTGACATGCACATGCAGTTAAACAAAACATATGCACATATAAAAGATGTACGTCATTTTTAGAATGACAATAACTAATTTTTATATGGAGAACAGAATTGCAGAACACAGGACCTTAAAAATAAGACAAATTGATAAAAATGTCTTTGATGTAGATACAGCAGAAATCGAGTCGACAAGTTTCCTTAATCCCCAAGTGGAATCTCGATGCCAATATTCCGCATAATCTTTCTTCGTTTCACGCGTGCCCAACCTGGATAGATTATGAAAGCGTAAAGTGTCCCGTAATCCAAAGTTATGGCAACCGGGCTGACTATACCTTAGTTCGTACCAGATTTAAAATTGGTTTCCTCTAGAAATCCCATCGCAATTTCTTCGTTCCGGGTTTTCCCCGTGAAATCGAACGGACATTACACGCCGGAAGAAGGCAAATTTAATTAATCTCGTGCCAGAAACAGTGTGCCTTCTCGCAGATCTTAATAAAATAAAAACTGTCCAACTCGATTTGAAATTTGTTTGCAAAGTTCTTTTGTGTTTGCACCGAATATATAATTGGCTCGTTTTAACCGTCTCTTTAAATTAATTTTACGTTAGATGCAAGTAAATCGCGATGACTTTTGCGCGAAGGAAACCCACCTAGGAAGTTTCGCGCTTAGCGAACTTCTGTGAACTTAGTTTTGCGAGATCCATTAATACTCATGTAAATTTTTAACGAGTATCTTTTACCACGGTCGCCAAGAATGTGTGGCGGATTTAGCCTGTAATGAACTTTTATGTACCGTGAAAAATAAAGCCCGGCGATATTTTAAAGAAATCTCTGTTAACGTAGCTCCTTTAGAATCCATTTGGATCTAAGAATTGAAAATGGGACGTTCTTATGTCCATCATTTTCTTTTTTAAATTAGTGTTTTCTTGTTGCTTTAAATAATATTATATTGCAAATTGAACAAGTCCCACAAAATTAAATTAAAAAAAATAATAGTAAACTACTTTCTTTGGATTTCCTGATTCTCGCGACATTCTTTCCGGCTGTTCAAGTGGGAAGCAGTTTCCATTCGATATTGATCTCGCCAAATTTCCCTCGAAAGAATCTATAATTCAGCAGGGTAGAAGTCGGCGCGGTCGAACCCTGCAGATTGTAAATCACACCCGAAGAAAAGTCAATCCCGAAAACAGGTTCCAAGCGTCGAACTAATAACGACCGGAGTTTAATCGCGCGTACCTCTTTAGAACCGTTAAAGCCATTTAACTTTAGGGCAAACGCCACTTCTGGCAGGGTGAACTCGACGATGGTGAGCAGGGGTGAGGGTGAACAGAGGTGTTCGAGGAGACCCACGTGCGCCGACTAGGTGAAAACCAGGCTTAACGTTCGACTGTGTGTCGGGTTTTCTACGTGACAGGGATGCATGGGGTATCCCCTTAGTTCCCTCTTAGGGCTGCCCCGTGCAGGTTGCAAATACCTTGCACATCGGTGCTTAATCAGAGGGGTGAAGAGATTAAGTATGTAATACATGACATGCCATACATATTAAATAAAATTAAGCCTTTTAAAAGAAAGAAGAATAATCAATCTCATATAGCGCAGTGACTATAGACTAAACATGATACATTTTATGTTAAATATAATATAATATAATTCCTCATGCAAAATCAAATGTATTCTACAAATGTGATCCTTTATACCCTAAGGAGGCATGTAACTTTAAATAATATTAGGTTGTCTCAAAAGTTTCTTTCACTTTAATTTATAAATTAGTTTATTTTATGGGGATTGAAGTCTTAGATTTAGCGAAGTCTGACTTGATTGAAAGGTGCCTTTTGTCCACGCAAGGGCCACTGCTGTTTCTCTTCTTTTTTCGCCAATGTTTTCTTTACCCCTTTCGGGTCGACTTCGATTCTTCCTCGGTTTTCCTCTTTGTCTCGCGAATCCTGGCTGGGTAAGAACCTATGAATATTTCAACGGTTGAATCTCGGCGGCATGCTAAATCGCGTATGCGTGCACAATTGTACATATGCCCTGTATAACATACAAACACTCGAAGCTCTGATTTCACTCCAAGTGAGAATTACATTGGCGGAGACAACGAGATACCGAGCAGCTCGTGCGAATAGCGTTACAGCGGGGGATGAACTAGCGTGTCAGCTTGCAGGCATTTGCTGATTCTTGGATTGATTTTCTTACTATCTGCATTGCATTCGTGTTCGTTCGTGCACAAGCCGCTTGGACAGGTTTCCGTGTGAATTCTATCGGCTGGGGAAAACACGTGGATTAAGGTAAAATAGAAATCAGAATTTTTCGCAGAATACGTCATTGACGCGGATGTGTACGTGAAATTAGGACAATTTCGCGATACTAAGAATTGTAAACGAAGTGGAGATCGTATTGGTCTTGTAACCAGTAGAGTTTTATTAATCGATTTCGTAGAAAATTATAATAAATTGTATAATAACAATTTTTAAGACTGCTGAGTTAGATATTTTGTTTATGTAGAGTGAAAAGAATTTCTAAGTTGCAATTAATTATATTATCTGGTCTAAAGGAAGATCGCGTGGTGGTATAGTCACGTAAAGAACTCTTTTGTACAATAGACAAAATAATGAAACTTGGTAAATATGAAGTAAATATGAAGCTGTCCATGAAATACGTATTTATTATGTATTATTAAAAGGAATCACCCTTTTTTATTTTATATATAATTAAATTACAAGTTTTTCAATATCATGGACATTCTACAAAGAAAAAATTTTTTTAAATTATTTAGCACCTGTAATGGACGGAATATTTTTGCGTAATTATTTATATATAAAATTCAAAGCATACCATAATATAATGAATTTTGTAATATTTTTACGCGTAGAATCGTTCCTCTAGACTGCAATGGATCGAAAGCCAGCAAACGGGATCGTAATGCGGTGCATTATAGCGTTTCGTGTTATCTCATAAGACCAATTTGCAAAACGGAACAATTACAATCGAAATGGAATTTATTCCACCGGGGAATTATATGCTTTAACAGTACTAATGCACGGTGTTACCGCCGTTTTATGAACGCTCACACTCCCTCGTAACGCACACTTTATTATAATTACTCCTTTTTGAATGTTTGAACGAAAGTAGCAATACAATCGACGCACGTAATTAATTAACGGACGTAAACGACACCTTGGCAAATACTGAGTGCTCTGGGACGTATAAGCGGACAGGTGGTGTGATTTTGTGGTTTAAAATTAGTTCAAAATATCAAATTACGTTTTGCTTTACTAGGTTTCGTTCTCAACGAAATGATGCTTTAGAATTTTGTTATTCATTAATAATGCATGTCAGCATATGATAAATAATTAAACATTTGAGTTTTATAAAAAACATAATCGTGAAATCTCTTTTGGAACATCTTTCACTATCGAGTACACGTGTCCTTAGCTTAGTTTTAATATAATCAATCTCGTAGATTAAATCTGGCCACCTTTATATTCATATATCTTAAATAGTCAAATGCTCTCGGCAATGTCTAATTTGTAACGTATTTATATGCTACTTTACATTATAATTTACTGTCATATTACATTACATTACTTAATCATCGAAAAATGTTATATCAAATTTCCACTAAGAAACTAATAAAATTCATTTCAAAGATGAGACAATAATGTAAATAAATCTGGACAGGATTCGTGAATTTGACGACGTTAAAAACTTAAATAACACGACGGATATTAATTTATCTCATCTTCAATAGTCTCGAGACAAAATTTTAACTTTAAACAAGTTTCACTTTTTACGAGTTTCAACTTGGCAGCCAACGTGTTGAAGGAAACATTTATTCCCCACACACTCCGGATCTGTTTTCAAACGTAGAACCAGCCCCGTGACCTCTCGTGCGACCCTTCCTTAGAACACCTTGCGCAAACAGCTTCGATCTGCTTTTGGCGAGCCTAATAAACACGAGCAAGTTATCTTTCCGTTGTTTTTTAAACAATGCCCGCGAGCACGCAGCGGCGCGGTCCAGCGAACGCTGGGGACACGGTCACAATGCGTGTCTGGCGAGGCATGTGTCGAAAACGAATCGCGTCCGCAGTTATGGTAGCAGCGTTTATTCCATTCCGTGGAATATATCGTTCCATTACAGTGACCAGTAGCACACGCGCCATTGTTCACAGGTAATAAACTTTCGGCTAATCGAAATCTGTTGTAAGCGGCATCGCATTGTGCATTCCTTGCGCGCAGAGATTTGCGTATAGCCGGGGCTACGAAATTTCGCGCAGCCCTCCGCTATGCCGAGCATAAATTGCCCCTTTGTGTATCTTCCGGGATTGTGTAACAGGTTGTTGGCAACGCTGGATACGCAATGAACAACTTTGGTGGATTGGTACACGACGAGGGAGAAAGGAAAGTCTGCTCGTTGTTGGCTGTTGGAGGCAAAACACGAGTTCGCGGGGACATTTGCTTTGTAACGATAACTATATGTGTAGTTGTAATGCCTGGACTTGGAGTTGACGAACTTTTGGCTGGATTAAAAATTGTTGTGTTTTTTTTATGAGATGATTAATGTAAGCCAAAATTGTTGTTTTCTGTCACCAAATTAATTTTCTTCTTTTTATTTCAGGTAAGTCAGGAGATCTTAACACAGTCCTCAGTCATTTTCTGAAGCAGTTTCTCACCATAGGTATTTATATATTTACTCGTTCTTAACAAAAAAATAGAGATTAGGTATTCAATTTAAAAAAAAAACTCCAACTTTCTTTTAGCTCAAAGATGTTATTTCTTTAATCTTTAGTTTTTAGTTTTCTGCTACAGATAATCTCGATCAATAGCAACCATTATATCTTCGGAAGCAGCTCCACTCAGAACCATTTATGATTAATACCTTTCACTTTGATTTAATTACAGTTTTTCCTATTTACGGTTGAAACATTAATTAGTCGTGATGCAAAGCATTTCATGTAATAATTTGTTTCCAAAATACACGTTCCTGAATATAATTCACTTTACCACCAAATATATGAGAATCAGATTCTAGGAAAGGTATTCGAAATTTTGAGTAAATATAGTTCGATGTATAGTTGTTAGGTTTTAGTAGCTACAGATTGTAATTAGAAAGCCTATAAATAGACACCAAATAATATAACGATTTTAATATAACGATATATAATAAAAGAATTTTAATAGAACGATTTGGTCACACACCGACTCTGATGTCTGAAACATTTAAATCTATGCATACTGTATAATCATGTTACGCGTACGTCGCGAATTGCTGGCCCCAGACGAGCCCCCGCGGGTTATGCTTAAACGCGAATGAATCGGCGGTAGAGCAGGGTGCAACGATACGATGTGAGGTCGTATAAAGAACCGTGTTGAAACGCACGCAATTAGGGGCCCGATATCGATGCGCATGAAAGCGAAATGATTCCGGTACGAAAACAGAAGCCGCTTTAACGAGCTCTGCGCCGCGGAGATAGCTATGCAAAATACATTTCCTCGCGCGCATCGATAGTGCGCACCGCGCCCGGAGAACAAATTGACTTTGATATGGGAAGGAATAAAGCCGAATGAAAGAGCGAAGGAATAAAGCTCTGGCTGCTGCCGACAAGAAAAAAAAAAGAGCTGAGTCCGACGGTTCACCGTCAGGCGGAAAACTTATACGACAAAATCGCTAGGGTAAATTTTCGTGGGACCGTTCGCGTTTCTTCTGGCAAACCAAATTTCCTTGGGTTCCATTTCCATGATGCGAACCCGGTTGCCCGTTGGCGCAACTTCGTCCGCCGGCGATGACGAGGACGATCCGAAAGTTTGTCGAGCCAATTGCTGCAGTGACTTTTCTCCGACGATCGCTTCGACCGAAACCGATCTCGTCTCGTCGATGACGTCGATTAGTCATTTCAGTGCTACGGTGTTTAATCGGTTGACGAAGTTTCGTCTTCCGATAGCGTTTCTCCCGCGATCAGGGTGGAATCTGGATGGAGGAACTTGCTCGTGATGTTTTGGGGAATTTTGGAGTTGGAGAGGAGTTCTGGTTTGGGGTACTCTCGAGTGGGTAGTATTTTATTTTTAACAGTTTCGATGCAATTTTCATGATTTGTTTGCAGATGAGTAATTGATGTAAACTTGGTGGTACAATTTGGAGCGTTTATCTGTTAAGAGAGTACCGACCCAAAGCAAAGTGTAATTTTACAGGACAAATATTGAACTTAATATATAAATTTTCTTACTGAGATATATTTAAAAATGGCCAAGATACAGCAAATCGCCATCTGTTGAATGGGCTAAATATGCTTTCATTCAAAAACTGACAAATAACGTAATATACAAATCTTGTAATTAAAATATTTGTAAAGAATCTTTCTTCATTTATGATGTCCACAAATGGTTTGTTACTAAAGGTAACTAAAAACAAGATCAAAATGTTGAAGTAACAAGTATGAAAAATATTAAAAATTTAAGAAGCTGTAGCAAAAGCAAATAGGAGGAAAGAAATAGCCACAGCTTGTAAATGCATGCCATTTGTCAAAATTGGCACACGAAGCGCACCACAGTAGGTACTCGTATGTCAGATCTGACGCACGGAACTGGGAAAGTGTTAACCCAGTGCTACTGTTTCGTTCTCTTTACAATTCGTCCATTCGATTTTCTAGTCGATATGTTTCGAATTCGGTAAACGCTTTGATCGATGTTCATACCTGTGATGCTATGAAGAGTGTGAGCAGCATCGGCTGTTGCACCGAATAAATGCGTTTCAAGCACCCGCGAAAATAAGCATTACCAGTTCATAGCACGTCATTAATGTTGCGCGTAATTATTGAGAGAGCCTTGTCTCTGATAAAGTCTCTTAAAAACACTTCGCGTTGAGTTCCATTTTACGACCTTTGAATTATGATACACTTGACAGGGTCCTGTCACCAGGGAATTGTCACTAATTAAAACTTACTACATCTAAATTCAATATCTAATATATAATTTTCGTACAATACTTATATAATATCCACTGTATGCAGTATAAATGTTAGTCTCTCTTTAGTGTGGCGTGATGTGAATAAGGTTAGAAAGTACTTAGCTAAATTATAGAGATGCGGCTCGATTGCACCGTGAAAGACTACTAGATGGACGACACCTGTCTCATATTGTAATTCGCGATTGCGTGGAGCGTGCTCAACAAGTAAATTTACGTCGGCACCGTAACGAACGGGCTTCCGAAGAGTCTGAACTCGTGGTTGTAGCAGTAGTAACGATAGATCTGCAGGCCAGTAACCGCGATGAAGAAAGGTTAGACTAAAACGCACCACAGATCAACTGTATCGATCAATTCCTGGAGCAGTTCCAAAGAGAAGTGCACATTTTATTACCAGGATAAAATTGTATACATTTCATAAAATTATGTTTCAGAAATTCTTAATAAAATCGAAGTAATAATGAAAATATTACAAATATGAAAAGATAGGAAAAAGTGATTAATATGTGTCCAGCAATTTACTTATTTTAATTGCAACGAAATTTGTTTTATCTAAAGATCTTATTACAAGTTCGCAGCTATACATTGTAAATACTTAATCAATTCAGAGATATTCATTTTGATTGCATCTCAGACTTTCAGATTATTATTATTATACAAGAAACAAATACAAAAGTATATTACTGTTAAAAATTAAAATTCTAAAGTCCTTTTCGAAAAGCACTTCATAAATATGCTCACTCCTTAAGTAGATATATTCATTGTCTTTCATTTTATTCATTTATGCAATAAAAAATCGCCTGGCAGTATTGTAGAAATTACAAAAGTTGTCGATAAAAAAGGAGCTTTGGATCAGAATTTTTCGACGCGTGCATAAACTGCCGGTCAGCTGGCTCTTTTATCGTAGACGTATGATCGATGAGGGTTTCGATCAACGAAATGTAAGAAAGAATGCGGTTTCAATATTTTTTTCCTCCTTGCCACTGACAAATGATTCGCGCTCCCCAATCCGACACGGATCTGAAACGTTATGCATTATCGTTCTCCACAACAACGGGGATTGCACGATCCTTCTCCTTCGTTATTTTGTAGCACGTTTTATTTATTACGACTTTTCGGGGTTATCGTGTTATTGAAGGATTTCATGCACTTGTAAATTCCAAAGCTTTACGCGAACCGCGAGGCAACGAGTACACTGCTGTGCAAAAATTTTCCACCATCTATTCAGGACAACGAAATTCATATATTCTCCTGTAGCAAGTTACTATTTGGGTTACCATCTCTGGTTTGTAAAAATATATATCGTACAAGAGTTACTCTTTAAAGGATGATGAGCTGAAAATTGAAATTGAAAAAAGTATCATTTGTTTATATGAAATAGAATAAATATTTAATAAAGTAAAGTAAATGTGCAGAACATAATTCGTGGATAATACAATCGTCTTTTGCAATTTTGTTTAAAGATGCTGGAATTGACTTACTGTCATTTCTTATACATAATTTTCTTCTTTTCTTACTCTTTTAAGCATGGAAAATAATTTCAATTCTATTAGTTTATATAATTTTACAATTGCCTAAAATTTATTTTGTTGGCTTTGTTCGAATTAAATATTATTTCGAATCATACTCACAATTTCAGAATCGACACCAGTAAGTAGTCTTAATAGACAATTGCCTGAACTTTTCTATGTTGCCTGATCGATCCAACCGATGCAAGACTTCTTCATTTAATGTTAGACAAGCCAAAAGTAAATGAAGAACGAAACTTATAGCAATCTGTGCCAATTTCACTCGCCATTATGTTCTTACATTTATTTTGTAATTTTTCACTCGAGTTTAGTGGCTGGTTTTTGAAAGGTCCCCTGTTGCAGAAAATCGGCAGATAATTTAGCGATATTAGGGAATGAACACGGAAAATTACATCGAAATTCCGTATCGATCCGAAGGAACTGGGAAATATCGAGTGGAAAATTGTTCTGGGTGCAATTGTATTCACGGACCACAGCTTACCGCATTACAGCTGATATCGATTGTAGATTACTTCTAACTTCTGACTGAGAGAGAAATCACGATACGGAACTAAGAATAAAGCATTTTAATTTCTTTATTCCTACTGTATTCAGAATGCTTAAATAAAATATTATTGTCGTCTACATTTTCAAATCTTTAAGTGTATATTAATTCACGAGCTGCTTTCTAATTTTGATATACAGTAAATAGTTTACACGTTCTAAATTATTCGATTAGTCAAAATTGACATATTTCTGAACATTAAAATTAGGTTAATATTTAGCAATTTTCAAGGCTAGTGAATTATTAGCATGACAAGTAAAATCAGTGTTAATCATGGAGTTACAGAAAATCTGTTAGATGGAATCGCGGTGAAACTACTCTCGGAAGTATAAAGAAGCTAAGTAGGGTTATGAAATCGCGGAAGATCTAAAATAAACTCCAGTGTGTACGCTTTGCTTAAAAATAGAGATTTCAGCATGAAATGAGAGCGTGAGATAAGCCACTCCTGCAGATGGCTAAAAATGTATACAAGCAAAATAACAAAAGCGTTCGAAAGTGGAAAATGAAGATCATATCCTTTCGTTATTATACTCTCCGTCAAGGATAAATAAGAACCAACTAAAGTATTAAACACTATTTCTACCGAAAGGTGTCGAAAAACACCTTTTGAAGAATTCATTTAAAATTAGTTTCTGTGTTTAATCATATTTCCTCAATTTACTCTTTTGTTTTTTTTTCTATAATAATTGCAAAAATAATTCACTCCATAACATTTAATTTCAATAATGTAATATATGGATTTATAGTATTTTCTTTTAAATAAATACAATCATAATTACATGGGGAATAATAATTATTGATATTCTTTCGATAATCTAAGGATATTCTGAGATATAAATTCATAGTATTCAAATTGGATGCTCGTTGGAAGAAATATGTTCAATCATGTGGAAGGTATCTTGATTAAATACGTGTTTTGAAATTCTATTCTAGTTATTAGTCAAACCTGTTCTTCGGTGTTCTCCACTTTCTAAGAATAATATAATAACAATAAAGTAAAGGTATATAGTTGGGCCGCAAAAAGAAAGTATACAGATGCTTCACTCAAGGATTTCTCCGTACTTGTTTCAGCGTCCAACTTTTTATGCTGTTCTACGGAGTGAAATGACGTAGTAAATTCTCGTTGTATGAATTTAGTTCCATCTCGTATAATAAAGCAGACGTACTTCTCCTCAGTACTTTCGCGCGACTGGAATACGATACTATTCTGAAAAATTGCGTGTGTTGCGGCACGGAACTAGTTCGCCACTTGGTAAATTGAAACGATTATATTACCAATGCGCTGGGTGCATGGAATTATTTTAAAACACGTGAAATGAAAATGGCACGCGAAGATGAGACTGCTCGAACGTGGAATACGTCTTGAGTTAATGATCACATTAAAATTCAACGATTCTGAACGCGGGAGACGCTTCAGCTAGTAATTAATTATTGATAGCTTCCAAAACTAATTTCGTTGAATATGCAGACCGCTGGAATTTTCCTTCTATTCGCTACTGCTATGACTTCTTCGACTATAAATATTTTTCGACAGTTTTTGTATTACTTTGAAGCTCAGGATCTTTTTAATTGAATGGCACAGATCATTGATCAAATTATTGAACAATTCACGGAAGTTAAGAGTGAAATCAGGTTTAGATTCTTTTGCGTAACGTAGTTCACTTTTATTATTGTTTAGAGGGTAGAACAAGTAAGAAAGCAGGAGTGCTTGAATTTTTTTTATTAATATTATTGTTCTAATGTAATATATATAATACTAAAGAGATGGTATTTAAAGGAACAATTAGAAGAATTTCTAAGTATGCAAAATTTAATTCTTACAAATTCCAAAGGCACAAAAGTTCTCCCTGTTCATTTCAGTCAAAACTTCTTCAATTATAAATATTTTCCAATGATACTTTCTATCCCATATTTTACAATATTCTAAAAAAATAATTCTTTGAGAAATGTTTAAGACTGAAGAAATTACGATTAAGAGGGAGAAAGATAGCCACACTCTGTATGTTCTTAGCAAAAGTTTTAAGACAGATATGGAAGGCAAACTACGTCAAAATTATGAATGATTCAAGATAATTGAAAAACTGCAGTCAAGATGATTGGTCGTTGAAACTGTTCGGGGTGTTTCTACTGCGGCAAAAAATCGGCTCTTTACTTATCAAACTTCAGTTCGTTACCCTTCGTCTAGCATCGGCCAGTGTGATCGATAGAGAGACATTAATCTCCTTACCAAAATCTCTTCTTAATTACAAATTACCTTCTGGAGTTATGCGGGCATGTAATTCAATTCCAATATTTGACCACAAAAAAGACGTTTCATCAATACACTGATGTTGTAAATAAAGGTTTTTTTAAGAGGGTAGTTTTGTGTATTAAATAAAAAAGTCGATGTTTGTTTGCATTCTCGTGAAACGAGTGAAGCTTGCTCGCTGCTAGAAACTCAGTAAACAAAATGAACCATCTAAAAAGTTCTTAAATTTATCACGTTAACCGCTTCGATTCTATATTTGAATCTGTGTCGGGTTTTATCAAATAAAGAAGAAAAAATAAAAACAATCGTGACAAAGGGACTATTCTACTGTGACAGAATTAATAAACCGAAAAGGAATAATTAAGTCTCAGTTTAGAGTCATTGGTGTATACATTTAATACGTAGTCATTTAATTTCTTGTTGACATGTTACTTCTGAGGTCGAATTTATACGTTAGCTTTTTCCTTTTTTTTACACTTGGGTAAGAATTTTAATGCTTTCAATGTAAATTATAATTAAGCTGCGTTCCTACGTTCATGGTGCACGACAGTATGGACTAAACAAGGACGATATATTTCATAAAATAATATAGGTAATTACTCCTCCATTTTCCGCAAGTGTGTTTCGTACAAGTTATAAATTCTGCATATGTTTGGCATACGGTTTTCATATTCTCGTATTTATGCAAAAAATGCATAAACTCGGCAGTCTAGTTATAATTTGCAACGCACATTTTTGTCGATGTAAAATACGTGGAAATATGTTCGGTCATATTGTTTCCGCGTTATATTAATATCCTTACTCAAACAGCCATTTCATCGCTATAGGTAACATAATTATAACTTAGTCTAGCACGTATCCGAGAAGGAACCTAATTCCTTATTAATTTGTCGAATAACTTTATCCCAAAATCAATACAACACAAGACCTGCTTAATAATGTTTGAGCTTGTATGACGGTGCGAGTCAAACTTACCACACCAACGACAGCCACTTTGAAAATTTCTTTAAGAAGTAACCGGTCGACGAAGGAAAGAAAAGACATCGAATACTCTGGCGTTCGCGTTTGAACGGGAAAGTGAAATGAAAGTAGTCAAATATTTCGAACGATCATAAAGAAGGCGTAACACGGAACATAGATAAGCTTGTATCACCGAAAATCAGTAATTTCGAGTCCGCAGTTACTGCAGGGTTAATTAGTACCTCGTGCTCGCAAGCCTCGAGTCTCTTTACTGCATATTAGGCGGGAGTAAAAGCAAGCGGCACGACCTGGTACGGTCTGGCCATTTCTTTTTTGAGGGTGGAATGCGGTATTAGCACTGTTTCGCCGAGGTACCCTTCAGTTTAACCCCTTTCATTTAAACTTATGCTCGCAGCCGACGATTTTGACGAAATTCTATTTAAATATCGAAAGTTTTATTCAAAGAGATAACGAAAATGTTTGCAAACCACATTTTTTGGCGTTTTCGTTTATCAATGTGCTATTTTTGCATATATGTTGCCTCACTCGAAAGATAATGCAGTTTTTTGACACTATTTTTATTCATAATAGAAAAATAATTTTTGCTGCTGAAATTGATTTTTTCTTTCTCTAATTGTAAGTACATCAGAAAAACCTACAAACAAATAAAAATTATTTACATGTATTTTACTTGATATTTATCGAATACGAATGTGTCAGTCAAATCGATAATAATCAAAATCAGACTATTCAACAAATTCTAATTACAAGGACAACATCATTGAACAAAATTTATTAATAAAAAAGAATAAACAAAGGCATCACGGATTTATTATATTCTCCATGAAGAATGAACTACATTCTACATTCCGAGTTTCTACACTCCACCAACGTATGAAATAAACAGCAATATGTTCCTGAGGAAATTGTGGAAATTTCTACAATCTATTTGCGAGCACAATTGCTTTAAAAATTATTACGATAGTATAGCATGTGTGATATAATAATACTTTCCTTCATGCGATGTTTGCGTAATGTCAACAAATTCCTATAATTATGTTTGCTAATGCAGCGGCGAGCGCTGCACGGGAAAGTGGTGGGCAGCATAAGTAGTATTTCTGAGAGTCTTAGCCTCCCAGAACCCTGTAAGCTTTCCGCACGGATATTTAGGTAATGAGCAACCTACATGCTCGCATTAATTAGTGTTTGTTACCACCTTGCGCATAGTCGTTTCTACGAATTTTCTTCTCGTGTTCCTGCAGAAACCGCCAGAATTATCTAGGTGTAAAATGTATAAAGAATCACGGTAAAGACACCCATAATTTACTTTCTTTATGTAGAAGAGAAAGAAAGAGAGAGAGAGAGAGAGAGAGAGAGAGAGAGAGAGAGAGAGAGAGAGAGAGAGAGAGAGAGAGAGAGAGAGAGAGAGAGAGAGAGAGAGAGAGAGAGAGAGAGAGAGAGAGAGAGAGTTTTCTATCATTATTTTTTTTGCCTTTCGAACACGCACGTAAATATTGACTCTTTCCATTTTTTATTGGTAGTTAATTCTTCGTGGAGAATGTATTAAATCCGTGATCCCTTTGTTTATTTCTTTTCATTAACAAATTGTGCCCAATAATATTGTTCTTGTAATTAGAATATATTCAATGTACACTTAAATAGTTGAATTTTTATACGTGGCCTAATCTCATATAATTCAGTTTCTATATTTGGCTTTAAAATAATTTTTTCCTTTATGCAATTATTCTTGACAAGAACTTTAATATTATTCACAACAATTGAATTATAATATATATTTTATTGTACCAAAGAGTCATTAAAAAAATGTTTGGAGTTGAATAATTAACAGAGTTGATCCGAAAACTTGGACAAAATTCTTCACTGAATCTTCATCTTCAATTTTTCGATTTTTCAATTCTATTTATACTACTCAAAAGACTGTACTCGCAATAATAAATAGTAGGTACGCAAATTGAATTAAATTATAGATCAGTAAGCAGGGTGACCCATGAATAGCTGTTTTACAGCCTAACGCTACATTAACAATTGAAATCTAGTCTGCAATTTCAATCTTTCACGGAATAGCTATCCTCCTCCTACTGTTTACCATAAAACCTAGACAAAGGGGTTCGAGGTAGCCGTGGCGGCGATCGTGAATGCAAAAAATCAATCGTAAACGTTCCAGACCGCCGATTTGTAACATCCCGCCATCCGGACAGACAGGAAGTGCACCTACGAGGAAGAAACATGTTTCACAGATTAATAGCTGCCGTACACGTTACCATCGAGATAATTAACATACCGTATTTACATAGACATTAGACAAACAGTTGATTAGAAAGATATAGGCGCGCCTCGGCGGCGTATAGGCTCCGACAGGGTGGCCGTCGCTCGTAAGGGAGGGTTAGCGTGCCGTTGTAAATACAGCCCGTATTCCAGCAGATAGGGGTGTGATTCATGGGGGACAGCCACTACGATCTATAGATCCAGCCCGATACCGAGACATCTCCCACCCCACCACCACCCACTACACCCTTGCCCCTCGACAGTCCTAAAACCAAGGCTTTTCCTCATGCACGCAAACAGTCCATACGTTTCACCTGGATAAGGCGCGTCCGTAATGTATGGAATCCCTCAAGGAGTTAATGAACGGGCTAACGGTGGAAAAAATTCCCTTTTCGTAGGATTGCCCGCCGAGGTACACGGTTCCTTACACTTTGCCCCAACGTAGCAGAATTTTAATCCGTTGAATTCCGTAGTTGTACGATTGCGGAAAGATTCAGAAGAAAAGGGAGAAAAGAGTGAAATTGTGGATTTTATGTGCAGGATATGAATACAGTGACGTTTTCCTGGTGTTTATGAATCGTTCGGAGGTTTAAATACCTAGTAAAAAATTATATTTTGTTCCTGAACATATTGGGTATCTGGGCGAATTTTAAGTTAAACGAAAATAGGAAGTAGCTGTTTGAAATAATTTGTTTCGGATCGTTATTTTCGATACAGTTCATTGGAAATGAAAATAATATCAATTGTATACTTCCAAGAAGGAATGATTCAAATTACACATAGAAGAAGAGTTGTATAAAAACTGTATTCAATTCTCGTTTCGTTTAAAACTTGTTCAATGTGGAAGTCCACAGGAGTTCATTTGATGTATAGAATAGTATTAATTTTCCTATTTTATAAAACTGATCTACCTCTGGCTCGAATTTCTAATGTTTTATTCTGATGAAAATTTGATGAATGGTTCCTTATATTTCGCATATATCTTGCGATAGTTTGATCAGCATTCATTTTTCTATTTCTTAAAACTGGTTTACCGCTATCTCGAATTTTTAATTTCTTTTTTTTTAACCGTGGTTTTGAAAAGTTTTTAATAGGAATGAAAACATGGGTATAAATTTTGAAAGGCTAAATTTTGGAATGGTTACCTGAGTTTCGCATACGCCTTGCGCTAACCTGGCGCACAGAATATGCAGGTATGCAATGCAGGGATGTTGCGCATACCCTTGATTTGGGAAACCAGCTCGCAATCACATAGTCTACGTCTGAAGTCTGGCTTTATCGTAGCGCCGGTCGCCATTGAGAAGCAGGTAGTAGCCCTAAGTCCTTCGAGTGCTAATTAGAATATGGGGTTCCCCCGGCCATAAATAACTAAATTGATAATATTCGGGTGGACGTCCGTACATATTCCGAATCTCAAAACGGGCTACGTGTCGCATGTATAACATAAACCCAATCTACGGTAACTCCCGCTTAATTGTCACCCGTTTAAAAGTAACGGAATCATCCCTGCCGCTATCATTGTATATTCTGCGCGAAACACCCTTCGATTTTGCGACCATGTCCCAGGCGAGATAAGATATACAGACTGGATCGAATTTCATCCACTAATGGAACTCGAAAGTTTTATCGATAACGTAGATGTAACAGCCGGTTTCTTATTTTTATGGTTTGTAGTCGTCTCCAAAATTACCGACAGAGGGTAATGTAAATTGCAGAAGAGACAAACATAAGTGTGTGAGACTGTAATGTGTACATATTGTGGTATACATGTCAGAGATAACCAGAATTTTATTGAAAAAAGATGATGAAGGAAACCAATGAATAACAATTTTCGATTGATAAGCTATGTTTGTTTGTTTTCTGTGAATATTTAATTGGACAATGCAAATTTTTATTTTTATCAATCATAAAGTTAGAAATTGTTACACTAACACTCTTTTTAACGACACGAATCTTTGTTTCTGATAAATTGAACTGAATAGACTCTCTTGAATCCAATTATTACTGGACTGTGCGCCACCCACGCATTTCTTGCAGTGCCCGCTGTTCGTGCAAACTTCATCGACTATCGATTTTGCAATAACAGGGGAAACTGCGAAAACCAGCCAACGACTCCGTCGATGTTTGTGATATCTACACTTGCAGTATTACCTTGGTTAGTTTCAACGACATCGGTTTCTGATAGAAACTTTGTATCCTAAATCATTAGCAACAATTTCGAAGGCACTATTGATTCCACATTACGTAGTATTATAGAGTATGATTCTCTCAGAAGCCAAACTAGTTTCTTCTAAAACTCCACCGTTTGACAATTTTATCAATTTCACAAAATTTAGACATGATATTGGAGAAGTACTTGTCATATCGATTCTTTGTATTTTTTATTAAAAAATCGATGTGCAGAACGAGTTACTTACCTTGACGAACTTTAATTACTTATAACAATACTACTGTTTTACTTAGAAATTGGTACCCTTTAAAATTCTGAGGTGTGATATACTGCACTTAGAAAATTGGAATAAGTAGCATAAACGAGCACAGTTTAATTTATTGAATATACTTGTTTGTAACTTACATTTAAGCTCTCTTTGGCATGATTTAGATATCTCTTGAACTATATTTACAATTAGCTTCGCATTCTAGAAATCTGTAATTATAGATTATGCTAAAATTTGAAGACTCTACTTTTCAAGAGACAAAGAAGAGTCTTCTAGTTTTTACTGACAATTGTCTTATAGTTGCCATTGTAATAGTTTCTAATAATTTTTTTTTTACACATTTTTACAAGTCTGAAAAAATATCTTATTCTTTAAAGTGCATATAAAACTGATGGTAAAAACAATGTTCAGGACTTGCATTTATTTTTTAAAAATTAAATTCCAAGGAAGACTTTATTCTGCAGCAATTTGATTGCCCAGTTCTTTTAAGAGATCAACCAAAATGTTAATACAAATTACCTGCTGTTTCCAGTTTTGCAAAGAAACAAAAATAGTCAGTCGAAAACATCAAACACGAGTAATAATGCATGGCTTGTTACGATTATACCCAACGCAGATTTTATACTGCAAACTTTATTCCCGCTAATGTCGAATTTTTCAAATGGCGCCTTTTAATGAGAATGGACCGAGAGAATGGTTCGAGCTTAGTACCGTCGAGTGGGAACAATTTCGTCGGAGTTATAACGCAAATTTAAGAGCACAAGTCGATGCGAGAGATTACGTTTTATAACAACTCTAGACGTAGCGGAATATAACTACGCTTGGCAAGTTGCTACGTTAGCTGTCTCCGGGTGTTTTACATAGGTTGTATTTCTGAGAGTTTATTTTTTTTTCTCCCTCCCCCAGAACCCTGTTCTCCATGCGAATACCGGTGTGCACGCATTGCCGCGTATCCGCAACGGTGCCGTTCTTTGTTTTAATGAACGTAGTTTACGCTGGTTTAAATTCCGTCGTCCAGGATTTTTAAATATCCTGCGTTCGCACGTCGCGCCGGTGTAATTCAAACGGCACTTCGCCTCCCCTCCCCCCTCTTGATTAACGAAACGAAAATTGCATCAGAACGTTGTGTTTTTATCCGATCGCGTTTCCATTTGTTGCACGCTTCGCGGGTTATTTCTGGACGACGAATCATCCCCTTACTAGGTTGTATCACGAGCTACGGCGACACACCCCGTATTTATCGGTAATAACTGAACCAACGCACCTCGTCTTGTCGCCAATAGGCACCATTAAGTACTCCGAAGTAATCTACTTCCAATATCACTGGTAACCATTAGTGAGACTGTAGCAATCATGAGTTAGCCTTCTTCTTCTTAAATTAACCCTCTATGGGCCGAACTTTTTTTTCCTGCAGACAACTTGCAAGGCATTTATTTCAATATTTCAAGTTGATGGTGCTACCAACCGTCATCAATGTTGTTATTGATTATCAGAGTCTTCATATGAGCTGTTCACTGCATAAATCGATTAACTCCACTTTTTGAAAAATCTTAAATTCAAGCGTCGTAGCACTTATAGAAGGTTAAGGAAAGTCCTTGTCGATAATTGGCAGTAAGAAGAAAACGAAAATTGGCAAGGGAATCTGATTTTCAATGTTTTCGTCCTTGTCAAAAGTATATTTCAATTAGTCTATTCTCTCGAGTGTTGGAATTCTCACGTAGAAGTACTGAAACCTACGTTTCTTTTTATAAGATCAAATTGGTCATGCGAAATTTTACTGAGATACATTAAAGTCTCTCTGCTGGTATATTTGTTTAGCCTTTCGCGGGAATTTTCTCTGTAAAATTCTGGTATCTAGAAACGAGAAAATTATATGCAATATTTTCCCGTAAAAGTACCTTTTTACAAGTTTAAATGTCGTGGTAAATTGACACTTTGCAAGTGCTCTTTTTTTTTTTTCTTTGCCAGGTCGTTTCCACGAGGGCTTGGCTTTTTCCCCGCGAACTTATTTCTTTTGATGTTGCAGCGAAATTACTTTTTCTGAGCGTGGCCTCCATTGTTTTAGTATGTGTAATTTCATGTATCTTGACGACACCCAACAGTGTCGTAATACAAACCAAAAGACCCGTCAGCTGGTCGTCCTTTTGTTTTCCCGGCGCGCTTTTAAATGTCGTTCTTTTGTCATTCCGTTGGAGGCGAATGGGAAAGAATGTCTAATGAAGCGCCTCCTTGATCTTACAGTGAGAAGGACGACTTTGAAAACGTGTAACGAGCCACGGAGGACGCACGTCGCAAAGTTAGCTTAAAGCCTTGCTTTCCTTCTTCGTTCTTTACTCGGTTTCAAAGAAATACAGTTCATTAATTCACTCGCGTCTCAGTGGCTTAATTACCTTTGATCTAAACTTCTAAACACTACGACGATTATAAAACGGGAAAAAAAGTGACACAACATATTTCATCAGCTATGTTTAGTCTACAATTTTTTTTCTTATTGTTATCTTAGATATAACTAGAATATCTAAACAAAAGAGTTGGTTAAACGCGCCGTAGCTTGGCTATAAATATTGAAAATAATAATAAAAATGAAATTTCATTGAAAAAATTTAATTAGTGGAATTAGTAATTAGACCGAGAAGCAGAAATGAAGACGAAGATGTAAATTTCTTAGATCTTATTCAGTAAAGTAATTTTGCAATTAACGAGTACCGAATATTACATTTCAATTGATAATATTCTTGACGGTTTTCTTCGGTAACTGCAAAACCAAGTTTTTGTTTTAATACGTTCAAGTTGAAGTAACAAAATTTATTTTAAGTTACTAACGGTTTTATTCAACGAAGTTTGAGAACAGATAATTCTCATTAGTATTATATAATTAACAGTCTCAATAATTTCAAGAATTTAATTAAATATAATTTCGTTGGTGAATAATATGTAATTAATATTTAATATCATTCACAACATTATATAATTATAATTATTATTATACAACCTGTAACTATCCCTCAAGTTTTTAAACGTTCTTTGTCAACTATCGCCATAAAGATTACTATTCGTACACGAAAAAGAAATCAGAAAAGTAGCCGCAATTTATCAAAGCCCGGATATATGTCTTTTTCCGTACTGTTCTCAAATCCGACATTAATTTTCGTTGCGTATAAATTATCGTGCGCGTATAATTCCGTTAGCAATAAATTCTCGCGCGAGCATTCCTCTGGAATTTTCTCTACGTTCGATGGTAGGGAAAAATGGCCAGGGGAAACTGCGAAGCGGATTTCGAGGGACTCGACGAACGGTGAAAATCGTTTTCGAGATGACGCGCGATGACTCGGATTAAAAAAATACGTAAAGAGGTTTATTATAAAAAGGGCGGAGCGCCGTTTTCATTTACCCCGGGACTCTCTCGCATTCTCTTGGCAACGCGGAATGGCCGAGTGTCCTGAAGATGTAGCCGCATTTACCGGATAATGAAAACTTTAATTGCCTCTAAGCAAGACGACACGACAATTCGTTCACAGAACTGAGCCATGGAAAATTGTACCTCCAAGTTCGCGCAAGACAACTTCTTAGCGGACCTTTACATAAATGAAGAAATCCCGCGGCCCGTCTTTGTACTTTCAGCCACATAACGATGCCGTATTTTCTCTCGTACAGTCATAATTGAATTCGTTTTTGTATCTTTCCATCTTTGAAGAGAAAATGCATTATCATGAAAGGGAGCGGAACGCGCGGTTAATAAATAACAAGCACAAATCGTTTATAGTGTGGAGGGCAATTCACAATATCAAAAAGAGAACGATTCGTTTCGAATGAAATCGTCTAAGTGGATGGAAGTAACCAGAAACGGTCTGTGTACCTCCTTTTAATTTATTTAATGTGCATATGCATTTTGAAAATACGTTTCGATCAAGTTATTAGAATAAGTGACACGAACGGGAAGGTAGCCATTAATCGATGAGCGAGATTGCACGCAGAAGATAAAAGAAATACACTAACGATCACTTTGTACGTTCGCAGTTTGTCAAATATTATTCTCAATGAAATTAAAGGAGTAAATAATTAAATAAGTTACGAATGCTCGTTTCTTTTTCAATCACTAAGCTCTGAATAAGTGATGTAAAATTTAGGAAAATCATTTCTCCAACTGGGTGATCATCGTGTGGATATGAATTATTTATGTACATGTCAATTACAATGCTGCCTGAAATCTATATTCGATTTCATTCAAATGAATATTTATATGATACTGATTTATTCGAAACTAAAACAGACACTTATAATATGCGTTTCTCATTATTAACTCTAAATAATTTATGGGAGAAATCATTTATTCCATTACTTTGCAACGAAATGAGCCACGAGTATAAATACAGATCACCAGACTACTTATACTTCTACTTCTTTTTTATAAATTTTTTATAAATAGTGGTCCTGTGTTTGCATTTCTGAGACATGGAGTCCATAAAATGCAAATATCGATAACACGTTAGACAGTTTTATACATTGTATTTTCGAGCTTTATATTTCGAAGTGAAATGGTAAATGAAAAGTTTTTGTAAATATTATTTTCGATAATAAGTCACCAGAATGTTCTCGAAAGTATTATTTTCTCAATTGTTATTAAATGTGGTCAGCACTGTGATAATGCTACGATCAGTAGTAAGGTAATAATACTACAATTAACATACTTTTCTTAAAATCTCTTCCACCTTTTCGATATACCACTTGACGCCGAAATACTCTTTCCATTTCAACTTTAAATTAGTCCACGGCCCGTATAATGGTTCTTTGTTAAATTATTTTTGCTTCTTCTTATCGAGATAGTTACAGGACCAAAGACCGAAATTGCCTTCGTCCTGTCTTGTAATTTAATCGTTCGCTTCAAAACAAGAAGCGTACGGAACGTCGGAATTTGGACAATAAAGTTACCCTCGAATTTCACGTTTTGCTTAATCCGACTCGGAGTAGTAAATATTCGATAATAATTTTCCTCGTTGTAAATTCGTGGTAATATTTAACCGAGCTCCGTCGTTTTAACGTAACTCGATTTCTACGGCCTCATCTACGAAAATCTCTTCCTTAGACGAGCAGACGCAATGCATAAAGCAAAATTCAATTATGTACGAGACTTATCGCTTGTTGAAGTCGAGATAGGAAAGGAGATATGACTGCCTTTGATGGTTCACCTTGGTATTCACCGTACTATCTATCCTCTTTTTAACAGAACTTTAGAAAAAGGCGGTTATCTATTCGATTACCGGACGAGTTTAATTAATCGAATTTGACGAATATTTAATTGGAATTGGTTTGCTGGCTGGCTGTTAATCCAGAAGTGTCTCCAGGACTGTTTGTAACAACTGTCAGTCAGAGTTAAAATTCTATTTGGAAACGTTTCAATCCTTAAATGATGACTTCGAGAATATGTGATTATAATTATCTTTGCAGACGAAAAATGCAGTGAATATTAATTGCTTTCACTGGATGGATTTTCAAATGTTTAAGAAATAGGAGGGAACATAACGATAAATTATATATGGAAAATGTCTCGATTTTTCGATGCTTTGGCTAATAATAGAAAATTCGTTTAAATTAATTTTGTCGATGCATATGAATAAAGATAACAGGGTGCAGTTTATGTAAAAACATTAAGCAGAAAAAGAAAATTTTGAGGCTTGTATTTTTGTTCTACATAGGATACAGATATTTGTGGTGACATTTTTCTCGTTTAATTGTAATCCAATTAATTTCCATTTAAAATATAAAAATATTCCAAATAATTTGTGCATTATTGAACAACAAAGTTCCAAAACCCCATTTGGAAAACTTTTTGATCAGTTTCTCTTAACAAACACTATTTTTATAATTTATTAATAATGGCCCTCTGAGATTAATGTACTTGAATAACAGTATCGATCATTACTCGAATCAAACTATTCCGAATTATAACAAAAATTATTATTGAAACTGATAAAGCAAGCAACAGAGAGAATGCCAAAATGAAATATTCATGAATCAATTCGCGTAAAAGGTTGCATCGCCTTATCTGGTGTATCCTAGATATTACCGCGAACTAATTTGTTGTAGAACGAAGACTGTTTTTGCAAGTTCTGGGAAATGTTACGCATTCTAATCTAGGTAATTTATCTGAAACTTTGCCTTCTACGTAATCAGTAGAGACGCGGATTTCTTTTTCTCCCGTATTAAAGTAGAGTTGCAGTTCACTCGAGTACCATTTGATAAAAACAAAACGAAGCTCTTAAAAGCATGGTTGCCAAAAATCTCTTGTTATCGTTAACAATATATAATAAACATAACCGAAAATAACCGAACCAAAATGTTGGGCAAAAGTCATAAAAACTGTACAAACTATACCAAAATTGAACAAAATTAACCAAATCTGAACTCATTAAAACTGACCGAAAGTAAACAAAAATAAACATGATTGAACGAAACTCAATGAATTTGACCAAAACTATCGAAACCAGTGCGAGGTATTGCGTTGTTTGTTCGCAGGTGAACGTATCAGTACTCACTACTCACTTCTTTTTTTTTTCCGTCGACCATTTGAGAATACGCGACGCAACGCTACGCTTGCCGAGTGTAAAAATGATATTTCACGTGCAGTCTATAGCATCGTAAACGCGCAAAACGATTCACGAAACGTTTAACCAAGCACATAAAACCGGTTCACGTCGTCCAAGCACGTACGTGTCGGTTTTCATCATTTACCTTATCACTACAATCCTTTATAGCTCATGAACAAGCGTGGACCACGTTCGGCGCGGTGATGGAGTATCGGATTTGTACCTTGTGTCAAGTAACCGTAACATATATAACAACGATATCGCGATCATATTTAGCTCTTCTTGTCGACCAAAGTGTTTCAGAAAGTATACGAGATGGCACAAGTAGAATCTGTGTCGTACATTTTACCCATTCCTTTTTCAAACGGTAAGAAATATGTAACTGATACTCACGTGCTCGGGAAGGGTATAACAGTAGCTTCTGCGCATAGCAATTTTTTATCGCGTTCGGATAGTTTATAGGTAAATAAAAAATCGCGAAAGTTGCTCGCTTCGAAGTCTTTGGGGTCGCGAAAGTGTCAATAATTATTTTTATATCTTGAAGAGGACATTATGAGTTCCAAATATATGAATTTTTTCTTTGACTATGGTAAACAAATCCACTTAATTTAAAACCAGCATAATAGCGACAGCTCTATTTACTAAACCAATTAGATAATTGTTCACCAAAATTAAATCCTCGGATATTCCAATGGTTTCAGTATGATATAGTAACACATGCTATGGTAACAGTTCGCATTTCTATTCAAGCATGAATAGCTTCCAGAGTGGAGTCGACGCAAAACGAATATTTTATTCCGATTACAAACGTGTATTCTGACCAGGGCCATGTTTATCAGAGGTAAAGGTTCAAGGCTCAGGGAGACTGAACATGTTCAACGGCCTGATAGAAAAGTTTTGCGCAAGATGTTCGCTAATAGAGGCGGGCACAGAAGCTCTGGAAGCTTAAATGTAGCACCGGAAATGTAGGAACGAGGAAAACGAGGCAAACAGCCGTGATATCGTACCGCAGCCATATTCTAAAGAATATGCTCGATAAGGTAAGAGGAGTAAAATGCTGAATAGTATGGTTGAAGAAAAATTCAATCAGCTTAAATGCACCGAGATAAACGTAACTGTGAAAGAAGTCGTCAAGAGTCAGCAGTGTTAATCAATACCAGCAGCGAGATAAGCTGCTTATATCGGAAGGGTTTTTCGTTTTTCCGTGGAAAATGTAAAATTCTCCGAGGAAACGAGTATCTGAGATTCTTCAGATTTGAAATTAGATTGATTTTTTAACGAAAATAATGACAAAAAGGAAGCAGTCCGTTCCCTGACTTCTGTGATGAATTATTGAAATTATGGAAAATTTTATCATGACAATAGGAGGAAAATGAATTGTAAATGTAATATTGGAAATACTTTCATTCGATATTCCGTCATTATTCATTCTTAAACGTACTATAATTGTAATTGAAGCTGGAACCTCTATTCAAGTTTTTTGTGAAGATTCGTTCTTTTCAAATTTCAATTTATTAATACTATTATATAAAATTGGGATGCGAGCATTTTGTTTTAATGCGAAAAAAACAGAGAATTACAAGCTTTTGGTTTCCATTGTTAATTTTGCTCGTGGATGGATGACAATTATTTTTTAATTATTTAATTCGTTAATTTAATAACGAAATTAATTCACGTTCAATAAATACTGAAATCTTCAAAATAGTAAAATGCACGAATTTAAGTGACATAATATAACGGTACGTAAGAGTATTTCTTTTCTTTTTTTTATTTTTATTTATTTTATTTATTTTATTTTTCGACAGAAGGGTTGTCGGCTGACGAAGAAAATTGGCCACATATGTGCAGCTATTTACACTATACGCGTTCTCGGTAACCTTTGATTCAAGCGGAACAAGTGAGCAAGGAAATTGACCCTTTGAAAATACAGCGAATCGTTTGGGCATTTCGAGGAATCGTAAATAAACGATGGATGCATTACACCTTTCAAATCGAGCGTGCAATTTTCTCTCGTCGCAGCGTTGGCATGGAGTAAAGGGCGTTCTCGAAAAGCGTGGCTGTAATCTAACAACCCCTCAATTTCTCCACGCTTTATGGTTACAGACGGAGATGATACCTTTTCTCCCCCCCTTTTGCATTGAATATGCAAGAAGAGCATCGCGGGAAATTTACATTTTCGCTCGAACTCCTCGAGTAACGTCGAAACGTTTTACAGTCTGTCCTATCTGTATCTGATTTCGTCAGCCGACTCGAAGAGCGTGAACGATAATACCAGTGGCGGAATGATAAATAATTAGCGTCTGATCAAGACAAACGTGGCCGAGTAACGAGTAATGCTAAAATTCCAAACGTATTTTTTAATGTTCAAAATTGAAGCGAATTGTCGAGGTCACGAATGCGTTGTCGAGGAAAAATAATTTCGTAGAATTTTTCGAAAATTTATGCCAACGTTCTATTTTCGACGACGTTTTATTCAAATGCTGGAGGTTAAGCGTAAAGCGACAAATGTATGAACAAAAAGCTGCGGACCTTACGGTTTAAATAAATTTAGATAAATTTGCCACGGTTGAGACTTAATCATACGAATTCAATATTGGAAATTAAGGGTGCGGTTGCATAACTTCCATGATGTTCACCACAATCAAGAGTCGGAACTCTATCTTTCCATGAATAATCTGGAAATTCCAAAGAATTTATTAATCGAGGTGCTGTCCTCGCCTATAAAAGTGGCACTTGTACAAGTAGATGGCAATTATTTTTCCTGTTGCACCGCTAGACGTTGTTGTTTAAAATTACATGAGTGGCACGGCGCACGATTTGCTCGTCCGCAGTGGGTAAATCACATTTTACCGCGAAGCGAATTAAAGTAACGAGTCTCTGCCATTCCCGTAGAAAGGCTGTCAGCCGCGTTGGATGACGAGCACGCTAGATTTTTAATTAGTTTTTTTAATGTCTATGCAAATCGCATCCTTCGGGCTATCTTCTCTAGATCTATTGCATGGAAGATTTACCACGCAATAAAACACTTTATACCTTCTCATCTGCCTTTCGCCCGTTTCTGAGGGGCACGGACGTGAAATAGTAACAGGATACTTGAGCCTGAAAAATGTTCGTTCTTGTTGTAGAAAATATTACATGTGTACGTATATTGCATTAAATTGTTTCGTCAACCGATTGGGAGCAGTCAATCGTGAATTATGAATACTTTTTCTAACTGGAGTGGCAGACAAAAGTTTTTCACAAACTCGACCAGGCTTGAACAAGTTGTTTTTGTTATTAACGTTTTGATACGTGTGTGTTTCTAATTGATGATTAGAGTGTGAAATTAAAATGCAACATAGGAAAAGATTAGAAAATTTAATAATAGTAATAGGTGTGAAGTGTATGGATTATGGGATACGTAAAAATTGTAAATAGGTTATAAATATAATTATACTGTATATCGAAATTACGTTTGATATGATAAATATTTGAAAAATTTGGTGAGCTGAAAGGAATATTGAGAAGTGGGATAAAGATTTTAGAATATAAGAACATATGTAGTTATAAAATGATTTGATGCATTCGGCTTTGGTACTTAACCCTCTATTGTTAGAGTAAAGGAAATAAGATTAATAATAATATTTAGATTAATGCTATATAATCTCCTCACGAACTTGTACATTTAAACTACACAGAGAAAATTGCCAATAAAGCTAGCGGGATGAATTGAATTGCTGAAACATTTCCACTCGAGCACGTCTAGAAAGAACAGTACGGATCATTTTCACCATACGCCGCGCAGGTAGAAATATTCCCGAGTAACAGGGGAAATCAAACAATACACAATGACAAATAACTCATGTTGAAAGTGGTAAATGCGTGTATACCTTTCAACAAAATGTTGTTAAAAAATGTACGTTCATTGTACAGGTTCGATCCATCGATAGGAGTACCAGAGTCGCATAAGCCGACAATTGTATCGCCTATTCGATATATTTTCAATGGATTGTTCAATAAAATACACGCGAAACGTTTGGAACAAGCGCGCCGGGGTAACAGTGCGTTCGCAATTTAATGGAGCGGGTCGACATGAAGCATTTCCATAGCATTCTAGGGGACGCATTATCGAGCGTAAATTCGTTTCATTAGACTTTATTAGAACACACACTGCCGTTTCCACGTTTCCAAGTTCCTGCGTCCAACTGTATGCACGCCGTCGGATAATCCATGACGGCCGGAACACGTTGGAACACGCCACGAATGCATTTTCGCTTTAGCATTCGTTCAAACAGCGAGCTTCGAGACAACCAAGCCTGTTTCTGCGATATTTGCTTCACATAGTCATTTTTTACCCCGACTTGACGAGATACTGGTCGTTGTATCGTCTTCTCCACGAGTCCCGACCATTCGATGACGAAATATACTCTGTACGTTATCAGTGATGGACTCATAAATTTAGCAGAGGCGTGGAAATAAAAATTAACAGAAACAAGTCTGGTATATAGTCATATCATGTTCGAAGAGTAGACAATACTTTACCGGAGGTAAAGGAAAAGTTTACGGAACTCTTGAATAAAAAATTGGTTTCCCTGTGGCGATTAACTGAAACATTTATTTTGAACTTTTTAAAATAACACTGTATCGGACTAATAAACTAGAATTGCTAGTTGGACATGGATTGTCCGAATGGACAATCTATTTTTGAAAGTGTCGTACCAGAGCCCTTCAAGAGATACTCTCTTTCTTACTAGTTTTAGGCAATATTTTGCAGGTGAAGCACTTAACATAATCATTTGGAATTTAATATATTTACTTATTCACGCGTGCAGAAGATTCTCTCAAATTTACAACAGTCCCGGCGCAATTTGTTCCAAAGTTACGGAATGAACTGTCGGTAGGTTTAGCGTTGAGCCCGCGTCTACATAACGCATCCCTTATGTGAAAAATTTTCTCTCCGCCCGTGCGCGAACGAAGGCTGCAGTTTCCGGCGCAAAAGCGTACCATTTCGCGAGGAATTTTCGTCAGAGACCGTGGCGCGCAGTCATCGTCAACGTCGCGCGACGAAGACAACTTTTCTGGAAGCAGAAACGATCAGAGGCGGAAGTCGGAATCGATTCGAGACCGTAAAACGTCCGGCGTCTGCGATTAACGCGCAACTTTAAAAAGCACCGGGGAAATTTATACGCGCAACAGGGACACGGGCTTCACTTTGTTGGCCGTTTAAACGGGCAGAACGCCGGCACACGAGCCACCGTGCATAATATTTGATTCATAAACCCGTTTTTGCCATCTTGTCGCGGCTTCCACTCCACCGCCGCGTTCGAGGCTATTGTTTGTAAAGCACGTTCGCGCTGTCGTCCTCCGCAGAATGTGTCTGGGATGACAGCCGACAGCTGCATTATATTTTCGGTCGTCATTCTGATATTAACGTGGCTCGCAGTTCCCTCTCCACCGCTCGGGGAATTCCATGATTTGATTAACTCCACTGCGAAACGACTGTTGTGATTTCAAAAGACGCGCCAATATCCTTCTGGCGCGCGAGCTTCCAGAAGACGATTGTTTCCGTTTCAATTTTAACGCGGACTAAACAGGGGTGGAAATGGGATACCATTGCGTGGAATATTCCAATCCGTGTGCTTCGTTCCTACGAAGCTTGATACTTTAACGTAACACAAAGAGCTGTTAATATTTGTATTTAAATTAGAGTTACAGTGATTAAATTGTGATAATTAAATGTGAAGATATAGAATTTATTTTTTAGGTATGCTTACCACTAATTCTATTACGACCGGTCAAATAACTATTTTCATACTTTAGTGTATATTTCTATTAATATACGAATTATATACAATTGTTTTATGCATTATTAAACTCAATTCCACGTTAAATACTCCTTGCATTTAATTTGAAAAAAGTGTCTTTAAGTGCAAACACTTTAAGACTAGACACAATGTTTATTCCAATTAGTTACGTTTCATGATGAAGACATTCTAATACATATTCTTTTTATCTGTGAAATAAATATAAAAAATAAATTCAAGTTTATAAAAAATCCTAGCAAATAACTCATCGAAAGAGTTATTAATTAAAAGTACCTCTCACAATTTTTATACCTAATATAATGTACATTAACCTCGATAGTTTTAGTGTCGAAACCATTTTACGTTACCTATACGAAATTCATCAACCATGCCAAACCATTTGAAGTCGCTAGTTCGTCCCAGCGAAAATGTCACCGAGCGCAAAGGGTTAACTCAATTTCGATACGCTCGTTAGTAACGTTTCAATTAAGAAAAAAAAAAGGTCTCTGACTGACGTTCAATTATGGAAAACTCTCCTCTACAGAAAATGTGTCGCCGCAAAGGAAACAGTGACTCCCTCGCAGAAAGCCCTCGAATACGTCGTTGTTGCTGATAAAGCGCAACGCTCGGGAGCGTGTAAACGTTGAAGCACGAAGCTGAGGGATTACAATCGTTTCGTATGTGACTTTGTTGGTACGCGGAGCAGTGCCATCTCATTTCGGACTGCGCGTCCCAGAGTTTAACAGGAACCTAATAAATAGCCGTTTACCTCCGTCTAACGTTATTTTGCTTTGTATGTAGCCAGCGGCATTCAGTTAGTTACTTGGCTGGGTACACACATATGTACGTGGACCTACTCGCGGGCCCCTGTCACATTGCGAGCGTGGTACGATTATAAAGCTTTTAGCAGGATTCCACTAGTCATTTATTAGGAGAACGGCTCCCCGTGGGAACGCTCGAGACGCGAAATTTTCGAGCCCGGCCCGCGACAAAATGAGATTTTCGCCGTATTTCCATATTTTTCCGCGGAAACGACGTCCATTACGCAACACAATCGTTGCGATAAGCCCGCGTGCTCTTGCTTCCAGCGGGCGCGGTGAAACGCCAGCGATGCGATGCGAGCAAGGATATTAATTACCACGGCGATCGCGCATTGAATCAAAAAGTCCACGTACAAGGTGCGAATTGTATCGCGGCTTTGGGAAATTGCGTTGAGCGCCGTTGAATTCTTCGCGGAAGGAAACTATGGGGTCTCGTGTGTTAACATCTCTCTTCGAAGCTTAGCTGGTATAAATAATTCAGGGGATAATCGACGTTTATAATGTTAGCGGTCTTATCGCGAAATTGCTTCTAGTTCGAGCACGTACTAATCCTAAGAGCAATCCGTATTGTGCACGGATATGTTCTTTTGCGGAGATAAATTGTCTTTAAAAGTATCGGAGTAACGTTGTGGTAAATAGACCTCAAAAAGGAGTAGTTTATTTTTAATCAACATCCGTCGGGAACTGTAAATCTACATATTGTCGTATTTAATATAAATATTATAATAAATATAATTCAAACAAGTGTAGCTGATTTTTTGTAAAAATTTACTTGAATACAATTTGTTTACAATGTAGGTATATATAGTACTCGCCATTCCAAATAAGTATTACAATAAATATAGTTGCTATAAATATAAAATACTATACAAATAAGCATTACAGTAAATATAGTTGAAATAAATATTGTTTATTTGGTCTAAAAAACGATTAAAATCATTAAAAATTGTCCCTCTGTACAACATCTGAAGTGAATAATTTCTCTGAAAATTCTAAATATTTTACATAACACATTACATGGCACTTGTTATTGATTTTTAAAATAGTTCAAGGTGAAAAGTCAAGGAAATTCAAACCGATGGTTCATTTGTTTTTATCTAACCCACGATTGTACAAAAAATGCTAAAATTCTTCGTGTTCGTCGAATATCGAACCGAAAAATGCAAAGTTTACATGGTCAGAGAATTTGCGAAGACACAAATGAGAAATACTACTTTAATACAAAAGCCAGGGAGCCCATAGCAAATACTGCAGTTGACGCTTAGGAAACGAGGCTAAAGGGCTCCTTTAACACAAGAATGGTAAAGTCGATAAGCTGTTCCACCGGAAACAGAGTACGTTATTTATGGCATTTACACCGCCATGTATTTCCTTTCCAACATCGTTAAAAATATCCAGACGAATCTAAATGTGTTTTCAATTACACTTTACGAATCTGCTGCAAGTAATCTTAAATACTTAATTTCCTTACGACTCACTATTTGAATGTTAAAAATGCATAGAATATTGAATTGCAAGTGCTTCGACTCTTTCGGGGCTGTTACCAATAAATGTACGTATTTCGGTTGGGTTGTGAAGCTTTACTTTTTTAATCATGCTCTTTTACTCTGCTCCTATGTATAACTAGCAATTCCTAGTCGAATACTTCGTTCGAAATTTCAAAGCGATGGATTTACCAGGGGTTGAAAAAGTTCCAAAAAAACTGTCTGAAACTTTGATATAAAGGTTTTAACACTGATTTAACATCGATTGTTAATTCGTTTATTAACAAATTTGGTGACTGCTTGTACTCTTTGAATGTATACAAAATATATTGTCTAAAACATCTAAACTTTTAAGAACTAGAATCGATATCATACCTGTTTTCAACAGCTATTTACTAATAGTAGTTACAAGTATACTATTTGCAAATATAAGGTGAATGTTTCGCTATTTATTACACCAGTTATATGTTCAAATGTGTGTAGCTAAATTAAAATTATTATACCAGTCACAACTACTCTGTTCGTAAATAATAAATATTTAACTGCTCATTACGCCAGTTAGAAATAATCTATTTGTAAATATTACACATTTCACTAACAATTACCTCCGGTTAAATTTCCAAAAATGATGTGCAGTTAACATAATGACAAAATGATTGATATTATGTTCATTTCCTCTTTGTTACGCTACTATACGAAAGGTAGCTTTTCGACGGACACTGTTGCTTTCCCTTCCCAGACAATATTTTATCAGTTACGGGCCACTCGACCGGATAGATTTACAGATTATGCGGGGGATGAAAATGCAGAAGATGAAAATTGAATCGGGATTGATCGTGCAACATCTGCGATAAAAAAATGAAAATGCCCGTGGCGTAACGCGAATTTGCATACGTACCTTATCAGTTTCGGCTGTTTCCCAATTACAAAACCAGAATCGCTGATCGAATTTACATTTCACGGGGCGACGCGTCGGTTTAATAAACGTTTTTCATCGTCGATTAAAAATGCCCGCGTAATCGACGAGTTAATTTCACGTGCCGCTGTCCTCCCGTCATCGATTGAAAAGCGGGATTGGAAAATTCGCCGCGTCTTTTCTGTCGGACGTTTACACTGTAACACGGTTAACTGCGACGTTTCGAGTGTAATTTGTCGAAACGAGCGTGGGTGGGTCTCTGTTCTGACAATTGTTTTAATATTCAGGGCTCGGATATCGGAGCGGACGGAATTTTTATTTTTTTTTGTTCTGCTTTTTTGATAAGCCGGATTAAATGCGCAGTCGGTTTGAACGTTCAACTGGGCCGCGACGAGGGTGGCAGCCGTTTTATCTAATCAACAGGTCCCGAATTCACTTTGTCGCGGAATATTAAATACACCGGAAGTGGAGCCTCCTATTTCACGTGTGCCATGTGAATTTCACATCGCGTGGAGCGCGATGCATGACTTGTTTATTGAATGTTTACATCTTTCGGCGAAAGAGTAGCAAACGGTATGCTGCCACTGAGTTTTCAAGGATAGATTCAGAATTTCTTAAATTTGACGTATGAAACGTTCGTATTCCATTTAAATAAAATTTTAATCTTAAAATGCAAATGAATTATGAGACTACTTACTTAATTACAGATAATATATAAGTACGTGATTATCCGTTATAATATGTTCGTTACTATATGTATTATCCTACGTCAATAATTATTCGTATTTCCACAAAACTGTGCCCACGCAGAATGTACATAAGCGTGGCGAAATAATCAATGAAGAATACATATCCGGAAATCTAACATTGGCATTGAATGCGCATGAACGCCGACATCATTCTCACCCGGGAGCAACAGCTCGTGGCTGGAAATTTTCAAGCCCATGAATTTTCCCTACCGCTCTATTTCATAGAGCGAGATAGGAGGTGTAATAAGAGCGGGCGAAAGAGGGAGACCGAAACGGCGGGTATATAGAATGACGCGGAGAAGCAGGAGAGACGAAACGGAGGATGGGACGAAATTCTGAAGCACGATCTATGCCCAAGAGTACTTAATCTAATTCACCGGCGCCTCATGCATTTAATCACAGGCTCAAAATTCTGGGTACGACCAGTTTGTTTTTTCACTTTGCAAGGAAAAGCGGATGACGGGCGCATTCACCGATAAAGCACGACACTTCAATACGCCGGCGTGTCGGTGTCCTCCACGACGAAAAATTTATATGGCCGCGCGTGTACCGTGAAACGCCTCTATTCCGACGTGTTCGCGCGACGCAAGCGTCGAGATTTCTTGCAAAAAAATTGAAACGGATATGGGCACGCACATGTATTGTTCCCGTGGTCTTTTTTATACAATGCCGGAAGGGATTAATTCCCGCGCAATGTCGCTGCCGGATCCTATAAATTGCGTGGAGTCGATTATGAAAAATGTTGCATCTGAACGCAACAATTTTTATGCCATATATGTAGATGTTACGTACCATAAGGACTTTAAATCGAAATTCGCTACATTAATGACTCAAATAAAAACCTTTTGTATCAGACATCAATTTAAGGATCGCACTAAATTTGACTTATTATTTATAGTATCATTTACAAAGTGTAATATTAAATTCATATTCAATGAAGACAGCCAAAGTAAAAGCAATTTCATCTATGCCTTTCTCTGTTCTTTATGAAACATTATTTGCTGTTTTTACTTTATTTTATACTATATTTGTTTAAAATGTGGTCGAGGGTTATGCTGGGGAGGGAAATGAAAATGCTAAAGGAGTTTGAGTGAAGCCTAATTCAAAAGGAGTGTAGAACACTGGTCTGGATGTATACTGCTAACCTTTCGCTGTATGACAGTTCACTTGACGTGGCAAAGAGCTCGAGCTTATATCCGCGCGTGAATGCTTGTCGACTGCTTTTCGACACGACAAAACAGTTACAGTGCGTTTGACTGCTCCGAGATCGTGTTCCGTTCGATTGAACGGTTTAGCAGAAAGCCAAGTCGATAATATATACCTAGTTTAATTAATAATTAAACAAAACGTTAAATAAAATGTCAAAAATTGTCCACCTTGGAAATTATTATTCCTTGTCACTAATTCGATTTTTCCTTTTTTGTTACAGGTAAGTCACGAATACTTAACATAGATGACTTCGCAGCTGATTTTCAAAGAAATTTCTCATCGCATGTATGTTATTATAATTATTCATTTTTAATAAAGGAGTATTAGGTTAAAAACCTGTTTCAACTCGCAAAGAAAATGTTACCCCCGAAACATAACGTAAAATATCACAAGTGGTCCAATTTCGTCAACTCCCTCCTACCACTGAATTATTCACGGTCATTTTTCGATGAGACATTAGCAGCAACCTTCAGCTCTGCTGGCTCTCCGCCTTTTGAGACCGGAGCGGTTATATTTTTACGAGCACTCTAGCATATTAGTTTTTGGGTGGGGGATCTTGTTGTGCCGTGGCGCGTGGTGTACGTAGAGGTGTCCGCTCGCGTGTACTAGTAATATAATCCGAGTAGATATATGCAGTCGTAGTCCGCGCGATACATTCCACGATCGCTAGGAAAAGTGGAGATGAAGAAAGCTGGGAGGAGAACTTGTTTCGCGCAGGGGTAAATTAAATTCAGGCAGGCGCGGATAGCGGTACGAGCATACAAGTAGCGCAAAATTCGATCGTCTAGCTACCGAAACGTGAAGCACGTACGGACCCCGCGTGTATGCGTTCGGTGTGACGAGTTCAGCTTTTTACGGAGCCAACATTTTCCTGGGTGGTTCTTGCTAAAATTGTCAACTACGTGGCTGCGAGACAATCTCGTCGTTCTCGTTGCGTTCATTGGAAATTTCGCAAAAAATGTTACTCGTTACATTACAACGTTGGACTAAGTGACAGGATCTACCATACGTTCGAATATTTCGTGTAATTAATAAGAGTGCGTATATTCAACATGATCTATATTGGACATGTCCTGTTAAATATCCATAGCAAATTTTGAGCTTGTACGATATACGCTAATTACAAAAATATAATTAAAATATGAGGTGATTTTAGTGGGATAAAATTATGGAACATTGCTGAGAAAATGCAAGTATTTAAGAAAAATATTTTAATAGATATGATATCAATGTTTTAGAGGACCACCATTTGGTTGTGGAATGATTGATAAACGTTTTGCAATTGTTTTGTCTAATCTTATTATTTAATTCGTTAACATCATTACAGTATCTTTCATTCTCATAAATAACTCTTGACTGTTATCTTGTAATAAAACGTAGATAGTATAAAACACATGAAATGTGACAGATGATATTGCAATAATCACGATTAAAGATATAAAAAAAAAAAAATCGTAAAGCTACTTTTGAAAAATCCATCATATGTTCTAATTTGATTCTAGTTAATACTTGGGTATTAGAAGTTATACATTTATAGGAGATTTAACGAATAATATGTTCCATAAAATTTGACGAGCCACCATTATCGTTGCTTAGAATTAAATGGATGAAATGTCGGCCCCAGGAGGAATCGCAAAAGCATTAAAGCACTGTTATGGCGAGCAAATATTGCATCAATATTGCCAGTTAGCATTGAGTACAAAGAACGAGAGTAAATACGAAAACAATGATATATGGAAGTCAAACAAGCCGATTGCAAGTTGCGCGCACCCTCTATCTCTGGCGTCGGACCGTCTATCAAGATCCAATATAAATAGATCCATGGATTAATTTACCATTTTTTGGTGAAAGGGCCTACCAACAGGCCACATCTGCCCGGAATGGCGTCCGATGGATGCGGAAATGAGAATCGATTAAACGAAATTAATGAAACGTCGGAAAATAATCGTGATTTCAAACGTTAAATTAAATGAAAATGCTGATAGCGAAAATCAGTACGTGTGAATTATAGTAGGATATTCTCGAATATATTTAGCGTTTTTTTATTAATCATTCCTTTCAATTTGGTCATCTTTGATTTATATTGATATCCTGTCCAGAATAAACCTGGATTTACATGCTTGACCGTTTCAAATGCTATCATGCTATCGCGTGCATGTTCGCAATTATTATTTTAATAGCATTTCATGCCATTTGATACGTTAATCGGCGTAATCTTGAATTTTCTAGTGGGTACCGTTGTATGGTTTTTGTTAGGAAATTATTAGATCAACAGATACTACACGTTTGCAGAATAATTGTAATTGTTTAAACTGTATTTCAAGATTACATGAATGTTTTAAATAAATACATAAATTATTAAGTAAATAAAGAACTAAGACCCTTATGGTAATAATTAATCTGGTTAATCTGGTAATAAGTAATCTAGTTAAAGCGTTATCGTTAAAATATAAGGGATATTTTATTTTTCTATAACAATATACCATACTTTGTCGGATGTCATAGATAATAAGAAACACTATCCATTAGTGGTTTATATTTAGTTCCATTTAGAAAAATGTGCAATTACGTGCATGCATCTAAATGTATGTAAATTGTTAGCATAAGATGAAACAAAAAATCATTGAATTGTTTCACTTTTTACAGGATATGCTGTATAAAATAATGATTTATAAAAGTTTATTTATAGAAATTTGTTAATACACAGAATTCAGCTGTCTGATGACTATTTTTGACGAATCAAAATAAGCGAGCCGAAGTCGTTTTGTTATCCTTGGGAAATATCGCGAATTTTGTCGACTTTGTAATTTTGCGGCAGATATAAAGCACGTCATTTCGATGCAAAGTTTCATCGCGTGTAGAAACTGTTATCTTTATTACGATCGTAGCAGCGCGAGAAATCGTACCACAACGATGATTCCGAAGGAAGAGGTACGCTGTTATTTTATTTATCTTGGACGGTCAATGAAATATTCAAATATTTCGTCGGAGTTGAAGTACAATGGAGCTACGAAACAGTACGGTCGCTTATGATTTATGGCTAACCGTACAGAACGATCGACTGGCTGGTAAGTTTGCCCTTCCGAGCATTCAGCTTTGAAAGCTTTATAAGAATGAACCGAATGCTTTATCGTGTCACTTCACTCTAGATATTTTTAGACCAAGTGGTGAAGTAAATTTATCGTTTCCAAAATCTGACCTCTCGTTCTATTAAAGTTCGAAAACAAACGTAATGTAAATTGCAAATAAATTCTGTTACTTCAAATATTAAATTTCTAAAAAATGGTGATAAAGTTATTCCTCGCTTTGTGTTTATAATTTGTGACTTTGTCAAGAATAAAGCTCCTTTTCAATTTTTCAGAGCATCAAATATTAATCAATTTAATTCAAAAGTCGTTTTACTAAGTGCGAATACTAATTGACGAGGTAATACATAATAATTTGAAGCACACAATTTCAATGCGTTTATTGTTAATATATGTGTTATTTCAACATATTTATCACGACTTACATTATTCTCCCTCCGAATTTGCATAATCATCCGCAGTCTAGGAATAAATCCAACTAAAAATAGGAGATCGGTGTCAATTTGGACGCAATTCGGAAGCACAGATAAGTATGAACACCTAACGGGTGGGTCTACGTAACAGTAACCATCGAAATTGCCACGCGTCACGTTCCTTGGGAACGGAACAATTTCTGTTCCCCGTTTCGCGAGTTACCAATCGATAATTAAACAGGAACGAGCAGTCGAACCGTAGCATTCTGTCGCGAGATAGCTCGTCACGGTGTCAGTATCTTGTTCGGAACACGTAAAAGTGTTTCTATACGCGCGGGGCGATAAAATTCTCGAGATTACAAGCTGCACCGACACTTCCTTTCTGCGCCCCCGAGGCGTTCCCTTATCAGCATACTGCGAAGCGGCACAATAAGACGGAAATCTGGTGGAAAGAACGGATACCATGCAACGAGACCGAGCCTCTATCGTGGAAATAAAAGTACCAAGTAACGGCTCGTAGACGTAGCAAGAATAGGAGGTGGGCCCGCCAACGGTTGTAATATGCAATACGCAAACACACCGCCATCCCCTCTCCCTCACTCCCTCACCCCGCCACCGAGCTTGGTGTACTTGGCACGATCGTGTACAACACCGTGAGACGACATTGCCTTTCCGCTCGAGGAGAGACGTCTTCGAATACTCGAAGGCGAATGTATAACGCTTGAAAACAGTCGGCGGCCATGTAAATGTCTCAGCCGGTCGGCCCGTTGTTCTTCCGGTGCGACATTACTTTTCCGCGTAGCCGCGGGATGACATTACCTCGCCTCAGACCTCTTGATGGCCGACATCAATTACGAAGACATTGATAAATTCAACGGCATTGTCGGGCCGGTCTTTGGTTGAGCTGTCGGGACCGCTTCCCGCGCTGTTAAGAGGGTTAACACTTTTGGGGGATGCTAGGCGGCATTAAACCGAACCGATTGAATTCAACCGAGTTACCCCCGATGCTAACTCCAGCGAGTGGAAAGTCGATAACCGAAGAGTTTGGATTCGGTCGGGGGCTTTGTGTGCTCAACGAGTGCAACGCGAGCCTCGTTTTGTTGTCAGATCGTTGGTTAATTGACTCGTGCGCTCTCTTATTATACGTGAATGCAGTTTCGTACCCGTCGCCGACGACGTCGCGTCGCGTTGGCGAATTTTCGGATCCCGTGAATGGTTTCGATCGTCGGGGAATCGATCGAAAAGGCAAAAATGAATATATAAATTGTACGTTTATTTTTCTTCTTTTCTTTTTCAATTTTGTTTTATGACGTATTGGCAAATATTTAGTAATAGTTAGGAAAGTTAGTAAAGCAGTAATAGTAAAGTCAAATATAATAAAGTAGTAATAGGAATAGTAAACCAAGAAAGATTATAGTTACGTTCTTTTTTATTGTAAAACAATAATTACGTTAGTTATTTTGTGGCAACAGCGATAATAGTAAGAAATTGATTGTATCAACAACTCTGAAGACTGGTAACGTATTCTATGCTGTAGGTTTAAAAATTGAGAGCGGAATTGAAAGACCAATATGAAAAGCCTTCGAAGGCATCATTATTTATTTATCAATACATGTATCGTGCCTCGTGGAACGACGAAAGGTACCATGTACATTATTTATAGTAACTGCTGTAGTAAATAAACCGTTAGTAAGAAGTATCATATCAACCACTCGCCGCATGGGGCAAAAGCTTCTAGTTAACGAATTAAATAAAAACATGTCAATCTTTATATTAATATCTCCCTTACCAATTTTTTTTTTTTAATTTGATGGCATCGATGGCGCATACAAAAATTATACCAAATTTCTGTATTTATAGCTCTTTTTATAATGGCAGATTCAAATCCAGATCCGCCATTTTGAACTTTTGAAGTTCGAGTCTAAATTCGTAATTAGCAATCTCAAATATTCCCAAATACCAAGTTTCGTGAAAATCGAGTCACTTTTCACATTTTGTTCCGTCATATTGGATCCACCATTTTGAATTTCTAAACTTTGAGTTCAGATTTGGAATCAACGGACCCAAAAACCCCTCTATACCAAGTTTCATTCAAATCGAGTTACCTTTCGCATTTTGTTCCGCCATATTGGATCCACCATTTTGAATTTCTAAATTTTGAGTTCGGATTTGGAATCAACGGACTCAAAAACCCTTAGATACCAAGTTTCATTCAAATCCAGTTACCTTTCGCATTTTGTTCCGCCATATTGGATCCACCATTTTAAATTTCTAAATTTTGAGTTCGGATTTGGAATCAACGGACTCAAAAACCCTTAGATACCAAGTTTCATTCAAATCGTGTTACCTTTCGCAGTTTGTTCCGCCATATTGGATCCACCATTTTGAATTTCTAAATTTTGAGTTCGGATTCAGAATCAGCATACCCAAAAACCCTTAGATACCAAGTTTCACGAAAATCGCTTCAATAGGTAAATAGATAGAAAAATAAATATATTTGTATTTCTTCCAATGAACTTCGAGGGGTTTTCCCACCCGGAAATACTACAATGTTTACTACATAGTATTTCTTGGAATTGCCACGGCCTTGCAAGGACGTTGCATATGGGTCACTGGTTTAATCATTCATTTGCTTTCATCAATATATTAGAAAACTTCAAACTGTCACATCTCAGAGTAGGATTGTCGGATCCGTTTCAATCAAAACTCAAATTAAAGAGCGAATTTTTTTCTATCTAATAAATATTTACTATGACTGTTAGATATTCTGAAACATTTGTTTATTGTTATTTATTGTTTATTTCTTAAATAAAACTTGCTGTTTTTGAACGATTTTCTTGAAACTTGGTATAAAGGGGTTTTTGGGGTCGCTGATTCCAAATCTGAACTCAAAATTTAGAAATTCAAAATGGCGGATCCAATATGGAGGAACAAAATGCGAAAGGTAACTCGATTTTCATGTAATTTGGTATACAGGGATTTTTTGGTGCTCTGATTCCAAATTTGAACTCAAAATATAGAAATTCATCATTGCAGATCCAATATGGCGGTAATTCATAGTTCTTAGCCAGCGTCTCTTAAACAGGTTTCAAATATACATAACACTACGCTAAAAAGAAACAGTCCAGTAACACAATAAACTAAATTAAAATGCTCCAAAGCTATTTCTTACATTTAAATCATTCTCGCTACTGTTTGTGACGATCTCAAACATGCCATTACTCCTTCGACCGTAGCTATGAACCTAAACGCCGACGCCATAGGCATCGTGACACGCGATGGCTATCCTAAACACGCTTTTCATTTGAATGTTAACAGTCCTTTTTTAACGATTCGCTTTTTCCTCCCCCTCAAGACGATCGAGAAGTTCATCAAGAGAATAACATTGAGGAGCCTTCCACGGACCCCTCGAGGATCGTGTCTAAAATTCCCCCCCGACCGGATAGCGGAAAGGGTTAGCGAGAAAGGAGCGGTAGCCAGTTGATGGCGGGCGCCGTAGGTTTGAATTCGTGGTCGGGAAGGGCGCGAGCGGTGCTAGACAGTAAAGTTCCTTCTTTGTCGGGTTGGGCGCGGTGAATAGCGTGCGGAGGCAGACGGACGGGTTAAATTTGCATGGACGCTTGTCTGCGTTTCCAATTTCACGCATGCACACATCCAGCGGTACCGATAATAAACGGCGCCAGTTTTGGCATAAATCAAGGCCACAAATCCTGGCGCGCCTTCGTCAGTTCGGAGAGCCAGTGCCCCTTCAGGATATATTCGCGACTCGCTCGTACGATCTCTCCCCTATTCTTGTTTTTTTTTTCTCTTCTTCTCCCGTGCCACGTTTCTTTCTCCCTTGCTCTTCATCGACGGACGGATTAATCCAACATGAAGAGCTAAACAAGCAGAAAGTACGCTTACCTGCCGTCGTATCGGCGGGAGAGAGGAAATATCTGTAGAATTTCACTCTCGGCCCGTCCGGTAATCCCCGGTAGGCCGTTTGAACTGGACGTTTGAATGGCGCGGCTTATTAAGATCCATGTTTTTCGTGGCAAGCCGAACGGTACCTGGCCCCCAGGCGAGTTTTCAAATCGCGAGCAAAAGAGCGACAGTCTGTTAGCGTTTGAAGTATTATGCATTGTTAGCCCGGATTACCGATTCCACGGTTTTCGACGATCGGGTGTCGTTCCATTTCTTCTATTCCGCCATTGTCTGCGTAATGTTTTTATTTTATACATATCCTTTTTCGCTTTATTGTTGGTTTTAATTGACGATCCGGCCCCTTAGTGGATTGACACGTTTCCAATTAAACTAGTCTTTTGTTTTTACCGGGAAACCCAAACCGGCAATTAAAGTAGCCGTTTTATTCCGAATGTTTATTTAAGGGATTCGTTCGATTCAAAGCTGGCAGCGGTTTTTATGATGATACAGATGTTTCATCGTGCAATGGGAGGGAACACATTATGGGATATTTTAACCCCTTGCAATCCACTGGCACCGACGGTATAACTAATATACGTCACGAATCGGTTCAAATTTTATTTATAGTAGGCAAAGTTAATTAATTAAATAAATGAATAGAACTTGAATTGGTATTTACAAATGTTTTGTGGTTAATAGAGTACTTATTTTTAAAAAGCATACATTCATGGAGCATAAAATTATTTTGAAGTTGTTAGAGGTTCATATTAAAAAATATTCTTTTAGTGCAAATGCAAATGTTAGATTCAGTGACATGGATTAGGTTTGCGATACGAACATGTGACATCAACTATGGCGTTGTGAGTTCGAGTCTCCCCTTTCCTTCGGGCTTCTCAATTATTTATTCATAGACAGACCAGCTGCAAATCCTATTTAGGGAGGCTTGGAGAACTTGGAGTTCTTTCCTGCTCCTAAATAGCGATCGACATATCGTAAATCTTCGCGCGGTAAGTTTGTGCAGGGCGTATATAAAATTCAGGAACAGCCAAAAACATTCCATTAGTATTTTCACGATCTACTCTCCAGGATCACGTTGAAGAGAGAAATCAGACTTTAAGAATCGGATCTTCCTGGATTACTGGAAGTTGAAACTGCCTGCTGACCTCTGGAAGACTGTCTGAACAAGTTGGGAAACGTTTAGACTCTTGGAAATGGACATCAGAGACAATCTAAAATAACAAATCCACTCCAAATTTATTTGACTTAATTTCCATGAATTTTCTATCACTACTATTAAACACAATTCTTGCATTAATTATGACAATTAAATACGTGATACTGTATTAGATGAAATGAGATCCCTAGGATACTGAAACTCAAGTTTTACACATTAAAAGAATTGACTATTTCGACTCTTAGAAATGAACACCAATGACAATTACAAATTCACTCCAAGTTTGTTCCACTTAGTCTTCGTAAATGTCCTGTCAACTTCATTACTCACTACTCTTGGAACAATGGTAATTTCTACCACATACCTACTTCAACAGTAACACTGTCAATTGATTACATTCAGTAGGGGAACTGTAACATTCTCGTTCGAGCGCAGCTGCTAAGGCAAGGTCAAATACTAAATGATACTTTCGACCACCAATTGCCACTTGAAATCTCGAGCAGTAAAGTTAGCATCTAAAACCTGTCACAAAATCCGTAACAGTTCTCGTAACCAATCGAGGAACTCTTAGAACAACTCTCGTTATTATACGGTGCAGATCAGTGATATAACAGATGATGCAAATACGAATGAGACTTTCGAATTTTCTCATCGATGGATACTTCATGGTTGATGGTATTAGTACTTCGAAGCCTCACTTGTTCCGACACAGTTGTTTCAAGGTACAAGTTGTTTTGCGCAAACATAATACAAAATTAGTGAACAAGATATCATCCATAGTTGCCTCACAAATTATTAATAAATTTTTACTTGATATAGAAGTGAAACTACTTGAAATATTTAAAAGAATTCAAAGTAAAATAATGTGAAAATATAATTGAAATATTATAAAGATAGAAAAAACTCGTTACTAAAAGATTGTTGTCCGACAAAATTGCAACTCAGATTAAATAATTACCCACACTCCTTAACTTTTATATGCATTTTAAATTCATTCGTTTGTCGAATCATAAATGTAAGTGAAAAGTTCCACAAGTCAATGCAATATTTATATCTTTTATACTCATTAATTTCGCATCGTAACTTGCACCCCATTCAGCATTACAAGTGGCATCGACCAAGCAATCAAAATTATTGTACAATGACACACTTGCTTCGCCAGAAACTTTTCAATAAGAAATAATTGCTTCCCTACAACGACCAAGTCTCGATTTTCACGGTTCTCTAAAAGCATCCCGCTCCAATTAACGTATCAAATAACACATAACGAAAAATTCGGTCAGAGAAGAATAACAAAGTTTGTTGCTCTCGCGTCAGATGTACCCCACTTTTCAGCGTGGTCTACGAATTCTCATCTTCCAGTTGATTCTTTCGAAGCGATTCGTTGGTGAATCTGGCAAATTGGAGTCTCGCCGTGAATTCAAGAGGGTTCCCGAAAAATTGAAGTAGCTCTCGCCGCGCAGTAAATCCTTTATTAGAGGAACTTGCGGAGGAGCGGCAACGTTTCTTGACCGAGGTTAAACGAAACAATGGGTGGAAAAGCGCGCGGGAACGTGTTCCGAGGAAAGTTAGAAGAATTTGACGTCATAGGGACCGTTTGGGTAACTCGGTAAATTGTTATGGGGCAACTGCTTCGAGTTCCGACTGCCGTTCTGGAAAAGTGCATCGCGCTCGAGTTTCATGCCGGGGCTCTGTTATCGAGAATATCGAGTTGTAGGAGGGGGTGGTGTGGGGTGGGGGAGAGGGAGGGTGGGGGGCAAGAACGAGAAGAATGGGAGTTAAAATTTTATGAAGCACAGTTTCCAACGACATGCGATATGCCATTGAACTCGAATTGCAATTCGAGATGTTTCTCCGCCGGGTGTACTCATTGCACAACGAAAAGTCTCGACTAAATCCGGATTGCTCGATGTTGAACGCAAATGCTGCGTCACTGCAACCCGTTGGTTTACGTTTGATGAGGCTAGTCTCTTTGCTGAGGATCTAAACAGATTAATTGCGGAGATGAGGCGTTAAAGGAAATAAATTTGAATAGGATTCACGAGCGAGGTTGGAAAAATGAGTACTAAGCCAAATGTTAGATTATGTGGCTTCTAGTGTAGTAGAAATTGACACGAGTGGGGTAGTCAACGTGCTGGACAGTTGCAGCAAGTATTTGGAAATAAGGACCTTCCCTTTTTTAAAAAGAAAAATATAGGCCACTGTTCGACAGTCGTGACACGAACGTTATATAATTCATGACCTTTCGACCCTCTGATTTGAAACATCCTTAAGTGAACTAAAAATGTTTGAATAAATATGAAAACATAACGAATTGTTTTTCAAACCTCATTGGGATACAACCATTAAAATATTTAGATGATTAAAGAGAATATATATAACTCAATCATTAGAAATACAAGATTATTGTATATTATATTAGATAATATACATATTGTATTTTGAATGATCGAAGTATGCATGAACTTTTAATATAAAATATAATATTCATTCTTTTTGGTGCGATTGGCATCCAATAATCAATATGTCAATATGATACATATTCTAAGAATTTTAATTACTTTTACCTCAGAAGCCTGCGCGTACATTCTCCTCGTAACCCGTTGTAAATTGCTCGCTTAAAAGGCGCAAGAACCAATGATTTAAAAATCGTTAAAGGATAAGAGTAATATAGAGCACGTCGTCTGATCGGAAAGAGGATCTGCGAAATGTCAGAGCGAGCGATCTAAAAATATCCGAACCTGAAAGCTAAAAGAAATTAGACATTGTTAGGAGCGTTTCCAAAACGCGGGTCTCATCCCAATCGCCATCTTCCCTCGAATTGATCCCCCGGTAACTAAGTTTGCGCACGGCACGAATACAAAATGCTGGCACGCGATGTTACCGCTTTGAATATTCTAGATATAATGCGATGTGCCACCCTATAACGGGGAAGATGTATCACATGGTTATTTCTTTTAATGTTAATGGTGACAGGGAATTTATTACCAGCACGGCGGCATATTCGGAAGCGGCTGGATCATCATAAAACGTTAATGAGAGGGCACCGTATTGTGCCCATCCATTGATATGGTAACCGCGAAAATTCTGCTTGCCCAGTAAATACCCGGTTTCGAATACACGACGACACCGTACCGAGCGCTGCAAATTTTGTGGGCGTTTCGTAAATGCACACGGAAATTGATTCGAATGTTTATTTAATTGCGCTGTACCGCCGCTGGCAAATGATTGTTCTTTTCTTCCAATTACTAACTACGGGATTGATCGATATTTTACCAGTGACCGCTATGGTGTACTCGCAAAACAATATATAACATCTGTGGCGCCTTTCTAACGCTAAACATTTTGAATAGTCAAATTATAAATATGTGTGTAATTTCTCTATATATAAAATAACTCCTATGAGACGGATATAATATAAATGTTATTAAAATATTGAATGACTGAACTTTAATTGTGTGATTATGTATAAATATATTGTATATAGTATGAATCACCACAAAATGAAGTTTAGTATTAAGTCACTTAATGAAAAATATAATGCCTATAATAATACAGCTTATTACATAATGAAGATGTGCAAAAAGTTGAGGTTGAATAATCTAACTGCATCCTTTTCCTGCAACACTGGAATTGTATGACTTGCGACAGACTAGATTGGCAAATATATACTTCATCACAATCGCTTCCTGTCATACCATTGATAATATAATCCTGCAGTAACCTATAGGTGTTTGATGAAATTTGGAACTAGGTATACAAGTTAGATTAGAGTAATTCAGAGTATATGATGCTTGGTACGATTTACTGTAGTAATCGACTTGTATTTGTGAGCTAGAGTTGAATGGTCGCTGTAATTTGTTGAAATCTTATTCATTTTTGAAACTATACACAAACACCTATCCGAATACTAACAACATCAATAGATGTAATCCACTCATGAACTATTCCATCTTTAGGAATAAAAATGGATGCAACACCGGGGCGAATTAAACAAATAAAATTATTTTCAACACGTCCAGAGTACTTTCTTCCACGAGAGTCACGAGTCATACTTTTTGCACGGACATCGTGCACCTAACCAGAAAAATAACCACTTTCAAGTAAACAAACAAACGAGCAACCTAATCGTTAACTTCCAGTGTCAATTGTTAATAAATCTAGAACCTGTAGGATCGTTATGGAGGAGAGGATAAGTTATGGAAAGGAAGCAATGAAAATCCTATCGCTCGTCTGTCGGGTATCATGGCAGGTTTGTATGACGCTTCTCGCGTGAATTGTCGAGTCAGCCGCGAGCGCAGTCGAGGACAATTAAACCCCTAATTTTCTGGATGTCGTGCGCATAAGGTATTACGGTGATCCAAGTGCGACTGCCTAGCTACTGACGTACACGCCGCAACCTTGGTGGTGGACGACCACGCCGCTGGGAAGTGACAGTAGCTAATTAATTAGTATCAAATGTAACTCCCTCCGCAACAGTATTCTATCCGCCATAACGCTTGCTACAATGCACGACATTTGATACAGTCAGTGATTAAGCGCGTAGACGGAAAATCCAAATCGGTTTCCAGTTGGCGTTCATGCGAATTCAATTCCAAATTCACTGGGGAAGTCTTGAGATACTTTCGTGGGGGGGTGTTACTTTCAAAGTTATATAATGTGCTAGTATGTTCGCAAGCATGATTCACAGTGGAGGTTTGAAGGAAGTAATTTTAGGATTCCATTTATTTATATTAAGATCTTTATAGAATTTCTGTTCAAATTGGATTATTTATACAATTGAATTTGCTTATAAGTTATATTCTTTGTAAAAAATTCTATTGTACTGTAAAAGATATTTTGTAGTCTTCTTTCAGTAATAGAGACTGTTATTGTTTAATGAATATTGAACTAATATTTTTGCAAATGTGAATTTCCATCTGCATTGAGAAAAGATAGTAGATATTATAGGAAAACCTCAGTCGGACCATGGATATTATATTAATGTTTGATGATTCAGCATTTTACTTTCTGAAGCTGTCTTCTTTGCCAAAGAGACTTCACAATGTATTATGTTTTGTCTTATACTTTAGCATTGTCTGCAGAAGTAATTTTGTAGATGAAAGAAGCATCTATTCAAGCTAGAAAAATTAAATAAAACTAGAGTGTCTCTAGAGGTCTCAAAGTATTAAAGAAAGTAATATGTGAACAAGTAGATGTTGGCACGGGGTTCGAGATTATCTTCATAAATTGTTTCGATAAACAGAAAACCCTGCCTCGTACAAATTAGAACACAACGGACAGAATACAACGACTTTTGTTACATTTAATCCCTTTTTTAATTTTATATATCTACATATATGTCTACATTATCAGTTGTGGGTTTTGTATTCGTTTTTGTTGATTTCCTCTTTTATATTATTTTTATTCGCACGATTCATCGCAGCGTTTACTTTAGGTATGTTATTTATGTATGTTTTAATTATTCATTCTGTTGTTGTATGCTTCTATTTCTTAGAATGTATATATGTAGAAATGTTACTTTCACTTGACAGTTTTCCATTTGATAAATATGCATAAAAAGATTCTCTCGTTTACCCCAGACTTCCTTTTGAGTTCATTTATTTGGTATTGCATCGATTTAGAAGCCAGTTACGACCACTGTGATTTATATTTATGCAGTGTTTTGTATCTTTGTACCTCATTTAATAGATTGTGCCAATAATTTTACACATTAATGTTCTTTTGCTTTACTGAGTACATAATTGAAAGTTACTGTATTCTTCTTTTGAAATTAAATTTGATATTATCTTCTTCATATTCGTATTTTACATTTATTTTCATTTTAGGAAACTTACGTATCAGTTTTATTTTAGACATCATATTATTTAAGGTGCAGAACGACTTGTAAATTTTAATTTCCAAAAAATCACTTTTACTTTACATCATAAATATTTAAAAATTTAATACATAACACGGCAACAGAAATTATTCCTTATTTCTCTTTAAAATTAATCTCGAATAATAAACAATTCCTGAAACGATTAATACCCGCCGAATAATTTCCAAGTCTTCCAATTCAGATTTAATTGCGATAACGATATTGGATTCGCTACGAAACACGAAAAGTGAAACGTTTCAATTGTTCAGTTTTAAGGTTTCAAGCTCGGGTCGTTTCACTGAATTCGAAAGAACGCCGAAGCTATTTACGCGCGTGGAATGTTGACCCGTGACACGCAACATGCGCAAATTTAAGACGGGACACTATAATTAGTCTAGCCGTGAGAATGAGAGGTTTCGGACTGCTGGTTAAACAGGCTATTAGCAGCAGCTGTTACGTGACATCCGTGCGTCTTGGACACTGTTCGATATCACAAGTTACAGGGGCTCCAAAAAGTTTCCCGTACACCATGCTTCATAAACTTTTACACGGTGTATTAAAGAAACATTGTGTGATGTCTTGTTTAACCATGGTTCGTTGAAAGAAAGAACACATGGCGGATACATTAATAAAATGAAAATTGAATTACTCTTTATTACTATTCGTTACTAGTGAAACATGAAATAAACTATCGATAAGAAATATTCCCTAATGTAATCCAAACAAATTTCAAAAACACAAGTAATGTTAATTATTAGATTCGTAACAGTTTACATACCTACTCCAATTGATAAAGCGTCGAGATACTTTTAATTCAGGGTTGTTTATCTTCCACCCCTATTTCGCTTCCTTTTAAGTTCCATTTCAACTTCTCGATCGCTTCTTCGGTTTTCCTTTGTATCGCGTGCATCTCCAGAGGCACCAACGAGTTGTCTGATTAACTTGGCATGAAATTATCCAGCGACTTTGAACGCCATCTACCAAACAGCCGAACCCCTTCCAACTTTGTGCCGCATTGTAACAGTTTCACACTCTAATAGCCCAACTATTCATTCACTCAGCCGTTTGGCTGGGTTAGGGCATACCGTAGCGGTTGGTTGTCCGGTGCAAGGCACTGCAGTTGCAGCTACAATTCCCGCGTGCATCGGGAAGGAGCAGGCTGAGAGACAGAAACGTGCACGTTTCTCAGTGTACGTATGGCCCCGCGGCTCTCGCGTGCGGTAATAGCGGTGAATACGGTGTACCAGTCAAACGCATACCGTATTGATTTTAATACTATGCCAGAACGGTACAGGAGACCAGGAAACGCGAAGAACAGGCAAAAACTGCGCTGGACGATCGCCCAGTGTGACGAGTTGAAGCGTAAACAAGCGTACTTCTTTTTATTTCTATTTAAGGGAGGCGGAAAAGGAATTTTTTACTGCAAAAATAGCAGAGTTGTGGAAATTTCATGAATTTTTTTGTAGTTTATTTTTTAATCGTATATGATAGCATTTTATATGGTATCGATTAAACCTATCTTGCTTTTTAGAGTTACTCGTTAAAATATTTACCGTTAATAGATAAACTTCTTGTATATTGTTTGATGTTTCTAGATGCAAGGAAAGGATATGGAACGTTTAAATTGAAACTGTTTTGCATTAGTCTTAGAATTGTTTATGAAATCTACACGAGACGAACAATACTATTCTCCCTCTGACTATCTTAAAATAACAATTAATTTAAATTTGTCATACTTGCCTTTGTATGAAGACGCATACGTTGTATAGTTTATATTTGAATTATAAATATTCCATGTTTTATCGTATTGCAATTTCTATAAAGTTATGTTTAATATTCCTTGCACTATAGAATACTATAGATTACAAAAATCTCCATGATGATCGATGTAAGTTTCCATTGTAAATATTATGTGTAAATGATTTTCTTCAGATGCTTTATTCCTGGTTGCACTAGACTCTTTATTATTTTGGTCACTAAGCATGGTTTCACTTATTTATCTGGCAACTATGTTGTCCGAGTTAATTCGGGCGCGATCATTGCGTGTTTAGCATACTGTAAGGTCATTGAAACCAGGGCTGGCACTATTCGAATAATTTAATGTTTGAATATTTTGATACTCTAATATTTGATAAGACTTCCAATGTTACGAATGAATTTCATACATATTTAAGCATTCGAATGTCATGATTCAATCTTTGTATGTTTGCGTAGGCAGTTACTGTTGATGTGAGAATTATATTAAATATTGTGCTTTTTCTAAGGTGATGCATTATGAGGTCACTACTACACATATTTTCTTATTGTATTGATTTCAAATATACTTATATATAATTATAATGCAATATAATATAATGTAATATAACTCAATACAATAGAATATAATTTCACTGCTTTCTATGTAAGATTGAAGACCACTACTGAATTCTATATCGATTAAACGCCACCATCAATTCAAAGTTCTACCACTCAGGTTTTTAATAACAATCTCTCGAAAGCTAATTGCAAGGGTCAGTAACCCTTTCCCCTCCATACTTCAAGCTTATCCACCAAATTGACAAGCTTGTCACCAATATCCCCAATACACAACTACAAAAATATCACGTCGTAAACGATAAAAGAAAAAAACCTCAAAAAGACATTTCCATTCAAACATAGACAGATTACGCGAAAGAAAGAATTCCCACAATTCGCTCAGAAAGGAAACGTAAGCAACGCTTAGTTCACTGTTGCTCTATCACGGTATAGACGAGTGAACAGTCTACCGTTTCAACGTTCGAAGCGAAACGGTCATTTTGCGTTCGTGTTGCATCCATCGAAGGGTGCTCGAGGGTGTGAGAACCGACTACAGGAGGACGCCACAAAGGCGCACTGAAGGATGCCGATATGTTCCCGAACACGGGGAGGGAGATGACGCTTTTACAACATCCATAAACGCCTCGTGTCGGCGAGACTGCGAGAAGGCACCTGTGGCTGATGCACGACGCGACCCTGCCGCAATGTCTGTCGCTTTGCGTACGCCACCGACGCGTTAAGGATCTATGGAAATTTTCTTGGCTCGTGCGGTGGCTCGGCCATTGGCCTCCCCGCAGCGTAGGAAAATGTTACGTATTCGCAACACGGTGTTGAGGATACGAGGAAGGTGTTTTAACTCGATTGCCGATGTTATCCGGAAAGTGGGCTGGGTCGATTTTCACGGGACATCGCGAGAGAGCTAACCGTCATGTTGTTAAAATTGCATCTAGGCGTATAATTGCACGCTTCGACTACGTTAATTATACGTGGTCGAATTTCTCCTTTCGAATATTTTAATATACAGGGGGAACAATCTTCCAAACAGACATCCATTTCTTACAAACGTTACAATGTTACCCCTTTAAGGACAACTTAAAGGACACCAGTAATAGAGGTGGTTTTTGAAATTACTCATGAAGAAACTATATTGTTGTTGAACTTTTATTATGGTTTATTGAACACATAAACAAACAAACACCGGGTCCGTAATGATTATTAACATGCCGATATAGTGTTCGATGGAAATGTTGAAAATCGATTTCTCGAAAACAAAGGTTGTAAAAACAGATATGAAAAAAGTTTATTATATATTTTATATTCACTTTTTCTAAATCCACACAAAGTGTTCTCAGGAGTGCATGCTCAAAGAAAATGTAACAATGCACCAATGGATCCTTTGCTGAAAATTACCAAACTGTTTCCTTATCGTACCGTTTCCGTATGTAGGGTAACGAGTTGCCAGGAAGTACAATGGCGGCCGTGGGGGTGTACGTCGCGATCGACATTAATCTGATTTGCTGCGGGGGAAGTTGAAGTTGGCGAATCTAATGAGAATTAATCGAGTCGTAGTATCGGACGATTGATGGAGGCTAGGACACAATATAGACGGCTGTTGAGCGCTCTAACTTCTAATGTTCACCCGGTTGAGGACGTGAACGATGGTTGAAACGCAATTTCTGACCCTGGGAAATTTATAGCGGGACGCGAAGAATTCGCTAATAGGGATTTAGCCTGAATGTTTCGAGTCGTGTCCGGAATATAATTAACGGTGGAAACTCGAGTCGGATGGTGCACTCCACGTTTGTAACAGCTCATTGAGTATGCGGACTGTTTTGTCCCATTTTCCAACCTACCTGTTACGATTTAGTAGTTAGGGGTGGACATTTTTTCCCCGACGTTAATTTGTTTTTTTCCGTCTCTCTGGCTTTTTATTTTCTTTTTTTTTTTCATTCCCCATGCGTAACAACGGCATAGCGGCGACGGTGGAAATATTTTTGCCGGAAAAACGCTCGTACAAAATGCAATTACTTGCGCCGCTTTTTTGATTCGTACGGTTTAATCGCTTCGTCGTACAATTTTGTGCTCTTTCCGACGGTATTTTTGTGTACAAAGTATGAACGCCTTTGTTCGCGTGATATAGCGGAGCCACCGACGCTCGACGAAGCATTGTTTTAATCAAGTGAATCAATTTCAATGACCATTTGTTTAGGCGTTGTACATTTTACGAAAAGCTGAAAAAAAGAGTTATGCGCCTAACTGTAGTCTTTCGTTCGTTTCGCCCGTTTATGTTTACTCGTTTTGGGGAATTTTTGTTGTCCGCTCACGGTTACATGGTGAAGTTTGACAGCTGAGACTTGGAATTCTATTTAGTCGTGTCTGTATAATTAATTACGAGTTTTGATTGTTTTGTATTTTTAAGCAGTAGTCCAAACGTTTATATTGTGAACGATAGGTATATAGGTGGTCCTTTAGGTATAATGAATGTATTACATAAACCTTAAAAATTGAAAGGTATCAAAGATGTTGATGTAACGTAAGAATTATAAAAATAAAAATAATGTAATACCTACTCCTCTTATATTTTAATATATTTAAGTAATATAAGTATTATTGCATGAGGAGTAACTTACATGTAGTGGCGATACATAAGAAATTATGGTGTACATGTACTGATATTTTTTTCTCACGGGCTCCACAACTTTGTATTCCGCGAAGGAAAAGGAGCTCACTCGGAGGCGTATTAGGTCAGACGTTATAGTCAGCCGTCACATACTACTTACGTGTGGTATTATATTTCCCCCAACCTGAGACTATTCTTTCTTCCTTCCTGCAGTAAATACTTTTCATTACTGTCATATATATATAACAGATACACTTCAGTTCCCCCTTTGTTACTAATCATGTTCTTATCGTCCTCTTGTTTTCCAAATAATTTCCAATCATGTTTTCTTTCAGTAATCATTACATTCTTGTTGTTTCATTAAATTATAATTTTGTATGAGGTATACAAAATTGGGCTTATTTCATTCGGACTTTCATAGTGCGAAACAATCTCACTACAGTCGACTTAAAGAGGAATATAGAAAACTTTCGTTCTGAATACTATGTACGTTTGTTAGCAACAAGATTCATAAAATAAAACTATTTCTAGCGAATGTACATAAAATCGTAAATTTATGTAAAATGGACCGAAGGAAAGTGACACATTGAATATAAATTTTAATTATCATATTTAAATGTCTTTTACTTATAAACAATCTCGGAACAAGTGGCAATCTATATCTGTATAGGATTAATGATTGATGGAAAACAAAGAGTAATATAGACGAAGGAACTATTATATTTAACTGAGAAATTTCTGGGATAATTAGTTAACCAAAGATAAAAGTTATTCATGTTTCCAGGCCAATATCATATTTACTCAATAAATATAAACATTACACCCAGTAGAAACGGTCGAACTATCGCGTAGAAATACCAACAAATTAAATCCGTTACATCATAGTACCATTTCGATGGATCGAGTGCAAACAAACAAGAGCACGTATATTTGTTATATATAATCGATACTGAATCACGTGTTTGATTCACACGTGTCCCATGCAACTGTAGCTTTTATTACTTTTGTCTCTGGCAAAGCGTAATATACGGGTTACATATTTGTAAACGATTTAACATCACCTAAGTAACATTTTGCAGAAACTAAAGCACGATGTTAAAATAATTGCGAATTATTTCACAATTGAATTGTGATAGAAGGAAACGCCACACACGAACGCCGCGATAAACTTCGAACGTAATTGATTGTAGCGATGACGATTAACGTTTTCAAACTACTACACGCATACAACGTATTAAAATTGATAGTGGCATCGAACCATGTGTCCAGTTTCTGCGCATGGCGGCAGGACTCCATGCGATAGGGAAGCTTGATCAAATAACGTACCGAACATTTTCCGTACATGTCCGAACAATGGTGCAGTTTAACTGGCAGCGTATGAATCCAACCGAACTCGGCACGTTGCGATGAGTACGCGATAAAACCAATGTCGACAACGTGTTTACAGTTTTATGGGGTGTTGGCTAAATGCAACGCGGTTTACAGGACCTTAATAACTCTCGCGTGATACGGGAATAGAAATACGCCGGAGATTTACCGGTGTGCAAGTATTCCGTTCCCTATAAACGGCGTTAGCGCGCGATCCAGAAATTTACATTTATTGGGTTTAATTGAATCGTTTATTGTTCGAAGCGTTTGGAAAGTACAGTTATTAGAGTAACGTTGCGAGAAAACTTTGAAACTGTTTTCTTAGCATAAGTGACTCGTTGTTCGAAGAAGAACGTCGTTTTTGGGGGATGAACGAAATAGTCATAATCAAAATTCGAGAATTCTTTTTCAAGATTTAATTGTAATTGTATATTTTGATTCAAAACATAACATGATTTTACAGAACAGATATTAAACTTGACACACGAATTTTTTTTGTTAGGATATACTTAAATTGGTCAAGCTACAACAAATTTTAAAGATTTTTTTTAGGGGGTTCCTGTACCATACACCAAACAAATTATTTTGTTAGTAGACAACACCTACTTAATGGATGAAGGAATCTTTTTGTAAATGAAATTATTTTGTTCGAAGACGACAACATCTACTTAGTGGATGAAGGATTTTTTTTAAATGAAACCTTGTCATTCTATTAAGAATAGACGATGAAAGTTGTAAAACGAAATGGTTCTTTATCAATAAATAAATTTAAAAATTGAAATGAAATTTATATTCGTAATTATCGAATACACTTTACCATTTAAAATAGAGTATCGTGCAATTGGTAATGCATGGGAAAATGTGATGATTCTATATAAGAAAATGAATGAGAAATATTGTTCACTTTTAAAAAGTTATGTTAAAGAAAATATAGTATAAAGGTTACTGGTGTTCGTCTGCGATTGTGAACGACTTGGCTGGTACGTCTGACTATTACTCGCTATTTCTACTTAAGTTGATACCTATAGGCATTGACGTATCACCATGGAGTGTAAAGAAATAAATCGCTAGAGTTGCTATTTCCCTTAAGTCAAAAGGGACAACAAGAGCTTTCAGTTTTCTCTGCTTGACGCTAAGACTTATTTCCGCGACCAAAGTGTAACAGGAAAATATATAAATATACCTTACCTTAAGCTTACTCCGAGCTATTAAATTTAAGCAGCTTCCAGCATGGTCGGAAAGCTATGACACTAATAATAGGATGTACTCGCCTCCTGCACTTTAATCAACTTAAACTCGAATTTAGATGCACTGTTATTAACGTCCGTTGACCAAGAAAAATTTGTGTCACGCTTAAGTCTTAACGTGCTCGTTACTGAATTATCAACGAATTGCATTTAATTCCGTCGTTTTGACGAAGAAAAGATTTTCGTAGAATCTTAAAAATTTGGAAAGACTTTCGTTTGATCTTATGATTGAAGGAGGTAACAATGTTTTATGTATAAATTACATAACATACAACTTGAATATTATAATTTACTGATGAAACATGTAAGAATATTTTTTACAGAAATCAATAAAAAACTTTTCTCTAACTTTTAATTTATATTATGATTGCAGGATCCAGTTCGTCAACAACATCAAGGATTTTTTTCGAAACCGTGATTTGAATTGTGCACTCCACGGGTGAGTTTATAACTAACTATTTAGATAAAAAAGAATGCACACGAACACAGGAGAAGTTTTTTATAATGTGTTCAGTTGCATTTTCTATTTTCAATTAAATTATCACATCGTTTCTTTTTTATTTAAAATTTCTTGTGTCACTGATTTGTCAACATTTGCTTGCCTACGTCTTTTAATGCATGTTTGCACGATGCAATGATGTACACAATATTTTCTTCAGCCAGCGACGTCACGGTTTATCTCTGACAATGAGTTTGGTAAACATAGGCAGGCGGATGGATGCTCATGTTAGCTCCTTACAACAGCTGATACGTTCTGTTGATCGATAGAATAGGATGCAGAAAAGATTTTTCTTTTCCGTCTATCAGAGAAATACCTTAAAATTGCTATAAATCAACAATGTGTTTTTCACAATGACGATACGATAATAAATAGTAACTAATTAAAAGTCGTGCTACGTTTTGTTAAGAGATAACTTGCTAAGATAAGAGCTTTTTAACTATCACTTTTTTATCCTGGCTTTTATTTTTATAAACTAAAATCGACCAAAACCAGTGGTCGAAACGTGTATTATTCCTAGCAATTATGTTTCAAGCGACCGCGCCACGAAACGTCGAGGAAAATGTATTTCTGGATTACTCCAAAAACCAATTAAGATTACGTCTACTTTGTTATTAAATTATTCGAGTAGTCCTCGACTTCCAGTATAAGGTCGTCGGAAACAGGGTTAAGGTTAGAGCCGAGAGTTAGCGTAGAAAAGCAGAAACTGAAAGTGCGAAAACATCGTCGCTGTTTTACACCCAACCACTTGGGTATAATCAAGTAGCGGAAAAGTTGAGCGTAGCGAGCTAAAAGTGCTGCTTAAAATTCAAACGTGAAGCATACGTACACGGAGGGAGCAGCGTCCACTGATTCGTGAGCGATGATCAGGGAAACGACAGAAGAGTTTAGGGATATAAAGGGGAGCTTATGTTTCGTGGTATATGGCTGCGCGCGACAGTAAACGCTTTATTACTGCATCAAAGGAAGCGTTCACGAAAACTAGTCACGCTCGTGATATTTCACACATCCTAACGCATTAATATCGTATAAAATCTTCTGTTTATATCCGTTCATAACTGCCATTTATTTCTATAATATCCAGCGTGCGTATTCGCATTTAATGAACAGGTAGTAGTTTAATTATCTGAACGGCTCCAGAGTAAAATGAGATGTCAGTTGGGAACGTGTTTATTCATTTTTACTGTCTCGTGGGATGGGATTTATAGACTTTTGCACAAATTAATTAAAATATATGTATTATTACTCGTTCGAAACTAGACCCTAAGAAAGTATATTTTTGGAAATACGGTAGAGTAGTGGAAATTGTGTTTGGAAAATGTCAGTCTTGTAGAAAGAGGTCCAAATAAGTACTGATATTTTTCTTATCAGGAAACGATGGGTATCTTCATGTTTATTTGACACTGTCAAAAAGTAATCAGCATTTCAATCCTAATAAGAATATTCTTCGACTAGATGGAAGATATTCTTCGTCTTGGATAGATGATAAAAATATTCTTTCAAATATTGATGAACACACAAATTAATAATTTTAGAATTTGTGTTTTGAAATCCTCCCTAATGTCGAAGATATTTACAATTATAATAAATTATAGTAAAAGTTCGCAAAGTTCTTCATCTAATTTTTAATCAACGAAACACTAACGCAAACGTGACAAGCGACATCGTGTGACGAACGAAGACAAACCGGTGACAGATTGAAACTTTTTACGGCGAATTTAACTGTAGGGGGGAATAAGACTGAGAGAATTGCGATGGGCAGGGCGGAGATAGAGTATTGGATTACGATAGAATGATTGCACTCTTAATTAAAAGAGGCGGAACAACCCCTCTCGCGTTTCCGCCAAACGGATTAACTTACTAAATCCGAGTTATGGTCCTATTGTCAGACGGCTTCATAAAGCAGGTGTGTGTTACTTGGCATTAATACGCCAGTTAAATCAGTTCGCGTCGGTCTCAAATATTCACGTCTCCTGCTCGTCATTCGCTGAATACTCGTCATTCAAACCTGGTAAGAGGGCGTGAGCGTCAGCTATGCTGGAAACCTAATTTCGCGCGCGACGGTAAGTCTTCGTACGCATAACTTGAATTAATACCAACAGAGTATTATTGTCTTGATACCCTTATTTATATTCATCTCTTGGGGGACAGAAGTTGCGGAACGCGAAATGAAAGGACAGAACCCTTTCTTCGTTGTTGCCGCGAACAGCGTATGAGTTTTGGCCGAGTAACTGCAGAGGGACAACAGTTTTGGAGTTGAGTACTCTGTTATCTTATTTTCGTCCACGAATGTCGTGTACGGAATTGTGGTCGACGGTGCTGAAAATTCTAATACGCTTTGAGCATGGTCGCTAATTAATGACAAAGGCTCTGATGAAAATTAGGGTGAAGTAGCTGAAATAAATCACAAGTCATTAGAGACGTTTGACTTTCTATTCTCATAGAAGATAGTATTTGTTGTAAAATATTGTGCATAGATACTGTTTTAGAATGATCAATTTTGACGGAAATTTAAATCAACGTGAGTATTTCCTTCATTTTAAATTGTTATTACTCATACTATATTAAAATTAAAATCATAATTCATATTATATTATAATATTTATAGTATTTCTTTTCTCTCGTAGTTTCAATTGGAAAGCTTAGTAAATAATGAACATATGACACAGAGAGGTCAAACAATATAAATTTAAGAGCAGTAGTAGGTGTCCAATTTGCCAACTAACTCAATTGATAACTAAAATAATTACAATATTACGTATAAAAGAATTTCTCGAGAAAACCATTCTCCCTCAAATATACATATTTTCCTGGAAATTCGTATTATTGTAGTACATGCCTACACATCGATTCTGTAGCTATAAAGTAGTAAAAGCTAGTTCGATAATCAATAAGAATATGCGCCAAATTCCAGGATGATCCGGCTTATGTTTTTTTTTTTATTTTTTTTTTTTAAAGTTCTCAAATATTGTGCTCTTTTCGAGGCCCGAGGTAGAGCCGCCATGCAAAACAAACATGCTCAAAAAGTTCTTAAAAATTAAACGTTAAAAGAGAATAATACAATCTAACTTTGAACTTCCATAAACATAGTGCTAAAAACACATTCTCGGCACACCTGTTTACAGCAGTTTTCCTCGTTTAAATAACGTACTGAAACAAAATTTATTTTCCAAACTCCGTGAAGATAATGCAATAAAATCGAGCTCCTTCTTCCAAAGAAAACCTTTCCAGAAGCTTTGAAAATCACTTTTCTAAAGTGAGAAGGCCTCTTAAAGTTCAATCGCCCTAACTGCGATTTTTCTGGGCCCTCAGAGCGTAATTCTCTTTCACACCCGTTACACAAACGTCGTAAAGTTCCTATCGAACGGAGCGGAATTTTTCAGCGTTCCCAGTCAAACCAGTTTCGCAAACGGGCGCGTCCTCGCGTTTCGGATAAAATTACACCACCGAAGTTGGGCAAGTATCTCGCCCAGGGTGGTGTGTTTCATCAACGATAGCAATTAACGGGCACCGTTCGGGCGTCTATGGTTTAACGGGTGTGCAAGGAAAAAAACTCCGAAAGAAGAACGTGAAACTGTAAAGGTTGTCAGGCCGTGGCGAAGTTGCCGCTATCAGCGAAAAGGGGTAAACGCTTCAGCCCAGTTGGCTAACGCGCCGAGAGAAATCGATGGTTAATGGACAAAGTTGACACCGTTGCAACATCCCGAAACTGCTTCGGGAAACTACCGACATTCGTTTCACTTAGGCTGCTTTGCTCGGTTCCTCATCCCCCCACCCCAACCACTGGTTTCCGCGTTTCTCTGTATTATCCGATACCTTCGCCAGCTCATTCGTTCAACTGTCGACTTTTGGTGGCGCCGTCGTTGAACGGGGAAGAATGAAGTGGAGGGTCTAGAGTCTTATAGATTTCTTTGGTAGTGTTTAATGGGTATTGAATCACGAGCACTCGTATCGTGATCGTGAATTTCTGTAATTGACAACCAGGAAGCGAACCAAATTTATGTGTGATCGAAGCATCAAAGATTAAACTTTGTTAGGTACTGTGAGGGAATGAATTGTTGGAGGGAGTGTTACCAGATGAATTTCCTTTTTCCTTTTTTTATTTTAGGAAATCTTATTGTAATTGTTCTTATAATGCATAATCTGGTTACGACTTTAAAACTACATTTGATAAGTTGACTAGTTTATTTATCTGTTTCTTTTTGTTACAATAAGTTTGAATTGAAACCTGGTCAAAAAGATACTCATTATCGTTGATAAATTAAACAGTTCGAAAATAAGTAAATTAAATAAACGTTTCTCTCATTAGCTAAATAAGGAGTGCTTCTTATACATAAAATAAAATATTCCTACTTTTAATGATCATCTAACGTGGCCTTACGACCTTATGATGGTTGCCGATGGCTTACATCTACTCGTAACAGGACACATTGACAGAAATGACAGATTATCTAAGAAAATCGCTCGATTCGTGCGGTCCGCAGTGTTCGTCGAAGCGAATTGATCGACCGGGAATTTCGGGACACCCTGTTTCGTTCTCTGGTCGTAGCTTTAAATTGACGATTTGAAGACGGGGCTGGGGGGCGATCGTGAAAAGGGCGGACACAGAGGAAAGCAATCAAGAGTCAGTAAAATTTCGGGAAACGGACCCCTAACGACAAACCAATCTTGATGAGTAAAACGGTTTCAACCATCATCAAGGCCGTTAGATTAACGTCCTCGGACCTGGGACTTCATATTACGTTTCCGGGGTTGTTTGTTTCCTCCCGCGACTCTCGTTTCCGACGATGCACGGCTTGTTGCACAGTTTTCGCGTGGCGATTTGTCGCAGCTAAATGCAATTGTCCCCTTATTTCTTCGATAATTGCGAAATCGGTTGATGAAACTGGCTGTACAGAAACACGAATTACCCTCCTCGATTCCGCTGGCCGGTCTGGCTGTTCCACGTACACAACAGCGAAAGGCTAAAAAGGGAAAATTATTAATCGTTCGCCGGACCTGTATGGAATGCTGAATGAATAGGCATAGGGACGACCACTGTTAGATTGAAAACCGAAGATAAATCAACCCCCTTTCGTTTAATGTCAAGCACCGTGCTCTGGGGTTTTTGTAGCTATCGCAGAATAGGGAATACATGTTGTTATGGTACACGTAAACCAAGAGTTTTGTCCAATGCTGTAGTCGTTGTTCGTTGAATAAATTTCTTTAGTGAACGTTGATCGAGTTCTTTTTTCAAATGACTGTATGAACAAAGTAGAGATATACTGGGTTCACATTTAATAGTCTGTTGAAGACATTGTTCATTAGTTAAGGATGTTTTAATGTATAGGATATGATATTTATAGAATGCTTTATTCATTATTCATTACAGTATTTAAGTTCCATTTCAATGATGAATTCATATTTTTGAAGTTCTGAATTTTGCATAAAATTTCTATCTATTTCTATATTCTATCATGTTGTGATTTTACTTTAGTCAGTACCATTCAATTCAAGTAAATTTTTTAAAAACTTACATGTAATTATAATATTTGTACACGCCAAAGACGACTAAAACTCAAGAGATAATAAATAGAAATATTTAAATTAAATTAGAGCTTATTTATAAGATTGCAAAGTTTCGTTCTATAATTCTAATACTTGCAAGTCTTTCAATAATGACATAGTTTCAGAGTATTCTCATCTAGTATTTTGGGTTCACGAATCAATGAAACAGTGCCAATTTTAATTTTCCTTATATTCGTCTGCTAATGTTATTTCATTTAAAGAGAAAGTTGAGTACTGTAAAAACACACCGAGTACGAGTATCGTTAAATACTCTATTTCTCGTGGACACCGAAGTCGTTCTTCGCGATTGCGTTAAAAATTATCATGTTCTCCCCCGGTTTCTTTTTAAATAATATAAACTACTGCCCCACTTTTCTTGCAGAGCTTAACGAAGCAGTCGTGCGTCTTAGCTCGTTAAACCAGGACGGGTGTAACTGTATCAGTGAATTTTTTTAATTCTCCGCTTTAATAGGTTTAACGAACTAGCGAGAGAAGAGTCGTTTCGAGATATTTCGTTTAAAAATAGACTCGTTCCGGTGTAATTGAGCAATCAGTTTTAATCAATCTCACGTGGAATCGAGGTCTTGCATCTCGGACGAGTCTCGCGTGATAGGAGGGGACGGGTATGACGTAAAATTAAATAAGGTTTACCTGAATCACCGTGAAGCGATTGTATCGCGTCCGTGGCGAGCTGGGTATCCACTTTTTTCCTCTCTGGACACTTACCCGGGCGAGTGTGTAATTCTGGCCGAAGGGAAATTTGCATTTTTCCGCATATGAACGCTTCTTATCTCGCGATGGTTGCTGGTTGCTCCGACGGGCTTCTCCGCGTACTTTGCGCGGTTCTTTTCTGGATCAACATAATCGTTTCTCCTACTTTCCTGCTTTAATTCCCGCTTCAGATGCATTCGAAGGAAAAAGGCTCGCCACTGTAACGCTTTTCTATGAATAACGATTGAGAGGTTTGCTCGGTAGGTCGAAATAAAAGCTAAAATCGTTTGTGTTCCTTTAAGCATAATGTTCATTACTGGAATTTGTTAAATTGCGACGAAATTGTATGATACGAAAGAAAGAGATAAAATATCTCTAACTTATAGTCAGCAAATTATTAATGACAATGAAAGTAGAACAAGATTTTTCCATTTTAAATGTTAGCTAACGCGTGTGTCTCTAACATTTTAAAGATGGCAGCATTACACAGTAACTCAGTCGCTGTTAAAATATTTTCCATTCTTTAGCAAGTCCACAATTATCACGTTTCCTTATCACCACCTACATCATTTGTATATCATTTTTAAAAGAGTACTTTTGATCATGAAGGATAGAAATTATATGGCTGGAAACGTTCAGATAATAGACTTTCTGCTCGAAGAGCCAGAAATGGCTCCAGTCTACTTCTCGTTAAGGTCTAGACGTTCATTCGCCTTTAAGGAAAGATTTGGTACGCGTTGCAGACGTTAGTAGATCTTTCACAACGTTTCAAACGACTCTCCACGACGGGGCATCATTTTCTGAGACATTTCGATTGATCAAGTTAATCGAAGAACGTAAACTTTCCGCTCGTGGTTAGCTTTGATGTCTGGGTGGATGAATTGATTCATCGCGGCGAGAAACTTGTAGGAAACTTGTTTACAACGTTGATCAAACATGCACAAAGGTTGAACGGTCTGAGTGCATCGGTTGCCTGGACAATAATAGAAGGTGCAGTATGTAGGAAGTCTAGTCCTTTTTCAGTTACAAGCCTTTGCAGATTCTCACCATACGACCTGTATACAACATGTTTCTCCGCTCGTATATAATTCTACGGGGAAAGATACGAAAGTATTTTTAAAATAAAAGTATATGTGTGTGCTATAGAGTGATTGAATAATCGTAAAATAAACAGGAGGGGGATGGTTGTTCGTGTAAAAATATATGGAATAATATTTACCATAGAATAATATTTTGCACGATTTCTCGAGAAAAACGTTTAAAAATCGTTGGTATGTACTTGCATCTGTTTAATTATATAATTAAATTATATATTATAATGTAATATTTGTGTCACGAATCATCGAGGTACTTTTTGGTACCTTTTTTTTAAAGTTCATTTAAAGTTAGTTAACCCAATATATCAAAAATCAAAATAAATTCTTATTATTACATTCAAATTGCACATCTATTTTAAAGGTACTTCAATATTAAAATTATCCTACAAAAATGAAACTAAAAATAAATATTTTGCCACGTGATTGAAACTAATGCATAGATTTTTTCCCAAAGTTCACTTTTTACTTTCAACAATATATTGAACAAGAGTTATTGGAATTATTGTAAACTACATTCTCTCACTAGTACTTTACAACATAAAAATTTGTCCATCTTGTACTTCGAATTTTTCGTTTTTCTCGTTTAAGCGTCTCACTCTCGTAACAATATCTATCGTCGGGCGCGATATTGAAATTTGGATATCGCCCACGTTGCAGCAACTTCTTCCCAGGGAGCGGCAAAGTTTAAACCGGAGGGGGAGTTGTGCCACGGTGCCCCTTATTCGTAAGTAACCGCCGGAAACGACGAGGCGCGCAACGAGGCGGAAGGCGTGTTTTGCCGCGAAACGTCCTGGAAACTTGACGTTGATCGGTGCAGGTCGGGGCCTTGGCAGCTTTCAAGTCCCGTGGAACTTTTTGAAGTATCGCGGCACGACTCGTGCTCGACCAGGTCCGATCGATCGGTGCACGCGCGTAACGTTGCAATCGGCCCTCCATTATATCGATCGTTCCGGAGGGAGATTTACCGCGTGCATGCCAGCCGTGCCTTCTACGAACATATGTCATGTTATTTACGAGCCAGGCATTACTCTCTGCCCGATTTACTATATTTTATGTTACGTGGATGGACTCGCAATTCTTTCAAATCGGCCGGACCCGCAATCCGGTCACGTCGCGTAACCTTCGCGCTAGCGTACACACACGGAAGTGCGTGCGACGTTCTTCGCACCCGCGCGATCATGCGCGCGTCCGAAATCGTACTACGAGGTCTGCTACCATCACTTGTCGGGGCGTGGAACGATTATTTAATTTAATTGACGTTGATTCGCGAATTTTAGTAACCCTTGCTTGATAACATTTTTCATTGGATGCAAAACCTTCCAACCACCCTGATGCTTAATGACAAGAAATGAATATAAAAAATTATACCTCATTTACAAAGGACAAGAATATCCAAAGAAATATAAACAATAATTAACAAGACACTACTACCTTCACAAATATACGTTAATGTTAAATAGTATTTATGATTATTGTTAGATGTAAGAATTAGTTATTCTAACCATAAGTCATTCCATATTTATTACAATTATATTATGACTCACACACGTATATAAATGTTGCACATGTAACTCACAGTGGTTGCTAATAGTTTACAAGCTGATGCGACAATAAATAAATAAAAATAATAATAGTAGTTTCATTGGAGTAAATTTGTATCTTTGAATGATAGTGTATATATTCAAGGAGTCTTTCTAGTAAGACGACGCAAAAATTAAGTATAGGAGGGACTGAGGTCAATCATTATGTTACAGATTGTAGAGCTTTAAAGTTTTGAGCGATCGGTGTACGCAAGATAGGAGATAATGCTCAGGATAAGTTAGAAATGAAATGTCCTCGTTTCTGTTCAAGCGTGTAAAAATTCGAAGGATCAGGTAGCGAATTGCACGTCGAGTGATTGAAAAGTTCTGAATGACAGTTCAAGAATGCATCGTAGTTTCCAGACTGATGCGAGAACATATATTATCGTGAGAGACGTTCACTATTCTTTACAGTGACTGGCCGTCTTCCACGAATGGTGACCATCAGACACTCGAGATTGGTACCTGTAATCCATTGATATATTCCGCTGAAAGACATGAAAAGGGTAAAGCTAGCGGGTTATCAATTTTATTCTTGATTTTCCCAACCTCTTCCTCACTGATTAGAACGAAACTGAATTTCATGGGTATTCGGAGGAGAAGCTGAGTGATAAACATAATCGTGTTGATAGAATGACTTAACAATAGACTGTGGATTTTATGCAGTTATAATGTATGTTAATATTAACAAATATATGCAAACTCGAGAAGAGTCCTATTTACGAGAAACATCATTTTCAATCTTTATAATGCTTTTCTTGCGTATAATTCGTCTTGTATATTCGCATTTCGTAATTTGCAATATTTTTCAAAGTTAAATTAGTCAACACGAAAATTACAAAATACGTGCTAGTCCTTGTGAAAAGTAAATTATGCCGCGCAGTGAAAGAGCCTCTTTTTGTACGTTTCAGCATTTGATGTTCGGAAATTTATTTTCCCCTTAAACTTCATAAAACTGCTTCACAAATTGCAGGCACGTTAGAAGGCCAGGGGTGTGTTCATTAACTTCAAAATTAGTGATGCTTTGACGAAGGAATTTTTGTAATTACATGTTCTTTCTTATTCAGATAATATATTATACCTTTATCATTATTTCTCTATTAATCAATCATATATTTACAAATATTTCACATGTTTGAACAAATATATGCAAAAAGTAATGCCGATTAGCATATCAAACATACTAAGTATATTTTATAGGAAATCTAAATAAATAATTTATAAATTGATAGTTGTGTTAGTGATAACATATTGTGATATGCAAAACACATGTAAAATATATTTAATAATATTATAATATTAATTCCGTTGGTATTAGAGTAAGGGTGTATAGTGACTGAATTAAATTGATTTTAACTCAACCTAGAAGTCACCATTATTTTAATTCGTGATCGTTAAAGAATAAGACACCGCAATTAATTGTTCGAAATATAAACGTTTAATACACTGTGAAACAATTAGACAATTCGATTTATTTTCCGACAAATAAACGTTTAATAACTTGATCGATTGAGCACATGACTGATATAAATTGGCGTTTGGTGAAGACATAACAGTTCCTCTGCAACGATAATTTGACGAGCGAAACGTTCGTCGGCCACGCGGTGTCCGTAGTTGCGTTAACAAATTCTCGACGTCACCGCGTAATTTCCCGGATAGTTAATCAATTTCGAACGCCAAGAGCATGCTCGGAACAACATTCGATATTTTCAATTTATTAACGACTACATCCGCCGGGGGTGCTTGTGTGCACAAAGATGGCGCGTAAGTGATTGATGTTTTCGCGGAAGCAACGTTCCTGACTTCGACTAGAAACATGCAAATTTATCCAAACTTGTTGTAAATTGATGGAATAAAGTTGGACATTAAGTAAACAAAGTAGCTTTACGCGCCGCGTAAACTTTACGCAAATTATAGAGCAACTTTCCCTCCATTATGCGTTGGCCTGTGTGTTTAGAAGTAAATTAACCCCGGCGTCACGATGATTACAGGTACGCAAAAGTTCCGCTTTTACGGTATCGTATGTCGACACGTGCATCCCCTTTAAAATTATTTCGTAATTGATGTGTTGTTTCGTACGTATCCTTTCTTTTTTCAACTGATTCCCGTGGAGGCTTCCCGAACTTTACGCATTCAATTTCGCAGTCTAACGATGTACATTGTTCGTTATTAAACATCCTTTTGTGAGATGAATCATTAATCATGATCTTTTAATACTTAATTGAGTGTTTAATTTGGTAACCGACGGATAATTTATACGTTGTTTAGAGCTCTGTGAAATTTAAAGAAATACTCGGTTATTAATAAACGTTAAATTTGATTGATTTTCGTTTTACATTGTTATGCGGTACTGCATTTTAGTTTAATGTTATCCGACGGTTTTTGTCACCAAGTTATATGAAATGTATAATTTCTACTAACTGAAATTTAAATTATTTGTACTGTAAAAAATTAGAATATTTTATAACGTGGGAATATTAATTTTCATATTAATTGTAATTAAATAAAATTTATTTATTTTGTTTCTTTCTTTGGATGTAAGGGACAAAAAAGATTCATTAATTTTACTGAACCGAATTCCTTTTTAATAATTTCTTAACCAATATATTTTGGAAAGTTTAAATACGTATTCTTTCATTAAATATTATGGACATTATAATTAGAGTTACTGTTTTTTCTTTTTGATTTTGTCGTCGTTACTTTTCTCATCCAAGAAGACTAACAATTAGAGAATTGTAAAATTAAATAACAATACCAGAATTGGGTAAAATTACAGGAATGTCAAAGAAATGACTTTTTATAAACGATCGGAGTAATACAAAAAGACTATGAAAAAACTAAGGTATGATACAATAACATACGAAAAAAAATAATAAACAAAATCTATAAACAAACGAAATGAAACTTCTCATAGTACAGTATGTCGAGTAATAAAATGTTGGGGACAGTAGAAAAAATAGAAACAACGCCTGTGTCATAAATCGAACAATGTGTAGTCAAAACGAAGGTAATTCATACTGTTTTGAATTATAAAGATGAAACACGATCCTGATTCTGTCTTCCGAACAATGATGCATGGTATACGTCACAAGACAAATATAGCGACACCTGTAACATAAATCGCTATTGCAATCGTCTCTCGTATTAATAATGTAAAAAAGTATCAATAGGATACATTATTTTAGTCCTGACTACTTAATTCTTCAATTGATGATGCAGCATTATTTTTGCTTTTCTTCACATCTTCTACAGGTTGTACTACAGGTTCTACAGGTTTCACTCAATAATAATTTTTTCCTTTAATTTTGCAATATTCTAATGTTACTTTATTTTTTGTTATATTTATTGGCTTTATTGCGATACTTAATGTTATCGCTGTCCAATGTCCACATTATTTAATAAAACAAAGAACATTCAATGTTTATTAATTTCTCGATAATTGTCGCAGAAATGAATACGAATTTGCGTTTCTCAAGAGATGGTTAACGTTGAAAATTCGCGTGACCCACACCTAATATGGACAAATATCGATATCACTCGGTATTGAAATATTAATCCAGCGATTAAGCTTCCGGCTAGCCGTTGGCGTAAATCGATGGCCCAACCATTTCTCCTCTAATTAGATATGCGTCAGAGTCAATGTTTGTCCACATCAATAAGCCTGTTGACAGAGTCCGGGGAAATCTGGCTGTATATCGAGGAAACTTCTCAGGTACACGGAGCTCGGTACTTTTCTCGTTAGGCGACAGTTTCTTCTTCGGGGGGATAAGGACGGCAATAAAAATTCTTACGTTTACAGTGCATTACGAATTCCCAAGCGAAGCAACACCAGCTTTGCGTCGCGCAAACGGAACTTTTAATCGTAAACTCGGCACGCGTTTCAGTCGAGTCGACGAAATACGGGGAATAAGTAGAGGCTCGTCTCGAACATTCCGAACACTCGCCTTTTAACACGTTGAGCCGCACGTTATAATTCTATCGAGGAAAATCATTCTATCATAGATTTTTACACTCCACTACCTCGAATTATTGCAATATAGGTCATTCTTTCATTTTCTTCGTATTACAATCGCTAGACCACAATTGGTTCAATTTTGATGAGCTATGATTGTTTTATCATGAAATTCATCCATCGACTATACATTGAACATTCACGCGAATTCATCCACCGTGTGGTAGGACATCTTTTATTTCATTCATATTACAATAGCCAGGCCATATGTCGTCAAATTTTGTTGAGGTCCAATCGTTTTATCAGGAATTCCATGAATCGGCCATGCATTAATTCATCCCCTGCATGAAATTAGCATAATATATCCTTTTATTTTATTCATATTACAATGGTGGCTCATCGCGTGTGACTGACAGATAATTTTCATTAAGAAACTAAAAGAGTTAATTTTGAAGGTGAGGTACCAACGGAAACAATTCTGGCTAGAATACTCGATAATTAATTGACAGTGACAGGGGTTGTCAATAAGAATTGAAAGAATGAATTCTGAAGGCGAGGTGTCAAAGAAAATAAATCTAGATGGAAATACGGATAGTTAAATTTATGCTGGCCATCTCATCATGGCATCACGACCAATCCAGCAAGCATATTATTCATAAATACAAATACAATAAGAAACAGAAGTCTGACACGTCGAAACTTACACTTGCTACACTTGTGCTCGATAAATTTTCAAGTTTCCTTGAAAACGAACCCTTACATGAAAATATTTATTTTCTCTGCACTTTCAACTTACTTTTTTAAAAGAACTTATCACTGTTCTATTGTGCCACCAACGCCAGAAACCCTGTATAGTTTCGTGGAACGTTTCAGGAGTATTAATCTAACACTCCGTGTCTCATCCTTGAAGAAGAATGTTTACACATACACCTTCGACACAGGTCGTTGAAACGTTGCTCCCTTGTTCTCGTTCTTCTCTTTTTCCTTGGGGTTTCCTTTGACCAGGAGAACAAAAAGGCCTTCAAGTCCGCCTGTTTGACCTACGCATTCGAAATTACTCCAAACCGTGACTGACATGGCAATTGACGGTCTCCGTTTCCCAGCGCTCCGCTTTCATTTTGTGGCTCATAATTCGCACCGCCACCGGGGAAATGCTTTCTGACCAACTCCGCTGGCGTCGTGCACCCGAAAACTATGCACGCTCGAGTTCCATTCAAATTTTAAATATTCGCGGAAATCGCGTAACGTGTAACATTCCTTTTGCTTTATTTTTCATCATTTTTGTTCGTCACCCAGAATTTGTCAAGCTAGCTGGAGCCGTGCGGAGCGTTTATGAGACGCGGCGATCCATTGTCAAGTAGATCTAATTTTACCTATCCATTTTATAGGTAACACTAAATCTACCGACGTTTTATTTATACCGGTTTCTACCTCGACTAGTTCAATGACTGATCCTAAAGACACCTTTTTCAACTGAATGCAGAAATATTTAACTTGTTACTGAATTGAATAATACATGAAATAGTTCTATATAAGTTATGTATTATATATAAGAGTAACTACATAAAAGTTTGAAAACGGTCATTTGACAGGCTATGGTAGATTCAGTGTTAAGTGTGACTGAATTAGAATTTGTTTTTCATTTTTCCTTTTGAATTTGTAAATGTTACCGACAAGGGTGTGAATGGTGTCCTTTGGCCACATTCAATCCATAGAATAAAATTCACATGCATTTATTAATTAAACTCTTAATTTTACTTTTTTAAATTGGCTTAATATTTTACATTTGTGCATCAATGACGCTCTAACTCGCTTTTGCTAATATATAAGTACTACATTTAGGTAAATATGCGAACTAACAGTATCTCGATCTATGAATCATTCACTGTATTTGGTTTCCACCCCGTTCTTTCATTTATTTATGATTAATATCCAATGAATGCCAATGAAACAAATTTACGAAAGTAGCAATAAAGGTCCAAAAATAAAAGTGGCCATCGACTTTTTCAAATGGAACGATTTTTTAACAAATTTTACGCGTTCATTAACCCCGTGGCAATGGTTTCTGAAATTTACAATATAATAAATCCGATAACTGACGCGAACATTATTCAACGTGTGCATTCATTTCGATTCGTACCAAAGCTTTCGTTAGGGGATGCAATTGATTTCTATTTTGAAAAATGAATTCAACGACGCGGAAGATACAATTCATGGAGAAAAAGTTCAATAATGCATTACAGCAATATTCCTTAGAGCAATATTGAATAAGTTATCGAAGTAATTCCTCTGCGGCATGTAATTCTAACAAGCCTTGTTTACAGAAATCTTAACAGGTAAACACGAAATGCTAATTCACCGCTCTGTGATGGGGTAAAAGTTTAACAATTACTGTGTTGGACGATGCTGAATAGTAGAAGTCAATTGGCGCAAAAAGTTCACCGAACTTCAGACCCAATGAACGCTCCAAAGTACTTTTAAAGTTCACAACAAAAAACTTAAAGGTCGTTTGAACTTCTAGCGTATGCTAGGCGAATTTCCGCATATTTATTGCGACTGATCTTTTTTCAAATATTCGATAATGAAATGTCTTTTAGAAGGTAAGAATATAATTAAATAACCAATACTCTTCATTCTACAAGTTACTATATAAAATATTATAGATTTTCTGATTCATTAATTAAAAAATGATATGAGACACGTATGAATTCTTCATTTTATGTATTCATATTAACAGAAAACATGTCTATTTGTTAATAATCTCTGTTCTGAATACAGGAATTTTGTTTATGAAAAGATATGATTATCCATAAGTTTATAATTAAAAACTGACCCAAAGTACCTAACGAAATGTAAACTCTTTCTATTCTATAATTAAAACGTGTAATTCACGTAGAAAAGCCTGAAGCGTTACCATTAAAGAGAAAAGAAGACTCTGCAGTTAGCTTTGATAAATGAGCGTGATAGTCCTCAAATTCTTGAATCAAAAATTTTCAAAAAAAGTAATAGCTTCAAACCAACTATTTTCAAGAGTTCCGCGACTTAAATATCGAAACTGCCAAGATCCTATTCACAAGTAAACCGATCGAGTTAAAGGGATTCAGGAAATCAGTCCACTTTTCGAATCCGCAGCTTGGATTTAATGAAAATTCATCTGTGCACGCCGATTGCGACGAAGCCATAACTTTCGCACGGGTCTATTAAATCAACGCGGTCGAATCAGCCACCGGCGCATTAATCGAACCGACCTTTGGGAGAAATCCACCGATGTAAATTATTAGGATGATTCGTAAAACGAACTTGGTTGGGCCTGGTCGGACATCGGGATCGATGTAAGTCGAAATAAAATTTCGGCGGAGGGGAACGACATCTGCCGCGTCCATTAGCTCATGATATCAGGTAATCATTAGCGGTCCAACATGTAGAATTTACTGCCTCGTTAGTGCGTCCCTGGTATACATATGCGCAGGTTAGTGTGGGGTATACACGACGACGCCATTTACGAACGCAGACGTCGCACTGCACCATTTCTACGGGCAATAAAGTTTCTTAATTTATACTTGTCGATACCGTTGACCGAGTAAACCGTTTGGGGAATACACGTACATATATACGGAGAGCGAGGGAAAAAAACACACACACACGTATCGGGAATAGGTGGCACGGGTATAGGGGAGGGGAGAGGAGGGCTCTCCAATTATTCTTAACCCAGCGCACTTTATCGAGGAAATATTCGAGCCACTTGGATATCCGTGTTTCAACACTTGCCGGTGTCGAAACCCAAGGAGAAACAGAAGCGCTGAACGCTTCAACGACCGTCGAAACTTCATAAATTCGACGGGTTAACGGTACATCGAAAGGAAATATGAACGCGAATTTCATAGATGATTGCTCGCCGGAATATAAATCCGATTTGAGTACGAAATGTTGTCCGATGGAAGCATTTAAATATATTGGAACGTGAGATCGAAACGTTTCCGGCCCTTCTCGGTTAAGGGAATTCGACGGAATGTAAAATGATTTAAGTTTTCTGAAAGTTTGCGAAAATCTGGGCCAAGTATTGATATGTATTCCTCTGAAATAAAAAATCAATTTACAATTTAGTCCCTAAAATATATCGTTTTAAAATTCAGCATTTTATGGTGCATTTTGTAATACGTGAAAAACAAAATAGAATGGAGGTTACGTATTTATTTGATAAAAATTTATCTGCATTCAAGAATGTCATGAAAGTCTCAGAAACCTTAGTTTAATGTTTGAAGAAGTGTATTTTATAACCTACAGAGAACTGACCGTAAGATTATTCATTGCAAGGGGTTGAAAGAAGGAGCTTTGTCGATTACCAAGTCTGAAGCCTGTTACTAGTAATCACGCAATCAACGCTAGGAATATTTTTATTAAATTATTTTAGATAATTCTCGGTAGATAGGTTGTTCTGTTAATAAAACACTAATCTTTGGATAATCATCAAGTAATTTCTTTATATTATAATTAATCGTGGAAGATGATGTCAAAAAACAAAATCCTGATATCCTTTTTCGTAAATCTTTAAATGTGAGGGACGGTAGGCTCCTGAGAATGCGGGCGCGAAAAGGTTAAATCCGCTAGACGTTTGTTTACTACGGAGTTCACAAAGTAAAAGTCTCATAGTCGTTGAATTTTCTCCGACATTTCATGAACTTTATTCTTCAAGAATAAAATTATGGGCATTGTCAAACTATACAATGCAGACCTTGTTTTTGAACATCTCAATTGCATTTTGAGAATTCCACAAATTTATTATTCCAGATCGAAGTATCAATCATAATGGAATCTGTTTCGACTGACTGTAGATACTTCAAACGGAAATTATGTAACCAAGAAGCCGTTCAAGGGGACAAAATCTAAGCAGGAATTTTTCCCGCAGTTCTAATTTTACGAACGAAAAAACAAATACCAGGCCGCTCACTCGCGCATAGTTTGTTATTCTGTTTCTCGCAATGTTACGTCACGAAAATGCAAATATTGTTGCTCCATGAAATTTAAACGCTAGTCCTCCAAATAGACAGAGCACTCGTTTAAGACTAGCTAGTTGAACGCTGGAGGAAGATAAATGTAAGTTTCGCATGTAGTTCGAGCCGCAACGATACGAGAGCCGTCCCAGAAAAAGGTCGATTGGATAAAATACTGATAACAGACTTTGCGCCTTGCAATTAGCCTGTAACCGGTATCGTGTATTCACAAAACGTAATTGGTATCTTGGCGTGTTTCAACACTTCGAAATGTAATTCATGACAAAGTAGCTTCACAAGGATTTGATTTTCTTGATCGAAATATTTCTTTAATTCTTTTGAAAATTCCAATGAAGCGTCGTATTATTCTTAAAATAATTTAATTTCATTAGTTCTGAAGATATTTATTAATTCCAATTTTCAAACTTGATTCTTTAATTTACATTACATTTCAAGGAAATTGTGAACTTTTAAAAGAAGTGTTACTGAAACTATTGGTCGACAGTATACATAACTTTTTGTACATCATGGTTACTTATGTCTTCGAGAAGCCTTTAATTCCTAAAAAAATAAATAGGTTAAATTGTTAAATGAAATATGAAACTTGTCTGTAAATTTAAATTAACCTTAAACTGTTGAAGTTTCACTCGCTTTTCTTTCATAGGATATTTAATCAACGAAACGTTCAAGCGTTCCTGTCTCTCGTTAATAATTAAAACAATTCGAATTATATTCGTTATCTCAAATTAAATTTGATTCGTAGATCAGGTTACAGACTATATTGGCATTGATTCTCTCCGAAAACAAACAGTGATAACTGCACAATGTCAACTAACATTTTGCACGATTCACGAATACTGTTTTCGGATAATCCAATCGGATCACAAATCAGATTCAAAGGCAGGATATTTGTTGAGAAGATTACTCGGTCGCGGCTTTTGAATGTTTCCCGTTATATTGCCCGAGTAAAATTATAATTTATCGATCTGCAATAAAATGAATAAAATAAAATAAAATAAAATAAAATAAAACAAAATTAAATTAAATTAAATAAGAAACGTCTATGAAGAATAAATTATTATAGTAAAAACTATTTTATTTACGTTTTAGTTATTATTCATTTACAATAACACAAACAAAATTAACGAACCAAATGCCTAAACTTTAAATTATCAGCACTTGTACATTATTTTAGGAGGAATGAACATTCTAATTTTGAGAAACACCACCCCAAAATTGCCTCGATATTACTAAACATACTAATTTATTATTCTTTCTTTAATATATCTTATTTGAAACAACCAAAAATTCTTGAAATATTCCAAAATGTTTCTCCCTTGAGTAGTCGAAACTATGCGTCGAAATCAACGATTTTTCTTCAAGCACCAGGAAAACGATGCTCTTCAAACCCCGTCCGGAAATTTCACTCCTCCGCGGAGCACTTTGGCAAGCCTCAAAGATAATCGAGCAAGTTAAACTCTTGCGAATTCAACTTCAAGGCGATGTAACCAAAGTTGGGACTATCGTCTAGTGACTCTAATCGAATTGCCGCCCTGGCGAAGCTACCATCGTTGCCACGCAACTTTCGATCCCCGTCTTACATTTAGAAATATAAATTCATGTTACGTTTTTCGCGCGGACAGTGGGGCTGGTTTTTTAAGAAATCATGGACCGACGTTCGAGCTACAAAATCGCGGCACGTTTCGTTCCAGAAACTTGTCCCGATCTTCTGAATAAGCGGTCTATTTTGCATTCTGCGAGCCTGGAATACTTTTTAATTCGAAAATATTTCCAACTTCGCGATACGTGCACGGTATCGTTCTCTGGGTTAACCCTTTGCACTTGTCACTCTAGAAAACTTTGTTGGTTATTACACGGGAGAAAGTGATTCGAGGGTAAATTCTTAAAAAATGCTAAATTTTGATTGTTGTATTATCTTCTCATCAGATAAGTCTGAGTGAATTGAAAACAGCTTTAGAAATAACTTGAATATTATCATGAAGTCTTGGGGCTGTTTTGAAATTCATGATTTCGATTGTTCAGTGATTACATTTAACGCAGAAGTTATTTGTCAGGGAGTGAGTGATGTTTCTTTCGCGCCATTAGAAGTATCATGCAAGCAATAAGTTAACTCGGCGTCGTACTTTTGGATGGTAGTTCAGGTGCTCTTCTATCTTCGCACCCGAACTATCGGCTTAATAATCTAAGAGCTTGACCCCTCTGATAATTTCCTACCCAACGTGGGCATGGTCAGATCGTAATCTAGTAAACGTTACTATGGCTGGTACTCCTCGTAATTATCAAATGCGACGCAATACCCGTTGCCGAATACGCAATTTCCTTGAGAGTGAAACTCTAGCTCGATTATGTTACTGCGAGTCGTTTCGTATTTGTCGGTTCGCCGTTACGAAGCATCGTGCATTTTCTGAAATTCAATCCAGAAATAGAATTGAATGAAATATGGCAAATAGGATTAAACCAATTTCAACGATTAAACTAAGTAGGATTAAACCAGTTTAATGTAATTTCAATTTAATTTATAAACCAGAGTTAAGCGGTAATTATCGTGTGAATACTTTATAATTATTTTATATTCCCATTAATATTATGTTAGACTTTAATTCCTTTGATTAATAATTTCATTTTTTATCGTAGCTTTTTTTTTTATTTCAATAATAATTTTAATAAATACTATAAATTTAATCACTCAGAATTGGTAAAATCCCGTCATAAAGTTAAAATTGCCTAACACTGTTAGAAAATGGCAAAATTGATAACTAGTATCGACAGTTGCTGTGACGTTAAAGCTCGCGAAAAAAAGAAGTTATAAGAGAACGTAGATACCGATGAATGCAACATATTGACTTTTCTACTCAAGATTCAAATTACTATTTAACCTAAATACGGGAGAAGTGATTTTAGCTACATCAACCTAGATGATAACACAGACATTACACCAGGATTGGGACACATTACAATTAAATTTACATTTATATCAGTATGTATGATAAATAAGCAGACATTACGTTTCTTACATGTAACGAAGTATTTATTTTAATTTTTCAACAGAAAATAAAAATAAAAGTAGGGAACATATTAAACGATACAGAGACAGTGGTAAACATTCGGTCGAACGCAGCCAATCGCGATTCCTGAACCAAACGTTATCATTAAGCGCACATCAGAGGGATTCTCTGTGAATAGTTAAACGCACGTTAAACACTTAAACCGTTTCAGTACTCTGATGTATAGATGATTCTAGTAACGGTGGCATTTTGTACAATGCAGGTAGATACCTTGAATCGCGAATTCCCTACATAATTTGCACAATATTAACACGTTGGTAACTCTATGGACCACCAATGGAATATTCAGTTTGTCAACCCTCTATTGAATACATTTTATTCTATGTTTCAAAGCAGGATTTATTTTTTATAGACACAGCTATATGTACTTCAACTTGAACAAAAATCGTGAAAGCAAGCTTTAAATTTACACAGGTCATTTTGTTACTTTCTATCGAAACTAATTGTTTCCGCTCATGAATTTTTCTTTCAACTTTTGAATCGTTCGTGTATATTTAGATTTTTCATTCATTTATATATATTATTCTTACCTGGATTAAACTGTCTTTATAATTTTTTATTTCAATTAAATACCTCCAACTACAAATATACTCTAATGTTACAAATGTGTCCTAACTTGTTAATATTCAAATCAACCATGACTAAATTTTTAATTAAAAGCCTGCACAAATAGTAAAGATATTGTCGTAAATATTCACCTTAAGAGACAAAGAGAGAGCTGCACCATGTCCCATTATGGTACGCGAATACGGCGAAGTCTAAATCGCTATAAAGGACAACCAATCTTCTTTACCTTCGATAGGGCTTCAATTAATTTCTGGTGAACAAGGACCTCGAATTTTTACCAGCTTTTCGAGATTCCTTTCATAGTCCACGGGGTATCGAAACGTTTTTGAACGACGAGAAAATATTTTAATCGTTGAGGCAATACTTCCAGGCTATTGTTTGATTATTCTTTTCTCTCTATAAACAAATTACCGGCGAAAGCGTCGCGTAGTTATTTTTCGCGAAGAACAAACTTTTCCCAGCGTGGAAGATAAATAGCGGGAGTAAGAAAATTAACGCAAACAAAGTGATCGTGGATTCTGTTATTGTCCAGAGAAAGAGGAAGAGAGAGAAAGAGGAAGAGAGAGAGAGGGGGGGGGGGGGGTGTTTGCTCATTTTCTCTGGTCTAAATGGCCGGAGACACCGTTGTTATTGCGCGGAATGAGAAGCTGGTGTGGAAAAGCGACCGTTGGTTTCCCTAGCACACGAGAAATCACCGCCAAACAACGGCAGCAACTTTTTAACGAACTGATGAAACGATTCAATGGGCACTTTTATTTTCTCCTCTTCTTTCGACGACTCGCCGAGTGCCATCCTACGGATAATTGCGAGAAATATAATGACGCGGGGACCGCGTGGTAGCTTTGTGTCCAGCTTTAGCGGCAATCTCGAGTGGACCATCGAGGGAAAATTATCAGTCGAATCAAATTTAATTATTTTATAGAGCTTTTTCGCGGTCCTTTGTCACTATGCTTTTAGCCAACAAACGACGTACAGTTATTGTTCTATTATCTTCATTACTCTTCGCTGCGATACTTCCGACGATTGTTGTGTCTTTCGGAATTGGAGTATGTCGGCTGGGCGATTTAATTGAAGGATAAAAGCGTATTTGTCAGCGTTTCTCGGCAAGAAAATTCTTGGATCACCAGACTCTTGGTGGAAAGGCCGCTTGAGAATAATGATTTATTCGAATGAAATTTCGTTTTACTGAATTTTTATGCAATTCATTTTTACTTGAATTTATAGTTATGTGAAGAAAGTTATCAGATATATACATTTCTTCCGAAAAACAATTTTCATTCGAATAAAAACTCGGTCGAATAAATTTATATTCGAATCAGTTCTTTCTCGAATAAGTTTTGATTCGAAGAAAGTTTTCAGTTGAATAAATTTGTATCCCAGAAACAATATTCCTTCGAATAAAAGTCTTACTCCATGAGGTTCTAGCTTTGTTACAGTTTAACTTAATTCTCTGTTCAAATGTTACTGTAAATTATAATGCTTCATTTCGCATACCAATTCTTAAACCTCTAAAGCTATTCGCACGCCTCTTTAGTTCGGTTTTCTTTAAAATGGAAGCATAGAGAATAATCCAGACAAATTATTTCATCATTTGTAGAAAAACCACCGCTCCCAGGTATTGTTATTCACCGACCACCTTTCACCTGCTGGAACGGCGTCGTTTTCCTACCGGATTCTCATTTTGCGCATCAACAGTACACACAAACGCACGCACACCGTTTCTGCATCGAACGTTCGATGCAGTTTTGTCGAATCGGCATGGGGCTGTTTCTATGCACGGCCTCTCCTATTTATTTCACCGCTATCCACGCCATTGTCCCTCGGGGGCGGAACACACAAAAATGTATTTTTGGAGAACGATTCGTGGTAATCGGAAGTCATCGCCGGTCCGCGAAAGGTCGCTTTTAAACGTTATTCCCTTTCCACGAAATACTGCACTTTTGCCACATAGCCCCGTTGAATTGTTGCATAGATAGCCTCCAGTATTGCGTTCCCAGCTCTGTTGATACGTTGACTGCCAAACCAATTTTTGGTTTTGGTCGATCGATTGGCGGACTGTGTTAAATCTACTCAGTTCAAACTCCAATTTAAGGCTTTATATTACAACAATTGACCAAGTATTACAGCTCGATGATTGCGACTCAATGTCAGCTTTCATAATAAGCCAAAAAATTCCATTTAAAAAATAGCGGTGACCTTCACAGCATGCCGATTCGTATGGCCAAGTAATCGGTATGGTCACGTTGAAAAGTCGCGCGACCGAGCGACAAAATTCGAACCAGGTCGAATTAGTGTTCCTCACTAATTTAGTTACACCTTATCTAAATTTTAGTTACTAAAAGGTATTCTGAAAAGAAGGTAATAGACTTGTGATGACAAACTCATTGCATCGCAAGTCCCTTGCATCGACTTCCGAATATCTGGGAAGAATTAATAAAACTTCTTAGACAAAATCGTGAAGTAAATTTTAAAGACCATTTGGCTCCCAACAATATTTTCAAAATTGCAGCAATGGTGTTCTCTCGAAAGTTATCGTATAAAGCGCCAGGAAAGTAATAATTACGTAACACAAAGAGGATCACAGCCGTCCTTAAAAAGAGCAGGCGTTTGTCCCTGATGCTCCTCACAATTATAATTGCACAATTAAATACTTGGTATTGTCCCCGTCGCTGTTTCCGCGTTAATTACGTCCCTGCTCCGAACTTCCATTAAATTGAATAATTTTTACAGCCTTGCCGCGCGACATCTCGCCGCCGACGTGGCAAAAACGTGTTTAACAACCGTCTGGTAGAAGCAGTAACCGCTCACGGAGGGTTTCTTCTTCGCGGCATTTGCAACCACGCGACCGGCGCGGTGTATCTGTCGGATCGTATGCAAATCTCTTGCGGCTTAATTACGCGAACACGCCTACTATATGAGGTTTCAGATCGTACGTAACGCGAACCGGAACCCAATATATTTCTCGCCCGATAAGAAGAAACCCCCTGCATCTGAGCACGGGCTAAGCCTAAAGCGCAAGCGTCCCCTCACCATCAACCCTGACGCTCGTATACCCGACTCTCGGCGTCATGTTTGTGTTTATCTGTAGCTGTTTGAACACGGAGTTCAGAGCCGGTGGCACGGCTGGTTTACAAGTCTTTACACGACGACCAGCCGATCTCTGATACCCGAAACCCGATTTCCCTTCCGGAATCGCTCCCATCAACCGTCATCGCTGCCTGTTTACTTGGAACAATAAGTGTGAATTTACTAGAGAGAGTCTCTTGTCGCGATAAGGATCATCGAGTTCACGCCTATGTACGGGGCATTTTGAAGAATTTTGCTGGATGCGCGAGTGATGAATCAATCAGTCACGCAATATTTGACGTTCCGAAATTACAAGCTTCCTTGAAATTAGAGTAAGGGGACCTACAACTCCGAAGATTCAAGGTTTAAGAATCGCGCTGTGGACGGAACAATCGAGACCATCATTTATTTATATTCGTTTATCTTAACCCTTTGCTGTCCCATGTCGAGCGAGACTCGACAGATCTGTTCTGAAATCAGAAAAACTGGACTGCAAAGGGTTAAGAAACATTATAGATTTTAGTTTTAGATATTGTTGTTGCCTAAGACCTTTCGAATATTTCTATTAAATTATATTTTAAATGTCTCAAAATTACCAGAATTATGACTGTTTATATCACGAAACGTCTCGTTAACTGAACACGAAATTATTTCTAATATTGTTCTCTGTTTCTTGTAAAATAGCCTTGAACTTGAGACAGAATTTATAACGAGGCAAAGTATACGCGTATTTGCTTATAAAACAGAGGAAGAAGTTACATAGTTACCCTTCCATTATGAACACGCAGTTTTAATTCATTGATAAACGTTATACGCGTCTCATTAATGGACGTTGAAACCGTGGTCTTTAATTTTGATGTAAGTATCGCGATACGAGGTATCATGCTCACGCTCATGTATTTACAAGCACTTTGACACGAGTGCTCCTAAGTATTTAACAAAATTCCCTCTATCTATTTACAGTTTCTGACCCTATCTGAACCAATTATCTTATAATGTAATATTTATTCTTATATCCAAAGACCTTAATAGTATTTCGCAGCTGATTAGTTCGCTATACTCGCGACGAAGGATTATTGGTTACTGGATTCCAATATTATACGGTGACTTTCTATGGACGAACATATACGTTCTTCTGAGTCTAATTTGCGAGGACTGATATAGACGCCATTCGCAGTCAAAGGTTTAACAGCTACCGGTCGTTCATTGATTTCTGGTACGTTCTGATTAATTAGTGCGTTTATACACTCGGGATGATCATCCTTAATGAGTTGTTTGTTGTTTGAGATGATTGACGTCATGAAAGCACTATAATTAAATGTAATATCGTGATACCGTGATTACAAATATTTTAATAATGGCGTGTTGAAGAACTTTACATGGTGTTTTTGGACCATTTTCGCAATTATTTGTTGAAGAATGTATACCGCTGCATTTTATCAATTCTGGCGAAAGTTGGCAAACCGAGGTGTATTGATCGATATTGCGATAATTGTCTATTAGCAAGAATGGGGTTCTTGCGGATTGGCAATATTGCCTCTCCAACTTTCGAAGTTAATCGATATGCCGATATTGGACATAGTATTACACATATATTTGAAGTGGTAAATTTTTATTAGTAATATATCTGATAGTTAATGTATAATTGTACTAACATGTTATCTATATATATTACGTAAAATGTACTCGTGTTCGACTAATAATATTTTTAATTGAAGGACTTGTAAAATGTTTTATTTACATAATTAATGTTAATATTTATATTATTATGTTTTCATTTATATTGTTTATGAATTGCGCACTTGTACACGACGAATAGCATTTTTGAAGTGTAATAATGAAAATCATTGCTTGGTATAAAGTGATTAAATAAGTTGTTTCATAAATAATTAAGGTCATATGATTACTTAGTCGAACTGAAACAATGCGTTTAATTGTACACGATGGATTGCAATAAATATAAATAAATTTCCATACGGACCTATTCAGATTTTCCATTAAATCCATTGCGGCATCTAACTGGCTCTTCGACACGAAACCTGTTTCTTTTTTGTGGTAAACCATGTGTATAAAAACAACTGACCCTGGAAAAAGTAAAAAAGTCCTTTGAACCTAAAAGTGAAGCATGGAACATGCATGGAGTTTCGCGTTTACTGCAGGATCATACACGAGAATTTGTTAGCCGGTGAAATAATCGAATTAGTGTTATTTTCAAAATAAAACGATGGTAACTAGTTAATATAGGAGAAAACTTGATTCTTTCGAATCTTTATTTATAAAACTAAATCATTGGAATGACTTTAACCTTAATTGGCATGAATATGTCCTAGATTAATAAGTATCTCACGAATTTAAGAAAAAGTTACTTGTAAATTGTCGTTCGAATGTAATTGTATTCCATCAATTAAATTTAGAAAAAATTATATTCAAATTAATTGTTTTCTAAGAAAAAAAAATTATTGTTAATTTCGTATTAATGTAGAGAAAATAGTAAGATTTTAACCATACTGTTAGAAAAGTAAATCGATAAAATAACTAATAAGGATAAATGAGGAAGTAATTTTTATTATTGTCGTAAAAATAGAGATATTTATGTCCTGTTGTATTCCCGCTGGTTACGTAGCTCTGAATTTCTTTTTGCCATTAACGGTATGATTAAAGTTTATACTGTTCAGACGAATTCTAGATAGAAACCGTATATTTGCCCGTTTAGTTTCGTTAAGTACTCCTTTGACAGTAATAAATTCTACAGTTTTAATTGAACCAATTGCACTTCGCCTGGGTGTATCAGTAGCGTTAATGGCTTTTTGCGTTCTCAGTGGGTCAATCGATCGAATAGACTGTATTTCGCTCAAATTACCAAACTCTCGTGTCTTGTGCTTGATCCTGTATGCAAGATGAGCTTTGCCATTGTGTATTTGCGTCAGAATTTCAGTAAGTAGTTTCCGTTGTAGGTGTATACTCCGCCCGTACCGGTGACGTATTATTCCGTGAGGGTAGTTCGCTGTCAGGGCTGAAATGAATATATTCGGTATAATAAGAGTACGATGGGCTTCCACGGAGATCGACAATATTGGATCATTATCCGCCTTTGTTCTGTGTATTACTTACCTCTGGCGATTCTCGATTTCATTTAATGCGAGGTTCTTCTTCAAGTATCTCGTTCGCGTTATTACGTAAATTGGCTACACTTGCGTAAACAAGCAACGAATCAGTCACTCCTATTCGAAACGCGGATTAATTTCAATCAAGGGGCACTTCGATAATGCCGCATTTATGCTCGTTATACGACGAAAGGTAAACAAATTATCCCAGCGGTTGAAGTCACGAGTCCTCGCGCTTTTCGCTTATTTTGGGATGAACCCGGGGGATTAGGTAAACAAAAGCGTTGTCTTATCAGTTTCCTTGCAGCCGTGTAATATTGCATTTATGACCAAAATTCATAATCAGATTACGGTATACTATAGGTTAGAGTTTCAACTTTGCGCTTAATTAGCAGGCTATGGAGCCTGGTTGCCTCATAGTGTCCAAGGGTGTCAGCCACGATGTTTAACTTGGCTGAGCCAGAAAACCGAAGTTTTTGCCGTTAGTTAATTCAAACAACGCCCCGAAAATTAAATTAATTTTGTGTGCGGGTTGATGCATTCATCGATTACTTCGGGTTAGGTAAATGTTATTCAAATTAGAAACAGTGTCAACACTAACGTATAACTCTATATAATTTCAGCTATGACGTTAATATATTTAAAATTAACCGAGCACATTAAGGCAGGTCGATTCAAACATAATTTATTACACGACTTCACAGGAACAATGATAAAATTATAAAGAATTTGTTGATACACTTTTACAAATTTGTCTCAGTATGTATAATAATTGCTTCTGCGATAATATTTTTATTTTATTCATTCTTTTTATTTTATTTTATTCATTCTTTTTTTTTTTTTTTTAAATTTATACTTTATACTGTTTTCTACAATTGGATCGTTATACCTAAGGTTGAAAAATCAATGACCCTGTGAAAATTGTTCATAAAAATGAAACAACACATTTCAACAAACAAACCCAACTATTCGATACTGATCACATATCAATTCCAATCACGTGACATTTACCTTTTTTACAGCTACGTTATTTCTCATTAAAAAATAATCTCGGAGTTCCCATACCCTGCATATATCTCAGGTTTATAGAGAATAAACGTTGAAGGAGGAACGCGAGACAGTTGAGGTTGTTGAATTGACTTCTCGGTCACCGTGCCTCGCGTATAATTCTTGAACATTTACCCTTAAATCGTCTAAGGATTCACTTATGAACTCCTAATGCCAGAGAGTAATACCTATTCCTCGCGAGCCAGGAGCGAAAAGCTCAAGGCGGATCTGCTGCATGCCCTGGTACGTTCAGCATCGTGGCTTCGGCATTGCAGCAAGAGGTGAGGGTAGGAAGGTAGCAGCAGATCGTTCGTTGGAAAGGTGTACGTACAGGTGGAACGGGCAAAGCGGGGTGGCAGTGGGGGGTTGGAAGGAACGAAGAGCTTCGAAAGGGTGGCTCTTTGGCTGCCGACAGTGCCTACTTTGAAATTATACAGCGTTTATGCTCTTATTAATGCGAGTCCTAGCAGATACGGTTGGAGATTGAGGAGGTTGAGTTATGATTCAGCCCTGTTCGTTCCTTGGCCGCTTTTGAGCCGGCACCGCCATAATGCCCCGTGATTAATCCCTCGGGGCACGAGCTGGCAGTACCAACGGCGCATCTCGCCACCTTTAGCTCCCCTTTCTGGAAAACCCCTCACCGCGCCGAGCCAACCCCCACCCTCACCCCCACCCCTCCCTCCAAACCGTATACTTCGCCGCCTACCTATCCAACGTGTACCTTTGTGGTACCACCCTCGACGCAGATCAGTATTTCACGGAACGTCCGGAATTTTAATACGCGGTTTTACTACTGGCGAGGCGTCATCCACGTCCTTGCAAGCGCCGCTCGCGTTAGAACTTATATACGAGCTCGCGCCGCAGGTTATCCCGTAATTAGTCTGTGTACTCCGCCACAACGATGCATGCTCCTTTTCTTAATTTTCTTTCATCTACGCCGATCCCCTGCCGCGGGTTTTGCAACGGTAATTTTTGCAACGACTGGCACGTGATCGAAGGGAAGGGAATTGGAGATCTTTGAGGTCTTTGTGGTTTTTGGGACGAAGCTTGGAGCTCTTTTATGGCCGGGATCATTGGAAATTGTAGCGCTGATGCTGGTGTGTTTTAGAGGGAGATATAGGTACTGCTTGATGTAATTATTTTGACTCTTTGCACTCAAAGCAACTTGGCTACATGCAGGTTGTCAACTCCAAGACCATGTTTTTTAAATTCCTGAGTTATGGAATAGTTACGAACCCAGACCTAACCCTGACCAAAACCTTAACAATTTAACTACATTAGTACGAGAAAAAAAAATAATTCAGGTCTGTAAGGGTGAATCAAAGAATCTCCCTAAAATTACTTTTTATCCATTCCTGGATAATATTATACTTAGAAACGTCTCGCATAATCTTCAACGAACCTGGACTTGCAATTCAACATAGGTTTCCATTCTCCCTATCGCGATTGGTCTTCCTCTCCATCTTTTCCCGTCCTCCCCCGCCAGATTTTGCAGGGGAAAAACGGAATTGCAAAGTAGGGAAGAGCAACGCGATAAAGGACAAGGAGAATTATAGGAAGGGAACGCAAAATGGAAGGAGCGAAGGGTCGGGGTCGGGGGAGGGGGGGGGGGTTCAAGTCAAGGTGTGTTGAAAACGCAGAATCCACGTGACTATAAATTCCTGGTACCGTGATATATTTATACGCAGGAATTAATTCGGCGCCAGGGCGAATTAACTTTCTATGGCGTTCTGCCAGCCTCGGAGTCTGTTGATCCGACGGAATTTAACTGCCGTTGAATGTAATTGAAGCGGTCTCCACTCAGCTACCGGTATCTTTATGTGCTGTCTTCATTCTGTTGCGATAAACTTTTTCATTCAGGAAGTGCGGTGCCGCACGTCAAACCAGAAGTATGAGATAATGTATGGGACTGTTGATTTGTAGAGATTCTCAGGTGACAGTATTTTATTGCAGGGAGAACATCGTCACATCATCACAGTTTGTTTATCACAAGTCTTATTAAATCTTTCCCGTTCACACTAACATTGTAGTAATTAATTTTTTCAATGAGTGATCATATAAATTTGGTTTGTAGCAAATTAAGTGAAATTTAATATGAAAGAAAATTTATAATTATACATCACGAATATATGATCTTCCTATGATATTGTATTGAATTTAGTGATATTTCTTAAATGTATGATCAAGGGCAGAGAAATTCCAAAAATTTACTATTTTATTATCGAAATTATATCCTCGTTTTAAAATTCGTTAAAAAATTCTCTTCTATAGAGATTCATTAATAACATTTATAGCATCCAACAATGTATGAATTTTCCCTCAAAGAATTGTTTGATCTATAATAATAAAAGCACATTGTTCTATCGTTAAAAAACAAAAGTTAAATAGCAGCTGCACTTCAAGAAAAATTACCTTCAGCACCACGTTTCCCTGTTACCGTATTTAACCCTTCAACGTTTTTAATTGCACTCGGAATAATTCCAGGTGGAAAAATATTAATTTCATTTTTACTACAGAAATAAATGTCTCAGCTGTAGCATTTTTACCGCGTGAAACGGCGCTCTTCTAGCTCCATTACATTCACGCCAATAAAGTTTCCACGATCGGAATATCGTTCTTGAAAAATGCAAATTTTTTGCAATGCTAATTCTGTAAAATTTATTTTTTCTCCTCGTTTGATATATTCATAAGCATCGGGTGTCATGTAGATGATCGCATTCGAATTGCATATCCAGTGTAATAATCGATAGGACATGAATGTCCACGATTCGTAATCGCATGCATCCTGAACCGAACATCATTGTGCTACGTCATTAACACTGCGTTACGAGGCTATAGTAATTAGATAGTATCTCTGATCGATTGCACTTGTAACCAAATCTCTCAACGGACAAAAGCACGACTTGGTACACGATAATGCACTATCGCGGTGTTGCGCCCAGGGCTCGTGCAGCATCGGAACCGGATGTGAGACGATTAATCATAAAAGGGGAAAGATGGTGGAGAGGAGCGGAGAACTCAGGATATTTCTTTCTTTCTTTTTTTTTTTCTAAATAACGTTAGCCACGAAGAAGCCTCGCGGATTTAAGCCGGATATTCGAGGGATCGTCGCGAAGAATATTTGCGCTCACGCCGACACGTCGTCGTTGCACTTTGACCCTCCTTTGCTTCGGCGAGTCCGAAGTGGATTTGCAAAAGGGGCGAAAGTTGCGTCTTCTTTTTCGTGGAAATGTGGCAATTTTGGAAACGAGATTTTGAGAGGGAACTTCGGTTTAGATAGGACGGGACTCGCGGCCGATAGACGATGCATACGAATGCACTTATGAATTTTTACCTCGTTGCAAGGATACCTTGGTGAAGATGCTTCGAGGGAATTCAGTCCGTCGCGTGGGACGTTGCTTCGACGTTCGCCTAAATGGGAACAGTCGTTAAATTACAATTAATTTTCATTCAGAATATTTTTCGAGGACCCAATAGGGCTGTACAAATCAAGTGTCTTATTCACATTTATAGGTTATTCAGAAAAACATTTTTTACTGATATTTATATTTATTTAAGTATGTTATAAACTATTGTCACACATAATGTTTGTTGTGCTCCTAATAATCACAAAAATATTACAAAACAATTACAGTGCACTTTAATCGTGGCACAGCTTCGTACCTTAAAATTAATAATGATTTCTCTAGCTCCTAAGATTTCAATAGCTTCGCTCAATAAACGTTAATAAACATTTCAATCCTGTACCATTTTGATTCTCTTCATCGATAAATATTAAAGAATGAAAGTCTCTTCTGAAAAAATATAAATATGTAGAAAGATAAATTATTCTTGTAGAAAAAGAATGAGAAAGAAAAATGTGAAGATTAAATATATTATTAAAATACAATAAAAATTACTAACTCTGTACAAAAGAATAGCCGTTGGGCATATTAATAATTACTGCGGTCAAGGTTGATTAATGCTCATTTAAAATACATACATTTATCTATGCTTATATTAAGCTACTCTGTTCTTTGGTTTAGATATATTCCAACTATTTACTTTTTACTTTTAATGGATGTTCGACTAACACCACTCTACCCATTTGAAATTATAATTATAAAGACTCTGGAATTAATGAAATTACTAAAAATTTATTTTCACCATTTGAGATCTATTTGTTTTCTTGCATCGGAGAAAAAACAACATCGAATGACTAACAAATGACTAACAAATGACTAACAAATTTTGGCATATAACGAATTACGTGTAGAAAAACAAGCAGTCCAAACACGTTAGAACGATGTCATAAAGTATTCAAAAGAAGACCAACCTGTGTTCTAGATATCGTTGACTCCGTTGTTTGACTTATCGCAGAACAATCACTGAATCGTCGGTATTATTCTGACGCGATCGCTGCGGGTGAAAAAACAAATTGCTAGGCACGAAATTGATTTCCCGCCATTGAATTGCTCTGGCCTACAGTTCAGTTGAAATCTTTCGGCTATGGGTATATGTTTGTAATTGAAATGCAACTGATGGACCCATGAAAAAAAAAGATACCATGAATGAAAGCTATCTTAACCGCGGGGCATCCTTCCGATTTTTCAACTAAAATCGATGCTCGAAGTTCGAATGTCAATCACTCGTTTGCGTTTGTCGTTATGGTGACAGTTATACTTTCGAATATCCAGGGGTGATTTTTAATTTGTGCTGTAGACGTTTTTTTTTTTTTTTCGCAGAATAGTTTAGAATTGGACGCGTTATAGCGATGGGTTTTCCGAAAGGGGCTTTTTTAATAACAGAAACGACTGTTGATATAGTTGTGATGGTTATAGACACCATTATTATTCCATACCATTTGTGTTTCATCAAAAAACAAAATCCTGAAGCTCTTTTTGGGAGAATCTTTATCTTTAAGCGGCGATTAACATCTGATTTCGTTTGTTAATACATTCATAACATCAGAAGGTCCAAGTATACATTTACGTACGAAACTTTGTGATTAAACAATATATATCCATAAATGTTTAATTTATTTCGAATCACTCATCAATTCAGGACCACAAAACTCAATTTTTGTGATATTCAGGGGCTTACATAAATTCCCTTCAAGAATAATTTCCTAAGGAACTTGAATTATTCTTATATAAATAATATCAATTTTATTCTTTCTTTCCTATATTAGAAAATATCATAGAAAATATCAATCGACGTCTCTCGTAGTGGCTCAAAAATATCTCTGTAAATAGTTCCAGGAACAACTTCACATTTTAACTCGTGTAAATATTTAACCAGCAATATTATTTTTTAATCAAACAGAAATCCACTTATGGTAGACGTTCGCGAATTTAAAATTCATGCATCGAGGATCCTCATCCTCTTACCGGTCACGTGTGTAGACATATCGAATAGTCAACGTCCTGAACGTTTCGAGTTTCAGCACTGAAAAAAAAGTGCATAATGTTTTAGTATCGTGCAATCTACCGGCAATTTACACACATTGAAGAGGAAAACCATAGAGATGCACATACGCGGTTAAAAGTATCGATATACCGAGTGTATCCGACCATTGAAGCAGCGTTAGGGCCACTCATGGAAAAATAAAGTGAAACTGTAAAGTTAAAAGTTTACGCAATGTCTTAAGCCGTAACACTTACGATCTATATGGTAATACGCGGCCTGAATGGTCTCGAAGTGTGCGTGCGAACCGCGGGAAAATGTTTATGCTAAATGCACTTGTCTACTTTCATTGCAGCGCAGCGTACGTGGCGAGCGAAGAGAGTAGCTACAAATAGCGTTGGCGATGAGTAATCTTTCTATGGTTAAATTCCTGTCGTGACGATCCTTGTACTATTTACGATAGTATCGCGAGTAGTTCGAACGCTATTTCGATTACAGTGTTGTACAGAATTGGGGCACGATTATTTGTTTATTTTGTGTGTCTAACTTTGAAGAAGGTATAGTGGTTGTGCTGGTTTTAATCTTACTTTGCAATAGTAAAAGATGCAATATAATATCACAATAGGACATTACAATTTACAGCATAATATAACAAATATAAATAATAATATATGTTTTACAACAGTAGCAATATTAATCCGTGTTAACTTCATGATCCCTTTGCAAGTAGAATCGGCAGATTATAGGGAGACTTGATCGTAAAGATATATTCGAGTTCGGGAGTAATGGCTTTTTAAAAATTCGTTTCGTATCGAAAACGAGCTCGTATTTCATTTTAAACTTTTGATATATTTTTTAGCGAGAAATAATTTATTTTTCGATTTCATTGAGAGGTACACTTTATACTAAAATTTATATGTAGAATAAATAATTTTCCGAAATTGGGCGTCTAGGGAATTTCATGCGCAACAACGATGCGTTCGTTTCACCATTTTGTTGAAAATATAAATGGAAAATTACAATATTACTGAGTTAAGGTCACGTAAAATTAATAATTATGACACGATGGTGATTTTCCTATGTATACAAAATAGAGTGCTTTAAATTCTAACGTTTTAATTCAAAGTCTTTTAATTTTATGATGTATATATAAACCATCCAATTGTGTCAGTGCTGTTATATTGCAGTAAAACAGGGGAACCTATTTTTTCTATAGAAAGTATACAAGGTGACAAGTAAATACGTGTAATCATAATTTTTAATTTAGCTGTTAATAAATAGAAAGTTATCCGAAATAGGGTTGTTCAAGCTACAAGAAATTTAAAATAATTGCAATATTTCATATTCAACGTAAAACGAGCCTCATTGCTGTAAATTTCCACCAAAAATCTGTGTTTTAAATTGGCATTGTAACATTTTCATATATGTCGAATTAACATATGAAAAATTTCATCCGAAAAATAATAAAGGCTATAATTGTCTGTACTCAAAATCCTGAAGTTTCTTTTGAAAACTCCTGTACCTAGACTCTTTTCCATGTGGCTAGCATGAGAGATGGCTCTCTGTGCAAGCCTCGCGCGATGTTATGTAGCTTATATCTTAAGTCAAGCAATCCTATGGACACGTTCCAAGTTTCGTCGCGATTCCTCTCCAGCGGTTTCCTCGTAGCGTGAAAACAAACAAACGCGAGTGGGTCTTATTTATACAGATAACTGACTATTCCTCTACGTCCCCGCGTACCTACACCCCGCGTCTAATTTTATTCGAGCAATTATCGATGCACTCTCCACGCGTACACAATGTATTTTATGCTTTTTGTTTCAGACACCAGTGAGTACGAGATCGACGAGTCTCCCCGCAGCGACGTGAGTACCCGCCCGTTAACGTAACCGAATTTAATTGATACCGAACCGGCTTGTTTCGCATGTAAATACGAACTGAAGACAGATTATAAATCATGGGACTTTAACATCCCGCTAATGGACGCTTTTACGATCGTTCATTGCCGCAAAGTGCGTCATAAAGAACCTAATGAACGTCATCTGCGCCGGATGCTATCTTTATAAATTTTGCGCCAGGTAGCCTCACACAGTTGTTCCATTTTACCGCGGTCTCGTGTTTCGCTATGTTTAGTCACCTCGTGTTTTCCTCGCGCTCTATCAGCGCGGCGAAATTTTGTGACAAGCAATCCGCAGTCGCGCGACAAACCGACAATAACGCTGGGCGAATCAGTTGTAACGACGTTCGGTCCGAAAATGAACGTTGATTTCCGAGTTTTCGTTTCATCAGACGCTAGCGGTGTCAAACTACGCGGTAAATGGGCCATTTGGGAAACGAGCAATTTTTCGAACGGTAGAAAAACAAAAATGTCGCGCTGGAAAGCATTCTTCATGCGAGAACGCTCGAATAAATATCGTCCCCGTTCGAAACGGTTTCAAGAATGGATAAATAAAAATACTTTCGTTTCGGGGATTACTGAGTTTAAAATGCGCTTTCCGTATATCGCGGTAGGCTTACAATGTTATTTTTCTATCAAACAACTTTACTAGGTTGAATAGTTTTTTTACAACGTGAATTATAGTTTAGCTCCTTATAGGGGTATTTTTGTAGGGCCATGGAGTGAAAATATTTTTGAATATGAAGATTTTTAAAGTGAAAGGGACATTAGGCTCATTAGAAGAAGAATTAGACCACTAATACTTGATAGTTATGATGAACGTTGATGTGTATCATTTCGATTTAATCTAAAGTTTATAAAATTATTTTTAACATTGTTTTTTTTATTTTTCTTACATACAGGCTTGAACTAAATAAAATAAGTAATGCGTAAACACGTATTTATTGCCTTCTACTTTTAAATAATTATATTTCATAACCGTATTCATCATAACATGACAGAATTTATATAACGTAGACAAAATTAGCTTGGTTTACATGTACTTATAAATATAATGATTTTATATAATCAGGTACGAATTAATCGCTTTAGAGGAGGATTTTTTTAACGATTTTAGCCTTCTAGAAATTTTCAGAAGTATTGCCCTTTAATGTGCTGAGAGAGTATGCTAGTGGAGATATCCCCTCATTAGCTAAAGTTGAAATGAAACGTGACATTTAAGATAATTAAGCGACCCTGATTAATGGTCGATGCTGCTTTCCTGTCCGACTTTTCGCGCGTAAGAAGACGTAATTGTTGTCCATGGAACGAACGGAAAATTTCCATACCTACGGAAATGAAAAGCGACGCCCGACTGGATGACCTCCATCGAGTTTTTGTCGTCTATGTTTGGATCTCTTCGACGCTCGCAAAAAGATCGTTAGTGGAATCTAGAAATGGTATACCCATGAGGCTTATCGATTCTAATTTACCGGAAAGTCATTATCTTGTAAAAAACTACCACTTCGCTCCATAATATCGTCTGTGATTCGTGTCAAAGATAACATTTCTCGCTGTGTGAAATATTCATTAATTGTTACGACCCTTGACTCGTTAATTTTGGACAATTAATTTCGACGTTGAGTTTCAAACATGTCGACGAGGTTTCTAATGATGAGTGTTCTTGGCGAGTTTTTGGTTTAATTGTAAGTTTCAAAAATGAATTGTTTAATTATTTCATAGTTTTTATGCGAAGTAGGTAAATACTTTAAGAATATATAAGAATATTGTATTTTAAATGAATCCTGAAATTGTGTTTTAGGCTTTGTGTCTGTTAAATTATTTCTTCATGTAAAAAGATAAAGAACAAGTTTATGTAATATTCGTATGTGAAATTGAATTCTGTTTAAGAGTTACTTAAAGCATTTTTTTCGAAATGCTTCGTAATATAAAAATTCATGACAGAGCCATTAGGGACTCAATCATAGTAGTTTGTGCTTTTGGTATAAGAACACGTTTTGGCAGAGTCAAATTAATCAAACTATAGATCATTTTACGAAACATATGGCCACGTGGACTACCAAACGTACATAAACTTTTACTCATTATACAAGAATACGTACTTATCCTAAAATCTAAACTAATATAAGACCTTTCTACATGCTTTCCTTTTCGCAATTTTTCTTTTTACTGTAAATGCCAAAATATGCTCGATAATTCTTTTTTTCACCGTCCGGTTCGTGTTTCATTCAATTTGCGTCATAAAAATACATTTCAGCATCGTTTCATGAATAGTGATCATTCGAGTACTCGTCGCGATCATCGCGTGGAAACGAGCTGCCGATGAATTGGTCAACGTTCGACCGAGTAAGTTATGTTCAGGTGACCACCCGCGAACGGACGAATATTTACACGGGATTGTTAATGTTTACTGCGTCGCGCGCACACTGCGTCGTTATTGCAGAAATGACGTGAATAATTGGCGGAGTAATGCGCCCGCTGAGCTGCATCCAAATTGTTCGACGATAATAATTCTTGTAAAATGAAATAAAGTCGAAATCGCTTCGCCGGATAAATGTGGAAGTTAAAGTGGTGAGATTTAACACCGTTTAAGGAAAAAGTGAGACCTGATAATTGCTAAAGGGGATACAACCATGGGAAGCAGTCATGGAAGTTGAAAATTTTTATCTAAAAATTTACACTGAAATTTTAGACAATGATAATGTAATGAATTATTTGGTAGTGTATCTGGTTGGTCAAGTTTGGTTAACTTAAAGTGTAATGAATTTACAATATGAATATATTTAACCATATTGTGCAATAAATGTAAGCAACTTTGGTCTTGGACATATTTGTTTGATATTTTTGACAACTCCAATTTCAGAATCGACACAAAACTTGTACTTTCGCAATATTTGATGTTCTTCTTTGATTATTCTGATGCGATTTATGCAAAACCAATCTGAACTACTTTTTACACACTCACACTCGTATAGAACACTTTAAAAGGGGAAATAAAAATTGATCTTATTAAACGTATTATACATTATTACATATTAAATGTATTATTAACATTTAGTATAAGCGTTACACAAAAATATAATAAATTCCTTACACTTCAAATCGACCAAACAATGCACTTGAACAATCACATGCACATTACCAAATACACCATCCACCTACTACACTGAACCGATGTCGATGTATCCTGCAACAGTTGAGACCAAGAAAACCCATCGTTAGTCCAATAGGTCGCCTTAATATTCGACTTGATATGCATCGTTGGAGCGTTACACAAATTGTATATCCTTAATTTTCATGAGCCCTTCTGTCTTTCATCGAGTCGTTTCCGTCATTTTCGATTGTAACGAACCCGGTGGGAAGAGGCTTTTCACCCAGACAGCGACGAAAGATGGATTTACGAGGCCAAAGCATCGAGTGGACCATTAAATCGTAGCTCGAGCAATTACATCGGTCTCCCCGTGTCTGATGATGTTGACTTAAGCCACGCTCTCAACGCGATCGTCAAAGATGCCGTTTATTATTCGCGATGTTCAGAAGCGATACAAGGAAACCGGCCTTTACCTTGCTCGAGTGCTTAAGGAGTCGAACGAGTACTCCGAGATTATTGGACGCGGACGACGAAGGCGTACCGTCGTTATTAGTAGAAACAGAGTCCGCGGCTGGACGCCGGTTGAGACAATGTCTGTCTTATTTGGAATTGAAACGAGTAATTTGAAAGGTTTTAATGATCAGCCGGTGGAAGGGAGGGTTGAAATTGGAGCGTCGTAATTGATTTCCTTTGGTCGTGCTTGCACAAAGACGAAGCTCTCAAGGAAATCCATGATAGGAAGTGAACAAACACGGGGAGGGAAGTGAGTTAAGGGAAATCCTCGCGGGTGTCTTGTTAGGTTCTGAAAGTTCGATCTGCTTGGCGAGGGGGTCCGGACCTACGTTTGTATAACATTTTCTCCTTGACGTTTCTTTCACCGGTGCGTATTGCTACGATTTCATCGGTTGACTTTGGGACCACCCTGTAGCGTTCAAAATTCAAGAGGGTAACTTGTAATGTGTTATACGATGTATTTAGCAACTTTGTGGCAATTGGGGTACCGGTATCGGAATAAGATTTACTTTTCGTCTCTGGATGTGAAGTTTCCTTAGAATATATCACGTTCATCGAATAAATTACCAGTTCAATTTATGAAATCATTTAGAAATTTATACGAAGATAACTGCAGAAATTAAGATGATAACAATTATTTAGTTCCCAAGAATGTATCATTAAAGAAAAGTCGATTCAACAATTTCGAGGCTTGGCTCCAGGTATCTTATTTTCACCTGATACCGTTCTCATATATGCAATAACAGGAAACTAAATCTACTAACAATAATGTTTACACGGTATTAATACTCCAACAGAGTCTCCACACAGATCAAAGTAACATCCCCGTTTCCAAAATTGATATATCAATATCGAAAAGTACAAGCTACCCCTCAAGTTCATCGTAGCAGCCTCGAGCGATTTTCATGCAATAAAAATAACCGATCCGTGGCCCAAGGAGTACCAACCGTAACTTCGGTGCACCCTCGTCCGACCTCGAGGTCCTAGAACTTTATTTTCGATAATTTCCCGTGCCCCCTTCGTCGCCACGAAACGATCCTTCAAGAGAAATCCACTTTCGGGCTCTCTTTTCTTCCGTGGCGTCGGTACACGGTCGCCAGCTCTTGCTGCCTACTCAGCTGCGGTCAGTTTCAGTCGAAAGGAAGTTGTCATCCGAAAGAGTCCCGCAGGAAGGACCTCCATTTTCCACGACGGTGGCAAAGGGTGCGAGCACGGAGTGGTGTGACGCCTGGGGAGGTCTGGAAGCACCCACGGACGCTATTCAGCCGTAACAAAAGGCAATCACCATAGAAGTGGTAGAACTGGGACCAGCCGTCATAAGTTATCGGAATCACGTCGATATTTTGCTGAGAATTTCGACGAGAACGAGTCGCCCCAGGATCCGTTCCACCCCGACACTCCATCCACGCGACTTTAAGGATCCTCGTCCTCAAGGAAGTGATTTCTTGAGTGCCGTGGAGTTATTCATTCAATCGGAGACTCCTCGATGATCGATGCAGTACTTTGGAAAATTTTTAACGGGACCACTTCCAGAGAAGATGGACAATTTCAACTGTTACGTGGTAATCGTCGTTAGTCGTTCGTGATTTTTTAAATCATTAGTGGATCGCGAAGTTCACGAAGTGGTGGCTGTTATTGTTTTGGACTTGTTGAATGGAGTCTTTTTGTTTACTTTAAATTCTGCAAGTTTTGGACTTGGTAGGTGATGAATGACTTCGCCAGTGGATAAGTTTGAAGTCGAGTAGATTTTCTTGTAAGGAAACGAATCGACCTCTGTTTTGTAGAAGACATATTTCCAATGGAAGTGTTTTTACGTATAGATAATATGAAACTATGATTGTTTATTAAAAAATTGTATTTCTCAGTCAGGCCATACCAGGATAATTAATTTTTCCCAAAGTATGAAGCCATAATCACATGGAATATTACAAGGTATCAGAACAATTTTTGGTTAATTTAAACAAGTGCCTTAGTCTAATCGAAATATGTATGACAATTCTTTAGAACCATTTATCAAGAAAATAAAGTCATTCTTCTTAGATCATGATAAACTTAACATTAACCGCAATTTAGGTAATTAACGAGGCATTTATTATTACTTTAATCTATCATATTGGAAAACAGTAGTTCTTCCATCTTTCAACATAAATAAGGTCTGCTTTTGTAAACCATGGTAAATTCAAAATGGAGTTATTTCCAACTGTGTTAAATCGAGACGCTAATCACAAACGAGGATATATAAAATAACGATAAAAATCGAAATGTTTGATCGTCATCGACTATGTATCGATGGTACGATATCACGGGAATATTTTGATATTTTCAGTTCCGAGTTGAAATTCAAACGTTTCCAGGTAGCCGAGAGTCGTGGGAAAATATTTTGTAAAAACATCCCTGGAGATAGAAGCGAATCGGAAAATATGTAGGTAGCAGCTCCGTTCGAATAACGTCGGCTTAATTTTCGAATTCTGTTTTCAAATGGCGGGCCCGTTTAGTTTTCCTCCTGGTCGCTGGCAGCATTCCTTTCTGTGCGTAACAAAATTAAATTCTCCGTCGACGGATTGGTAACCGCCGCATTCTCTTGCGCGTGGAAAAACTAATTGCACCGGCTCGTCTTCAATGAATTTTCCCGGCCATTATTCAGCTGGGAACGTTGCCCTCGAACGAAAAACCGTACGCGGCATGTGTCATTTCGTGTAACCCCTTCTCGAACTGAAGTTGATTGACCATTTTCATGGGTATAAATTTTTAGCCATTCTCCGATCGTGTTGTACAAATTTCATGTTTTTTGGGTGGGATGATAATTTCAAAATCTCGAAGAAACAATTGTATCGGTCAATTGTATTCATTTGGAGAAAAAGATTTGATCTAATTTAGCAGTGGTGATACATTAGATGAGTAGTGATGGAACAAATAGTGTTTGTAATATTTTCTTTCTTCAGGGACACCTTGAAATTGTTGTACAAACGGTCCTATTCTCAATGTTTCTTTCTTTTAACAATACACCTTTTCATCTATTCCTAATGTTATCATTGCATCACTTTAGTTCGAGATGCTTTTAATTACGAAAAGAATACACGTGGCGAAAAATGTTACAATCTGTGAGTGAGAAATTAAAAGGTCGCAAACATGACAGATTTTCGTGCTTGAGGTTATTCAACTTTTGCGGCGTAAAATACAAGACAGGACTGCGAGTATTATCGCAGAGAATAGGACAGTCTTTTGTTGACCAATGACGCGTGAAAGTGGGAGATGTTCCGCAGTTAATCAAGATTAAAGAGATTTATTACATGCTGCTTCAAGAGACTCTAATTACAATTACTGCATTTATTCTTCGAGACTATTACGCTTGAACTGAATTGGAACGAAATCCAATTGAATATTTTAACTTACTTTTTTACTCGCGTGATAATGTCATTCGTGAGGAAAGCTTCGTCGAACAATAAAGCATTAAAACAGTTAGACAATTAGCAACAAGACAATTAGATAATATAATCCTATTTATTTTTCAGCGTTGTAATAACACCAGCGTTTCTATTCCGTCACAACTTCCAAAAAAAAACTATCAAAAACTGGGAGGGTTTGTCAGGACGAGTTTCTAGGATTTCGGAGGATTAAATTTTCGCAGCCAGGTTGCCCATGCGCTGGCAGAAAATAATTGCCTAAACGTCTGGCAGAAAGTTTTGGCCATTACGTTATGAATCTAACGGCGTGTTCGACGTCCCCGCGATCGAGACGAAATTGGACGTCTAAATAAATAAAAATACGTCGGCAGCGAGATGAATTTTCTGTCCAGTTCACTCGCAAAAGGAAGAAGACGCACGGTACACAAACAAAGAGGATGAAAGATAAATTGGAGTAACTTCTGTCACTCGCGACTCGATTAAATATTGCAGAATTTATGCTCAATTTCGGTGTGTGCGTTCCAGAGACGTTTTCACGAATTCACAGAGAGATTGTGATAAAAAGTATGTTGTCTTTTGTTGTCGATACTCATTTATTTAAAGAGAGATCTCTTAAAATCAATTTGTTTGTGGATATGTGACTTTTAAATTACAAAAATGTTGAAAAACATGGAAGTAACAAAAATTGTGCTTTCGGAAATGAAAATTTTGTCCCCTCTATTTTCATATTTTTTATGCTAATTCACAAACCTCTAGAAATATAACAACTTCTAAAACTTTGTTATATATCATCTATAATTTAATAGTACTAAATTTTTGGCTTTGATATAAGGAATGGCCATTTTTAAAGTCGAATAGTAGTAGCAATGAAATATGACGTAGTTCTTTGACCGAACTAATGAACAATTTTATACAAAAATTTGAAAAACAGAATTTCATACCTTTGAGAATGTTCACGGAAATAAATTTTTATCATATTTAAATCCAAGTACAATTGTAATTTTTATTTACAATTATACTTATGTAATGCCCAACTAATAATGTAATAAGTATTTTCTAAAAGTGCTTCACCTGTTTTGAAAATCGACCCATGGAGCAAGTTTTTGGGCAAAACTCGTAATACACGAAGACGTTGTTATTGCACGCGATTGTGTTTATCTTTGGAATACAAAATTTATGTTTGTAAATGGAAAGCCAGCAGCGGTCGACAGATTTGCTCGTTTGAAAAACAACCTACGTCGCGAGTGTAAATTACAAACATGACGCAATTTACGCTGGTATTGATCGCAAAAATTTGATACCGGTGTTCTTTGTCCCTTGGACGTAAAAATCCCTTAAAATGTTACAGGTAGGAAATTGCTTTTGCCAGATTTAATAACAGTCTAGCTTTCGTGAACGGCAGGACAAATAACGCCATGCACTGCATTGGTTTTTACTATACCGTGCTCGCTACTGATTGCGAAAACAGTTCAAAGTTTAGCGCAGAAACGCGATTAACGTTTGCTTCATATCGTTCAGTATTTTTTTGAAGTTCAATCGAATGAAAATTCAGTTCCCCTGTTACTGAGAATGAGTTGCACAACGCTGACAGGTGTAAAATAAAACGAATTTTGAAAATTAAGGATCATACAGAAACATCTATAAAACATTTGTATAATTTAATTAGGGGTTAATGTGTTTTATTAATATTAATTATAATAATTGGGTACCTTAGAATTGCTCTAATAATTTAGAAACATTCTGTGCTACAATATATAATATAATTATTTATACAATTAAATAAAAATATTTAGTAACTCAAGTAACAACAATAATAAGAAAATAAATCTATTCTTTCCAAAAATGTGTACCTCCTTAATGTATTCCAATTTTTGTATCTCACTCAATTTGTCAATCTTCGCAACATAATTGCAACGCTTACTCAAACTCCAGGCTTTCGAATACTATGAACGTCCGATTTCGTTAATGCGAGCCACGAACCGAAGCAGCCAGAAAAGTGGATTTCATTGTACCTCAAAGACAAGCGCGAGAAATTTCGCGTTTAGCCAAAGAAGAAAAGATTTTCGCTTATTCTCTGGGGGTCTTAAGAAAAGCTGCGAACATTTCTAGCCAACTTCCCTGACAAACTTACCGTACCCCTTTTCAAAGGCGCTTCCCTACCGCGTTTCCCTTGATAAAGTTTTACCTTGACCCACCGGGCAGGTCGGGGATGAAGTGCAGTGAGAATGTGCGCAACTGGTTGGCTGACAACTTTCCCGACACGTGAGAATTGCAGATGCTGCCGCGGCTCTTGCTTTTAAATGTCTCTGCGAAGCTGTTAGACGTTGTGCTTGTTTCTTCTTTCCCCGCTGGTCTTTTCTTTCTTTTTCATTTGTTGCCCGAGGTGCTCCTAACGAGTCGTGAACTTGCGAGCGTGAAACGAGCAGCGGCCATCGCGATTCGTTTTGTCTTCGACGCGGCTGCATTGATTTTTCAATAAATATTGCCCAAGGTATTTCTATGCAGTCTTTGTGCAAGCTACTCGAAAGCTGAGGAGTAAATGGTTTCGTTTGATTTTAATATTACATATTGAGGAAAACATGATAGATGAGGTTTAAGGAAACATATTTAGATTTCCTCCTCGGTTTTGAAAATTGAAAATGAATATAGATGAATTAATTTATAAATAGGAGCGGTTAAAATTTCTGTGGCGTTTCATTTCGGTTCCACTAATGGACTCATCAGTGGCCTGATTTATTTATAATTAAATCTTTATTTATAGAATTTTCCTATAAACTCTGTTATTTATAAAATGCCCTCATAAACTAGATTCTTTGTAAAAATTCAATTGTCTTATAAAGGTTTCCTTTAATAACAAAGATTTTAATATTGTTTAATAATTATAGCAGCTAATGATTCTATATATTAGTATATTTATAAAAGAAATACATTCCTCCACTGGAAAAAGAAATATCATTTGAAATTACAAATGCACCGTTGCATTTCCACAAAAAACTAGGTTCACAGGATTTTAGATCTCTTTAAGCCATCTCTGCCTCTACCATCCTCTTCCACCTGCAATAAACAGAAAGCCCTTTGGCTCGAATCAGTTTCTGAAACCGTACACCATGCTGAAGCTTTTAAAGTATCGCATACTTTATTTCCCCGACCAAGTTATTTGGGTCTAACTAGTTTGAGCGCTCCGGACTACTCGCGCATGTCCTCTACCTCGTCTTGATCGCCCCTGATTTTCGATCCACGTGATGAGGTTGGGAGCTGCGTGAGAAGAAAATTGAAAGTTTACCAGGAACTGGGAAAAGTTGGCTGCCGAGGAAGTTGCGGCAAAGGAAATTTTGAAGTTTTGCAATTCTTTACGCGTTTGGGGGAATAGTAAATATGAAAAGTAGTGACGGTGTGTCTGGTGGTCGAGGAAGATTTTCGCGAGAATGCGGTTGAAAAATTCGCTCAGCATTGTAAGTTTTCGTTGGCATCGTTTTTGTAGAGGTGAAAGCTCATAATTAATTTCATTCACCTTCCTTTGTTAAGTGTAACGAACATAAAGTGATAGTCGAAGTTGAGGACATTCGTGCGGATAACCAACAAGTACCAATTTTCATTTATATTTCTAGACAATAACACATTTGTACTTTAATAAGAGGTTTCGGTATTTCTATATACTCTCGTGTTATCTATAACAGTATTTTATGGGATGAGCTTTACTGCCGTCCATAGATATTAGTACACCTGTTACATTTATATTAAATGTAATATTTATTGCAGAATATTATTTTACGTTATTTTTATTTTCTGGGTTTAATTGAAATACATTTTCAGCTGTAAATATTCATCATGGTATATGGTATTATACAGACTAAACCGAAATACTACTATTCATAGCAAGATCATCCCCAAACTAAAGCTTCTACACGTTGCTTCCCAATAGAATCAATTTGACTACACGAGGGTTTCGTGTTCCGCCATTTTCCGTGTACTATATTTTCACAAAAACACATTCGTTCATAATATTTTCGCGATTCTATTGTATGTTTATTTTTCGTTGCATCGCGATGTATACCTAGAATATTCCAATATTTCTTGTCAAAGCAGAAAAATAACGTTTACTGCTTGACATGTTCGAATATACTCAACGTATTGATGAATGGATCAACGTAGATTCATAAATGATGCCTTTGTCGGAAAATAAACGAAAGACAATACAAACATAATATTGAGACAGGTTTCCTAATTATTTATGGCTTTCCAAAAGAATTCACGAAACATATAACAGCAAAATTACATTCCCCATCATTGTTTAAATAATAAGTATTGTTAATAATTAATTTAACTATCGTCAGAAATTAATTTTTAGTTATTTAGAATAAATCATATTATATTTTGCATATGTAAAGTATTATGTAATATCGTTTTTGTATTCCCGTTCAATAGGCGAAAATAACCCAGTTTCTCCGCCGCGTACTAACACTCAAAGCATCGAAATACCACGAAGCGACATCTAAAAACCAATCTTGAACTCGTAAACACGTCAGATTAAGGATTTACTCGTCGCGACGCGCGTGTTTATTTTTCATGATTAAGGCGAAAATGTCGGTAATTGCCGGCAAGCGGTGCCAATAACAGCAATAGTTGGGTCCATTCGATACCGCGTGTAACGTCGCCATACAATTTCACTTGCCAAAATGGATACGCGATTTCGATTGCGTTTCATCGGTTCGTTTCGTAGGCGTGGTCATACTGAAATTTTTATCGGGTTTACCCGGTGGCTCGACGACGGCAAATATAATTTTACACCCGTGCGGAATAGCGACCCGTTCATACCGAACGAAATGAATTTGAAAAAAAAAGTGCTCGTCGTGCCGTTGGAACGCTTTTCAGCCGTGATTCGATGGCGGGGAATCGTTGTTTAAATCGAATAATTTTGTTTGATGGCCACCCGAATTGCAGTCGTTTGTCACTTTTACCGTTCAGAAATGCTTACCCGCGACCGGACGTGGACGAAACTTTTATCTGGATGAAAATTTAGGGCTAAGAATAAGAGGTGTGCAACTCTTGTTGCGTTAACTGTGCAATAAGAATTATCAATCTGATTCATAAACTGAGATTATGTTTTAAAATGAGTGAATATCGAATTCCCTGAATAATTTTTCAATCGAATATCAATTTGTAGATGTACCTTTTCATGACGTTCATACCTGTTATTTTGTATTTAAATAAGATTGTACGGTCCGTTTAAAAGATTTCTTGTTTGTGAAGGTTTTCCTTTTGAGTATATTTTTTTTATTCATTTTTTTATTTTCAAAATTCAACATTGTTAAAACTAAAAAATATGTTTTTTTGTTTTTTATCATCTAGCTTTTCATTAAGTGTTTCTTGTTATTGTATTACACTGCGAATTTTGTACATTCATACCTTTTGCAAATATAAGAAATATATAAAAATATGAGCAAAATATACAAGCTTATCCGAACTGAAAAATATTAATACCATTACTCTAATTTATAAAATATCAGCAAACAATCTGTGCTTGTTTCCACGTTAGGTACGCCATTCATACAGGCACATAAAATCCGCAGTCCAATTATTACAAATTAGATTTGTTTCACCGTCACGAATGATGTTCCCAAAAATGGTAATTGCGTTTCACTCATCGGTTAAAATTCAGAATATCTACAAATTGGATAAAACTGGTGCTCGGTATTTATTTAAAACAGCGAGTAAATAGAATTTAACAAGTGTTGAAAAATCGGTATTCCTTCTAAAGATAGATTACAGTTTCAAATACGAATACTGTGTTACAAATGAAAGTTTAACGAGTCTGGACAACAATAGCAAGGCCAGACAACCAAAGCGCGATTCCATTGCATTTATACCAAGGACCTATTTACGGTTATCTTTACTCGTCGAACAAGTAATTCTGTTACCACTGCAATTGTGTTCTCTAAGGTTTCCGGTCCCCGCGACGAATTTCAAAGCTCGTTCAATTGTATCTTTTAACGAAAACCATCACGCGCTTTCGTCACGGAACGCGTTCCCGCGTCTGCCAAATGCAACGCACGATTTAACCTGCGGGATGCATCGAACGCAGCTGCGTTTCTGTCGAAAGATGACAAGCCAATTAAACGGCGCGTTATATCCTCTGAGCGTGATCATTACGAGCCTCGAAGCGTCATTAGTAACCAAAGCAAAGAACCGTCGAGACACGTATTTGCAATTTCTCGAACGCTCCGAGGTGCATCGGATAACAACTTGCAGATGCATTCTTCCATAGTTGTATAACCTGACGACAGGGACGTCCTAGACACGGGTCCAAGGCACCGGATATTGGGAAATAGTCTTATCTAGATGGAAATTTAGAGCAATCGCTAAAAGCTAAACAATTTTCGATTCGGAATTATTAAGAATTTGAATTATAAAATGAAGTGGAATTATATTTTAATGTTAGTGAATATGGGATCTATATTGCAAATGTATCACCAAGTCAATAATAATTGAATAAAATTGCATGACCTGCTGTAGTCTAAAGAACAATAAATACAATGGTGTTATTACACTTCTTCCTTCTGGATATTATTTTTATTTATCTGTTCGAACCTGAATTATACGTCGTAAAGTTCTTTTTCTTCTCATGAATTTTCTAAACCCTTCCCCATTCGCTGGTTCAGAAAACTCTTCATCAAGTTTATAGTTTCAATTTTGAAATCGCTATTCGTGAAAATAAAGCAACGAAAAAACTGCGACGAGTGCCGCGAGATTTAGGCAGGGATTCGTTGATTTATAGCGTATCGCAACAATGGGCGGCGCGGGAAGACTCGAAATGCTACGATAATTTCTGCCCCGTCATCGGTTTCATAAAGGTAACAAGGAACCCCCACAGGGCTGATTTGTGCTAACAATAGCCAAAGTTTATCAAAACGCGCTGAATGCGGCGCTAGGGTTTCGGAAATTTTGAAACTCCTCTAGCTCTGATTCCGGACGATTCCGGATCCCCATGTTGGCTCATCAGTCACACGTGACTATATAATGTCCATTACACGCGGAACTGGCGAATGGATTAAGCAAATCGGCTCACGACGCGCGTAACATGCACGTACGTTCACCTAGACTCGGTCACCCTGCGTGGACACACGCACGTCTAGTCCGCGCGTACACACACCTGGCCGCGTGTATCGTAGGCCACAGCACCGGTTGCACCTAGTATCGGTTAGAATTTCCCAAGCTACAATAATTTTAGATACCAGTGACCATAAATATCTTTCGGTCGGTTGGTAATTTTAGGCTGCACTCTCTGTAGTCTCCTTGAATACGGCAAACAGAGAATAGCCGCTTTCGAGGGCACGAGTTGCTGCGGACCGCATCTTGCCCTGGGCAACGTTGAAGTTCGAGACGCTACTAACGATTGTCTGCGAGTTCTCGGCGATTTCACGAGATAATTGAAGAGCCTTATCTCTGATGTGTCTGGTGGGCGTCTTTTATTTTTACTGGTTTCAGTGTAATTTTCGTGATTTTTTGAAGACATTTAATATTTGGTAGGTTTATTTGTAGCGATATATTTATGTAAGATTTCGGTAAATTTTCAACTCACCTGGTTGATTTGGTTTAAAGTTACGTACAGTATTGTATGTGAGTGAAATGGATATTATCGGGTTAATTAATTAACCGACTTCGAACAGGAGGGGGTTATTCAAACGCAGCTCATGTGCATTAACCTAATACATATTATATGTATTGTTGACATTGGAGGGTAAATCGATAAATCGTATGCTGATACAATTAATTCTCTATTTCAAGAATTCTTATTAAAAATTTCGATTAAAGCATAATCGAGTTATTTTAGACAGAAATTCAAAATACCATCATACTTAATTATAAAAATTTAGAACGTCGACAAATAACATCTAATTGTAAGGAGAAATTATTGAGAAACTTATAATACTTAAGGTTAATGTACCCTGTTTTTAAAATGATAAATTATATATAAAGAAAGATATTTAAAAGTAGACTAAAAATTATTTAACTTCCTGAACATATATATTTAAAGAAAGAAAAAATCAGTATGTCATCAAATTAAAATACACAGAATATTTGTCCAGTTGGACACAAACATTTGAAAACAAAATAGTTTTGACTGAACATTCTTTAAAATAAAATTTATTCTTTGTAATTCAGTTTAAATTATTAACCAAATAATTCGTTACACAATATTATTCGCCTAATTACTTATCCTACATATATGATTTAATTTCTTTTTACTCAACATTATTCTAATACTGTCTACGTTATTTCTTAAGAGCGCTGCAGCTATCTTGTAGATTATCATTCTATATACACTAGCCGGATATTATTTTTCGGTTATGCAAATAAAACTGTGGCTCCGTCGGGAGCAATATGCGAATTCTCCGCAATGGGGAGGGTGTAGGGTTTTATATCCGTGGAAAGAGTCGAAGAAGTGAATACAGGATGAAAATATGTAGGTCAGAAAGTTTCGCGGGAGCCTTAAACTCGCGAAAGGTTCTCGAGATATTTTCAATGCGTGCTGATTTTCGTCAATTTCCCGCAGCTTCGTCATTTTCTTGTTTCCAAACAATCTAATCGTAAGTGCTTTTATATGATGCAATTTGTGGATCACTTCAAGCAATTTTCTGATAAGAATACTATTCACAGTGTGACAATACTTCATCAAATAAAACGAAGGGGATATATATGAACAAATTTTGAACACATGCAGTTTGAAATATTGTTTACTAAAAATTTCAAACAAGCCTTTGCTCGGTACTAACAAATAAACTTTTTCATTTTAAATTATTAAATAACAGTGATATTAACTATACAACTATAGTAAATATAATGATTAAGATAGCAGTTTCGCAATAATTGACTGTGCTTTATGTTTGTAAAAATAATTATAATACATCAATTCGTTATAAAAAACAATTCCGTAAATTTAAGAGAAACGTTGCTTTTTAATACTTTTTAATAATTCTTTCGTCTACTAACGATGTTCCGTTTAATTAGAACGATAATTGCGCACCAACGAAAGCACATTCGAGGGAAACATCTAAACGAGAAATTCGTGACGTTTAAAACGTCAATTTTCATTAAGATTCGTGCTCGACTCGCATGAATTTAGGGCTCACCGTTTATTGGACACATCGGTGTTACTTAAGGAACGGTGTATTAATAGTTCGACATTCTTCTCTAAACTCGTTGCCGGTTATTGGAAATCGAGAACCAATTTGATGGTATACTTAACCGTTTGAGTGACAAATACTTAACGAGTCAAATAGTTTCGTAACCGGGTGATCTATATTGCTTGTCTTAGTTCGATGAGTCATTTGTTTGCACGATGTGCGAGTAAACAAGATCACACTCTCCCGTATATTAGTTAGTTTATTAGAAGCGTAGCTGGTTCATGATCTCCTTTGAGTCAGAGTGTCGAACAAATTGGCTCGACTAGTAATACCAACAACAATTTCACTTATCGAATTTTCAATTTCACATTTTCAGTTGTTGCTAACTGTTATAACTTAACGAGAATTTCAAATTGCAGTTTTTTCGAATAGAAATAATTCGTTTACAGTTTTACGTTGGTCTGCTTTTTGGTGGGTTCTCGATTTCTTATATTTTTGGCACATTGCACAATTTACCACGGTTCAATGAACTCACGATACAATGCCTATTATTGTTTGGGTCAGGTAAATATTGGTGCGCAAAATGTAGCGATATAGTAAAAATAGGAGATGCAGTGAAATGAAGGGGAAGAATTCATTCGCGTGGATATTCAATAAAACTGAATAAAAATTTTCGCGTGGAAAAAACATTGTATGTGAAAAGGAAACACCTTTCGAGTGCAAACATTTCCATCATGCTTGTAGTACGGGTGACTTCAAAGATATTTACAACGGACCGTGGCGAGGCGGGGGGGGGGGGGATGAACGGAAACGTAAAGCTACATGTAATAGATCAAAAAATAAACAACAATGTTTCAACAAAACATATTTGATTCATTCAATAAATTTAATAATATATTTACACTAACATATCCTGCACAACAAGCCTATTGCGTTCCTAAAACACCAAATATCATTTCCCCTTTTGGAGAACTCTTCATAAAATAAACTAAGAATGCAATAATAACAAATAGAAAGAATCGTTAAATTATCGTTGCTCACAATTAGAAAACTACACCACCGATGTTGAATAGCATGAAATATAATGCGATCAAGTTCCAGAAATAATTACGTACACATTCGGTTGACCCAGTTCTATACTGTGTACGAGCATTGCAAAACACTACCGCAACTATTGGTACATTGCAGAGGGTAAGCTAATTGAATAACAATACCTGGACTATAAATTCCCTCGTTGCTTGGAGCGATCGTCGACGATGCAGCTTTTTGCCAAGAAGTTCAATGGTGTTCAGGATTGTTTCGGTTTTTTGAACTTGAAACTTTGGCTGTAAATACGTTTATGTAAAAAGGTACGGGCGGGCGCTATCGCGCAAACATTCAGTCTCACAGAGACAAATACAGGCTCGTCGAAGGTCGTGCGAAATTTGCAGGTCAACATTTTCGAATTTTCCGTATAATGTGTTTTCTCTGCCCTCGCTAGTACAACGCTCGCGAAACAGTGAGATCGGCCGACCAGCCGCGTATAATTAATTAACATCTGTTTATGCTACGGGCCAGCTTATAAATATTCATGGAGCACTGTCCAAGGTATCCAGTCGATTCAGTCGATATCCCCTGTTTGCTAAAAATTGATTCGATCCGCGCTGCCTGTTTAATTGATATAATGGGGTATGATTAAATCCAGTGGATCAAAGGGCATGGAATTCGTTGAGCTCAGGAAACTCTTATCACATTCCGTTTCTAGTGTGTACAGTATGTACAAAATATTATTTATTGTTGTTTTGGTCTTTAAAATTCATATTCGTAGAGAAGCTTGTGTGAATGTAAGATGAAAATAATAATTCTGGAGTGTCAGTTAATCCATTGGTTGCCAGGCAAATTTAAAGCGTTTTGCTTTGGGTGCCAAGATTCAAAACAGACATATAATCTAGGTTATTATTTTGATAATAAGAAGTGATATTAAATTTGTTGTTTTAAAAAATAATTTAATTTTGTGTATCCTCACATCTTTTGGTCTTATACGAAGATTAGTGGAAGAAGATATCATAGATTACTTATTTGTGGAAGATATTAATAATTCACATTCGAGTAAGTTATCAAGAGTGTGTGGTCCTTGAAGCAGATCGTTTCCAAACAAAACGGAATGGATGCATGAAACATTAAAAAGAAATTCAAAATTAACGATAGTATTTGACGTCTACCATGGCGGTGTCGACTAATTAAATTATTCTTTCCATGTTACTTCGAAATCGAAGTTCAATATCGGAAATCATTAATGGTATTTCCGAGGTAGCCAATTTGCCTTTTTCGAAATATCACTCGGCACGAATTAAATAAAATTGATTGAAATGCAGTAAGTAGAAGATTGCAACGTTAAATGCGGATACTTGACCTCGTCGAGTTGTCATTAAATTTTATTGATGTTAGAAGGTTCACAGACGCAGATGGCAACGAGGCAAATGGAAATGGAATTATATTTCACGAAGTGTTTTACGATTCGGAGTCAATTAAATTGATCAAAATTGTATCTGGCAGCATAATATCCGGTGCCAGGTCCAGTGTTATATTAAACCAAATTGACTTTAACATTATTTAAGGGACTGTTTCGTTTGCAAGTTCATTTTCAAGTTTCTAGCATTTCTAGAATTCTGTATCATCAGGTTATGGTTTATAACTCACAGGTTTCTAAAACACATTTTTAAATTTAAAAAATTTTATATTCAAATTCCATATTCTCATCATTATTGTCACCTGTTGTAATTCTGTTGTTTTTCTAATACATATTCTTAATTTGAGAAAATTAAAAACTTTTAAATGCATCACGAAGAGAATAAAAGATGATATTAAGAAATTAAATCAATCTTAGTATCTTCGTTTATTTTTCGGTGTTAATAACTCAGTCATAAAGCCTCAAACTCAATTTCACCGTGTTTTATTTGTGACATACTTTTGTAATGGAACCACCTCTTAAGGTATTCACCAACGGTATATTAATAAACGATAAATTTATTGTTTTGATTACACAAATTACACAAGTAAAGACTGTCGATCGTTGTTACAGATTGGATATACATCAATTTAGTTGCCAAACGCAAATATAAATTTTCCGCGAACTAATATTACTTCCCTTAATCGAGCCAATGAAATTGTCGAAATTGAATTTGACGTACCTTGTAACAGACCCAGGGGTAGACGAATTCCGCGTCAGTACACGTTAATTGAATCACGCAAACAGCGAAGGATTAATTAGTTGTTACCGAACTCGATTCTCGTATTTGTAGTTCGGTTGCTGCGAATCTATAATACATATATTGGTCGGGAGAGACAACTTTCTCGGCTGCACGTAAATATCAGCCGATGGTTAGCACGTTAAATAGCCATTAGGAAGAGTTGAGGACAATCAAGTCTGTCGAAGATACGTACAAATTTGACTGGACATTCGTACTGTCACTCCTGCTTAGGAATTTTTTTTCCGTTATTCAAATGAGGGCAATGACATACTTCATTATAACTTCTGTATCTCTATTTCTGTGAGCGAGGGGGGTATATGTACATTACACCCCACACATGTGTACATTATAACATATACATTTTTTAAATTGTATATTTGATATTATTTTTAAATGTACATATGTTATTGTACATATACAGACATATTATATTATATTTTATATTACAATAGCAACAAATTTCGGTTATTATTAACTACAGGAGCAGACAAAATTATATAACGGTTCTATAGAAAATTAAGAGTCAAGGTTTCCCCTAAAACTTCCTCTAATCTAATTAAAATTCTAATTATTGTCATTTGTTGCTAATTCGGTTGTTCTTTTTTGTTTCAGGTAAGTCATGGAAATCCAACATAGACGAATCTACAGCTAATTTTTAATGATACTTCCAGTACAGGTATCTATCATATATATTCATTGGTAAAGAGAAGTATTATAGTCTAGCTACAAAATATTTATGAAATTGACCCTTCCAATGAACTGTTTCGGTAGGCCTAGTGTTGAAGGTTAAGTAACAATTCCCAACATTAATTCGCCCACAGATTAGAATCAAGCATAATAATGCCAAAAACCTGAGATAAAGTGTCCTCAGCTGCGCGTACTTGGCAATACACCCTTAAGGGAAACGGTCGATTGTGAACCCAATCCGGCCGCGAGGGCACGGTTAAACCGAAGAAGCAATCGGTTCGATCGGAACGAACCCATCGATTAAGGCCTCGGTTTCGATTCACGTAGCCGCTGCAAAGAGGAATGCGCGATTACGTGGTGACAATTGATCAAAGCACTTCTAAAACTTATTTGTGGCGCGCGGCGCAGCTGTGCGGAAAGCCGGAATGCGGCGCGTGTGCCACGCGGAATGACTCACGGAGAGCGTGCTAAATTCAGACAGGCTGCCAGCATCGCTCCTCTAGCACGGTCACGCAACGCGGAACATTCGTCAAAAAGGGGCGTCTTTGACTCACGTTTTCGCATATTTACCTTCTCCGTTTCTAGCAGTGTCTTCAACAGAGCTTGGAAGCATTATAAAGTTCTGCTCGGAGGTCGAGGAACTTTTTCTGAGGAGGAAAATTAATCCTTTACGCTCGAGACCTTTTTTTCTAGTGTCTACCAGCGACTCGAGAAGAAATTTTTGAGATTTTTGTAAGGCAAGGGGTTTGAATTTCACCATTGTGTCTGATGTGATCTATTTCTTGGGAATTCTATTCATCGCATTGAGTCAGTAATGTCTTAGCTAAGTTGTAATTCCGAATTTTTTTTTAGAAGGATATTACAATTTGTGAATAGGCGTGTTATGGATTATTCTTCAGAACAAATTATAAGAATTTTGTATGACTCCACCTTTTCTCAATTTCACCTCCTCCTTAGACATGCATGTACCGTATTAATTCGAAAGCGTTCTAGCTAGAATTCTGAATTTCGTCGGATTTATCATAACACCTAGTTCAGTGTTGAGAATAGCAGGCACACGTCACTGCACGTGACTGGATGCAGGCGGCTCGTGTTAGTATGTTTGCTTCAATGTGGGGAGACCCCAACACTGCAGTAGTAATTATGACAAATTCGTTATAATTCAGATTTCTGTGATGCTTAACACCCCTTACATTCTGTTGTTTTGTTGGCAAATGTCTAAGCTTGTGCTAAATATACTACTAATCTGGCAGAATGAACAAAAGCATTCATCAATTTCAATGCAACTTACAAGAATGTATTTAAGTTCTTTAAATAGTGCATTATATTAATCTAACGCGTGATCGTAATGCATTTATAGTATTTCTATTTTTAATATTTCATTACCTTCAAAGAAGATGACAATGATCGCTCATATTTTCTTTTTTTCTTTTTTAATCGAGGCATTCAAATCTCAAGGGATTTTTATTCGCTTAACGAAAAAATAAATTTATATGTGATTATATAAAAACTTGTCAGAAGTAGATAAATATCAACATTGAAATCATTAGCATAAGTAGAAATACTTTCAAGAATTCTATCATTCAAACAGTACAAATAATACAAAATAGTGCGTTGTGCGAGACTCGTCGAAATGTTTTCAGGATCGCACGAGATAACCACGAACCGAAGAAAGGACTTGGGATCAGCCTGATTAAATTCACTATAGAAATGTGATTCTGATCGCTCCTCGTTAGCAAGTGATTTATTCACAGGTGATACAATCGGCCAACTGACCTTTTTCAATTTCGGAACGTGGCGACGATAAGCCGTTAGCACGCAAAAAACGGAGTACCAAGAGTGGGGGGCCGCGAGTTGCTCGCAAAACGAAACGTGCGACAAACACCGTCGATCCGAAAAAACTCCAAACGGCCACGAAAGGAGAAGTCCGCTGTGGTAACGGACCGAGTTATTCAGAAACATATTTGTACAGAGGATTCAAAATAGCGTGGGCGAGAAAATGCGTTTCTCGTATTTACTGAATACTCTAAATTCTCGGATTAAACAAGCTTAACAACACCAAATTGCAGCATATGTGCAACGGAACACTATTTTAACCATAGAAAACGTTGACGTTTACAGCGATTCCGAATCGCGCTGTCAGGGCGACGAGAAAACAAAATTTCTTTCGTTATAAAATTCGCGTGTAAAACAAGAGGCGCTCAGCGCATGGTATGCATGTATCGTAGAAAGAGGATTCACAGAAACGAAGACGAAAAGCCGAAAGTACCGTTTTTCCGCGTTTGGTCTGAAAGCTTTGTTCGCCGTGGTTTTTCTCGTTGCGGGAAACACGGAGAAGTATGTCTCCTGGTTGGAAAGCTTGACGCTCCGTTTCGCATTATGAGCGTGGAAAGCAGCGATACAGCATTTCGCCGGGTGATGCTTGAAAATTTTATTTGACGCATCGGGGGAGAACGCAACGCAAAGGGCGCCAACCTCTATGACAATCTTATTGTACAATTTGAGAAAATGTATTATGTGTATGCAAAACATAAGTCGATACGAAACATAAACGTTTAAACTAGGCAAAGTCACATTAATAGATGCTTGTGAATAAATAGCCCTTTTGAAGCATTCTGATTTTATAAAACACTGAATTCTGAAAAATATCAAAACAAAATTTATAAAGTAACAAAACAAAGTTCGTAGAGTTTGTTTCATATAGTATGGAGAACTTATCATTATTGTTAATGATAAAATACACACAAAAAGTGAGAGAAGAAATACGAGAAACGTGAGAACAATATTGAAAAATTCGTAGAATACTGAGTAAACTTATCTTGAACAAATATGAACGACCAGTTAATAAATGTAGCCCAATTCAATCTATGATATTTACATTATTGTTAATACAAAATGTGTGCAACAAATATACCTATATTAGTGGTATATATCGACTATATTATTTAAACATTTATGATCCCATTTGTCGTAACCAGTAACTAGAATCTTTGGAAAGGCAGTAATATGGAGACACATTGCGAGGGAATCGTTCATCATGTCAAAATTATCTAATTATTCGCTGAGAGAGGTGAGAGAGGGAGCGAGAGAGAAGGGGAGACTGTACAAGCAGAAATGCATCGCGGTGCGGCGTGTGTTACAATTCGCCGCTGTCGTCATCGATGTAATCTACGAGGCTATAATTTGCAGCCGCGGTTAAATTGAAAATTTCCCCGGAAAGTATTGTAAAAAAATTAGACCATAATGGAACGTAACGAGCCACCGTTTATCAAGTTAGTTTCGAGACCAGGTCGAATTGAAACTAACGAAACGACGCGAATAATGAATTTAGGATAATATTGCATGGCTCTCGTGGTTCCATAAAAATCGCCAATGGTATTGTTACAATTAATTAGGTAATAGACTCTCATCACGTTTATTATATCATAGGCTCTGGAATACTATAATTTGCTGGGCTTTATGTAGACTTTATTCACTGGAATGACATTTATGGAAAATTAAAAATTCAGTAATTGTTTGTAGAATAGTGCCTTAAAATAAATTATCCAACGACGTGTGTCTTTTGTAAACATGTTTTGTAAAAATGTGATTGATCAACAATAACTGGGACAATCTCTTTCTGTAATTACAAGTGGCAAATGCTTATATTAACATCTTCCACGTAATAAAAAACTGCTCACCACTTAATAAATCAAGTTTGTATTGCGTCGTGAAATTATTGGACGGAATAGGTGCTATCACTTTTGCTTAATGTCATTGTGAGCGAATTAAGAGGCAATTAAGGTCAGGGATCCGCTATCGATGAGAAGCAAGTACCGATTTCGAATGAACCGATTCAATTTAGGGAATCGGCGTCGCAGTTCGTGTTTTGATATGATTTAATTAATAATTTCGACTCCCGCTAACAACTGTGCGCAACGCGGCGCGAATACGTGCACGTTTCGAATCGGAACAATTTAATTAATGAATGTAATGAGATTTCAGCGCGAGCGACATGGTATGTATTGTTCTGAATCTGCGTATTCGAAATTAAGAACACAATGTAGAGGAGGGATGAGCAGACATTTTTAATAGAGAAAGGATCGCGTACGTAAATAATATAATATTTAATGGTTACCACGTTTGTAATTTTAGTTAAAAGTGGATCCTGAAAATAATGCGTTTTATTGTAAATGTGTTTGGAAAATTAATAATCTGAATCTTTGTAGAGCGTAAAATTATTGATCATTTATGTCATTACAAACATTCTATTTATCTTTATCAAAAATTTCAAACATTCTCTAAATGTATGAAAATACATATGATATGAAAATATTCCATTCAATAGTACAAGAAGCAAAAGGTATTTGGGTTATATTACATTTCGTTAATGTAAATTTGATCATGAATTCATTGAATTACAAATTAATTAAATCATACCGCCCGCTCGAGTAACGTAAAACTTATTATTGAAAGAGTGTAAAAAATATCGAATATATTTTTTTAATACGCGAGAATAATGCATTTCATTTTTAACGGGAAATAATTAGCGATCGTTAATTAAAATTTGTTCGTCCAAGCTCGTACACGTTCGTCGTTTATGAAAATAATTAAAAATTGCTTGAATAGGATTATTGACTCGCGCATCGGTATCGGTGAAACCCCACACGAGAGTACTATAAATGTCTCTGTGAACAAAGTCGCGTATAATTAGTATTAAATGTCGTTGAGCTGCGCGACTATTGTCATTACCACCGCATTACATCGGGTTAACGATTGTGCTGCTGCGTGCTTATTTCCGATCAAATACCGTGGCGTGTCGTATGTAACTCGAAACGTAACTGAATAGTCATTAAAATAATTCATTGGATTATGCTGGCGCAATTTCTGATCACGCTGGGCGTGCAGGTTCACAAACTTTGCGAGCTGGCAATACTTACCAGCGTGTTATGGGGTTAAAAACGTATATCTCACGATCACTGCCAACCTTTATCTGATGGATGTCCGTGAATGTCTACTAATCATACATGGAAATGTTAATTTTATGCATGGATACTAATGGGTATAAATTATCTACTTCAGTAAGATTTATGAAGGCTCTACTTTTATTTACTTTCAGTCCTGCCTTATGCAATGTATTTCATGGATCTCTGTTGATAATAGAATGCTTTACTTTGTTGATTTGTTTAAATTGACACATGTAAAACGTTTTGAAATTATTATTACTTGTTATTTGTTATGTATTATTCAATATTTTCTAGGTAATCTCTTATACCTAACAATAAAAATCGAAAATGTTATATTATTTTTTTGCAATTAATTACATTATTTGGTTTTATTCTTTTCTTTGTAATTTAATGTGTTTTTGTGTGAATTTTAAAGTCTTCAAAATTAGGTTACTAACAACAAATATTATTGTTGCTTTTATACACTATTTTTTTTTATTTCATATTTTATTGCATGCAATTCTGGTAAAATAAAAATTAATTGTTTGATCATCGCTACTATCACTAAGTGTGAAAGAGAACAAAAACATTCTTTCAATTTAACTCGTATAAGAGTACTAATTTCACACTAAAAATCGTCAATAACGTTCTGAATTGATCAGTTATATTTAAAATATTTGCGAGAGGTAAGTAACTAGCGTTGCAAGCAATTTCAAGCAAGACAAAATTATATGCTTAAAATTAAATGATGTGCTCCATATAGTTAAATTACGGGTATATAATGAAATGCTCGTAAAAATCACGAGATCAAAGTACGCTTTTAGAAAGCTGGACTCGTCCGGAATTGAATCATCAAACATCAGGCTACAAAGGGAATTTGTTTGCTTTTTGAACCATCGGTTTATTCTGCAGTGCTCCTTTTAGAATTCAAGGAGATTCTATTTTCCAATGAATTGATAACCAATATTATTTAATATTTTCCATCTCTGGGAGTTTCAATAAATCCAAACCGAGTGCATTAATGTTTCGTCCGAAAGAGTGCTTAAACTGTACACATTGTATAGCATAATGACGGTGTTTCTCAAAATTCATCTTCTCAAAATTCTATGGATCCTCATAATTAAAGCACATTTTTGGAGCAACCCCCGAAAGTAGGATTAATTTGATTTCTTAGTATATTTTTAAACTGCATTTTATTAACTTAATGACTTTGTAATGACTTTGTAATGACTTTTAATGATTTTGTATTTGTAAAATTTTTATTCAATTTGAATATCATACTTTTTAATTAAAGCTTTTATACCTCTCTTTTCGATGTAATGCATATACATACAGATATGAACAATAAGTAGAATAGTCGTTTCAGTATTTTTAAATTCTTTTAAAATTAAATTAATTTTTGTGTTGGATCCTGTCAAAAAATGCTTAATTACTTTATTCCCAAACAGAACTGTCTCATTAAAAGTAGAAACTACAGAAAAATATACTGTTTCTAATTATTTCTAATTTACTATATAAAATACAACATTTTTCCAAAATATCAGGCTTTCCAGTTATCATTTTCTTGTTTTCTATTTTCACTGCCGACGACAGAAAGCTTTTTAATGGGTGCTTTTAATGAAAAATAACAAGCTACGAATAAGCATTTGAAGAGATTAGAGGTTCACAGATCTGTACATGAGAATCACTGACATATCGTGTAACCATTAGTCGTCGAATGCCAAAAGTGAAACATCGTGGCAATTTTCTAAAGGCTGAAACTGTATTCGCGGTGACTTCCTAGCGAACCTAGGCTTGTCTTCTCTTGTCACGCGTGATATTTCTTCGAGGATGATTCTACGACCGCTCTAAATATAACAGTGTGAATTCGCGTTGCTTTGTGCATGTTGAAAGTACGCGTCTCGTTTCCGTCGCAAAGGTCCATTCACAACTGCCCACAGAAATGGTAGTTATACCATTTATTCTTTCATGCGATGATTTCATTCGTCATAACGAGAGAAAATGTATACAAACGTGAAAACATTACTTATGGTAGCGGAGAAAGCAAGGCGTGAGGGAAGGTTCGGTGAATGACTCTTTTGCAACTTAACTTTAGTATACTTTATGGCATATTGTGTTGAATAATATTTGAAAAAATATAAAGAAGTAAGAATTATCAAAAGAGTTTTTAAAAAGGATAATGATATTGAATATGAAAAAGTGAATCATTATAATGTGGAAAAAGTATTAAAATTTCACTTTTTTTTTTCTTTTATTAAAGAAGGTAGGAAAAAAGTTCATCACTTTTCTATTTATTTAAATTCAAACGATAGAATTTAATTTACATGTAATGTGATTTTAATTTCATTTCAGAATAATCGCTTAAAATTTCCGAATTGGGGGAAATTTGTTTCCGAACAATTACGGGGTATTATAGTACCTACTATCAGTTATGCAACAGTATTCATATTCAATGCGAAATTGTAGTGGCGTGTAAATGCTTCCAGCCATGTGCTTTTCTAGCTTCGCTTTCGAGAGGGAAAACAAAGTTGTATTTCGATTAACATGAAAGTAAAGCATAATGAAGTAGGGTAGAGTACAACGGTCTGAAACGCAGAATAATTGTTTGGAAACATTTTCACGCCACTATATGTAGCATATAGCAGCGTTTGGATTACATCAAAACTTATTAAAAGGTAAAATCAAGTGTGAACTTCAAGTCCCTTGAAATATCACTGGGAAAGTTTGAAATTCTTCTTAAAAATTGTTTCTGTCACTTGCATCGAAATAAGACCCAAATTTTAGACAATAGAGTCCACATTTGGGTCTAGAATTTCTATTTCCATTTCAAAATAAGTGTATTCCACGGTGTCTTTGCATTCTAAATTCCTAATGCATGGGTTTCATTCAAATTCCATTTTATTCTTCTGTCGACGGTGATTCACTTTTGATGGATTCCATCGCGTGTACTTCATTCTTCGGAAGATAAATGCCATTGGCTGATGACGAATTGCGCGTGCAATGATGGGTGCGTAGACGAGCTTGGGGAAAGACAAAAGGAACGGAAGAAAGAACGAAGCGGAGAACGTTAAGAGGATTACGGTTGCATTAAACACGACTGGGCAATTCGCCAGTTGCGCTAATCGCGATGCATTCTTACGTCTTGACGGTCGATCGATCACGAGTGAGAAAATGGGGTGATATTTTATTACTCGGCGGGCACTTGGAAATAGTTAAATCGATTGTAAAATAACGCAATTTCAGATAATGTTGGAGATAGAGTGAGAAGCAAAATCATAAAAGAAATGGACTTAAAAGTATTTTTTTATTATTTGCAAATTACTCATAACAAAGGAAAATAAACGTTAAAATTTACGTTATATTATAACATTTGGAATATATTCCATCTTGACTAAAAAGATTGCAACTTATAGAGTCAGCTTTTTACCATGGTTTCTTGTAGTTACTAACGTTTGAAAAAATATTTTGTTGTAAAATAATGTAAATTTTGTGAAGCTACGACGAAATAATTATCAACCTTGATTTTTCTTTGTTACGAGTTATTTAAAAACATTTATATAGTTAATATACTTAATAAATATTTATTATTCTGTTACAGACACGAAACTTATTAATATTGTTCTCCTTTACATAAATGGAAATCTTCCAATAAAATTTATAAGTAGCTTCAAAAATAAAATACGTGTTAGGCATTTATTTCCGGATACTTTCTTTAATTTCATTTATTAAATCCTTTATTAAGTCGTAATCTTCTTTTCTCAAATATTCATAATTAAATGATTCGAGCAATACTACTTTGTCTGAACTATTGCATACTCTAAGTCTTATTGAAATTAATAACTACGCAATACTGTAATATCCTAATCGAATTTTAATTGCGACATAAAACTTATTCATGATATTACAATCGGATAAGAGCAAGAAGAAAGGTACATACTTTTTCAGGATAATTATACGACTTCCACATGAAGAGCACAGATTCATTATTAAATTAATCAAGTAATTCTACTTTTTCTGGTCTATTTTATGCTCAAAGCCTCGTTGAAATTACGATGATTAATTACGGTGTAAAAGTTGTTCGTGGCATTACAATCGTGCAAATGCGGATATACTTTTTCTGGATAATTATATGACTTCCACAAAGAACACAGATTCATTATTCCGATAATTTCCTCTGTAAGCGATTAAAACGTAAATTCTTACGCATTTCCGCACATTAAGGGCGTCCTTAAATTCCATTTGACGTGTTAATTAGCGCCGTTCGACGTTCATTTAATTCGTGAATTTTTTTTTCCTGGCCTCGGCACGGATTTTGGTCCAATTAACGGGGCGTCCTAATGCACACCAAACGAAGTAAAATCGCGTATCGGTCGCAGTTATGGAGCATTGGAGCTTTGCCAAGCTGTACTTGTTACTCTCGTCTGTCCTATCGTTCACTCAACTCGTATTACTTAAATTAAACGAACTCTACACTTTTTGTTCTATATTTCTTTCCATCTTCTGTAATTTTCATTTACATTACGTTCTTAATATACGAAAGATCGGAAGTAGCGGGGATTAGTGACCATGAGATATTTATGTAAGAAAAATACCAACATTTCTTCCATATGTCTGTTAAAATTCTTTTTCAAATATATGTGGTATTGAGAGGATTTCTATAAAAGCCTTTAGGATATTTATAAACGATTACAATTGAACGTGAAAGTGTCTATTACAACGACGCTGTCAAAGATATTTTGTTATTTAAAAAAATAAAATCCTAAAACCGTTTTTGAAGAACCTTTCTAGCCGCTTCGTGGTTTGCTTCGACCGTTCTTTGTAAGTCTTCTTCAGGACGCGAAGATGTCGATCCATAATATAATGGTAGTTGAGATGAATCAGATATGCAAATCTTCGCGTGGTAGTTATCCTTGGATTATGGCAAGCTTATACGTAGAACAGGCATTGTTCGCGATAATAGCGTGAAATGTTGTGTCGAGAATATTAAGGACAATTTTATGATAATGTAATTTATGTTGAATGTCTTATATAGACGACTCAAGTACTGCCAGTTGAAAGTGGAGTAAAGGAAAGTTGAAGAGGAAGAGGTGTCAAATAAATAATTAGAATATTCACTAAACACCAAATATTTAATTGTAAATCAAAATTATTGAGTAGTATGTGCTGGGCTATAAGGGTAGAAATTTGAGTACTTTTTTGACTCATTATCTCTATCAATTCTAGACAAAATAAGAAACATGTTCACTAATAATACTAATGATAAATGTGTAGTTTTATTCTAGAAGTATTATTATATTACTTATCTTCTAGAATCTTAGTTGTATTTTGAATTACTAAATTTGTACTATCGAAAATGAGTAGATGTCGAAGATATTTTATATTTACCAAACAAAACTCTTATACTAAAGCCTCCCTTATCGTTCTTAATACACCGAACACGCGAGAAGTTGCCAGTGAAGCATTGAAAATTCTCTATAGCATGAACTACAGTTGCGATGATCCAGCGCCTACGTAACCCTAAATTTCTAAGGTCAGGTTTATGTACGGAAATTCTCACTAGCCCTCAAGAGACACCCACGCTCAAACGACCCTCGTGCGATGTTCAAGACGCGCGCATGAACGGAGCAACCCCTCTGGTGTAAATGCTCGCGTCTAATGCGTGTTTCCACGTGCAAAGATTATTGGTGTCAAGAGTATGCAAGTTTAATGGCGCCAAAACTAACTGCGCTAGGTTGTGTTTGCACAGCTTTGAATAGTCATCAACTTGCGCAGAATTCCTTATCTTGTCATGTTCTGGAGTATCAGCATATTTTAAATTCTACTTATTTTTACTGATGCAGTGCTTATATTCACTCTAGAATTATCTAGTGTTTGTTCAAGAGTACGTAGGTTATATGACTATAATCTTTCAGATTTGGGAACTACTAATCCTTTTCCTGGGGAAACATGGCGAGGAGATTTGAAGTTACAACGATTAGACCTCTCTTCATTTACTAATTTATCGAAAATGGGTACTCGAAGACGGTTCAATTCTAGTCAATGTTAAGAAATCTATTTAGATTTTTTCACTGGTGAAATCTAATATGACATTACTTGGCTCTCTAAAATGTTATAACATCTATATGTTCCTATCGTTATAAATTCTAGAGGAAAAACTTAAGTAATGAGTTGACATGTTACTATATTTAAGAAAATAAGTATCAATTGAGTGGTATAAATAATCTTTCTGTCAGACATGTCTCCCTAAGACTAAAATCGTCCTGATTTATCTCGTCTGTTACTTTGTCATGAAGCAGGCTGACGGTCTTCTGTCACATGGGCGGACGTGGTTGGACTAATAGGCGTGCATTTCAAACTTACGTTGGTCGTCTCACTATCAATGGCATCTCTGGATTGTATCCTTAGTAGAAGAAGCTGTGTTAAATAGCAAAAATAATCCCAGAGGAAAGTATCTTAGCTTTGAAGTTGGATAGGGTTTCAAAGTATCTGTCCTTGATGATCTGGATAACGAAAGAGTGATAGTTATTAATCAATGCAATTGTAATACCTTTGAATTTCCTTAAACTTTGGCACGAACTTTTTGGACAACCCACAATATAATAATAAATCATCGAGCTCCTTAATAGTAATGTACTATTAAGGGCTATAATGGCTATGTATGTACACATTAATTTGTGGCCTTTCTGACCAAGACTGGTTATAAACTAACTGCCTCTGTATTCCCTCAGCATCGCCACATAATCACTGAAACACAGAAGAGCACACTTCAGGCAGCCATTGTCGACCGCTACAAACACATCATTGCATGCATTTAGATTTACAGTTCACTCTCCTATAATTACTTCAATCTACCGTATTAGGTAAGTTGTCAGACAGTCCGAGTGAAACTTTCAAACGTACAAGGACAAACTCAAATTAAACTCTCTGCATAATTATACACCTATACCTCTACGCATTCGAATACGTAGTCCACTATTCTACAGGCATCTAAGTAAATCGAAGTCATGCAAGTGAAAACCGAACGTACAAACATACAAAAACAAACTCGAATTGGACGCTAGGAACATACACACACATATATTACACTTCGCTGTTGTGTAATTACTGGCATACTTTGTACGAATTGTTCATATATCTTATTTTAACAATCGTTCATAAATTTATTTTAACAGTATATAATAAAAATTTTATCACTACACGATATTCAATTTTTTCCATTGTAAAAAAACTTGTACTATGACACGTCAATTGGAACAGCTGTACAAACAGTAGCGCCATGTTTAAAAAAAATCAAACGACGAACTTAATAGCGCTACGTATTCGTAGGTTTCACATTGATGACTCCTGATAATCCCGACCGGCCGAAATAGTTGGAAACGTCTATAACACCGCAATTTCGTTCCTTCGATCAGCCTATCCCTGGTCGTCTATTCAACCGTTGAGAGCGAAATCTCGACGCGCCTAACCGGGTCGCGGTATATCCAATAAAGGTGAAATTGCGGGGGTACCGGGTAGCGCGAGGGGGAGGGGCGGACCGGGGGCAAACATGCGGAATCTACGCATTGATGTTTAATGCAAAATTCAAATCGTCCCGTCAGCCCGGCGATCCGCTGCCTACGTCGCCAAGACACGCTTGCTCTCTTTCTTTCGTTTCCGTTGTCCCTCGTGCACCTCCTGCCCCCGTCGGGGGTGTAACATATGACGCAGTCTTGGCAGGTATTGTCAGGATCCCAACGATATCTTTAATGTATGAGTCTGAGCGGACTCGGGTAGCCGGCTACCGCGGTAATTGCCACTGTGTTGGCCACGCTTCCAGTATACAGGGTGTAAGAAAATGTCACGTCCTGGCTTATCACGGATGATTCTACGCTCCGCGATCAGCGAAGACACTGGTTACTTGATTAGCCAGGAAAGAGAATAGATATATTTATCGGTAGATTTCCGAGCGATGTTATTATATTGTAACATTAAAAAATGAAAATATCGCTTGGTAGGAATTTTCAAATTGGGCAGGATGTAGTAATTGGTTTTCGAAAAATTTGTTTATTTGTTGACAGGTATAAAATTTGAGTACTTACAAATTTAATTTTAATTTTCATGTAACTTCACTTGTTAGCAATTTCAGAGAACCTATTATATTATTCAATTGTTCAAAGCAGTCGTTTCGTCAAAAATTGATGTCTAAATTTTACTATCAGTTAGACAATTTGCCCATCATGATAACGTAAAGTTTTCTTACACCCTGTACAGGTGTCGCAGGACGCGTGTGCGCACTTTTCGCCCTTGTTCTTCGAGTTCCCAGGTTTATCGACAGGCTCTGGCCTCCTTCGTGCCATACCGTTGATGCCCACTCCCTTCGGACGACGGGGCGCGGAAAAATTTATCGGTTCGTTGTTCCGTTTTTCAGAGTTTATCGGCCCACGGCACTTTCCCGTCTTGTTTATGCGAAGGATTTCCCGCCGAGGCGCGAGCTACCGTTTCCTGGTTTGACCCAGTTCCGGTGATTTGACTTACCTGCGCTGATACCAACCAGGGTCGCATTGATTTTGACACTGGGGGGAGAGGACAATGGTGGGAAATATCCAATTCGAGGGGTTGGTGCTTGCGTGACAGTTTTGAAGGAATCGTATCTGCAGGGTTTCAAGTGTGTAGGAATTTATGGGAGCAAAGAAATTGTTGAGATATACGATTGTTGAACCTGAAATTTTGTTCATATTTGAACAATTTATATTTATATTTGATTGAACATGGTTGTAAATGTTTAAATTTGTCGTACTAGTTTAGGAATAAGAGTCTAATTAAATGTTTCAGTGACTTACTGCTGAAGTCGTCAATGAAAGAAAGGTTCTAAAGTTTGTCAAACTATAGTGACGTTGATAATTGTCACGTGTGTTGGTATCACCCTTTGTATGGTAACTGATTCATTAACAAACGTTATTTCTGTGTAACGAGTGTAAAAAGGTTCTGGTAATAGGAAAGCTAAACAACGTCCGATTTATGAAGCTTAATACTACTAGCACGCTCATTTACGCTACGCTATATCTCTATATCTCTTCCAATATTTCGTTTCTTTGCTTTTTCCGTTCTCTATCGAACGGAGAAATTTCTATTTCTATTTTATTTAATTTCTCTAATCTAGAAAATGTTCTACCGCTTGTAGATATTCAATTAAAAAAAAATATATCCGATATATCAATTATTATATTGGATAATTTTGATTAAATTTTTGCGTCTATAATTTTTCATTACAAAAGTATTAGATACAAGGTTAAATATGTTGGAAACATTAGAAGTCGTTTATGTATAGATATATTACCGTGTCTGATCTGTTATAGGTTATTCTACTGTTTCTGGTCGCGCAGTATTGAGAGTAGATATATGCAGTACTGTTATTACTTCGTATTTTCTCTTCTGTTTCGTATTTATACTTTTTAGTGAAGAATATTCAAAGTACTTAGAATTCTAAGAGATATATTTTTGGATTAAGTATATCCTACAATATTTTGTATTTTTAAATGTCAAGTTGTTCGCATTATGATAATTGTGGAAGAGAACGAATGAAAAGTTACTCTCGAAGACTGTTTTCATCGAGCATAGTATTTTGCATAGTATATTCCAATTTCATTCCCGCCCATCTATCTCCAAGATTTTCGCCCAGTATATCCTTCTTCGTCTCTCGCCAACGCTTCTCCCTGTTTCATTCCATTCGTCTTCTCTTTCCACTCTATTCTCCATACACGTGTGCACGGCTCAAGCCCACGTACGTGGAGTAAATGAGAGAGGAAGCTACGTTTCCACGTCGGCACGTGGAATCCCATCGTAGAAAATTACGCGAATTTATACCACAGTCTACCGTCTCTCGTTTAGAGCGGGGTTCATCCGTCCGCGAATTGGACTTCCTGCTGGAAACTCAAACGATCAAGAACCTGGTTTGTCACGCGTCGAATGGCGTTAACATGGCTTCCAGGATGAACCGGTTTAATGCGACTTTACGAATGCTTCCTTCTTAAGATCATCCCTAACCTCCTCGAGATTTTCTTAAATGATTCAGTTATCTAGAATTTATTCGCTTTACCGAGGTTCCGGCGATCGGTTAGATGTGTCACCGAGAGCTGAAAAAGATGAAAACGGTGAAGTATGGCGGGGAATGGCGTACACATACACGTGTGTATGTGTGTAAGAATCTTCAGATAAGCAGCTTTGCGGATGAGAAAGTTTCCGCTGCTGGAAAGAATATTCAATGTATTTGAAATTTTAAGAGACACATTTTTAATTCAGTATTTTTTACGGTGTTTATAATTTTTAGGGGTTTATTTGTTTAATTTTTGTTAATTAAGAAAGAGAGGAATAAAAAGTTCAAAGCGAAAATAGGCAGAAGAAATATGAATGATCATTTTCTGAACAGAACAAAGATAAAATTACCACAAGATGTAAATAAGAAATCCTACCTCGATCATTCTTTGTATTCGATTTCTTTGACGTACACTCGCAATATATGCAACACTAGAAAAATGGATTAAGAATTACATTTAAATAAAATAATAAAATAAATAAAATTAACTTCACTATTCATGGACAAACAAAATTTTCTTCTATCGAATGAATCTGTAGAAATTTTAGTGAAAGAAATTTCTTTGTTTAAATTAGAAAAATGTTGAACTCCGGCGTGATTTCTGTGGGTTCTGAGAATGTGAAATATACAACACGTCGACTTTAGGAATATTTTATAATACATTGTGTTCTATCGTCGCCACTGTAGAAGCTCACACTGTCCTGCTCGCTTCCGAGATGAAATTTTGAAAACTTGTAGCTTCGTGGAGAGCTTCCGTCGAACAAATTTCTCAAGGAATACCTTGAGTAGGAAGCAAACACCCAAATTAGGTGACACCTTGTACAATGCCATTTCACATAGATCCCTCGAGAGATCGGCAAACATATTTTCCCTTCGAACGTTTCCCTGTACAGGAGTATTGAAAGGTCTGTTTTCTTCTTGAGGAAATTTATCCGATCCCGGTAGGATCCTACATTTTTAAAAATGTGATTTCCGTACCTTTTTACAAAACTCTACTTTTGTGAATATATCCTACTTTTATACAAAATTAATATTACTGGTCGACTCCTTTCTGTTCTTTATAAAATAAAACATAAATGAATAAAACATAAACATATGTGTATCCCTTAGAACTATTTTTTTACATTGAGTAATTACAATCTCTCGGTACTATTACACAGATCTCTTTAAACCATTTGTATTTGTCGTTGATTATTCAGATAAAATAATTCCTACCTCCGTTATAAAGTAACATTCAACTCCTTCATCCGCCATCGCTCGCAATTAGCGCGATGCTTCCGCCGGATCTCCTTCAGACAAAAATTAGTTCATTGTCTTATTCCTCTTAGAGACGTAATCTAATTCCGTGGCGTGGAACAAACCTTCATTCGGTGTTCTCCGAAGGAATAAGCCGGGATCGCGCGTAACCTTGCGCGCACGGATTAGAGATTGTCTTGTTCAGAGGCAAATTACATTAGTCTCTCGAGATTTTCTCGCGTATGTTTCCCGTAGCACACAGCCCTTCCGTGAAGAATGCGAGGAACGTATGCTCGTACCTGCCTTTCATCCTTTCTCGCCGCTGGATTGCGAGGAAAAAGAAAGAATGGCAATTAGGTATCGATCTGGGCTGCAGAACGAATGCAGAGGAGTAGTAGGTTTGCATTTGAATTCGAATCACTGTTTTTAACGGCACGGATAGGATTCGAGTTATTAAGGTTACCTGGACGGACTCTCCTCTCTGCTATACGTGATCTGTTTTATTTAGGAAGTTCTAAAAGTCATTTACCTCTAAACTCAAATTCGACTCTTCTGTCAAAAATTCTATTGAAAAATTCATTTCAATATGAATACAAATAGAATTAATTTTGAGTATGGAGTATTAAGTATCAATATTAAATAAAAGCGCTCCACAGAAAACAATATATGTATAGTCTATTTAATTCCACAGTTAAACTGAGAAATTAGTAATTATTGTATTTAACATAAAAAATAATTTCATTTTATGATTCTGATTCTATTTTTCATTTATTATATTAAATATATAAAGTTATGTATCTTGCATTTATTTTACGAAAAGTTTAACCACTTCAATTTCAAATCATGTCAAAATTATTATTTAATCTTAAAATGATTTCTGTTAGGTTTTACTTAAGGGGTTGTGGTCTTACTTTGATTTAAATTTTATCAAAGAAGAGTAAAAGAGTATTATCAAACTAAGTTATAGATATTCTAGAAATGCAGTCAAGGCTAAAGAAATCCTAAGAATAAAATAATTCAGATTCAAAAATACACGATGCGCATAAGGTGACTATCCAAATACCCAAATCTGTAAGTCTGTACAATTCTATTTCCACTTTTGGCACTTCGAAACTGACACACAATTAGTGCACCTAAATTTGGAACGATTCAGACATAAACATAGTCTCCACTGCTGCCCTGAACGCATGCACATTCGACTCGATGGAACTAATGCAATATAATTAGAAGTCAATCTACGTTCAATTAGTCGCTCAATTGCAACATTGTTTTCATAATTTCGTTACTCCATGTTGTGTCACATACTGTTTGATGATTCCAGCGACTCCCAAAACGAAGAACGTTGCGTTACAGTTCCGATTATAAGGTTATAATTCAGTCCGCAACGATACTGAAATTGCGCGATGCAAGACACGAAACTACTCGAAACGTTAGCAACATTTGGAAATAAATTTTGCACGAGCCGAAGGTTGCGTTCTTTGTAGAACGATTGACGCTGAATCGCGAGTCATAATGAACTTTATCGGGATATCGCTGAATAATTTGCGCAACTCGCGAAGCAAACGAAATCAGCTCATCATTTTAGTCGTATTCAATTCTGGACCCATTGTAAAGTAACCATTAATAATATCTTCTAGGTCACGTTAACCGTTTTACCAGTTCACTATTAATCAGAGCTATTTCCATTTATATCATAATTTTGCGGATGCCCCGGTGCGAGCACGTGAGATAATCTGCATGCGAATACAACGAATTTGCACCTGCGTGTACGAAGCGTTTCGTTTATTTGCATCATATATCTCTGCATGGTGAAATTTATTAAATCATACTTAAAGCGAGGAAGCGTTGTCGAATTTGGACGAGCGCTGATATCTTTGTCTGCCCGTTCATACTTAAATAAATATTTAAATTCACCTAATAATTAATAGTAAATAAATTTAATAATTATTTCAAATAATTATTAGTATCACAACGTGCGGGATTATCTTTAGTAAATATTCAAAATGTACATACAGTGAGCAACAAACACTTAAGCATGAAAGGACTTTTATAGTTAAGTGAGACAGTGTCAGACAGTCAGCAACAATTATTCAAACATAGTTGAACATACTACATAGTTATTGTCAGCCACTACAAACACAAACAAAACTACATGTATTACAGTGCACTCTCCTATAATTAGTTCAGTTCGCTGTACCAGATAAGTAGTCAGGAACAGACAGTCCGAGCCAAAATATTCAAACAAACGAGGATGTATCCAAATTAAACTCTCTGAATTAATATACATCTACGACTATATGTATTCAAACACGTAATCCACTGTTCTACAGGTATTCCACGTTCTCCAGTAACACTATAAACACATAAAATAATTCATTCGGATTCAGACTTAACTCATCGTTTTATTATTAAACGATTTGCTGTCTAATAATATATTTTCTAGAAAATCTCTGCATGCATACAGATCCAATCAAACGTGAAACAGTTTTTAACCCTACTTTTATCCTACCAATATCACACGTCTGTGTGCAATCTCAGACACGAAAACTCTCAAAAATTAATCACGCAAACGCAAATCAGTCCCAAATCACCTTTTAAACGAATATCCTCTCGCATTCCATTACCATCAATATTTTATTCATTAGCCGGTCGATTTACACCTCGAATTCAATTACAACTACACTGATTACCGTCGACCCGTTTACACACGCCTGACACACCGGGTTGAAACGCCGCAACGTCACCGTCGACGTCGTTACATATTAAACATTAGGGGAATCACAGAAAGCGGTCGTTAAAGCGCACTGCCGCGGCGACGAACTCTCCGGCGACGACTGCTCGCCGACAATTTGTTTTCCATCGCCGACGATATTTCCCCGTACTCTTCGAGCCGTGTGCACGGAAAGGCTTTTGCTTCGCTCGTTTCCTCCCGGCCGACGCGGAGATCCGTTAGTCGGTGTTGGCGGTGTCGCTGTTTCGCCGGTTGTTTCGTTGCTTCTTCGCCACCATCGCGGGCAAAACTTCGCGGTGGTCCGAAATCATGACCAGAGACGAACGAAAGTTGGCCCACGTGTGCGAGATAAATCGACGGGACACATGCCGGAATCCGCAACCGACGTGCCGAGTTTCGTGCAATTCTCCAACCGAATAAACCGGATCCGGAGAGCGGATTCGCGATTTTAACACGTTCCTTCGAGGACGGCCGAGGGTAGGTTGCATTTGTCGGAACGCTACGCCACGGTTTGATGAATATCGCGGAACCGAAGGCGATGCAGACGGTAATTGGGATTCGGAATGACGCGATGCCGCGGTCGATGGTAACGAATTGTCCACGGTTAGTGGCTGTTTGGTGGTAACACTTCGGGTTCGAGTGACGCAGATGTGTATCACTCGGATCTGCGTATTTATGTGATTAAAGATAAATTTATGGCGAGGTAATTGCAGCACTAGTTGATCGGTTAAAGATTATTTCTTAGAAATTTGTTTTGATTATTTTTAATATTTTATTTTCATTGATATCAATATCCTCTTGACATTGAATCATCAAAAAGCACAAAATCAATGAAAATGTTAAAATATAGTTTTTTAGAGCTTTAGCCTTGTAACGAATAGATTAGGAATATTTATGAAATTATGACAAGTGTGAATATACAAAAATATACAAGGCGATGTACAACTGCACATAATATACAAAATATGGAAAATAAAATGCACGTTATAACATTTAAACAACAAAACATACTTCAAGTTTCTGTTCCTCATATTATGAAATAATTAATGTTACGACAAGAAGTTTCTTCCTCTGTTTCGATTTCAGTCTTTAAATTATGAAGATGATATACAATTTGTACATGCCTAATAACACTGTTTAGAGTGACTTTAAAGTCTGGTGACAAAGAGAAAGTCAGCAACGATCATTATTTTTCCTTCACAGATTAAATATGCCTTTGTCGAAAGAAGAAATATATGCAGACTTTAAGGATACTCTCCATTACTTTCTTCAAATGGATCCTCTCTCGAGTTATATCCTTTCATTTGAGATTTTGCTTTCGGATGAGACGATTGCATTTGCCTGAATTTACGGTGGCTTGCGCGCGTGCACTGTAGTACTCTTAAACCTGTTTACGAATAGGAAACGGTTTGAAATTGCAGTTGGCAGAATACTCGGCGAGTCCGAAAAATGCTCGTCGAAAGCTGAAACTTCGAACCTAGCGGTTTTTCACCACCAACGGCAATGTATTTCACATTACTTTATGATCGCAGTCGGTGTGACTGACAATTGTGACCATTCGTTAGGTGGCAACGAATTACGCGAATCGCTGCAGTCTGCTGGAAATTTCGAACGCATTATTAACACCGACGATGTAATAATGCTCGAGTTATTAGTACACGTCATTAACGTTTTATTTTGATTATCTAATTCCCGTGAAATCGGTCGATTACTCGCCGATCGCGAGTGCTGAAAGGCATCAACACTGTAGTATTAAATTTTGTATAAAGCCATAAAGTAAAGTGGGGATTGGCATGATTATCCCCGCCTTTTCATCGAGTTGGAGCCATTAACTTTTGGCTGGCATCAAAAATTATGTTATTTAGATATTTAATGGCGAATGATTTTTAATCTTTATCGAAAGCATCAGAAAATCTCACGATCGCTTATATTTATATTAAATTATATTAACACATTAGCGGTATTTTACGTTTCTAATACCGAGTACTCACGAAAATAATACAGAACACTGAAGAAAACAAAATAATTCAGCTACTTAAAGATGGACATATTTGGACCAACACCAAACAATAACGATTACTACATAAAAGACAGTCGCTAACAATCAAAGGTTGATGCGACGTTAACATAAAATATGTTTTGAAATATAAATGTTGTACATATGTAGTGTATACAATAAAAACATTTTCATAATTTTGTCATAACCAGGAACAGAAGTGACGTGAAGTCACGTCAGCGGTCGCGAATGTGTTAATATTGGAGGTGTGTAGTTTTCAGCTGGTCATTTTAAATGAAAGGAACGAACACGTTATGCTACTTGTCTTGCTTTTGTTGTCCCTCCCCAGCAGTCTCATCAGTTTCTTGCCGTGATGTGTATCAGTGTTTCGCGCGAAAGAAGATGAATCAATGTTCCCTTAATCGATCACGCTGTCAGTCCTTGTGGAAGATTTAACGAAACCTAATGGCGTTAACAATACGGGAATTTTAGAGGTACCATTCGAATTTTCGCGTTATTTTATTATCCTTATCACTGTCAACGGCAATTAGAACCATTTATTTCGGGACGGGACGCATTCATCGCTGCAACGCCGCGCTAGATTTGACGCATTAGCTCTCCGTGAAATTTAATAATACTCGACGACGAATTTTTATCGGTACTTCGTCCGCAGCTCCCTATCGCGACTGCGATGCACTGGGTGATTCAACAGGAACGTGCAATTTTCTCCTTTTTCACTGCAGATACAAATTATTCGCTTTTCTAGAAGCGGTGAAGGTTATGATTATTGTTCTCGTTTGAAATGTTTTGCTAATTATTACATTGGGGGAGAACGTTAGGTTTCAAATTAATGAGAACTATTTCGGAATTTTGTTTGATGTTATTAAATATATGATATAAAAGCCTAAATTAAACTCTCTTGTTAAATAATTTTTTACAAAGCTTCAAAACTTGAATGAAAAGCTATACCTCAATTCGAGGCAATATTGATAACATTGATTATTTCCAAATAATAATAATACCAAAGTATATAAATTATCCCTTTCGTAAAAAATTTAAATAAACTTCAATAAAACAGAGAATCTCCCCAAATCGTCGCCACGTTTCTAAATCAAATTATTCTTAAGGATAATTATCATAGGAGAATAACCCTTCGTACGTTTTACGAATCCGCTCAAGCTCCATCTTGGAAACTCCTAGGTTTATTTTCTTAACCCAGGAAGGAGATAAATTAGGTGTTCTGTTCCTGGCGGGACACCTTGTATAAACGTACGAGACCCAACGGCGTGATTACACCGAAATGAAACTGCGCCACTGTCCCCGTAACGCTGAAATAACTAGGAATGGAAAGTAGTTAAATTTGATGCGACCCTTTATTCGGCCGTTGTTCAAGTCAACCCAACGATGCTCGCATAGGCGTTGGACGGGAAATAGCAAGGCAATTGATCTGACTCGAAAGGAGAAATTCGCATTTGAATATCTTCATTGGGCTATTTCGAATTTTAAGGAGATGACAGCGCGTACTATCGTTCACAAAGAATGAATAACGAATTCAGAGTAGGGTCCAACTGCACAACATATCCTTTAATTTCGCTCTTTATAATATACATACACGCTGGACAAAAATTAAAGTATAACATAGTGTTGGAATCTTTCAATTTGAACAAAATTCTTTGCATTCCATTACCATTTTACTTGGAAAAAACATTACCATACCCATTTATATGATAAACTCTGTAAATTAAGTTATCATATCTTTGACTTCTGATGACTTGAAATTATGTATATGTTCATACACAATTTTTTAAACAATTCATGCCAACTTTTCTCAATTTTCCAGCAAGAATTAAAGGAAGTAATTAATCGACATCGTTTTAAATTCAGCAGTGCTGAGTAGGTTAATTTATTAGACACCAATTTCGCAAATTCATAATTCTTGTTCTAGCAAGCGAACGAGCTCCACTAATTAATGTAGATTCGTTCCTTGGGAAAATGAAGTGTTCTTAAAACACTGGGAAAGATACTTTTCGCGTAAGGATGTGGCTCTAGTAGAGTCTCTAGACGCGAAGGGTGACAATTATCAGATTGAAATCTTGACCTCGTCTTCGAGGAGCAGCCCTTCCGCGACGGAACAGATTTCACGGATCTTCGATTTAATTAATTCATTCTGGTCGGTGTTTAAAATCGCGGAAAATTAACGCTGCGAACGAACGACGTTCCACAGTCTCGAAGAAAACGCTGTGCAAACGGAGGAAATGTTTTATCGTGAGTAAGGAATACTTTACCATTCTCTTTGAATGTATTATAGGATCGAATGAAAACTTCCCCGTCTTAGTCAATAATTGCGATCTGGTCTTGATTATTAACAGACTTAAACATCCAGGTATTGTGCATGAGAAGATTGACGCTAATTCTAATACCTTCTTTACTCGATTAGATTAATACAGAGTATTGCAAGAGGGTAATCGAGCCTTGGATAGAATTTAATGTCCATTGAGTTCATTAAGCAATGATCAGACATAAATCAAGAAATATTTAAATTCATCACGTCATTTACGAATTTTAACAAAGACATAACTCAAAAATTGTTATTTACTTCTTTATAAGGAAAGAAGTTCGATATATGCAACCCTATTAATGCCTGAAAGTGCAGTAACTTGGTAATTTATCACCCTTGTGTCACATTAAAATAGACCTAGTCTGTTATTCTTTTCCATGAAATATTCTAGACAATGGATAGATAGTGTTAAATCAAACATAGAATATCAAACGATAAAAGGAAAAATTCGCCTACACAGACAACTAAATAAATATATAACTGAATAAAGAAAATATTTAAGAATGAATGCAGCTACTTACTAGAAAGAACTTCTTTGGACTCACGAAAGAATGATTAAAATACATCAATGGAAGGATTATTTACAATACATTTAGCCTATCTAAATTACCTTTTCATTATTTCTTAAAAATATATAAATTTTGCACTATTAACAGCTTGGGACGTAGTCCAAGTTCGACAACATTCTGCCACGTTTAAAACGTCTGTAACGTTTGTTGGTGTGTTCTACCATCTGGCGAGGAAAAGAAACGCCGCAACGGCACCTCGGTGACGAAAACGACCGCAATAATCAAGGATCAAGCGGTAATTGAGGATCATAAGCCCAATAGCAATTAGTATTCACGTACAGCTATCGTCAGCACCCGGCAATTGCCGTTCTAAAGAGCCGTTTTGTGACTCTATCTCTGACAATTGCACGACGCCAGTTGAAACTAATTCGACGAAACCATAAGAACGGACGTTTGGCTACGTCTCATGGTATTACACCGCATTGCACGCGGATCCCGACGAACAGCTGAGGAGAAACCCGAGAGTCGCCGAAGCAAAGTCAGCGCTGCCTGGAAATAGCTTTGGCAACAGCCCCGCCAACGTGCTGTCTTGGACCATAAAATGGAAGATTACTAGCATGTTGCTTTTCTACACACGCTTCTTGTCGCGCCTCGTTTCGCCTCTTACCCCTTCCGCGGCCGATATAGATCATACACTAACGATTTCTGCTGGACGTGTCGTTTAGCTCATAACGTCGGACCGCTGGTCGAATTTACGGGAGACTGTTGATACTCGCGTGGTCATTTTTACCTTTCTCGTAAGGTAAAGCCTGTCTTCCTCTTTCTTACTCTTGGTTTTTATTATGATGGGTTCGCTGAAAAAGGCTTTAGGAATTTGTTTTTTAATAACACATAATTGGTATGGATATACGAGCCGATCACTGCATAAATTGATTATCTCCACTTTTTCAAGAATCTTATATTTAAATGTCAAAGCACTCGGTATACTCATAACTTTTTATATTTATAATAACTTTCCTGAATAATAAAGATTAACACCATTGAACGACAAACATTATTATTGTACATCGCATTATTACTATTATTATTTGTACATTATTTCATCGCATTTCTCAACTTTTTGTTTTATGGAGTTAATCGATTTGTGCAATGAACGCCTCATATCTGATAACTTTTCTGTTTTAAGTGAAACATACAGATGATTACGATTAATAAAAGAAGATGACTAGACTTCGATTTTATGCATTTATGACGTACCTATAATAATATAGAAAACATACATAAAATATGCATAATGTACGTTGAATATATTTTACGATTGATATAATAATTTTATTGTTTCATTTTGTATAAGTGCGATAATTAGACTGAATCCATAGGATAAACGACACAAGAATGCCCGTAAAATTTGATCCTTGTTTGGTAATGATCAAATAGCAATTAATGTTAACAATGATTGTGTAATGGGTCTATAATTATACGTAATTAGAGATCAATGTTTAAATTAATTAATGTAAACAGATATATTTCTTGTAACTGATCCGATAATGAGATCGAAACATTAGTGGTCAATCAACAAGTTTAAATTACCGGGCTTGATATAGTTGCATAGATGTGTATTACGTAACATAATACCAGTAATAACAAAGAGTTGATGAATCTATTGAAATCTTTTTTTTTGGAAATATAATAAGCTTAATTAGACATGAAAGCCATATTATTCAAGCTGCATTTATAAGGGAATTACGTAGAGGGAAGGTAATAATTACTTCCTCGTTGGAATTTTGGAACAAGAGAAATTAACAATAACTGTATAGAAATTAAATTTAATATAAGGGTATTAATATGACACGAATACCGATGCAAATAGGCAATTATGCAAAAAGGATTACGTAAAAAAACTACATACAGTTAAACAAATTTCTTTAAAAGACCATATAATTATGTTTGAAAAATGCTTTATTTATTAGTTCAGTAATCGTAAGAAGCATTTTTCCAAAAATGGGAAATGTGGAACACGTAAACGGAAGTTTAATTAAAGGAAACATTTTTTAACAAGATCACTGATCAATATATGTAGATTAAACTGGACAAATAAAGTAAACAGCTAAAATATTTATCGAATTAAAATTTTTACAAAAATTTTTTTTCTTGCGATATTGAATCTATAATTTTATAAAAATGAAAGTTCTCATTTTAATATTCAAACTGAAAGGAAAGGTATTGGAATTGAAATGACCAAGTTTCGGACTTTAATAGCGCATAGAAAAGCCTTGCCAGGAAAAAGTTGACGTCATTTTCTTCCACTTAGGTAAATTTTCCCCCCACTCGGGTGTTCGCGTTCTCCCCACTGTCTTTTTGAAATTCTCTGTCACACAAACGCGCAGAAATAACCGCGTTCTGCCGCGGGCAGATAATGCCGCTCTCAGAATTCCCGATGAGACTCGATACGGTCCACAGCTTTTCCGTGTTTCGTTTTGAATTAGAACAAGGTCTTTTTCTATGAGTCATTCTATTTCGAATCGGACGAACGCGCGTGGTGCAACTATAACTCGAATCTGGACGTAATCCAATACGGTGCATATGTTTAAAATTGTAGCAAAACCGTCAACGTGTCATATGACACTTTTTCGTCTGCCAGAATGGCCATTACCTTGGTTAACGAGGCAATAATGCAGCCGCATATGGTTACTTTCACTTAGGATTAAATTCAACTTGACGTTTATTGATCGTAGATGTCTTAGAAAGGAATGAAAGCTGCTTCGCGGTGGGCTTAAGCTGGTGTCATGCAAGTTTCATTTGTACAGGAAAAATATGCATTGTGATTTACATGTTTAACCAGAGAGCATTTATTCAGTACTACATATTTTTAATTTTGTGATATTTTGCATGAACTTTTCTAGAATAACGAATACTTGTGTAACAAATGTATAGACGGGGTGTTAAATAATTCTGGAAATGAGAATTATTCTATACATTAATAAAAGTTATTTTACTCTATAATAGCTTAATTAATTCTGTACAATTACAACTATAACGTGGCTACAATATGTACAAAGTTTATATTCATGCTTTCTAATTCTTTTTATACATTATACTTTCATACTGCCTTAACAAAGGTCACTATTTTTTGAAACGTCATCCTAGTCATACAAAATTTAAATAAAAATTATTTAAAAATTATAATAAAAATTTCATATACTATTGAAAATAATTGTCTGACATTATCAAATAAATTGAGAAAGATTTTCCTAAAATTGAAAAGATTCAAGAATAAATTAACATTTTGATAACTGAATTATTGTAGTTTACCTTTCATGTTCGGACCCCCGAGTCTCGAAAGTCTCGTATCCCCCTTTGGAAAAACCATCACATTTAACGCGATTTAACGCGTCCGCGTTACACGAGGGATAAGAATGAACCGTTTTAAGTGATTCTGTTTCATCGTGCGTTCAGGGGGCCGGAAGATTTTAATTCGTCGCTCGTCCATAGCGTAAAAACACTAGAATTTCGTCGAGTATCACGATTTCGGTGCTGTACATCTAATAGAACGTACCGTACATATGTACAGACGAGTAGCCAGTGGACTTCCGCTGTTCACTCACGAAACTACTAATTCTGCATTTCTCCTTTCCCCGTTTTTTTTCATTCCTTTTTTTTGTTCCGCGCCGGTAATTAACTCAAAAATGCTAACACTGTGGAATACGGGAACGTAACAGCGAACGTGGAGCCTTCTTTATTTTTTTGTTCACTTTTTTGTTCCTTCTTCGCTTGCGCGACGCGGACGCAGCTCGCATAAAATTCCAGGTCGCTCGGGAAAGACCGATGTTATGTTAATGCAACGCACATTAATTGAATAGTTTGTTTAATTGTTGTGCGCAGCGGAGAAATGACGCAAAAGAGGCTACTCGGAAGAGAAGGCAATTATCGGTGGGTGTGAAATATTAATTATATCGTTTGTAATGAGGAGCGCTGAAAACATGGGGCCGTTGAAAAATCCTTAGAGCGAATTTATTATTAACGTTATGTTTTGCGTTCTTTTGCTGTAAAAAATGCTTTTTAATTTCCTATTGCATACTTTTATCCTAATTCATATTATTATTATTGAAATATGTTTATGTACTTTATTACTATTTAAATTATCACACATCATGTTAGTTCCATGAGTGTAATTGATTTAAGTTCCAATCGAATGTATCATTTATTTATTTCATCAGGCGACTTATGAAGAAATTTAACACATTTAATAAATTTCAACTTCAGCAATCACAATATTCACCTGAGCGTTATGAAAAATACGCCTGAATGCACGTTAAAGACGAATGTTTGATTCATTAATTATGCAATTGAGATGAATTTAATTAGTTACCTGTTGCGTAATTATTATCTGAGATTTATTCCTCGATTACAATAATTTTGCTAATGAGGCTCGGCAAAGAACACTCATCTGACTGTTAAGATTAATAAAGATCAATGTAAATCAAATTTCTTTTCTCTTCAGGAATAATTGTATTGTAAATTTTACATTTTGAATTAGAAATTCTAATGAATTATGATTCATCAAGATTGTAAATTTTATTTTTTCAGATATAGAAATAAAACTACATAAACTATATCAGATTGGAAGCCATTCGGCAAAACTCCAAAACGATTAATTTCATTGAATATGTTTTTTCAGTTTTTAAAGTTCGTGTAGTTGATGCTTGCATTCGATATTTATTATTGAATCAGTGGTCGTCAGTAGATTAATTGTGGCTGGTAACGGATCTGGCACTAATCGTGTATAATGAGTATCCGATAGGTCGAAAGTTTGGCATATCAATCTGTCTTAACCACGTGTTCAACGAACGACTCTGCTAGATTAATGAGTTATCTCCATTTCGAGCAACGTAACGGGAGTATTGCCATAATTAGTATTGTAATTTACTAATTTCGAAATAATAAGAAATAGCGATCAGAGTATCAGGAGTGTAATAGGTTTACATTTTAGCAGTTGGACAATTTAATAGTATATAATTAGTTATCACGTTACTCTTTCTGCAAATGCAACGATATACATGCGACCGTAGTATTTATTTCAAATTGCACGTATATTCCTTCCCACATAAATTCTCCACGTCGTATCGCGTATTTAACGAATGGGGTTAACCTCTAACCAAATTTATACTTTATGAGACATTTAACATTTTTCAGTGACGTATATTGCACACTGTTTACGTAATTGACAAATTCGAAATGGCTTGCGAAGTATTGATTTTTCGAATGGCTTGCAATATACGTTCTACACGTAGAATAACATGGAGTATTGATTTCTCTGAATAGAAATATATGGCTCAATCTAAAGAAAATAGTACGGTTGCGATTTACCAAGTATATTGTCGCACTTGGTGGCAAGATCTACTTTGTAGAGTGTTAGATATTATTGAACAGTTCTTTCTTTTGTAATACTTTGTGTATTTTCTACAATCTACTAATTTCTTCTTATTTCTAGTTTTGATTATAATTTCAGCTTAACCTTTATCATAAAAATAGAGAAACTTATCGCTTAACACTTAACTTTAACTTAACACTTTTTGATTCCTTTTTTATTCTTACTCTTATGTTTTTTCATTTTCTAGGTACTTTCTCTAAAATCTTTTTACATTTAATTTCCATACGTATGTGCTATGGATTATACTTTTTAATACTTTTTACTACTTTTTATACATAATATATTTTAAAACATATGCATTAAATATAATAAATATTTCGTTTTGCATGGGTGCATATAACTTCTAGTTATGTTTAGCATATATTTCTCAAATCCGCAAAGATAATTATAATTTCACGCTATTAATAATCTCGAAGTAAAACAATACTGTTTAAATATAAATAAAAACATTAGACAGGCTATCACTTTATTCCACGTTATAAATTTCATCGAGGAAAGTGTGGGAGCGTCGCGGTCAGGAATCGCGGAGTTACGATGCTCGGGCATAAAGGGGATTCTGTAAAATCCATGACACGGACACGTGGTCTCGTTATCTCGTACCCCAGGCGCGTCAACATGAAATTAGGGACAGAATCACGGAACAAAAGAACGATCCCCAAAGGCCTCGGAAAAGAGACGAAGATCCGGGTTACATTGGTGCACGCGACTCGAGACCACGTTTTCGCACGACAAGCTGCTGCCGGGAATCCAATAGACGGTGGGCGCGCTTTACTTCTCTCGTTCTTTCTTGGTCGAAACTTCGTTAACCTTGCCAGAGACTGCATCGGCAACAGGCGGTTTCGCTACTTCGTTAGGCCGCGCGGATGAATGCGCTGGATAATTAAAAGCACGCCGGTACGCGGACCTAATGCGAATCTTAATTACTATTGTACGTACTCGCGCTAAAAAGGCTAAGCCTTCCGGTTCAGTCGCCGTGGCGTTCCAACGCCTCCGAAGGATATTTATATAACCCAATTTTCCGAAGCCGTTCTCCGCGCAGCTTCAGATGACTCCTTTCCCTCTATTGTCCTAAGATACAGTGGATGAAAAAAAGTACGGGATTGTTACTTTTCTTAACTCTTTACACTCTAGCCGGTTTTGTATTGTGACTTCTTGCCAATATTTAGCTGTTTATGGGTTACCGTTTATGAAAATTAATGCACGGTCGTAATTCAAATTTTATTTATATTTTTTAGTATTTTTAATGTTGTTGTAGAAATCAACTATTGAATTTCACATTTTCTACTTTGTCATAGCGTGATATTTATGGAAGTCTACCATATGGATCCTGGGTTAGTTAAGACAAGTATCGAAATACGTATCAAATAACTTCCACTGTTAATAGACGTCCCAACATATTAGATGAGCTGTACGTAGTAAGCTTAATTTGTTGTAACATTAGGTTACTTTTCATTTTTTTCGCCATATGGAGTTCAGATTTGAAATCAGCGCACCCGAAAACCCCTATATACCAAGTTTCATGAAAATCGTTCAAAAGGAACAATGTTTAAAAAATATATAATAAACATTAAATAACAAGTGTTTTAGAATATCTAACAGTCATGATAAACATTTATTAAATAGGAGAAATTCTGCTCTTCAATTTGCGTTTTGTTAGAATCAAATCGGACGATTCTAACAAGAGAGAGAGAGAGAGAGATTGATTGATTGATCAAGTGACTTATATGCAACGTCCTTGCAAGGCTGATGCAATTCCAAGAAATACTATGTAGTAAACATTGTAGTATTTCCGGGTGGGAAAACCCCTCGAACTACATTAGAAGAGATTCAAACGCATCTCATTTTCTATTAGAGTGATTTTCATGAAATTCGGTATACAGGGGTTTTTGGGGTCGCTGATGCCAAATCTGAACTAAAAGTTTAGAAATTCAAAATGGCGGATCCAATAAGGCGGAACAAAATGCGAAAGGTAGCTCGATTTGAATGAAACTTGGTATGAAGGGGTTTTTGGGCTCGCTTATACCAAATTTGAACTAAAAATTTAGAAATTCAAAATGGCGGATCCAATATGGTGGAACAAAATGCAAAAAGTGAATCGATTTGGACGAAACGTGGTACACTGGGATTTTTGGGGTCGCTGATTCCAAGCATGAACTAAAAATTTAGAAATTCAAAATGGCGGATCCAATATATCGCAAAGAAATGCGAATAATGACTTGAAGGTCGCTGATTCCGCTTTCCTTTATCTTCTACAAATAAAATTAATGAAATAAATCATAGTATTTACAAAAGTACGTAGCTATAAATTCTGTATTAAAATCACAAATGTGCTAGCACTTTTTTCATTAAAAAGACCCGGCATTTTGTGTTCTAATCCTTTTAATAATATTATTTCGAATTTGATAAGAATACTTTTATATTTCGAAAGACATCAGATTTTACATTTTGTATTAATATACTACTCTAAAGCAGAAAGGTCTTTAAAGAAAACTGTGTGTGCGTAAATCAATTTTTTAACCGCTATATTTGCCCAGCAAACAGCCAGATGGTTTCCCATTAACCTGTGCAAAAATGTTTCAGGTGAAGCTCGCGACGCTTTGCGCTTGGCAATTCTGAGCTGCCTGGCTACCGAGTCAACTGGACTGACTTTTAGATCTGGAGAGTATACATGGTAAAAGTTCTGGTGAGTTTGCATGTTTTACTGAATTTTTGTTGCTACATGCTGCATTTTATATTTTGTTTTAAAAGAGAAAAATTATTTTTATTGTTTCTTAAACATCCATGATAGATTCTGATAATAATTGGCGGAGATGCTTAGAGTTATGTTTTAGTTCTTTCACTTTTAGTTAAATTATGAACATAATTGAAATTGTTTGTTATGTTGAAATGTCTTTCTTCACTTTCTTAATAAAGTTAAAATGTCTTAGATAAGGCATTTAATTCTTCGTAAATGAATCATTCGTATATCATTTACCCTATTATAAAGTAACAACCAAATTTTTTTAATTGAATGAAGAAAAGCAAATACGGTGCAAAGAAAATGCTAAAACTTCGTTTTTCTCAGATATTCGAAAGTGTTAGTTAAGACAATTAACCTAAGGAGGGCAGTTTACTGTGTATACAGGGTGGTAAGACGATATGCGTGACCTACTTCAGGGATGAATACAGCACCTGAGGGAAAGTTTTGCATAAGGCAGTGGTTCTTAACTTAGGCTTCGTAAGAAGATTTCAGGGGTTTGCGAACTTGCGTAGAAATACGTCGAATATTGATTTTCGTTCTCTATATCATATCTAAAACAATCAATTTTGCTTTTTTAAGGCTGTCAAATTCCGATTGGTATCATATTAGAAAATAATAAAGTTTTCAATTCAGTGTTGCGAATTTCCCTCGAATTTGTCAATGGTAATAGTTTTAAAAAACAACGTAAGATTTAAATGTTTCTATTTATTCTTTTGAAAGAAACAAAATTTGCGTACACCGAGCAATTATAATTCGTTTGTAACTCTTTTAGCAATTATATTTACTTCAAATATATAATTAAATTTTTTACATTTTATCTGACATCTTCATATATTTTTGTTTTTCAGAGTACTCGCTTACGAGTAATTGTATAACTTGAACCTTCACTTATGTTACAAGTAAGTCTTTATTTAATTTCACCCCTTCTTAATTTTTCTACCACTTACGTTTAGCAGAATCCATTTAATATTATTTGCTTGTTAATATGTTTGAACCCTCTGCTCCCAACTTATGTCTACATGATTCGTGTAGAACAATTAGGCTAAATTTAATGCATTTGTAGTTTAAAATATAAAAATATACGAACTAAAGAAAGGTTAGGTGTATGTAAACTTTATATTCTCTTATAATTACATAGATATGTAGCAGTGATCGTAGAAGTTACACCATAAAAGAAATGTACATATTGAGAATCTGAAAGTAATACAGATAATATCTAATAGTTTATTACATATATTAATATAACGTATATCCTTATAATACATTATCGATACACTTATTAATTATTACATATTTATAACGTATACAAAATAATTTCTTTAAAACGAAATAAAGAGATTCTTACTCAACTACGTTATCGTGGTCCAAAACAAAACTCATATTATCTAAACCGAGTTAGAAGCATACATTAGACGAACACGTCCATTATAGTCTCATTTATTATATTTAACGTACGAATTTCACTGTTTTGCCGCGAGAAGATTATACACGAATTCACAAGAACGAGCTTCCTTCGGATGGAAATTTCTTTTTTTTCGCGCGCCAGCTGAGTTGGCCGCGGTCGAAACGTTCACCGCGGAAACGTTGATGCAGTTTGGTGCTCGTGGAACACCTGGCCGTGCACACTGTCCCGCTTAATGTCGCGGTGCATCGTGTACCACGCGCGCCCATTGTTAAATTCGTTTAAGAATTCCGCGTATCGCGAATTTTGCAACGCATCCGCGTCGAGTGGCGGTGTAACAGCAGGCAAACGAGCCGCTCCACCTTCTGGAAAATTACGCGTATGAAACTCTGGCCGAGACCCGAATAAAAGATGCCCCTTAGTAAAAAAAAAGAATGAAATTAAATTTGAGAGAGTAGTTGCATAAACGTCTCGACACAATTTGAACACTTATCTAACGATTTCTTTTATTTTAGAAGGTTTTTTCATAAACATAGCGGCTATAGTAAATGATCCACTTCTTAATGATACAGGTTGGCGAATATTTTCATACACAGCAAATGTGAGACTGCGCGAATTGTTTCTGCGCAATACATAATTAAAAACGAATATAACTTCTTATATGCTTCTGAATCGCAAAAGAATACAAAATTAACAAATAAAGAGCCCTTGGGATCCCTTCAACGTAGATGTCTAAAGCTTCATTAGTTTCATGGTAGATTCATCCCAGCTTGATGTTCTTCTAAAGAGGGCCACACACCGGGTGGTCCAAACGTCAACATGTCCTCTTTTTATGTTTGATCCAATATCAAAACACATTATTCACTTTCCCTCCTCTTCCGCGCCCTGTCCATTGTACCTAGAGGCGATTGTCGACTGATAATTTCTTTGATCGCCTCCCTGTCGCGTCGCTTATGTCAGAGAATGGCCTGACGCCGGTGACACGCGCGAATTGTCCGCGATTATAGTCTCTCGGAATTGGCCAGGGAAACAATTCGCCGCGCGTCGTTCGAGAACGGGCGAACACCACGGGGCAGAAATATTAAAACCGAATAAATATTAAACGGGACGAGCGTCGCTATCCGGAATCGTATGAATATTCATTAGCTTATCGGCGAAGATAAAAATCGGACAGGAGGAAAATGAAAAATTACCACGCATAAATATGTATATCCCGTTGTTAATCGTTTCTGATGAAAAAGGAGGCCTCGGGAGATGGTGGGTCGCGCGAATTGTAATTCGCGATCCACGCCCTTGGTTCTTGCGGAATTTTTATTGAGCTTCTAAATCAACGTCGCTGTCAGATTTCCGCGAGAACCTGGAATTCCAAATCGCTCGCAGGAAAATTTTAATTAATTCCAGATTACTTTGGTCAGTCCCTCGGGAGGGGTGGCGTGTTGGGTGATCGAGACTGTAATAGAATCGACGGTTGTTCGCCGTTTTTAGCGGGTGTATTGCAGGTTCTGCGAATTTTCGCCTGGATATGTAAATTTCATTCGCAAGGTATCCACGAGTCTTGGGTCAAGTGTGATATACGGAATGGACCGTTCGAAACAGGGTTTTGAATCGAGAAATGGATGAAACGTAGACGAAATAAAGGGTGGAATATTTCGAAATTATGAAATTGAAAGAGAATTTACAACAAAAAACTATTAGAACGACGATATATGCCAAATAATTTTCATATAATGTTAAAATTAAATCAAGTTTGAGATGCAAAAAAAAAATTTACAAAATACTAAGACGTTTACATAATGAAAATTGATAATTCTCTGATCGTTCTTTATAAAACATTGATATGTTTGCTATATTTACTTACTATTTTTTCAGTGTTCGTTATTAGCATTTGAATTATCGGCTATTAGTTAATTTAACCTTCCATTTCTTTACTCTTTAATCTTACAGACAAAAACAAAGCGTCTCGAATCTTGCGATTCGTCATTAGTCGACAAGAAACCCAGAACTACTTGTTCTGTGGTTAATGTGTTAAGTTTAAATTGGATTAGGTTTGGAATCTTAAATGTTTCCACTACCTGAAGAAATTTCGGAAAACTTCATTTCACGAGCAGTTCGGTTTTAGTTCGATTAAAGTCATTTGTTTGACAAATCCATCAAATTCATTCTTCAGAGATTAGTTTAACACTACAGAAATGACAATGGTCAGCACTGACATAAATAATATTATTATATTTAAACGTGCACAGTTCAATTTAATTTCAGTCCTCCGTCGTAAATATTTTAGTCTAAACTTAGAACAATTTAATACATTTAATATTACATATAAAATTATAATTTTTTAAAGTGAGAGTCACAAGTCATGATAACTAGTTGCTTAAAAGTACAAACATTTCAAATGTTGATTATGAGTAGATATTGCTAATTAAAAAGTAAACAAATTTTTAATATTCTTTATCTTCGCGAATACAGTCGAAACGTAATGGAAAATATGATATTCAAGAAAATCATCGTCCAGAAGGGAAACCATCGCTCTCCTTCTTCATTTACATTATATTCAACCTTAAATAGCGTCGTTTCTAGAAGACGCGAACGCTAAAGGTACTGAAAAGTTGATAATCGGCCACGAATTGAATGTTCGTCAGTGGAGATGAAATTTTCTCCTGGCTCTCGAAAAATGTAGCGTTCTAGGCGTGAATCGAGTTATCGTTAGTCCAATGTAATGGCTATTCGTCAGGTAGTGGAATTGCTTCTCGAAATGAAGTGCTCGGTTATAACGTGCTACATCGACAGTGCCTAGGTGCTATTTGAAAGTCAAATACTTGCGTGGAAGACGGCAGGACAGGATGGGGGACGGGCGAAGGGCTTCAGGAGAGGGTGAAAAGGAGGAAGAACACCCACGAGATCCCAAGACATTTCATAGCATCGTGATATCTACCGCTCCTACGTAAACCGCAGACTTCATTCGATTAACGGCAGCTTCTATAATGCGAGCATCTTGCCAAATTGCCTATGGTTCAGTTAATTAAATTCAAATCGACCCCTAGCACGACGTATTCCTCGTGAATTTTTCGAATTGCTGAAATGGAACGTTGTATAGTTTTAGCATCGAGGGATTGTGCGTGTCTGATGAGGAGTCGATGAATTGAATTTATAGCTTCCATTTGTGTCCTTGGGTTGGTAAATGTTCCTTCGTTTTTACTAGATTTTAGTGGACGTTTTTGTTATATTAATTAACAGCATGCATTGGATTTTACACTGAATAGAAAGACTATAAATATTTATTTGTATTGTTCTATGAAACAACTTTGTGCTGACAGAAATAGAGTAAGTGCACCTTTAAAATAGACCTTTTATTATATTAATTAAATGGGTGCATTGGTATTCGTGCTGTAAAATACGACTAAAGAAACACATTTAATTTTATCGTTGATTGTAAGAAACTTAAACAAGAAAAAGCAATTAAGGTTTCAACTTTGGTCACTTTCCTCCTATTTCTGCTTGGTTCCTAATTGCAATTTTTAATCATTCCCAATCCACCGGACCTCGTTTTCTACGCGATCGGTCCCCTCTACAGGTTCTAGGTGTCGGTTGCAACAGCAGCTGTCAGAAACTTCTATTATTCACCCCTGCCACCGATCCGAAAAACACCGAACTAATTCCGTGAATCAATTCGCGCTAATAGCGGCGAACAGCGGAAAACAGCGCAGAGGAGAAATTCGTATAATCGATTCGATGGCGGGGAGTCTGGCACTTCGCGTCGTCACTTTGTTTCCAGGTGGACGGCTCATGATGAAGGGTGCTCAGGTGGAAACACAACCAGTCCGCCGGCGACCCTCGAACTCCCACTTGAGCGGCGAACGTGATTCGATTTACCGCATTCCGATTGAAAACTTTTTTCTCCCGGTACGTCCAGATTCGCAAGCTCACGAGCATCCGGTGACAACTCTCGGCACGAGTAATTTCCGTTTGATTAAGGAACCAGTCAGGGGGGGAAACAAATATAGAAGAACCGGGTCGCGGCACGACGCACGGAATTCAATATTCGCGGTGGACGTGGCACGCGTGGATCGAACAGCGAAAAAATTCGCGCAGAAGTTCCCCCTTCTCTCCTCCTCCGCCACCGCTCTCTTACTCTAATTAAATTAAATCTGAATTCCGACGAACTTCGCGTCGACTAACGGTTCGGAATAGATTCATCGACGAAAGGAGAGAAAGAGACCGAACGTCATCGGAACATTCTTCTGTTGTTCCGATGATCCACGGTTTCCCCAGGCTATGAATAACGAAGTCGAATGTTCCAAAGTGGTCGGTATTCTTTTATTTTGGGAATGGCTGGGACTCGGTGGTGACTGTAAATCTTGCGACTGCGAGAGGGTAGGTTGAAGGCGTGGATAGAGAGAAATTTAGTCGACGCTTAACCTTTTGAAATTCTAAGAGGCGTGTCACTCGAATAGGTAATGACAAAATGAAACTTTTTCATGTTTACAATTTATCTAAAGATTTCGTCTGTTTGGTATGGAGCTTCTGACTTCGATTCGTTACTGAATTTAGTTTTTGACACTTCAAAGTAATATATATAACTGTATTCTATGTTTACCCTTGCTGTTTAATATAACTCGCCACGGTGTAGCTAGATATCTTAAATTATTCGTATCTCCTTTTAGAAACTTGTGATCCAATTCAGACGCTGGTTTATTCAAGATACCTTCTCTGCCATTCACTTCTTCTTTCTCGCTCCCTATTTGTCTTATTTTAAAATCTGTGTGGCATTGATTCTCAAGCCATTTTTCCTTGATATATTTCCTTTACTGTTCGCGTATTCATCATCTTTATATAAAGTGATATTGTCATTGGAAATGGATAGCGATTGCTCGATTGACAGCTCTAAAAGTGGAACTAGCGAATGGATGAGTAATGAAATCCTCCCCCAGATTTATCACATATCAACTGGGGAGAACAATCAAAAGTTTATTTCATATCGAACTGCAGTCTTTCTGTGTTTGGTATAAATAAATTAGCTCTGTTTAGCATTCTATTCAACACGTTGACAAAAAACAAAATAGAATAAACAAGAAATAGAATTTTATGATAAGATTGTACTGTTGAACTATGTATTCCGTGTATTTAAATTTTCCATATGTGTCGCAGTTATTAGCGTGAAAGACAAGAATATTTTTTTCTTGTCACGGTTGCAAAATTCTGCCGAAACGTTTTTCCTATTTGCTTTGCGTTAAAACCGTCTGCGAAACAAATCGTAATCCCAAAAGTTTCGCGTGGATCGTGTTTGTAAAATATTTCAATTTCACGACGACGGTGATGGAAAAGTTGAATAATTTTCTAGATTATATCGGGAACGGTGCACGCGTAGAAGACCTCGTCAACGATGAATAATGATAATCACTAGTTATCGGCGGATTTCATAGATAAATTGGCTCTGATGGACAGCTGTTGCCTCGTAATTGTATTTCCCTGCAGCCTGCAGCCGTTCCAGTGGTGAGAATTTCTCGCGTATACGCACATACGTAATGCCATAATATCTCATCAGAAATTTTCATGGAGGCTCGTTGCACACATAAATTTTTATAGATATTTATATTACAATTTTTTTTACACGTACTTCGGTGTATTTTTGATGACGTTCCCTTTAAACGTTTTAAGGCAACATTGAACTAAAATTTAGTTAATATTTAATTATGGCGTTTTAAGTATCACGTAGGCTCATAAAATGATATATTCGCCACATTTTCTATGTTTAGTTTTCTATACTACACTTTTTATACTCTCTGTATCAAGTAGTAAGCAACACAAGATTTTTCTTACTAAAAACCAAATGTCTAGTTGGTAAATACTTAGTTAATTGTTCATATTATATAGTCACTTAGATATAGCTTTTCTACTTCTTCAACACTTCTACTCACTATAAGCAGACCTTGTATTTTTCCAAAAATAGTACAATTTATTTCAGTAAGTCAAGTTTGATAGAGTTTAGGATTGTTTAAGGACCTCAAATGACCACAGAAACAAAAGTCAGTAGAATTAATCCTAGATTTAAAACTGGTCAAAACAATGTGATCTGGATTCATCGTGCTGCTTTCCCTGGTCTTCGATAGCTGTAGTTCACAGAGTACTTTGGGAATCAACGAGATAAATTACAGATATCGGAGCGATCGAAGTTTCATCACAGGTTACAATACAGTGATCTTCGAGACGAATGTCCCAGGTTTGTTCGACATGGACACTTTACAAAGGATCAGAGATCTCGCACGACGACGCAAACTCTGTATTTCCGAGTACGTGCGTCATATTTTACTCGTGTTTCATACGTGACGCTGTGAAAACTCCTTTGTGAGTTCTCGCGATGAACGAAGAATTCACGTAAAGCGGTAGGTGGATTGTTAAAAACTTGTTTCGCTACACGCTTGTGTTTGAATGAATTTCCATGTCTACGGTATGCCACGGGGTATAATTAATTAGATTCAGTACAGCTTTGAAAGGATAAACTATGGTAGTACAATTTCGGATTCGCAGTTAAGTAGCATATATGAAAATAGAAGAAACATTTTGTTTCACCTAATAGGGAAACGAGAAACATTTTAAAATTAACGAACCTCACAAATTATGTTTACACAATAAAATCATTATTTATGACCTGAGTGGTTAGTTTTAGTAGATACATTCTTGTCATATTGCCATTGGGCTTTCGCAAAACATTTAAAAAATGGTGAAACCTCTAACAATAATTACCTTGAAGTTTTAATAAATTTATGTCCGCTACTTTTGTAGAAAATGCGATCGAGGAGTTTTTCTTTGACATAGACCACAACGTCCTCTTCGAAAACTGGATCATCCCACGAAAGATCCTCGACGATTTCCTTGCATGTACTTTGCATTATCGTTTTCGGTCAATCTTATTCTAGTCAGATAGAAGTAAAAGACAGGAAATGTTTATTTGCTGATAGAGTCGCGCAAGCTGAAGCTCGGATAATTTATATCTGTCCCAGATTCTGTCTTTCTACCTCGAATCCCGCTGGATACACGATTCTTGCCGAGTTTTAATGCCATGGTTCCAGATATCGTTGTTGTCTTCCAAGGACTCGGCATTATAACGGAACAACAGACGCGTTAATTAGACCGTTTTTATGGGGGAACACCGTTAATTATGTAACGAAACACCGCGTCGCACGCTTTTCCACTGCTGCACGAAATGCTGCGTAATTAAAGGTGTACGAACGAATCTGACGCACGTTGCAACACAACGAAATTTTTAACGAGATTATTATGGCGGATTTTGTTCATCCGGGGAATGTTTACGGGCGCAGAGTTATTCCGCTTACGTTGCTCGATTGTCCACCTGTGAAACAAAGGAAAGTTTCCCTTTAGAATTTCGTGAAACGCGTCGAGAGGGCTGTTGTGATACCAACTCTTCGAAAGGCTTTTACAGTGTTTTCTTATTTTTTAAATACGTTTCGTGGGTGTCGAGACCTAAATGTTGACTGAATTGGGTCGAGTTCGACATTTTATGAAATTTTAATATCTTTAACAAATAAATCGGATACATTTTTATCGATTATCGACCTGCATTTGTTAAGCGATACAGTGACAAGGGATTTTTAATAAATTTTGAGATTAACCAATTTAGAGGAAAAATCGTTCTGGTTGAATTGGAAGATTGGATGCTTCGTACAATAGGCTTGTAAGCTTAAAGAAGATATAGATAATGTATTATTTTTATAAATGTGACGTTTCATTGCTTTGATTGGAAGAAGTTTTTGTTTTGCCACTATAGTTTGAAATTTCAAAAATGATCGAAAGCACCGAAGCATATTTAGTCGCCCTGAAAAGCTTTTACATTTACCTTGAAAGTATTTGATAAAAATGAAAGTGGTGTGTAAAAACTATTTTCATTCAATTAAAAATTATAATTTGATTCGTAAAATTAACATCTATAGATTATATTATATATTTTTGAGGTATGGTAAAATATTGCAAATAATAGAAAAACAATAACTATATCAAAAGTAAGTAATGCCATTTTGATTGAATTTCTATTTGCAATGAAGAAAGTGTACGAACTGAATTACTCACCTCACATAAACAATAAAATGAAGTATATTCGTGCAAAAGTCGCATTGCAAATTTCTAGCAAACAGATTCGACCGGAGATTATTATTTTACCCTCCGCACTCAGACCGATAAATATGTATGGAGTATTAGTCTCGCAATTTCGAGGATGGAGTGGAATTCCACCTTATCAACGATATAATTCAAGCATTTGCCTCAGTGCCGAGACAGAAAAGGGATGAAAGGAATAGATCGTAGCGTGATGACGAAGATATTGAGTTAACGCCGTGGTAAAACCACCCTGATGCACCAATCCTTCGTCGAAAGAGGGGTGGAAAAGGAAGGAAGGCCCGTTGTCGGAAAGGGAGGAAGGAAAGGGGATGAAAGGTAGAGCAATGCGATATTAATTACATTTAAGCTCGTCTGTGAGGTCATGGTTCATTCAAAATTTCCTTCCTTATTTACATATTTCTTTATTCGGGGCTAAAACGGTCTTTTGAGGCGCTTTAAATGGAGCCTCGAAGATAATTCACCGTTTTTCGTGCGTGCGAAGCGTGCTCTTTGTAAAGTGTTACCGAAAAGCTTAATGGCACACGTCGCGTCGAGTTGCTTCGTTTACTTTGTTACTTGTAACTTTACATTTAATTGAATTAACTTCAAACCGATCAGAGAGTACTCTTTCGTGTAATTGAAGTTTGGAACCTTACTTCGAGGAAGTTAAATTGATATTCGCGTTGATTTGAAAGTACGTCGTTGCGCTCCAACTTTCGAGTTGAAGATTCTTTTTGTAATCCCTTGTGAAATGAATCTTCCCCGCGAAATTAATTTATATTTAATAACTTCGATATACTTGGCTGTACATCGCAAAAGTATCTATGATATTGAACAATTTGCTGTAGTGTATTAAAGGGAACTTGTAGATGGAATTATTTTTCTCCCCTTAATCGAAAATGATAATTGATTGTAGTATTTTGGACATTTGTGTTTTTTTTTTTTATTTATCTGTATATAAAACAATGTATTGCGCAGATAAGAGTAAATTACTTCAGCATTATCAATAGTTCATAATGATTAAAACATCTAAATTATTTGATGGTCCATCCAATTGTTAAATATATTGTAACGTTTTCGACTTAAATGTTTCAGATTTTTAAATTAATTATGAGACGTATTTTTCTAAAAATTATATCACATAGACGTAAAATATGGAAACGAAAGGAAACTTAATTTGAGAAAATATTTTTAATTAAAATTGCATAACTTTAAATATTTTCATTTTGAATAATAATTGTTGTACATAATGCAAATTTCAAAAGCATTTTTCTTCAAACATTCATGATTTTTTATTTTATTATACTGTGTAGTGCAACAAAACAAACTGAATAGAAACACGTGATCAAACAGGAGTAATAATAAGACAGAGAATCGTTCATTCGCAATAATTTCTTCGTTCAATCTGTAACAGATTTAAAGTTTTACGCGAAATTAGGAGTTCTGGAATTAAAGTATTCTTCTCCAAGTTGAAATTTATTCATCATCGGACTGGTACGGAATTTACTTTCCACGGTTGTTCCTTTATCGCTACTTTCACCCGCCTCGTTATTATCGCTTAAAACCATATTCTATCCCGCCCTCTCCCATTCCTGCGAAATCTGAATCTGAATTTAGTCAGATAACGGAAATGTTAGCGATTCCTTTACGATCCGACGTGATTGCGATTTCCGTCGCTATCGAACCCCTTCTCATACCTTTTCCTGTCCCTTCTGGACGTCAACTTCCACCCTTCTTTCTTTTATTGTCCCTTTCTCATTTAATGTCGTGTGCAACGTGAAATTTTTCGATTAAAGAATGTCTTTTGTTATTGGGATTTCTTCGACGCTAATTACACAGTTGATTCTTTTAATTAAGCACTTGTTCTGTACTTTTTGGCAAGTGTTACATTTGATTACATATAAAGGATATTGTTACCCATTGAGAACATTTCTGAAATTTTTGGTCCATTAATGTTTAATGTGTAAGCCCTCAGGTACTAAAGTTTCTAAGGTAAAACGTCGATATAATGAACATGCACCGTAACAAAATAGGATACAATTGGCGAAACACAAAATATGTAAAACACTGGTTGCATCATGGTCAACGAGCGAGATTCAGTAACAGTTGTTACACGTCCTACATAATTGAGAACTAGTTCGACATGGACCAGTTGCATGCTAGACGTAGACAAATTGATTTGCTATATACCATTTGCTTGTCGGATTTGTTTGATAGATAAAAATAATGGAAAAATATATTGAATGTAATTTTACGAATAGATCAAACGAAAAGACATTTGGCCAGCAAAGTATTTACATCATGTAAATACCTTCCGAAACTTTGACATTAAATATCTTATAAATTATTAACTGAGAGCACCCGAAGCTGTACGTCATCATTTTCAGCATTTGAAGCTCTACCACAGGGCAGAAGCTTATTTAAATATTAGCTGACCCATCGGGGAACTCGTGTTCATAATTAATGCTTCAAACTTGAAGGGTAGGTTTCAAACGGTACTTGAGAACAACTTGTGGTAGAGTAAATATTGGAAATTATTCGAAATACCTTTCAATACTTCTGATTTGGTGTTATTCTACCTGGCAGTTCTTATTAACCGACTTCGAAAAGGAGTAGGTTACTCAATTCAATATGTATATTTTTTGTGCTTCTTGTAAGGCACTTGTAATAAATTAGTGCCATACATTACATTTTCTTTTGGTTGGTTTGTGAACGAATAACTAACTGCAATTGTCAAGTAAGCAATTTTTTAATAATGTTTTGATAATTTGTTGATTGCGATGATTGTGGTAATTATGATAATTGTAATAATTATAATGGTTGTGATAATGTGGCAATTGCGATGGTTTTTAATGGTGATTGTGATACGTGCGACAGTTGTCATAAATGTAATAACAGCAACGTTTCAGACAGTTCTAATAATTGTGATAATTGTATATGTAACCATTCATAAAGTGTTCACAATGAAATCAACGAATTTACACTATGATTCCATAATTTCAATTCCAAATCGAATTTCCATTCAACCACGAATAAAGTGTTCTTCATCGTCTATTCATTACTCGAAATATTTATCCAAAGAAGAATATGATCAACTCCGATAGTGAGTCGATCGAATCGTAATTAGCTAATGGATCCATTCTCGCATCGCGAGTCGTAGATCTCGATCGTCGACAAATAATAAAAGAACAGCTCTCGTTTCTGTTTTCGAATGTGGTATTTCGATTCTCTTCTCTGAAGAGGGTTTCATTCCCGGCACCTGGGGGAAAGATTACAGCCCGCGGTTTTCTGGATGGTGCGTTCAACCCCCTCCCCCCTCCTCCCCCTCCTCGCAACAATGTTACAGTATTCACGTCGAAATCCGTTCTTCTCAATCCCCGACAAGATCCTTTTTCCGTGTGGCAACCTTCTCGCCAGAAGGTGTTCAATTATAGAGGGCTGAAATATCATTCGCGCGTGTATTATTCACGCTGACGACGACGCATTACGCGGGGGACAAAGGGATGACGGATCCGTGTATTATGCATTTTGCAGCAGCGAAAATCGGGATCCTTCCTCAGCTGTCTAATTTTTTCAGGGCGTCCGCAGTCAGTGACCAAGCTCCGTCATTCCTGTAATCTAATTACAGTAAATTTATTTATCCGCACTTTATGGAACAGAATTAGTCGCAGGCTCAGATATACACTGCGGAGCATAGCTATAGCACTACCAATACTACTACCTACTATCAGAATTACTCTGTTATCCGTCACTGCTTTGTCCCCTAATCTATTCGGTTAAACAAGCTTCCACTGTGTCGGATCGACGAATCGAGGATTCGAACGTGTCGCGCGTGGATCGTTCGCGATCTACTTCGCAGGGCGACGTGATTGCGATCATCCACCTTTTTGCCGCTCCAGCGGGCGAGCTACTTGGGAATCCCCGGGAGTACTTTTAATAATTCAGTCGAACCCGGCGGAGACACGTCGGACGCTGCGTTGCTTTGGAAAAAATTAAACCTTCAGCGTACAGCGCGCGGACGGAATACGAACGACCGTAAAACAGGCCGCCTGGTAATTGTTCCGTGGATAAGTAACGGCGAATTGAAAGTCGCGCTGTCGATTGAAAGTTCTTACTTCCGCGGGGGAGTGGGTTGGTGATCGATACGCCACGGAGTCGTCGGGATCTTCGCTGAATTTCAGTCGTTCTTAAAATCGACAGCGGGCGACGGAATATCAATTAGATCAGGGATCTTCAACGGTGGCCATATGGCTCCCTGGTTGGTCATACAGTATTTCTTCAGAGCCGTGGAAGATATAAAACAAATGGGGAGCCGTTACTTCTAAGAAGACAGTGAACAATATTATTGGAATATTGTGGTATTTCTGTGTGTAAATGTGTCGTATTTGTCACCTTTCACGTTGACCGCCATATATGAGTGACAGAATTTTTCACTAAGAATTTTGAAAAAATGTTTAGAAACAGAATTGACCAGGGAAATAATTTATTACAGACTGTATAATTGCATATCTCCAAGGTGAGAGTAATTAAACAAAGACAAAAATAACTTAGTATGAACAATAGAACAGGAAAATCTAATCACTGAACATAAATTTTCAATAATATTTTATTGCTTTTATTATCACAGAAATATTCCTTTCTTACTATTCTTTGTTCAAAGGTAAAAGAGAAAGAGTCACAAACACTTTATTATGAATGTATACATTTAACCTATTAACCTTAGGTTAAATATTCATTTAACCTAAATTTAATAATATTCGAAATATTCAGTTGCTGATGTACATACTGATCCACTTTGTACCATTTTTATTCAAATTCAGTTCGGTGTTTCGATGGTAAACAAACACTAAATAGTGTTTTAACGCAGCTTCAGCGAGCGAATACACAACAACCTCACTTATTGCACGAGAGCTGCCACTTTGCAAGTGGAGGGGTTGGTCACTTAGCAACGTGTCAAATTGAAGAGGGAAGTAACTAGTGGTAGTGACCATAAGTGATGAAGGTATGCGATATATGCGAGGCTCTTTATTGGATTGGTTATCTTGATTATTACGAGAACTTCGATCATTCCAGCAATATTGAACTCTATTTACTAGCAATATTCGAATTTCTACTGCACTGTGAAAACCAATTGGAATAAGTGTACTTTAATACCACTGCTATCCAAATGTACATCCTTTCAAAAATTTGAGAATAAATCAACAACAAGTATCACTATATTACTTTTTCTATACATTTATGTTATGCAGCTGATATTTACAGAGTATTGAATAGTTTATTAAAAATTTCTAGGTCAGTTAGACATGTATGTGTACCGTTAATTATTTTTGTCAATATAGTTTAGTAGTACGCTAATTCAGAAAATTTCATCGACGGGAAGCGAGAAAGTTTTTTAATTTAAAGTTGTTTCGAACGTTTTCTAACGGGGAACTTTAAAAGGCAAAGTTACGAAGATGCGTTTTGAAATAATTAATGGTTAACATTTTGTACACTTTCGCGTACTACTTATACCTACGTAACAGTAATGTTTTCGTGTATGTACGTATTATTGGGAAATCGAATTACGTATATCGTAATCAAACGTTCTTTAGGATTTGTAGGAGGTTTGGCTTTATGGGTTCCTCCTCAATTTTTGAGATGAAGAATCTATTTGCACATTATCAACGACGGTTACTTTAGAAGAAAAAAAATTTTAAATTCCATTAGGATTTCGGAACTCTTGAATGTTTTTCTTTATAGGAATTAAGCTATGACTAATGTGTCTACAACTAGCGTTTGATTAATATACTTATCCAATTAATGGACAAAATAATTTAACTATTGACGTCATGATCGATGAAGATTCGCCGTTCTTGTTTCATCTGATTTTAATAGCTCATAATAAAGAACACCTTTCGTGTCTCGTTAGTGCAACTATTTTTGTTCAGGTATTAGGCTTTGCAAGTAATGTTGTCGGTTGGCCAGGGCCCATGCGTGTTTTGCGTTTAGGAGTATAATAAATCATGTCGGCCTGTCTAGTCGTTGTCTACTCGTCAAAGATAGGCACGCATCCAAGCGTACATCTGTCTTCTTTGAGAATTTCCCCTATTTTAGTTTTTGTGTTAAGATTGTCACTAAGAATTCATGCATAATTAATCGACTAGCGTTGATAACCAGATGCAGACCACTATTGTACAAACCAGATACAATACCAGGTACAGAATTAAAAATATTCTGTTGGATGAACCTTACGGTTTACTAATCGAAGTTTTCAGTTGACTGTATTTTTGTGACTTGTAGAAAAGAGTTTTCTGTTTTCATACAGTTCGTGATTTCACTTCGAATTGAATTATGTCCCTATCTGTTGTGTTATGAGAGATTTTTGGACCCGCTATTTACTAATCAAGAAGTAATTTTTAAATATTTTTCAAATATTGTATAATATCTTGTTCGTACTATATAAAAGTAATTTGACGTAATTGTAGTCTCGACAAGTTATTCCAGCCCCTTTCAGACTGTTGGTACATGTAATAGCAAATTACCATAGATTTGTTCAAACTGAAAAATGTAATAACATATGCATACGTATTTGTCACTTTACATTTAGTTTGTATTCATACACCATCGTTTAGTCAAATAACACATGGTCTCTTCAAGCTTACAAAAATGTGTGCAAAGTTCACTTAAAAGTCTTAGAATTATAACGGCTACAACCGTAGCAAATAATTTTACGTAATTAAAAAATCTCCATGAAAATATTGTACGTTACACTCTTGTCCAGTGACAAAAATTTAAATCGATAAAAATTTTGATCCAAACCTTCGAAGTGTCTAAGTGTAAGTCAACTGAGAACTTGAAAGTCCATTTCAACTTGTAATGAGATTCTGCTGTCTGACTCCATGGACTTTCGAATTTTCTGAACGAACCTGTACCACGTCCGCCACGAGAAAAAGTTTGAACTCGATCGGGAATTTTTCGTCCATCGAATCCGTGTCCGCGGTTACGGAGACTGTTGCGAATTCCTTTTCACGTTTGGTCGTTAATTTCTACGGAATTGCTCAAATTTTTTCCGGAAGAACAGCTTTCGTCTTTCACTCCAACGGAATCATAATTAATCTTTCGTTTCAAGAGGGAACTGCTGGAACTTCACCAATTAACTCTCACTATTCGCCGGTGTAAACGCGTAATATCCTTCTTGCCATGCAATTCACAGCGACACGAAGTAATTTTATTGGTTTACAACGCGTTTTATGCGCAACCAGTTATGCACAACGCTATGCAGACAGCGTCGAGCTTTTTAACTATAGAAAGATTGAGCCACGTTGAGATCTAAATTGTGGTTTCTCCAGCGCATCTACTTTATTCATAATTACATTTGAAGAACGGCCTCAGTTCTCTATAATTTAACGAGACTCTAGTTGATTCACATTTGAGAACAGATTGTCATAATAGAACATTCATTTATATTTTCGTAATTTATCATCTTATTTCATGTACTTTCGTTCCATTTCCGTTGTAACTGTGTATGTACTTTGTTTTTCTTTCATATCATGTTGATATGAACTAGATTTGGATATACTTTTTTACACATCCAACCTTAAAGACGCAATTGTACTTACATTTATTTTTAATATAAAGTCCTAATTAATTTATATTCGCTATATATTTTAAACGAACGAGCCCCACATATGCTCAATAATGTTTCACTTGAACCTTCGACATCCTTCGCTTGTTTCCAGTTTTCTTTTTTGGGTGGCCATCATTCTAACGGAAAAGAAATTCTAATGTCACCACGATTTATCGCCGATTCGTTGCGAGTAGATGAAGAAGTTTTATTGCGATCACGTCAGCTCGTAAAACGATAGATTGGCATTGCGCGGCTAATCCGCTAATTCCAAAGATTTGCTCACGGCGATGGCTCGTGAATTTCAAGATATCGAGCCACCCTTTCTGCATGAATTAAATTCAGGAATCACTGTCCGGTTTTTTTTACGGCATTAACGTGTCGAGAAGACTCGAGAGCTCGAACGACCCAGTTCTGGGCTTAAGACGATTAATTTTTTGTCGGGTGGGAACCACATTTTGCGTATGTTATTATACGAATATAAACGGGATTTCGATCATTTTCATTGCCTGAGAAATGAGATAGCATTCCGAACTTGAATATTTTCATTTACTTTGCGTCCATTTGGAGTTAAATTATTTAAATCCCATTTTTATTCAATCTTTCGCAGCTTAAATTATTTAGTATGGATGAGAGAGAAAACGTAGATGCCTTTGTCTGCATCCTTTGATATCCAGTTTTTATTTATTTTGTAAGGTCCGAGTTCATTTTATAACGAAGCTAAGTAGTATTAAATTAGAGGACAATTTTTTATGAAATTCTTTATTCAGAGTTGTACGTAAATACGTTGATAGTAAAAAGTGTCTGTTATTATAAACTGGAAGGGCGGAGAAAATCATGTAATGGTTCTATACAAAATTTGGACTAACTCGACTGTTTTTTTTTTCTGTTTCAGGTAAGTCATACAAACTTAACGTAGACGAATCTACGGCTAATTACCGAAGACATTCAAATTACAGGTATTTATTACAGTTATCACGAGATACTTCTCATGAAATATTGAACTCTTCCGCCTTAAACAAATCGCCCTGAATACTAATATAAATAACCAATAGTGTGATTAATCAGCCTGTATAATCTAAAAATATGACTTTCGTCATCCTGTAAGACTACATTTATTTAACAAAATCCACGATAAAAAGAATTGCTTGTTATTCTAATCGAATCCCGTCGCGAGAAAATTGCTAACTGCCACGAGAATATAAGAATAGGGTACAGCATGCAGCGGTTCTGATCCGAGATAGTGAAAAACAGATTAAAGTCTACTCACACGTTCGCTTTCAGAAAGTTTCCAGTGGAGGAGCGACAAGCTCGTTCGAAAAGTGAGAAAACTTTTTGACACCGCCGCTGACAGCGTTTCTTCATAAGGTTTCTTAATTTGAACCATAAAGTTTACGAGGCTCTGACGCGCCGCGAGCTCAGAGCTAGGAAATTGAACGTTGCATCGGATGCAATTAACCCGCCGCGGTTACGAATAACCACCGTTTCAGGAGTGGAATTGCATCCTAAGGTTACACCGTCGAAAGTTCTAACCGAAGTTCCAGCCAATTTCAAGGTTGTTCCAGGAAAATCGGATTTATTACTGGTTAAAGTTTGGCCATTTCTGACGCGTTTAAAATCGATAACAAAACGCATTTCTCCGGGAGTTTCTTTTAAATGATAACGTATATTGCAATTTTAGTAACATTTGTTATGTTCAATATGCACGATTCAAGGAACACCTGGACTGGAATTAATTTAATACTTGGTTATGAGGAAATATAGAACAACGTTTAGTTCTATGCATCGGGAATATTACTAATTTAATGTGATTATAGTTACAGGTATAGAGAAATGAATTCATGATTCTTTTTTGGGATACTAAACAATGGAATAAGATTAATAAAACAATTTCGTGAATCATTAGGAGGCCTAAGCAATTTATTATATAATATTTTACATTGGAGTCTTTGAGGTATCTTCAGTATTGTCTGTACTCAGTATTCTTCAATGTTATAATTCTAATTAATTTGATGTCAGATTTGCATAATAGCACTTTAGTTTCTACTTTTATAATAGCATTTTTTTGATTAAATTTGAGGAGCAGTTCGCACGTATAAATAAACACGAAACAGTACTCACAATTTCACAGCAACGATTATCAAAGATCGTGTCGATAGTTGTAATATGTACTTTAATTAATTCATACCCAGAATTGCGTGAATGCTCTCGAGTAACCCTTAACAAAATTACCTCCTCTTCGTCGGAGTTCATCCAGGGTTACATAGAGGAGCCCGAAGACCCTTCGACATTCTCCACCTGTGAATAACTTGAGGGACGGCTCGACCGTACTCTCTCCTACCCTTTTCGTTGGCTCCCATTCGCGAATATCCGCACTCGCGTTTTCCTTGCCGCAGTTCACTTCCACTGTAAACACTTGCTCAACTTTCGCGTTCGCCGTTGCTTCAGACTCGACTGGTTCACCTAGGAAGTGGTCCACGGAATTGTTTACACTGCACTTACGGAAGAATTTACGCCGACGCCTCTCGTCGCGACGCGAAACACGCATCCACGTGATTCTAACCCCCACGGTATATGCATACTTCGCAATGGCATTTGATGTTCTTTGATGCGTGTATTAATAGTCTTCCCAATTTTACCCGCATACACTTTTCTGCAGAAAATGGAATTTTGTAAACTCCTTACTCCTTGGTCTAGTACCGGCCACGGCTCCTTGGTGTTGTCCCTGCTAATATAAATCTAAATCTAAAGATCTTTTTACAAATTCGCAGCCATTAGCTCGTTATTACTCACGACGAAGCATCGTTCGACAAGCTTTCGTCGCGAATAATACCGATTACCAGATCTCACCACGTGGAGGTTGCTACGACTGGAGACCCGGAGATAGAAGGAATCAAACTTCCTTCGATCTCCCTCTACATAGAGTATACATACGTAGATGCATACTCTACATAGAGTCAACGAACTTAATACTAAGTACGAAACCGTGAAAATCAAAGAAGACAAAGTTCCTTTGATTTCCAAAGTCTAAGTCTGACTCTGTCAAATACTTATTTGAACTAAATGGAAGCTAAATGGAAATCGCGACATAACGCGACCACGTAACTGGACTTACAGAGTCAATTCCGTTTCCGCTGGTGGGCCTGATTCGAGAGAAAGACGATCAACGTCTCCGCCAGTACTCTACTCCCTGCATACCTGCTGCCGAGGGCCCGGATCCGACCTTACAGTGTACGACGTAGGTAGCACCGCGTCGGGTTGCCCTGCCCTGGCGACACCAGCTATGTCTGACGGTCGTAGAGTCTCGAAACGGAGTTCTACTCTCTGCACAACGTCAGGAGTCCAGGACACGACTTGCATCCGTCTGACGGCTCTTTTGAGCTGCGCTGCGTCAGGAGCCTGGACTTCGCCTGACGCGTACAGAGAGTAGAAGATTCCTCGGAGGCGTCGAATGACCCTCTCTCAAATCAGACCCACTAGAGGACGGCGACCGACTTCGGCCAGTCACATGGTTGACCACTACACTTATCACATCAAGTAATAGTAACCGAAATGGAGAACGGAGTTGCGAGTCCAATATAGACCTACGAACAAACAAAAGAATCGAACAAATATGTACATTAAATATGTACATTTCCAAATTAATGAAATATTTACAATGCATACTGTAACATTCAGTCTTCGATTAACTATTAATATCCATCATTGTTCAGAATAAGTATTCATCGAGCACTGTTATTGTGAGAAATTTTTCTATACCATTATATCTGTTAGCTGGAATAACTAAAAATTAATTTCTGACAATAGTTACATTAATTATGAACAATACTTATTATTAAACAATGATCGAGAATATAATTTTGCAGTAATATTAATATGTCACGTAGGTATTCTTTCTCGATGGATCAATTGAAGAAAGGTCGAAAATACTGCTTGTAAAAATTGAAATCCATTTGAAATCCATTTTAAGGTCATAGCATCTTCTTTCTTCCTAATTCATTCTTCTTCTTCTTCTTTTTTAGACACACCCTGTATAAACAGTATTTCGAGCTTCCGTAACGAAATACCGACCACGATAATAATTCCCTTCTGTAATTCCCAGTTAAGCTAAATTAGAAGGATTCACGTGTAAATCCGCGTGACGTTCATTTGGTTAGACAAAATGTCAGGATTTACCGATAATCGTTCCACTTGTTCGTGTTTGTGGATTGTTTGAACACCACTATGACATACAATGCTGTTTTCTAAACGTTCATCTCAAGTAAAAAAATACACACGTAAAGAGTTATCCATGCATGATGATTGCGAGACCTGTTACGCTTTCTCAGTTACTCCTGAATAAAAATATACAAGAAAAATTAACTCAAAGCAAAGGCTTCCATAATATCCTCGTGAATTTCTGTCTATTCTAACCGAAATGCAAGGCCTCGGATCGGCGCGTGGTTTCATGTCGCGGAACAAAACCAATTTGCGCCGATACCGATCGAATAATCGATACCAATCGTGGAGCACCCGAGAGCAATGACTCAATTTTGAGAACAACTGATTGATGAAATAATCACACTTCTCGTGCAGGCGATTCAGTTTCCCCAAGAACAATAGAAAACATTGGACCGTTGTACGCGCACGCACGATACACTTGCACCAGACAAAAACACACGAAACTGTCGTCTACTGTCTGCCACAATGTATATGGTAATCCACTTATTGTCTCGCCGAGTGAGACGCTAATGAATTATACAGGTATAATTCAACTGATCCAATTCTGGTGAGTCGCTGCGATTCACGCTACGGGTTTCTCCCGTTCTTCTTGTCCTCTGTTTTCATCTGTGTTTCACCTCTGCGTTTCTCTTCAACATTGCCGCCCTTAGCGTGAATTTCGTCGCAACCTCTGCGCTCGTAACACGCGATGTATATTTTTCATGGTATCCTGCGCTCACCCCGGGGTCAGACATTATTGCCCGAGAAATTAATTTTCAGGCGGAACGTCTACGGAAACACGGAGAACGTCGTCGAATGCCCTATCGTCTACGCATGGATTCCGGGGACATGGTTTAATAATAAGGTATTTGGCGGCAGGGTTTGCTGGGCTTGATGAAAATTGAATAAATAACATAATTGGTATTACGCCATTTGCCGAAACGTTGGCGCATTAACACGTTAACTACCACGATAGTTGTATGAGGACGACAGAGATTTTCAGTGGAGAACTAAAGAAATTAATTTTGATGATGACTTAGGGAGGAAAGTAAGTCTGAGTTGGATTCGTAAATTTGACGAGGTTACTGAAATGAGTACAATGACAAATGTTAGATTAAGTATTGTGTATTACTTTTTGTTTTTCTTTATTTGAGCTCAATCGTTGAAGTTTTCTACTACAAATTCGATTACTCTGCTATATCAAACACAAATTAATTACCACGTTTATCATCGTATTCAAAATAGTGGTTACCTAGTTAATGGATCACCGTGTACACTGCTTCCACCTACCAGCACTCGTTTCCCTACCCACCCTCTAGAGCCGCGTGAAATTTCTTCTGCCAGGAGTTTCGAGACATAAAATAAGGAGTTCCTTTCGCATATATTTATTTATATAATTTTATTGAATTTTCTGCCCTCAAAGAAAAGCTCCGTCATGAGACCGCGGAGAGTTGCGAAGAGGAACTTCCGGGAATTCGCTGTTTAATTAAACAGGATCGAGATGTCAACATTCGTCCTCTATTTTCTTTTCATCCGACGGCTGCGACGCGTTCACTTCGCTCTTTGCGAAATCCGCGTCCATTGACCGTTTTTATCTTGGCATTAGCACCCGAGTTGCAGTTCGCATTTTATTCACGACCGTGACTGGGTTGCCGTTACAGAATTTCGTAACAAGCAAACTTTACCTAAGCAAAGGCTACACACCCTATCTTTCTCCCCCACGAGGGGTTTGTTCTCTGTTATTCGTGAATCAGGCCGTTTCGCGAGCAAATCCGCGAAACTGGGACGACGCGAGCTCGAACAAAAATGTATTCGCAGTGTCGCTCGAAAAGAAGTCCATTTTCTTTTATATATATATTCAGCCTGCGCTTTTTTCTACGTTTGTTTCTGCCCGCGTCTGCCGTGGTCGGGTTCTAATTGCATTAAGTTTAATTGGACCCTCTACTCCCGGTTTCTTGTCTCGTTAATACGTAGACGATACTCGAAGGAGCAAATTAACGAAAGTTTGTTGAAATGTCTCGATAGCATTTGTCAAAACAGAGTTTTTGTTTTACTTTACTTGAGAAGAAATGTATCTTTTTTTCACAAATACGTTTTTGTACCATGTTGGTATTATATCCATTTTCTGTTTCATGTATCGCGACTAAATTTCTGGGATTAACAAGACAGATATGTAGCACGAGAGTCATAAACTCTATAAATATGTAAGTATTGCGATTATGTTTCGCTCATCTACAAAAGGGAACGCAGCAGCATGCAATATTCATCAAATGAAAATGATGTATGCGATATTTTTATATGCGTTAGGAGAGAAACGCCCGTGACGTGGATTTTTTATCCTATTATTCGTTATTGTGTTTTTTTTAGATGCTTGCAGTGATGAGTTGACAGCGTGATATGTAAATTGCAAAAGTAACAATTATTGCAGTTGCGAATGGAGCCAAGGATAATAATGCTTTTATCTGAAATCAAAAAGAGCCATTTTTTTATATCTATTATTTGTATATTTCTTATTTTGATATACCTTATGTTTTAAGTAATTTCCATTTCATATTTAAATAAAGTTCACGATTGATTTTACTGTCTTGGCAAGGACCTTTTATTCGTGTCGAAAGCATTGGAATTAATTACGTTTACGTTCGGAAAGTTTAGATAATGTAATTTGCCATGCATCAGTCGAATAACATTCACGTAATTTTAAGAAAAAAACAAGTCGAATACACAAGTACAAATTCCCGCGTTCAGAACGTCAAGCGATTTGATTTGTTCAGCAAAGTTGAATTGCTCGATGAACGAACGTCACTTTTATTTTTCTTTCACTAAATAAACTTTCCCATAGCTATGAGAAATGTTTCGTAAGGTGACTGTAGAATTTAAAATTCCCTTCTTACCGAATCATGTCAAGAATGTTTGCAACTTGGCTGCAAAGTGTTTCCGTTCTATCTCGTGAACCGCGATCCACTTTCGCCGAGGAGTGGGGAGGGGTTAGAGATTATTAAAAGAAAGTTGAAGTCTTTCTTACGACTTCGTCGAAATTAAACAGAGGAAACGTGTTGCGCCGACCAGTTATTTCATTTATAATGCACTCCTTCGCGAAATGCTTAAAATCTTTGTTCTCAAGTATTTCTTTTTTTTTCGGTTAACAGTCGACTTTGAAATTCTTTTTTTACGAGTGAACGCGAATGGAGGTTGCCCGAGCGACTACAATTTAGAATATTTCCCGTTGGAAAGAATTTTATCGGAGGTTTGAATTTTTCTGAAAGCAGCGAGATGGTATACTATCGCCCTTGCCCGAGAATGTTACACATTTCATACTTTTCGCTTTGGTCTGATCAAAAATATATTAGATTGCTGCGACACGCGGCGGATCTTTGTTCGTTATTGTGTTTATGAACCTAATTTGATTCACTTTAGTTATGGTAATCCTTCTTTATATTATCAACAAATTACGAGAAAATATATTTTTCTCTATTTTTGTGGATACTGTATGTAAGCATAAACATATTCATCTTTTTTTTCGTTATACTTCTTGTACTGAGCCATTAAAATTTCAGTCTTAAACAAATTTTAAAATTAAAATTGCATAGTATTCATTGATTGAGTAAACTTTCCATAATATTGAATTGACTTTTTCAACCATGTAGCTACTGGTCATTTTCAGTTATGTTAAAAAATAAATAATTCGTCCATCCGGAAATAAAAATAACAATGTATTTTTTAATATTCATGTAAATTTACATACTGAATACATTGAATATTTGGTTACAAAATATTATTAGTTGCTTGTGAAATTTAATTTAAATGATTATTAACAGTACCAACAAAAAAATAAAATTGTGTTCTAGTTTATATAGTTTTATACAGTTTTACTAAAATGTTTATAAATTAGTTAACCCCACTATAGCCAACTGTCTCGTATTTTTGCAAGTATTTTTTGTAAATCTTTTCTAGACATCCATCTAAATGTTTGAAATAAATTGAATAACTTCATAACTTGGTTGTCCCAGTTAGACGATTCTCCTGGACAGTGGTTCTTCATTTTTCCGATACTAACCATTATTTATCATTTGTCTAATGCTAACGAATCGAAGGTCGAACAAAGTCGAAACGAGTACAATGGTAATGCCCGTGTAAACCGTGTTTCGTATTCTCAAAGTCGGCCAGCAAATTGCTGATATTTCTATCCACCATTGCCGACCACAATTCGACAGTGACTTCGGAATCGCGTATCGTACAATTGCTACCAAATTCCGTGTTTAAGAGGGCTGGCTATATAGAATCGTAACGAGCGCATTCAAAGCGCGACGGGATTACCGTTTTGCTCGAGAGGAGGCAATTGTAGTAGCTCATTATGCTTAGATACAATCAGACGGGAAAGGTTCGTTTCGGACGCGTAAAATTTCGAATATTAGCCCTTTGTGCTCCATTTAGTTCGTTAATGCGTTATTCCTATACCCTGCCACTACCGCCATTGTTCTTATATAGAACTTTCTTATTCGGATGTAGATGTTATTCATGATCCACTTGCAAAGTACAGTATTATTGGATTTTTCTTTGGATTTTGTGTATTTATTATCTATCATTCATTAATTTTTCTTACATGAATTGTTATATTTTGCGTAGATTATAATCTTGATTAAATTTAGTTGATTGTAGTAAATTTAGATTTTATCCTTTATAATCTTCATTTCGTACGTAAAGGGGTTTTCAACAGAGGCTATAGAATTTTGTTTTCTGATGAAACAGGTGGTGTAGAATATATGTATCTAATGTTTTTATTTTAAATAAAGGTACACGTGAATACATAGTGAACATAGTGGGCTATTTTTTAATTCACCTCAAAAAGTTTAAATCATTGTTAGTCATACAATTTACCAAAGTTGACATTACTCATAGTCATACAGTTTAATCTTTTATCCTGTGTCAATGTTTTGACTTCATAGTTTCTGGGTCCTCTTCAAGATAAATTAGTTTTAGGTTAAACAACCAGGTGTGCAACTTCAACATGCAACTTACATTTGAATTTAAACTCTTGTTTAAGTTAGAAACGTGGTCCTCTAATCCAAAACTAATTTACTCCGGAACAGACCTAGAAACGATGGATTGGAGTATTTAGAAATGAATCATACCCTCAACAAAATTAATCACCATACGTACCTACGATGCACATAAATATTAATTTAATTTATTGTGTTCTTCAAAAATTCTATTCCACAATAAAAATAACATTCGAGAACAATAATGAAATTTTTAAGAAATGCTATAAAATTACAATAAAAAGACATCTTTTTTAATTTATCTATTTTTAAATTTTATTTATCGACTTCCACTAATTCTAGGTCATTTCTAAGTAATTCGAAAGCCAGAAGTGAACTGGAAAAGTGGTAAATAGACTTCGTTAATATTAACAATGGTACTGGAAAGAACAGTTGACCAAAAAACATTTGATTCTTCTTTCGCTTGACCATCCGTGCAGGTGCATTGGTCTCGTTGCCGTCCACGTACTGGAGTTTCCAAGAGAAAAGAAGGCAAAGTTCGTGAGCGGGAACCTTGATGCTGGACTCGGTTGTTTCAACGAATTTGTATGCTCGCACCAGGCCAACTTGCTTGTTTCGTCTTCGTTAATAATCACGTGCTTCTTTCGCCTAATAATTGGCCAGGGACACGAGCTGCATCTCGCCTCCACGCGCGGCCCTAATTTCTCTCAATCGAATAATTACCTGCGGCCCTGACTAGCATTCGGGCTCTGCAACTCTCCAGAACAAATTATCAGCAACTGACAGACCATTCTGTGCGTGCGTGTGTATGTCCTCTTTTTAGTACGTTTCTCAGTGATTCGTGAGATTTATGTTAATTTAACCCTTTCATAATTACCGTACTATTTTTGATAGACACAAATTCTTGTCGTTTTATATCGTTATTAGAGTATCAATAACAGTAGCAATTATTTGGTAGTTTCTCTTTACCTAATCACAGTGAGGCAATTGAATTATTTTATTAAGATAATGAATATATTACATTTAGATAAAATTACAGCTTTCTATTTTTTTTTCGACGATTTATATCTCACATAATATTGAAACAAATAAATTTGGCAAATCGCACACGTAGATATAGGGGTATATCACTGGTACCGAGGGAAGTGAATCAGTTTCAAGTCGGTGGAAAGAAAGTTAACGAGATTCCGAAACTCTGAGCGATAGCCCACGTGACGATACCTGAAATTATACAGCACCATCACCGGCAGTCCACTCTTTGTTTTACTTCCTACATAAATTATGGATAATCTTCTTAGTTTCATACTTCCCTTGAGGAACTTCCACTTCCGATGATCGCAGCGAAGATTAAGTTTGAATTCGCGAATCTGCTCCGTCGTCTGGTAACGCCGAGATCTTTAACTTCTTTCGTTTTCGCCGTTCCACTCATTTTCATACTATTTTCGAAACGGATCCCCGTTTTAATACCCATTTGATATTCAACTTTCAACGTCGGCTGAATATAATGCTCTCAATTGGGGAACTTTTGTCCACCTGCGAACGTAACTTGTGTTCCAGACCAGACGGTAAATTGAATTTGTCTCGTATTATCGTTTTAATTTTAACAAAATTTTTTCAGAGGAATATGGTATCATATCTAATCATATCACATATGGTCAGACACGTTTACAACTGATACACAATTAACATCATATTTACAATGCAGTGGGAAAGTTTCTGTAAGGTCATATTTTCAGCTTGGCTTCAGAAAAAGAGAATAAACAATGAATTTTGAGTAACATGAAATTAAATATAATAAGGTAGAATAGATGCAATAAACATTAAGAAGCATGTTACAGGCATTTTTCTCTATAGAGAATAAAAAGGAAAATAACGACCCAAAAACTTTTATTATTCACTGTATATTAACTCTAATCAATTCTAATTTCAGTTGATTTAATAGTATTCGTTTAATAATGAAAAAACATGCTATTAATAATACCATGAAATTTTTAGTTGAAGTCTAATCACTAGGTTCTTACTTGACTCAAAAGTAACTTGACAAAGTTAGAAACTTATTTTATGTAGAGAATACTACACTTCTTCTACTGAATAATGTATTTTAAAATTAATAAAACATGAAAACAAGAGATTTTTATAAACAAAGTGGCTGCAGATTTCTAAACACCAAGAGGAGTGAAAAGAATATTTTACAAACGAAATCTTAAATGGACCAGAAAATTCTGTGAGAATAGAATGAAATAAGAAACCTGAAAAAATTTAAAAAGGTCTCTCTATTAAATGGAATAACGTAGGCGAAATCTCATCATTGCGAATGCAATTTATATGGTAATTTCAATAAATGTTATATTAAATTCAATATGTAGTTATAGTAGTCGTCATAGTAAAAAGATTTGTTGAAAACAATATTGTAAGCTTTTTTCCTTTAAATTTAATACGAATTGTATGCGAATTCTCACGAGAAGAAAAGACTTTTCTTTTTTTTTTTAAATGAGGCGTACGGACGTATTGTCCTGAATAATTAAAAAATGGTCCCACAGAATTTTACTCTTATTAAGGATACTCGTGAAAAAGTTTTTTGTCGTCAGTAATAAAAGCATGAAAAGTGAAACTAGAAAATAAAAAGTTTGAAAATCTGGTACGACTGAAAACTTTTGCATGCTGGTTTTTATCAACACTGCATCGTAGCCATAACATATTTATCACTTTTTATATCGATTCTGTTAAAAGTAGTAAAAACGTAAAAATTTTATTCGATTTCCTGCTTCCTAGCACACAGTTGTTTCTGATTGAGTAATATCAACTTTTTATTAGAATTTATTGAAGTATTAATTAAGTACTCAAAAATTAAAAAAAGTGTTTTTATAATGCTCATGAATGCTAATTATCTACATACTTATTTGTGTGCAGTACTTTAGCAAACAAATTAATTAAACGCTCTGATTCAATCAATTTTTATGGACTACAAAAATATATTATAATTTAAAAGGTGAACTATCATTTCGATATTGTTTTATCAGGTAGCTAAATTTATTTTTTATTTTCACATATGTCCAATTATTCGTAAACCTCAATAAATATTTTCAGATTTCAAAACCTGACCTCTCTATTGTTTGTGTTGCTTCTTTATTTTTATTTATTTGTAACAAAATGTAGTATGTCGACAAACATGTAAAATACATTGGGAACTGGAGCTGCTTGAAACTTTTCATACGTTTGCAATAAAAACCATTACTAGTACAGCTTATTTTAATTCAAACAAAACTAGTCCTGGAATTTTTAACGGTGAATTAAAAAAATATTTACAAAAAACATTCAAACGGAAAGTTTCTATTTGATTGAGTTGTACGTAAATACACATACTGTGTTACAACGAATAGCCACAAAAACTGCAAACCAACACACATCAATATTCCGTCCTTTGAAATATTTAACATTAAATATTAACTCTTAAACTATATTATATATTTTGAGGTAAATGCAAAAGTAACATTAATATTGCTAAATGCATTTTTATTTATCTTTATAAAGTATTTAATTATTCCTATGTATTTCTAAAACGTAAACCAGCGTTATATTTCTACATTTGCAATATTAAACATACATTTTATTAACTATTAAATTATGTACTATTCTTAAAAGAAAATGTTAAAATAGTATTAATATCTCAAATTCTATTTCCATTTATTTCCATGAAATATTTACCCATTCTTCTTTTTATTGGTCATTTATACAATGCAATTTTGCAATTGAGAATCGAGCCTCAGTAACAATTACATCCAGATTCTAATTAATTTTAATTAAAAGTTCGCGGTAATTTCTGTTTTGAGGAAATTGTTCTGTGTCTCTTGATATATTAAACCGTATTTGTAACTATCCCCTGTTGGGAAATTCTATCAAAGTTCCGGAATCGGATTCTTGCCACGGCGTGAATCGACGACGTACAGATTTCTAATTACACTTTCGCCTGGTGGACTAGAATCTCGTTCCACAGTCGTCGTTATTTATGTTGTAACGTGTCCAAAGATACACGAACCGTGTGCTCCATGTGCGATGTTTTCGCTAAAATTCCACGACGAAGAATCCTCTTTAAAATTAGTATTTGTAGTCTGAGAGACGATAATGGGCGCTGGAGTGTATTTTAATATTCTATTGGAATGTTTGATTCAGAAACTGTGCATCTATTAAGGCACTATTTTAATTTCTCAAATTAGAACATTTTATTTTTAATTTATTCAAATTATTAACATATTTTCTTTTCTTCTTTATTAAAATAACAATAATTGTATTAATGTGAATTTGTTGTCATTTTAGTTTGTGCTTTCTTAAGATAAATAAGTAGGTATAATTTTCATGCCTTGAAAAGTGCACTCTAATAAACCAAAAATTTATGACAATTTTTGTCTGCATTTGTGTTAAAAATTTATGAGTATTTCACTTTAATATAGTTTCCTACATTTTCAAATAGCACTGTACTTGCAGTATGGACAGAAAAGTATCATGATTTCATAGATCATTCTACATGAATTTCAGTGATAGAACACTATCAAGACATTAGGTTCACTCTGCAGTAAGGGGAAGAGATACCATAAAGGAGCCGATAGCTTCTTGCAAATGCGAATCAATATGCGGAAACGATAGCCCTTATCTTGGTCTCGTCACGACTATTTGCCGAGCCTTTCGTATTTCTCGTTTAGTTTCGATTCTGTCTGTCCCTAAAAAATGGTATCAAAGTGGTGGAATGCATATTAATACGCCATGAAGACACGACAACATAATTCACGCGAACCAGCTTTTCCCAGAACGAATAAATAATACTTTAAATGCCAATCGCTATCGACGCTCACTGTATTTGTTCTGTATTAATTTCACTCTTGCGAAAACACTAACAGGAAGGAGCAAAACAAAACGACGCCCTATGCATTTTTATTCAATGCCAGGTTAGGGGGGTTTGGCGCGTCTGGCCGGGATTAATGGAAATTTAGTGAATACATAGAATAGCAGAGTGAAAGAGAAACGGGAAATAAAACCGAAACCACGTGTTCGAGACTTGGTTCAAAAATGTTGCGTCGGAATTCCCGAATTCGACGCGCATAACTCGGCGTGTACGTACAAGCGCTCTCATGTGAAATTGGAAACCGAAATGCATAAAATTGACGATGAGCATCGATCGTGAGCGGTGTTTTCGCTATGAGTGTTATGCTTTTTTTCAGAGGAGATTCTCGCCACGCGGAAAATGTTTGCGCGAAAATGTCATTCGTGTTAAGTCTGGCATTAAACTAACGCGCACGAAAAACCCCGCCAGTTGCTGGAATCGCGGGTGAACTACATCGAGAGCACTAGTCGTTCATTTCGAGCTTGCTAATCATCAAAAGGCGGTCAATCGTTGAAAAATGTTCCTCGGATTTCAGCATTATTTCTTCATCGATGATTCCATGAAGCATCTTGAACTTCTGTATTATTTTAGAATTAATGGAAGACGGGAATAAATTATTGCTGCTCTGTGAAGTAACACATAAACACACTAAAACTTACTCAAGACAAAGTTCAGTACTTAACAAAGCTTCTATGAAGTTGTTTAGAATTTTACAATTCCAATTAAATCTTCCTGGTGAAATTTACAGTACGTAACAAAATTTCTATAAAATCGTAGATTACTTATCGCTAATGCTAAGGTTTCCAAATTTTGTAGAAATCAGAAACTTAGCGTGCTGTAGCATTGTTAATTTCATTAGTCAAGTTATAGTAGAATTTATGTTTCAAACGCATCCTACTTCACTATTAGACTTAGATTAGATTAGATTAGCTATAATGTTGGAAAGTCGATTTTGATTTCACAATGCTATGAAATTATATTCAACAAATGATGGACTATGTAATATCCATATGTTGTGATCCATAAATGATCATGAAAATTCCCATTCCTATTTATGCTAATTATAGATCGTACCCTCGATGAGACTAATTAGACGCATCTCCAATTTCCCTCCACTGTACGTTCTCACTAGTAATTACTCAGACATCAATCAAGCCAATGTGAAGGGATGGTTATGTATGCAATTATATTATATACCATTATTTGGGTATATAGAATATAATAACAATATAACATTATAGACTAACGCCAACAGAAAATTACTATACTCTTCTAAGCTGAAAATATTTATAAATACATATACAACTCAGTTTTTCAAATACAGAATCTTATTTTTCAAAAATAAAATTAGAAGTAATAGTATTAAGATTAAATATTATGAAGCAAAAAGGTTATTCAGAAATATATAAACACTGTTAGTTTAAATTCTGTTTCCCCTTGATTTGGCAATAAATATATCTTCTCATAATAATATTATTTAACTACTTGAATTTTTTTTAATAGTTTCTGTAACTGTTGAAATAATTATTAATTCCTGATCTATTTTTAATTTTGTTTAAAAAATAGAATCTGTGGATATTATAGTACCTATGAGAAAGTGTAAAAATACTGAAAATTCTGACAGCCGGTTCTTGAAACATCTTTTTTATCCTGCGGATTAATATCATTGATACCAAAGCGTCGACCAATACGAGCACGGTATTGAAAGGGAACTCACGATAAATATCGACTCTTATATGAGGTCGGGGTAAATATTGGGTCAAACGTGAAAATTAGCTGTCAATGATGGAGACAGCTTTAATCGGCAGGGGATTACCGCGTCACTTCGACTTTTACCAAAGTCAGGAAAACAAAAGTGAACACCCACGTGTTCTTTTATAGAAAGAGACCTGCTGAAGCCTGTGAAATCTATATAAAAATGAAGCCCTGACTGATTACAATCAATGTCCAGGCTAAACCCTTGATCCTAGGAAGCTGAAATTTTGCACAGAGGTTTCCTTTGTGATGTATGCAAGGAATAAGAAAGGATATTTTGAAATTCAACCGGTAAGGGGGTAAAAGGGGTTGCAACGTTGGTATTTCACGCGGGTGAAACCGCGGGATGCAGCTAGTTTTCGTATATGGTTCCTAGAATTAATATTCTGTTAGTTATTTTGAAGTAAGCTTATAGGAATTAAAAATATAATTGCTGTTAGAGTATTAAAATTAGTAATACGAGATTGCAGAAAGAGTTTCCAAATATTACCAACTTAACTTTCAATACAATAACGTTAAAAATATTTAACAGCAATTACTAATCCCATCTAGAAACTGTCAATTTTTATATCCACGTCAGTTCAGTAAACGTTAATGACCTGTCTCTAGCAGAAATAATAATTTCCTTCAAAGAGAAATAAACGAGAAATATTTATAATCGGTTAAAAAAGAAACGCAGTGATCAAAGCGCGAATGTTATCGTTAAACCACTACAAACGACGGGCAATTAGAAGGTTCCATAATTGAGCACCGGTTACGATCGGCTGGATGAAAAGAAACAATTCTCCTCGATATCATCGCAACTCGTTTCCAATTAACCATCGCATCATCCAATTAACACATGATCGCCCCTAAGATTAACCAGTTCCATAGAAATCTCTGTCGCGTCGACCCTGTCGAAACCCGTGCTCGCGATTACTATCGACATGGCTAACGACCTCATTAGTTTTGTGGCATATTATGCCGTGGAAAATGAAACACTGAGAGACGTCGAACTCATACATTCCAGAATGGAATCGCGACGCGTTAATTAATTTCTCGTTTTCACGCTCGCGATACGGCTCGCGTCTTTGGACAATTTTAAAGAACGCCTACGAATCTCATTAAGTCGCCAGCAACCGTTGGCCAGAGCTCTTCATTAATGGCAAAACGTGGTGTCATCGATTCTTCAGTCGCAGCGTTGATATTTTTTTTCCTTCCAGACGAACGCAGCGAATCGTAGTTTAACTGCTGGAAAAGAGATCAATGTTTAAATTTTCGTTTCACATCGATTGTCACTAGGGGAAGATAATTCCTTCACTCTACGGAACGTCTTATCGATAATGATTTTTTAATCACTTCAATTTAACCTTTTTCTTTGTGGAAGACAAGGGTGGAAGCTGATCGAGGGCAAGAAACTGTTTTATTTAAAGAAATATCTATTTTAAAGAAATTTCTATTTAATATCTAATTCACATTTTTCTGTGAATTATGGAATTAATATTATTTCATAGTATTGATAGATACCCTAAAATAGTATGTAATAAACTGTGATATCGATTTCGTATACCCCATTTAGTATGCTGCAAAATTATGTTATAGATTATTATATTATTTACTTGAATGAGTAAATGATAAATGATAATGAAATTAAAAACTTGTTTATATTTAAGTAACTTTCCTACCGGTTATTTACACTTTATTAATTAAGACTTGAAGATTTATTACAAAATCGAAAATATAAAATCGATTACAGTAACTCTTGAAAGTATAATTAAAATACATACGGTATTAAAATCAAAGAATAAAGGCAATTATTTCCTCCTTTAGAATTTGAACGCTGATTGGTACAACCCTTTGTTCGATAGCTTCCATTCACTTTTCAGAATTTCTTTACATATATCACATGTGCGCATACACGTATTGTTTCTTTCATATTAAAAATTAAATAATTCGTCGACGCAAATATACGAACTGGCTAGAAATTTAGGTCAGGCGATATTTTGTTCGAATGCTACATTGTTCTTCTCGAATAAAATATACATCTGTTTCAACAAATTTAATTATATATTTAAATTTAACTCTCTTTTGAAAGATACGGTAATCATATATGCAGCAAACGAATTTGAAAGTATCTATACTTGTTTTATAGTTATGAGAACCAACTACAGTAAATCCATTTATTCTAATATTATAAAGTTGAATATTTCTGAATTCAGGAATGTTTCTGCTTTAAGAATAACATGCATACATACATAGTTTAAAAGAATGAAAAATATTCGATGGTATTTACGTATATATTCGTTGATTTTTAGTAAATTTTTAGTTGTAAAAAAATACACAATTCATTCATTACATAATCCTGTATAAACGTACAACATGGATAAAAGTATTCAAAGTTATACGCAATTTTAAAATAATTATTAAAATATATTTATGAAACAAATTGTTAATACAGAACTAAAGATTAGAAAATTAAATCTATCACGTCACTCACCATACATTTATTAACTACAAGTTCGCGACTATAAGACCGTAGCAATTTTTACAAAACTGTCTTGCTTGTACTATGAATATATCATAGTCGACTTGTCGACTTGTGATAGTAGCATTTAAATTACGCACCCTTGGCTTCCAGAGTAACGTCGATTTACGTTCCAATACGCCTGTCATCGCGTATAAAATCACGGAGATTAAACCATGTTAGGATCGGCAATAAAACGTCAGTGAAGCCGTTCTAAATCCGAAAATGAATGTCGTAAAGCTCTGTACTCGGTGACATTGTGCCGTGTCGAAAGGAACCATTAAAGAGGGGACGATAAAATGACTGTATCACTTTTCATTGCATCGCGACTCAAATCACGTCCGACGTTAAACCGTATCCGTTACATTCTTCTGTTCCAGGCGATGAAGATGAGCAAAGTGGGCAACCAGACCAATTCACAGGACCCACAGGCGGTGAATTCCCGGGTATTCGTCGGGAATCTAAACACGTTTCAGTGCAGCAAGACCGATGTGGAGCGAATGTTTCAACGCTACGGCCGTCTGGCAGGTAGGTTTCTCCCGGCGAAATCACATAAACGAAAGCCCGGATCAGCTTTCCTACGTTTTAGAGATTCCTTCGCGTCAGACGTCAGATTTTTTAACGGCGAAAAGCGATGGAAGCGCGAATAGCGATGTCGGATAACAACGAAGAGCATTCCGGGTGCACACCAGCTTGGAATAATCAGAGAATCGACCGCATCTCGAAAATGAAATAGCACATCTGAACAATTTTTAGACTTCATGTTTCTGGGGAAAATATTTCACTTATAACTCGTTTATAATGTACATATAGAAGTGTTTTATTTCCTGTGAGATTCGCAGTAGCTGCCAAGAGTGTCTGGCCAAAATTCAATTTTACCATTTTTACCGAACATAGAGTACTTGGTGTTATTATTAAAATTGTCGGAATCTAACAGCGAGAAAAGATCGAATGTGTCTGAGCACAGGATTATGCTTTCATACTATAAATACTGGTTAGTATAACTGTTAGGTGTCATTTGTGAGAATAGGGATATTGAAATTGAAGTTATTGAAGTTATCAGATATTTTACTTTAATACGGTTACAAGTAATAATTTCCTCGGTGACATGAAGAACATTAAAGCTCAAACGTTTATTGAGTGTGAAAACTGGTAAAAGACAGCACGATCTCTAATTATTCTGTGTAATACGGTTAATCCATTGATCAACATTTTTATTTCAAAGAGTACTCGAAAAATAATAATTTACATAATGACAATGTAACGATTGGATGATCAAGTGTCAATTTATATCACGTATGTTTTACATCAAAAGGTAACTTTATTCAAGTTTCATTTGGGTGTTGGTTTACAGCAGTTGTATAGTGATTATTGTCTCCCTTTCGGTGAAAAACAATCGTTACGTTACGAGCTGAATATGTGAAAAGAATTTTCCTGCGAAATGGAATACAGTACTATAAACATTATTTAAACGAATAACAAAAAATAGTATAAACACAGTATTATCATAAAAGCATTAACTTTAGAATTATAATTACAATATATTTCTTTTATTATATAAGTCAAGTTGTCTGGCGGAGTTACATGGATCTTGCAATTAATGTATTTTATGTAAATGTTCAAAACTGTGTGATCGAAACTATAAATTACAATACATGTTTCAATACATTCCCCTATAAACATATTTGTTCATAGATTTAGTACAGAAATATTGAGATCATTTTATATATTGCAGAATATAATTTTTATTTTTTTTATTTTATAAATATTTGCAGTCTATTTTTAATATTTCAAAGCAACCGTGTCTAAATATTGCTCAGAAACTTTAACCATTACATGTCGTCCAGCAATAACAGAAACAAGGATGAAGAAACGCGTGTTTTCGCGAAGAAATTCGATTTGAAATTCGGTTTCAGAGTCCATCTAATGGTAGATAGTTACACAGCGGGTAAAGTTGAGACGATTGAAAGATCGGCTCGATAATAGGAAAAACTCGAGCTGTTATCCAGTACAAAAAGGTGCAGCCACGGTTCAGACCGAGAAAAATAGCGAGTTGGAAATAGGATTTTCTCGATTCGCTCTCGTCCTCGGTAACCCAATTTGTGCCGTGATAGCTCCTTGACCTTCGATATCCCGATTGGATATCCGTCTCTAGTTTCACGAACTCCGATGACTCTATTGCTTTCATTGTAGCACTAACTTCGTTTAGGAAACCTACTTTATTGCTAGGATCTAAACCCGGTATAAGGAACGATAATAAATTGGAACTACGAAGATTGCGTTTGCCACTGAATTCGGTTTAGCAAAATAGTTTTCGAGACGAAAAAATATTTCTGTAGATACATCATTGTTGTTTGTTAAAAGTCCGTGGTGTTGTGAATCATATTGCGTCGTTGAGTGGAAGATATTGGCACTATTTTTACAACGAACAATGGTTGATTGATCGTATTGGGTTTATAAAGGGGAGAAATATATTTTGGGGTAGGAAAGGGAAAGTAGATCAACGAGACAATAAATTACTACCTAGTAAATAATTTAAATTATGGTTACAATTAACGTATTAACTAGTAATTAGTATATTCAATATCACTTTTTCATGAAATTAAATTTTCAAATGATTATATTTCATAATAACCGAAATATGTGCAAGCTTTTGAAATATTATGAGATTGCATTTGTTAGTTCTGAATCTTTAATTGAAATTCCCAGCTTAAATTACATTTTCGAATATGGTAATTTAATTTTATTGCAAGCTGTGTCACACAACAAAGAAGCTTTTATTATACATTCCTATGTAAATATCGTAATTGTAACGAAATTATATAAACTACTTTTCTCTTAGTTGAAATATTCAATTTATTAATTGATTGAATCGTGTCTGCTATTTCAATATTGAAGCACTTTACATTAGTTAATCGTTAATAAAATTACAAAAAAAAAAACAACAAATTTGCAATTTCCGCAACGGAAAGGAAAGTATCATACTCGTTGATAATGAAAAGTAGATCTTTGAGACAAGTGGATAATGTCTACAGTACTGTCAAGTAGATAAGGTCGATGTATGATCAGACGTTAGATACTACTGACAGAGAATAATACCTAATTCATGTTTCTTTATTTTAATATCGCTGGATGCACAAATTAAGCATTACAGAATTCGCCAGGTCTCATTATAAAGTATAAAAACCTACTTTATTTAGTTGAATTGTTGAATTTAATGGCGAATTTAATCATTTCTGTTTCGAGTAATTTTCCGGCGATCGTAGGTATAGTAAATCTTGTAGGATCATGAGATTGCGAGATTTAACGAACGGTAAGATATGTCATGGACGAAAGTGTGACACTTTTACTGGAGTAAGTTTCGCGAAACTCGATCCTACTTATACGAATTTCGAGTTTCTTGGAGTCTGTTGCGTACAGCTGTCACTGCTGCACTGCTACGATCCCTGTTTGGTGTTTCCGGAGCAAGTAAAATTAAAGCGCAGTCTATGACGAAGTTTCCTTCCAAGTTGCATAATGCATCTCGCATTACGCTTGTAATGAAAACTTTCTACATTACATTTAAATACTTCGATTAGTTAAAAGGGCGTACAACATGCACGCAAAGAATGAGTCAAAGATTTATTCGTACTTCATTCTTTCATTATTTATTTCTTCAAGTTTTATTAATTTTCAGAAAGACGTGTCAAAGTAGTATTGTTTGAGGTCTTCTAGAATTTCAGATGTTAATGTAAGAAAACTATCTTCGAAATGACTAATAAGGTATCTACGTGCACAGTAAAATACCTGAATGTATTTAATGAAAATATGTGTCTAAAATACCTGTAAATTAAATGGATTTATGTATTTAGTTGAACTTGTCAAAAGTTAAGAGATATCTAAATGAAAATATCAGCAGGTCACAGATAATGACTGAACCAATTAAAATACACGCTTTGAACATAAATATCAGCTGATAAAAAAAGGATATTGTATTTCTAAATAATTTGTCTGTGTATCATGTGTCATCAAGTTAAAAACATGTCAATTGAGGTAGAATAGACGATGTTCTTCATCTGTAACTTACGGCGTCTAACTGCTTGTTGACCTTAACTACTTGACAATACCGTCGACTGTTTCCATTTTTCCTGCTGTTAGTAATCTTCTTTTCATTTTCAAAAACTAAAATACCTTTTTTATTATATTATTGCAGAATATTTTCTTTGTAATCATATTACAAATTCAATTAAATATTACAAATTACTCGTTACGATAGAAATTAACGTATAGTGTTTCAAAACTGAAATAACAGACATTATTTTGTGTATGATGCCAAATTAAAATGAGACATATAATTAAACCAATTAAAATGAGACATATAATTAACTGTCAATTTTAACAAACAATAAATTAGTTTACATGAATTCGTTGCATTCGCAATATTCACCTACCCATATTAATACAAATTGAACACCCCTTCGTTGTGGATTTCAGTAGACAATAAAATTAAATTTAAATATATAACAATTTTAATTCAGGTTTTATACAAAACTTTAACCAATCACTAATCATTTTCGCTTTTCATACTCATATTTGTTTAACCATAGTCAATGGTTACCATCTTTTTATTACAAGTATTTATACCAATACCTTTTTATGCCAAGTTCCCTAAAGTGATCCAGAATAAAATTACTGAAACTTTAAAAATTGTTATCACAACTTGCCTTGTAATAATTCATTCATGCGGAGGAATAATTAACATTTTTAATAAGATTTCTTGTCTTGGATCGGTGGGGGAAGACAAAGACATGCTCTATAAAATTCATATCTCCATTATTTCATCGAATTTCCGCTTGAGATTAATTAGAGTACAATCTCGAAAACTTTCACTTGAGAAAGGAGCAGAAACAAAATCAATTCTCCAACAGCCACAGTATAATAATTCCTCAACACTTTATTTACCGGGAGCCTACTTATAGGCATTTAATTCCAGTCTTTAGCTTTTCGAATTTATTTACTGTGTTGATGGTTGTCTACTTACAATGTTCAGTTTTTGGAAACAGACTTGGCTTTCAATGTACTTAGTAACAGTATGGAGGAATTATTGTCAGCCTAGATTGGTATATGCTACTGTAGAAGATTCTTTTTTGAATTAAAGATTGTTTCTAAATAGCCCGGTAGATAAAGTGTTAACAATAAAATAAGAATATTCCAATAAAACTCTTCCTCAGAGTCGACAATTATACCTTTGATTTCAATTGAACAAATCGCTACAAATACCTATGTTATCTCAAATAAACATTTTCGATGAAAATGAGTGACCAGTTTTGACTGGGACCCAACAGAAGGATCTGGTTTAATTAACGAGACGTTTCTCGCGAAACTCCGCGAAACATTTTCGCTGCGCGACAGGACAGCGTCTTTCACGGTTCCCCTGGAATCTTTACGGTTGAAAATCGGGATCACAGCGAGAGTTTAAGTCCTCTCTTCATCGCGCCGTTTCCGAAATAAAATTAAACGGGAGTTCCGGTGCGGTAGACGACATTCAATATAATTCAGGACGTCCACTTGACCCGCGCAATCTGCGCCGTACAGCTGTCACCGTTGCCGTAATGAATGGTTGCCCTGTGTTTGGCTGTGGTAGCCGTCTTATCTGGCGAATCGAAGCCCCTTTTAATTCCTCCACCGGCGCTCAAGTTCTGGACAAAGTTCGCGCAGTCGTATTGTGCGCGCGGCGCATTTATTGTCTTCGCGCTTTATCGAGGAGACACCTGAAAGTAAGCTGTTTATCGGCAGCTCCCAGACACCGTTGTCCTCGGCAGCGTTAGTTTCCGCGAGGTTTCGAGCTTGCTGGTCGGGATTCAAAGAGAGTCCGGAGTCTGGGCGTCCGATTGGACCACGGTCCAACTGAGCCTCGACCTTCCGATAATGCCACGACAAAGTATCGCGTTAAATTGTTTCGAATTAGTACCTCGTTACTTGCCTCGAAGCTCGTCGATACTGCGCCCCTATCTCTGGTTGATACGCCGAGCTGAAGTGAAGATAATTAAAATCCAACTGTCTCTTTTATTTTTTAAACAAAAGGGAGAGGGTTGCGTTTTGGACGGATAGAATACATTATAACTATTAGTTATATTTGTATTAATTATTTGAAATTTTCAAAGAACATTCCTTTTTAGTTATCCTCACGCGCCAATTCCACTCACAATTAGGATAGATTAATGAAGCACAGTATTCCTATTTTTAAGTATACTTATTTTATTGAAATTTTTCGTGATCAAGGAATAAGCTAGGCAGTGTTGCTCGTGAATAATGAATATATCATAATTATTCGTTATATTTTTATTTATTATTTGAAATGTTCATAAACCATTCCTTATTTATATTTCATAATTTTTATGCTGTCCAACAATATATAATAACCCAAATATCATGAACGATATTACATTTTTATTGTCTAAACACGAACATGAAGTGACGAGTAATGAAAAATTATTAATTACACAGGGTATATAGAATTCAATAACAAATGATTCGAATGAGAAATGATGAATAACGAACGAGGCTAAAGGCACCAGGTATTATTATTAACTGTACACTGCATACACAATTCGAATTCAAATGACGCAAACAAGAAATGAATGAATAACTGCAATTATTATCAAAATAGCAAATCACCTATATCCATTTTTAATAAAAGTAGAATTCTACATAGTCTAATAATGCCAACGTCATTTCGTAAATGTTGCCTAAATAACATTCTGCGCCAAGGTAATTCGCTCCCGCAGTGATTTTTGCGGCAAATCGGAAACAGCATTCATCATTCAGACGCGTAAAATTGAATCGTGCGCAACGTTCGTCGTTGGACGACGAAACGTTCGTCGGATCGTGCTTGCTCCCCTGTTTTTCCCCTATGTATTTTTCCTTTTAATTCAATTTCGAGTCCACCTCGTTAGCTGGGGTCAAATAAAAACGCAGGATATGCAGATGTCTGTGGGAAAAATAACGCAAACCGCCGCGATAAGAAATATCAAGTTACTCGGCCGGTTGATGCTTTTTCCCCCTGTCCCGGCACAAATCCTACAAACAGTATCACCGTCAATCGTTACGAATTATTGCGTTTCACGGATTCGGAAGCGAAATGCACCCGACCCCGATACACGCGTGTGCCACGAGTTTAATACGATTTTCGAGTCCTCGTTCCTTGGCCCACTCGATTCGGTGCAATCTGCTCCGCGCAGCTGTCACCGTGGTCCGGCATTCCGCAATGGAGACCCAGCTCTGTCTGACAAGTCAGACCTTCTCCAATTTCACGTTTCCCTTGACTCGAACCATTCGCAATAAGAACACGAGGCCTTTCTTCTCGTTCTCTTCCCCCGTGCCGCACAAAACAGTCGTCGGGAGAGATAGCGAATTGTCGTTGCGGTAAAGGGAGCTCGAAAACTTTTCCAGAAGTTGTCGATGCTCGAGAAAGTAAGGTGGACTCGGATTCCGCTCCTGTCTGTATTCCCGTTTCCTCGTTGGTGTAAAGAAGATATAATTTATACCTTTGTGGAGGGGCCACGAGGAATATTTCCTTCCCCCCCCCTCCCCTCTCCACCCTTTTGTCTTTTATTATTTTCGAACGGTATTGCAGCGGTAACGATCCAAGCCGTCTGCCTCTATCAGTCTTGCGTACCGTTCTGTGGCGAGAGCGATGAACACTCCGCGAAAGGATTTCTGTAAATGTTTGTACCGCAATGGTTTCTTGCTGGGGATGCGGTGTAATTTGATTCTTGAAAGATAACGACACGTGGAAAATATAATTGAGATCATAGCTGGGTTTATAAAAATCTATTTGAGGTACTTTTAGTTAAAACTCAACGAAATTTTATTACACATATCTTATATGTATACAATTAAGTTTTACATATATTTCATTATTGATAAAAATGTCATTAAATTTTCTACACATTTAACACACTTTTATAACTCCGTTTTAGAATGTTTATATAAACATATATATTTAATTATTTATAAATCTCTCGTTTACGAATCAGTCCAATTATCACCTCAACAAAAATTTAACTTTTTACATACTAAACGCTTATTTTATGCCTTCATTTCATATAAACTATACAAGCTTACAGTTATGTATGTTCTCTCATTAAAAAACAAAATCCTGAAGCCTAAGTCAGAGAAACCGTTGCTTGTTAATGGTGGCTCGGTATGTGGCAATAACCGATTCGCGGAACACCGAAAATTTGAATACCTCTGCGCTCGGGTGGCATTAACGATCGAATTAAAACTCAGCTGGACAAATTCTGGGAAACTCCGAAAATTCGAAACGCTATGTCATAATATCAAGGGCCCCCCGAGGTACCCAACCGTGGTGCGTTTTTCGTCCGAAATTTTTGCCAATATTTTCTCGTTTCATATATTTTTCTTTTTTTCATTTTACATCGGCTACCACATGTGGCACCCAGTGTCATCGATTCCATGGGCAGTCTGCGTGGCAAGTCGGCAGATACGTTCATTTTAACGCGGGAGCCCCTGTAATCTGTGTACCCGTAATAACTTTTGCGTGGTTAGCAGCTGACCATGCATGGAATTCATTATGCTGAAACAAATATGTAAATCTCCATATATTCCTGCCACGGTTATACATATATAGACAGGGTTATATGCGGCCTAGATACAGATATATATCGTACGACACGCGTCCACCCCCCGAAACGGACGGTGACGGTTTTAAAAAAAACTTATCTGGCCACGCCAGTTGCGTCGGACATGTTAATAATGTCAAGGGGTTGAAAATGTCGAGCACTTTGTGCTCCTCCTTACGACCTGGACGGGGATGTTATTTTGCTGGAACTTCACGCGTATTGTGGCAATAACTTCCAGTACGTTACGCTTCCTTCATTAACAAAGTGAATCTTAACCCCTTCGTGTCCTCGATATCGATTTCGATCCGAGTCGGCTTCGAACGGTGGACGATAGACTTCCCTATAGCGCTGTTAAACGTTACGCGTTGTATGAATTCGAGTTACAAGCAACGAGGATGGTAGCAATATTAAACAGACGCTTTTTATCGACCAATGAAATCGGAAAGCATGTTCTCTGAATACGGTTGAATTATGTAAACATGACTTCGCCAAAAAGTAAAACATCTGTTTTTGTATAAAATGTTTTTTACATTGACGCGGCAAATGCATTTATTATTTGTATTTCGACTGCAAAAAGAATGAATTTTTATACTAAAAAGACTTTGTGTCGTTGATGTTAACTAAAATATTAACAAATTTTACATGAAAAGCGTCCCTATCGTTCTTTGTACACATTTAATTCAAATAAAATTTCCAACCTTTCCGTGTTTTTACACACGTACATGTGGTAATTCCACTAAAAGTATCGACTGAAACATGTACTGAAATTGCATGTTTAAAAATGGGAATGAAATATAAATACCGTCGATTTATAAAATTGCAAGACAAGTGTTTCGCGTGTGCGTATGATGTATATTTTGAAGTGCTTGTATTGACTAAATATTTTCCAGACTTTAATTACAAATGATAAGTAATTAAAAGAAATAAATTGTTGAGAGATTCTTACATATATTATTCTTTGAAGATGTTACTCCACAGAACGTTGTTTATATTGTTACGTAAAAATTACAATGAATACTGTGTTAAATAATAATCAATAATTGTAAGCATTGCGGTTTTTATTCTTAAAAATTGTCCATTAGGACTAGGTAACACTGTTTCGATCAGTAGCCTATTAACGGACTTTTTACACAGAATGTTATTAAAATGAATAACATTTATAAATCTAATCAGTATTGGTTAGTAAAATGTTAAATTAGGAAGGAAAAAGTCATGCGTATTTTATTCCATTGTGTCCTCATATTTCCCACCACTTTATACCGATTGACGTACTAATCGACTTTAATCACTATACGCATAAACAAAAGTTGAACAATGGAAATGCTTAGTTTTGTACTCTCGATCCGGTAATCGCGATATCCCGCTTGGTTCGTCGTCCAACGCCAACGATGACAGACGCACCCTCTGAAAACTCCTCCTGCCTCATCAAAATTCATGGAAACAATTTTAATTAAAGATTTCTCCTATTATCTTCCACGGTATTCCCGTTCCACTCCATTCGGGCCGTCCGAAGAAAGAACGGGGTCGTTTTGGAACGTCACGATCGTTTGTTGTTTCAGGAATATCCATGCACAAAGGCTATGCATTCGTGCAATTCACAAATCCCTTTGATGCTCGCAGCGCCTGCCTCGGCGAAGACGGCCGCACCGTTCTTAGCCAGATACTCGGTAAGTAATTTCACTTCCCAAAACATTAATAACTCCCTCCGGTGCTCCGCAAGCTGCCGATTTAAACAGTAATTGTCTTAGCCGTTTTGCAGCGGCTTTTACGCGCCGCGATAATTAATTATTAGCGGTAACAAATTTTATTTAAGCGGTAACGTTAAATATGGCCGCCTTATAAAACACTCGTTATTCACTGGACTCACGCGCGCTTTAGCGACTGTGTTTTTCACTTTAATGAGCAGTGGTCAGAAAACAGGCATTTTTTATTCTTGAAATACAATCTTGCATGTTTTGCACAATTTGCATGTTTGTTTTCCCTTTAAAGCGACGACTGTTTAAAATAAACAAAGGTGGTTGCCTCGTAGCATTAATGCTTTTCGATACACGGTGTTGAATATTATTTGGCAGGATTAGAAGAAGATAGGCATTGTAAAAGAGAAGGTGAATCAGGAGGAAAAGGCTTGGTGGTGAATATACGTTAATTAAAAATAGAAAATGTTAGAAGGAAGAATGGTGACTGATAAATATTGAACAACTATACATGAGAGAACTAAGATTTCGCTTTACTTTTTCTGTATTAGAAAAGTACTATAAGTTCCATAAGCTCAAAAACTGAAGAACCACTGTATCATCGGCTGGGTTATTAAAACAGTCCAATTCATTCGCGAAGTGCCCTATTCTTTGCTATCTCCGATCGGAGCGCGTCGAGCACGCGTGAAATGGATTATCCCAAGAAGTAGTTCGGTGTCCAACGCATGAATGCTTGACGGGGACAACTACAATACATCCAGTCCGCGAATCAATTTGGAATGCTGAAATTTTGAAGTCAAGGATCGCGATCGTTCGGAAAACTGCTCTCGCCTCGCGAAGTTGACTCGACTCGAAGCTTCTCCGTAGCGACGAAGATCGGGAAACGAGCCGAGCGGATCTTTAAAAGCGAAGTATCATCGATCCCTGGCCATTAGTTCGAAACTTCTCCTGGGGGACCTGACTCGAGACAGGGCTGCCTTCGTTCGAGAGCATTTAGTAAACTCGCCAATTTCGCGGAGAATCGGGTGTTCTTACCTCCCCGTTATGAGCGTGTACGATTTTCGTCCTCGCGAGCAGATACTCGTGGCCACAAACGGCGATCGCGAGAAACTCGAAAGTCTATGTTTCAGCCGCGACGTGAATGCCACTCGTAAGGGATCTAGGGGGCATTTATGTAAAAATAAACTACTAGTTATTTTCTTTATAAAATTTTGGACATGAGTATTCTTATGTGACTTTGAAATTTATTAGAATTAGAATTTTTAGAATTTGAAAATTAACTGTCAGTAAATTTTTTGTAAAAGTTTGACTCTGAATTAAGTGGCGTGGAATTAAATTTGAGATAAATTTTGTTCACATCATTATGAAAAAAAAAGTCAACAAATATAATCTTATTACAAAATCCGTAGCATCATTCGTTCGATATATTTCAACGAGTATGTAAACAAAAATTTGTTTCAAATTATTTAATCTTTAAATCATTTCCCCAAACGCATTTGTACTCCATTGTCTTATGAATAAACCTATGATCCTAACAAGCTTTTAACAAATCTGATTGCCAAACGTTGAAACAAAGAAACTACAACATGACAATAAAATAATTTGGAAATGCGACTGGTCATAATTTTCTAAGTAATGTGAACAATTACATACGTAAATGCTGCAATACTGCAGCAAATGACAAAAATTCCGTAATTTTCAAAAAATAGTCAATAACCCAAGTCCGTGTCATAAGTCCTGCGTATTAGGATTCCGCTTGAATCCTTAATAGACCGAATCGCGACGCGTTGACACCAGAGCTTCGAGTTTGCAATTTCGTGGCTTCCGGAGAAGAGGTTTGTTTAACCTGCGAACACAGAACGCGAGCCCAGTCCAGGTAGTTCATCTTCAACAAGCGGCCGCAAGTACTGCGGTCAATAAGACAAATATACGTGCAAAGAGAAATAAGGATCCCTTCGTGTTGTTGACTTGGGCAGAAGGATCGTGTGTTGGAGATTATTCCTTCTGGGTAAGAGTACATGGAACACAGTTCGCTCTGAACACTGGATATAGTCTTCAATTTACCGATTAATGTATTTTACCGAAGTACGGAAGTTAATTTATTGATAGTACATTGTTCACTCGTGTTTCGAGAACTCATGCTGATGGAATTATTTAAATACTGTATAACAATTAAGTACTGCTTAGAAATCGAAGCAAACTTTAATACGGAGATATCTAACTTAGAATATTTTTGTATGTTTAAAAGGATTGTTTATAAAAGTGTTAACATTAAAAAGTTGTTAGAGAAAGATTTACTTATGAATTAGTCCATCTCCAATGCTTGCATACAGCACCGCAAGTAGAAACAGTAGAAACGTCGAGTATTGGTCAGACACACCAGGCAAGGCGCTCTCAATCCCTCCAAGTATTCTATTCTCAGAATTGATTTTCTTAATAACGAAGCATTGTATTGAAATATTTTATTCTAAATCTTCAATTTATTTCCAAAATCACCTGTTGATATGACTTCTTCAGATAGTCTGTTATTATTGCACTTTTCACTAAAATACACAAAATTCTTTAAACCATTTACACACTAAAAATACTAACACGAATTCATTTCCATTCATTACTACATACTACACTAACAATTTCTGTTGTCCTCGTTGTTACACTTTTCACCTAAAAACCCAAACAAGTTCATTAAACCAACGTCCCATTCTCTCGAAGCTTCTCCAAAGGTTAACGCCAGGCGACTACATAACAGCCCCCCGATAAATATCCCTCAAGGCAACTCTGAATCCACTTCCAATCGGCTATGCGTCTTTCATCCTCCTCCTGGGAACACCTTCCGAAAAGAAACTTGCGCATTAATCAAAGACAGAACTTTATAAGTTGGACGTCGCCATTGAAATCGCGAGACCGCCCTGTAATGGTGGTAATCGTTGTTGAAAACGAGACCTTTTCTCACGTTTCCCCTCCCCCCCTTGCGCTATGGTAGCCACCAAAAGAGAATCCATGAACCGAAGTTACGCAATACAACCAGCAAGGATCAACGATACAGCCTGCTACTACGGCTGTGGTAGGAACCACAATTGCTATCTACAGGGATTCTCTTTCTTCATCCCTCTTACGGTCAGTTTTGCATTAACCCTTTCAGACCTGGCGTCCACAATTAAGGACACAAAATTTAGAAGTTTAGAATGATTGTCCTTGTTTCTGCGTATAAAGAAAGACCAATTTCCCTCGAAAGCTACACTATCAGGATTTTTTTTTACTTTTTTCATGCTAATTTTAGTCCAAGTTAACTCTAGAAATTGAATGTCATTAGTCCGAGAAAGAAAAATAATTCAGGCCTGATAGGAAATGACATAATAAAAACAAAATGGTTGTTTGAATTTGGTCACTATACTTCACGAACAAAACATTAAATAAAGGAAACGCTCTTCTAGCATCCCTGCGCTATGGGGGCAGCCACGAAAAGTGTATCCATGAGTCCCGCCGATACAACCGGCAAGGATCAACGACACAGCCCGCTACCACGCCTCCGGTAAGAACCGCCGTTGCTATCTATACGGATCCTCTTTCCTCGTCTCTCCCACGGCCATTTAGCACGAGTTTCGCTCGCTCGACTCGCTAGAAATCTTTCTTTGGCTAATGCAAGAACTGTGTTTCCACTGTAGCTCGCAGCCGCCTACCTTCCGGCGCCCATATACCCGGCGTACATACACGTTCGGCGGGTTGTAGGTAGGGGGCTGAGGGGTAGACTCGAGGTTGGGATACCGTGGGTGACGCGCATTTACAAGTCCGACTCACCACAGGGAGACTCGAGGGGCGCCAACCCCTTCCCGTTCCTTTTTCGCCTTCCTATATAATTCTCACGGCTGCACACGTTTCCGCGTTACATATCGCAACTTCGGTCGTGAGAAAAGCCCGAATAAAATTGCGACTACTTCTGGTGTACCGCCGCAATTTCGATGAATCTATCAGGCTACGTGTCTTCAACGCGGCGGTTGATGAGACGTTATACTTTATTATTGGGAAGACGTGAGATAGAGTCGAATGGGACTTGGTAGGGAATGATAATTAGTATCTAAATCTTTTGAATGGGGTTCTCACTACCTGTTATGTCTTGGAGGGATGATAAATACTACGTGTAGGAATTTACGCAGGTTTTTCTTTCCAACTCCAGACGATTTTGAAAATATTTGACTAATGTTTCACGACTAACGTAAAATTATATAACACATAAATTAGTGTATGAAGATTATGTATTTTAATATTTTACTTATCTTTACACCTTTAAAAAATGTACATTCTGAATTGTATTCTGAATTGTACATACAAATGACCTCGTCTTGGAAATGTGTAAAATTAACTTTACCTTTACACAAACTAATTTCACTACAGACATTCGTTTGTTAGAGAGTCTCAAGACATCAAATATGATAAACACTTTAGAAACAAGTTTCTGCCATTGTCGAATTTAAGATAAAGAACCACAACAGCCATTTTACACTTCCTACAAAAATACACAAATGGGGCTTGCGAACCTCTTCACGGCTAATCGTTATTGTCAACGCTTCAATGTTTGGTAAGATCTAAAATAAACAAAGATTGTTGCCACTGTGGTGTCACCTAATTTAGCAGGTGAATGCCAGTGGCGACTGAGAGTCGTCTCTCAAATTGAATGGATCAACAGCGACGGAATACAGTTGCATGGATGGAGAATCATTTCTGTTGGCGATTCGCCACCCAAAAGCCGGTAGTTCGCGGGCGCATACAGTAGAGAAACGCTTCAGGCTAGTGAAACCCAACATTCGCCGGTCAGGGGTGAGCGATGCAACCGAGATTGTGGGCAGATATAATTATCTCGACCGGCGGGCGCATCCACGGACAGGGTGAGCGTTGAGCTTTGAACGCACCGAGAAATTGGAGAACAAAAGAGGTGGGGTGCGGTACAATATCGGGCATTGCGGCTGGGAGAGTTTGAACGCTTCGCTTTTGTTGAGATTCTTACAGAAAATAAATATTATCAGCATTTCCGATAGCTTCGAGATACGATCGGGGGTCATCGATAATCCATTACGTATCAATTTTCATTTCGTTATTTCCTTATAGAAAGGAATCGTTAGCGATTGTATAATTCAATTCTTTAATTGTCAAGCAACGATTTAGGGTCATTGTAGAATGATCCTGCAAAAGGAATTTTAAATGAATGTAAAAGTTTCCAATTACTTTAATCTTGATAAAGGAAAGAAAATTGTAGTAAGAAAAATGTAGTAATAGTATCAATAAAATAACGAATCATAACGTCATAATTAAAATAATACTATTACACTTAAACACTTTCTTCAAAAACATTTGTCTAAAATATTATACAAGGAAAAAGAGTTACGTGAAAAATGGCAGTTGTTGAAAAATATACGTGAAAAAAAATGTATGTGATTAATCCGTCATGCTTCTTACTGTAAGAAAAGTCAATGAATTTAAATATATTTTAAAAACATATTAAAAATATCAAAATATTAAAATGGAGTATTAAATGTAATTGTTTTTAATATAGATTTTCATTATTATTTTCTGGCTGACGTTCGACACAGCAAACAGATTCAGCATGAATATTTACGTATTATAAAAGGAATAAAAATTCATGAGTCACTAGCAAAAATTCAACCAGTAGAACAAACATCAATAACTCATCAAAAATTGAACAGGCATCGAAGAGTCTCAACGATTTCATTTTAATAATTTTCATTCTTTTCACGTTTAAACATCACTATGTAAATGAAATCGCGTGACGATATTATACGCCTGTTTTGCATTATATAGCCCCCGCCTCCCCAACCCAGAATTTGGTATGTACACCGACATATTCCTGAAACGCGTGGTTGAATATTTTAGGTTGGTATTTATTAGAATATATCATGTATGAGAAGTTTTACTGGAGCTTCCTGTCATTTTATGTGACATACTCCACACTTTACTTCGGTCTGGATATATTCAAGTGTCACGTTTACTACCCTTAAAAGATGGCAAAAGGTTATCCACGGCGGTATGGCGTGGCGATGCACTTTGTCCCGAAACTTCTGCATAAATTATTCCCAAATGTAAGCAGCAATCAGCAAATTGTTGATACCAGTAGTACTGTCTACACACTTTCTACCCACGGTGTCCAATGCTACAAAAAATAAATAGTACTATTTGAACTACTATTTTTTCTAGCAATGAAACTATACGTTATTAATTAGTTCAATTTTGTTATACGCAATATTTATAGATTGAGAAAAGGGACACAAATTAGTTCTGATATTCTCGACCTGAATTCGAATTGTACTATTCCGACACAAATCCGAATGTATACAAAATATTGTATACTTGTGTCTCTTGAATAAAAACAATTTTGAGATAGAGTGAACACTTTTTACACAAATTGTTTAGAATTTAAAAAAAAAAATTATTTAATATTCTTGAAATTTTCATGTAAAAAGCAATTTGTCGTATCTTAAGATGGCTTCTACTTAAAAAAAAAGTATTAATGAAACTATTTTACAATAGCATACAATTTTATCTGTAATAATCGTAGATGTAAAAATGACGCCAAAGCTTGGATCGTTTCCTGTGACAAATAAAGCCCACGCCGAAACAAAAGAAAACTCTTTCCCTCATTATTCTTTTACACTCGTAATGTTCTGTATCGATATCGAATTACCCTTTTCTTTTTCCCGCGAGACTAAACTTAGGAATTCAGTTTACAGCTACGCGGAGTCGAATTGAACTCGGAAACGGTAAAATAATTATCGAAACTCTGCTGCCACGGAGAAACGTAACTCCGTTACAATCATAATCAAACTAATTGTTTCTCTATCGCGTGGTATACGAATAAATTACGTTTCTTGGAGCGTGAGTGCATAGTACGTTTAACATCATAATTTATGTGGGTAAAGGTTCGTTGTAATTTCGAGAAACTTGCACCGAATTGGATTTCTACAGGCTGATTCACTGAAACCAGACCATCTGGATGCCATTATACATATCTAAACATACATTAATGTTGTCTAAAATCAATGATCTTCCATAACAATGAAAATTCCCCCCCAAAAAATGTTGTAAACAAGCTTTCTTGCAGCGTATTGGTCCATTTACACCATTCAAACAGCACGTAAAATATTTTTTGTATCATCACAATTGGACAAAATATTCAGTTGGCTTGATTTAAATGGGCCACTTTGTGTGCGATGCGTGTGCACGCGTTTACCGTGTAGACAATAATTACTATGCAAATTGAATGCCAATCGATTAGCAGGGGAAAAAACAGATCGCGTTTCATTGTTAATTTCAATTACAAACTCGCAGAAAATGGGGTTACAATTGAAAAAGAAAAGTAAAACCCACGCGTTCGTTAACTATGAAAGCAGCAAGAAAATTGAAAAGTATCGACGATTATCGGTTTTCGACAATCGCGAGGATGTGGGTCATTCGCTACGCGTCGAATTCAGCGTTAGCGTGCAACGATAGAGGAACACGTTGAACGATGATTTATTATGCTAATCTCATTATGGATTAATGGGCTGATTTACCGTGGCACCGTTCTTTTTCATTCGGTAAGCTATACGATGGCCCCGTACCACGTCAGGGACTTACGCAAAATCATCGGTGGCTACGTAAGCCGCCGCTGAAGTAGGATTTGCGCGAAAAATGTTTAGATATTCGAAGAAAGAGAAACTCCAGAGTTCCGTGGAAAATATGGTACGCGGGAACGAACGAGGAGAATAGCGTGAAATATTCCTGTTGCGAGCGTGGCTTGTATTAGAATACGTATGCCGCAGTTAAGCCAAAGGGGCGCTGAGAAATATCGCGACTGCATCGTGTCGGTATTGGAGATTGATCTGCTAGCTACGTTCTGGAGTTGACGTATGATATCCCCGATTAGTCACCAGATGCTTGATTAGGATTAATTAAAAAGGATATGGTGAAATTATGTAAATTATGCAATGAAACTGAATCAATTATTTGATAAGCTTGAATTGTTTTTTTTTTGGTAATATATTCTTCAGAATTCTAGTGAAATTCTGTTAATTAAAATTGTTAGAAAGAAATACAACTTCAATTAGAATAACATATAAATAACTTATTATTCGCAGACTAATTTTATTTTAAGTTTTTGTATTATTTTGTTCAAATTAAACTTGTTGATTAGATGCATAGCAGATTATATTTTTCGGATTCTAGAGCAAAATTATTAACCTAACAGAGAAAATGAAAAAGGTTATATATATTTACTTGTTTGTATATCCAATGTGTAAAGTATTCATATATTCACTAAATGTTTGACTTTCCAGAAAATTGCCACATGCATGTGCCGTTTAATAGCGTATTAATTAATACTTGAACAGTGTGTCGCGATATATGAATAATTCATGGTTCAGGGTCATAAGTTCTATATATCGTCGTTCGTGATAGAAATGCATAAACAAACAGTACGCGATAGACGCATTTGTAATGTGAAATATTTTTCAATGAACCATTTGGAATTTTATGTTGAATTTGAAGTTTACAGAAAATAATTAGAAACCGAAATAATCATACAAATACTTTAAATTAATAAATTCTATTCAATATGCAGCTTTACTAAAAAACAAATGTTTCATTCTGCTTGGTACAGATGAATATGAAATAAAATTTATTTTCAAATTCAGTTTTTCAGATTAGCTCAATTATCTTTAAGAATAACGACAGATATCTCGCGTGGATATTTTACAAAATTGTTTATCATCATCTAGACTTCGTAATTGTATTTATGATATCTGTTTCCGATCATTACATATGCGTGAACGATTTATTTTGTAAAATCATGCAACAGATATTTCCAGCTCCTTTAAATGAAAAGCATAAGTAGCATTTTCATTTTATCGAAAATGCACGCGCAACCTTATTTCGGGCAAATATCAAAATCGAACTTTAAGCAGCTCTCGAAACAAAACGTTCCGTTCCCAACGAAACACACGTGCTTGTTAACGACAGCATGAATGATAACCAGTGTTCTCATTAAAAGTGAAGGGAAACATTTCATCCTGATTCGTTGTAATTTTCGTCTGGTAGGAATTATTTTGAAAGGACAAAACATCCACCGGTTTACATTCTATTTTGGAATGATGTAACGTGGATCTGTATGGAATTATATTTCGTGTTGTGTACTTGGATTAATTAAATTTGTCGGTAACGAGATCAGAGTGGATACGATGGAACAAAAACATCGTACACGCGTTTCTCGAAATACTGCACGTCTCTAAATATTACAAGTGTTTAATTGTTGAATGTATTGTTGCAAGCTTCGACGTAAAACGTATCAATTTTCACAGCGTTTCCAGCTTTTCCAGTTAAAAATTGTCGAGTTCGTTATTAAGTTGCATTAGGTGTATATATTATGTTTTTATATTAAATTCGATTGATTTTTGAGTAGTAACTTATCTGTAATTCAAGGCTGTAGGTTACTTTAGTTCTTAGAATAAGTATAACTGAAAAGCACAGCTTCATCCAATCAAAAAAGTCGGTCCTATTAAATGTTTTCAAAATATTATTATGTAGTAATGAATATAAATAATAGTATTCATAAATAATAGATAATAGATAGTAATGATACACATAAAATATCTATTGGATAGTATTAACAATATTTACATTTACATCTTGATTTAATGATTTTTTATCCACTTCTGCCATTTTCTACAACATATTCATTATTAGTAAGTATGTATCCTGTATATTTTTTATTATTTCGTAATTTAAGTTCATTATGACCTTTATTACACTCATGAAGCCAGTATACATTAACGCGATTCATAAATAATTTCCACTTTTTAACTAATTTTTAATTTATTTCCAAATACAGTATTGCATACTACATTTTAATCAATTATATAATAACCATCGTTGATTAACTATTGCTCCCACTCATCAGACAAATTAACAATTGCTACCTGCAAGGGTTTTCCTCATTATCTGTTGCCCAGGGTGAAATTTATTTACGCCAACCCAATATAACATGCCATTGCAATGTACTAATTAAATTTTTAATTCTTTCAAGAGAACAGCGTTGCATGTAACCTCCCGTGATTGATTATATCTGCAAACAGACGTTCCATGCGTCACAACCTAATATCATTTAAATCCGTTCAACGACGAATGCAGGGTGTTTGACTATCGAAGTGGAAATCGTGGAATACTGGCAAGACTTTTTCAACGCAGCTTTTGAATTGAATACTATCAACGGGTCTATCTGCTATCGGGGCATATTATGCAGTATCAAAAAAGATCAGGATGGTAATGGACGCGCCTTTCGACGTTCAAAAGTGTACGGAGAGAAAGCGTCGGCGTATTCTTTTCAGAGCGCAAATCACTTTTTTCCCGGGGCAATAGACGAGCAATGCCAGCCACCTACGGTTATTTTATTTTATGATCGGTATTTTTATGCGCACGTGCGAGAGTAGAAGTTGCATTTAATCCGTCTGAAGGAGCGTTCCCGTGTGGATAACTGGATCAAACTGCTGAGCCACGGGGGATGGTTAAATGGGGAGAAGATGGCCCGGGCGCAGAAATCGCGTGGCGTTACCGTTTTATGGCGTACCTCCCCTACCCATGGAGGCCTCTCTTTTGGCTTCAGTTCTCGTCTTTTTATCTCTCTATCCTTCCACTTTAGCGGTTCCTAAAATGTACAGCATAAAGTAACGAAGAAGGCATACAGGATTGCGAGGGCTTCGCCTAAAAGGAAGAAAGGTTTCCGTATGGGTATAAAAACGTGTTTTACTGTCAGACCGTCAGGCGAGGAATGAATATTTTATTGGGTACTTTACGTTACCGTGAATGAAAATGATTTGTTTATGTTTTATGGCAATATGGAGATTGGATTAATTGTTATACAAAGTGAAATCTTCTAAGATTCTTAATTGAAATATTTTCGCTTAAGAACACGAAGATGTGTCACAAAGAAAAATGAGGGGAACGTACTATGATAGATAAAAATTATTCCAGTCAGATATTTTCTGAGATTTCCAAGTCATTGATGTTGTTTTTTTTTTTTTTTTTAATGAGATGTAGTATTTCCGATATTATAACTGGTACAAAGTTGGATTCAAACATGTACAATATTATTGACCCACCTACCTTAACCTTCTACCTTAAATGTTTATGCGTTTAACTTAATTAAATTTACAAGAATGGAATACCACCGAATGAGGCATAGTATGCCCCTAACATTTTTGTCTGTTTGGCAAGAATTGTCAATTTTTATTCGAATAACAAATGAAACAAACATTTAGCAATTTATTCACAATGCCTATTCGATTAATCAATTAAATTTGGAATTGCCAATTATAAAAACTTTCATACTGTAATTAAAATTGTTATTTTCATTTGACGAGACTTAGTTAAATCCAGTTCCAATCGTTCATTCGAGTGATGAGAACTTTTCCTACCTCTGAATGGAATTATTTTTTCTACTCTTTAACATATCTTAATAAAGATTAATTAGAATTTCAAGGCCATGTTTGAGAGTCAGTTGGATTTCAAATACTCTTGTGACTTTCTTTTATCGCTTATCTTGAGGACTCTTATCAGAGAAAGTCAAGAAGAACGAGTTTCAGTATTAATTAAAAAATGATAAGAGCAGAGGGAAATCTGAATGTCGACAGTTTTGCGAAATGTCTAGTGTTTTTTTTTTTCTACCTTTTTCAGTTCACTTACTAATTTTATCACGAGTTTCCTCTTTCAATTTGATTTTACGCGCTTTATTTCCTCTTCCATATTCCTCTTTTTTTCTCCCTCTCCAGCACGCGCCATTAAGTCCATTAAATGAGAATCGAAAACTGGCGAACTCTTGAGGATATAATCCTGGCTTTCCAAGGCTATGGTTCTTCTAACAGCGGAAGCTCACTCGTGTGATACTATATGAAAACTATCCCGCTTTAATAGCATTTGCGCTTAGGCCTCCCGAGTTCGGCAATTTTCTTCCAGGAGTTCGTGGTTTACGGTATTTTAAAATCATTCCGCTTTTGGAAACGATAGTCGTCGTTAATCTTCCAATACGCTTGATAACATCCTCGAAATTACGATAGTAAAAGTTTGTTAAAAAATAGCATAACTACGCGTTCGTATCGATTGATACCATTTCATGTATTTGATCCAAATTGAGGTTTAAAATATTCTTTTAGTTTTCGGTTCCTGCTTCCAATTTCGTGAAAGTTTAAAAGTTTCGCTATTTTCATACAATTAATAATAGTATCTGCCAATCAAATTCTCACTTAATAGGTTCAAATTAGGTCATGCATTTATATCTACTTTTAAAAATAATTAAAAATAACTAAAACTATATTTGCATCTTTATTCAACCAAATATTAAAAGTGTCTTATTTTGATATCATCTCTCAAAATGGTTGAAAAATTTAATTCCTAAAGTGAAACCTATTCAAGTTTGATGAGGGCATTCATCGTCTGAGCATTGTTGTTAGGGCAATAATCGTTTTCTCCTCGCGTATATACTGACAGATCACTATGAATGTTATGTCATACAAATATAATTAATCCCAAATTATAATTGTTGGCCTATAGAAATTATTTGTTAACGGTTGATATAATACTGAGCAATTTTACAATATTTATGATTTAACAGTATAGTGTATTTTCTTCGTGAATAATAAACGGAATTAGCATGGAACTGATTAAGAATTAAGAGGCTTTATTCCATTCTGCAACATCTCGTGTACATAACTTCGACTTTCTTGATTCTCATGAGAATATCGTCTGTTTCACGGGAAGAACATACCTATATACGTACGTAAATTTATGGAGAAATGCTGCTTCACTATACTACTCCACTCAGCCGTATTAAACCGTATCCTCGAATTATCATCACAAGGCAAGATTTATGGCTCGGAGAAACTTCACATTCGATGTTTTAATTATCAACTGAATTCGTTTCCTTTTTATCCAGAAACAATCTTCGTAAACCGTCTTAGTAATTATTACTCTTATGGCAGTAGTAATACATGAAATTGAAATGTATAATACGATTAATTTCTAATGTCATGAGTGAGACCAAATCATCCATATTGTACATTCAAAGCTTCTTATCTGATTACTAATAACAACTCACCTATATCCCTTTCCTGTCTAAATGGATATACACATAGACTGAGCATGTAGAACCACGCATTATGTTCATTAGTAATTAATCATTTCCTCTATTAATCTTACACTGTAGAATTTTGTATGACCATAAAATAACTTTTCTACTTTGGAAGTATAATTCATCAATTTATACAATGAACACTATTATTTGGATTTTCACAACATTATATAAACGTTTATATTTTAGTAGATTTAAATATATATATATACCTACTGCTCTGAAAATATATATAGTATTCTTTTATTTGAATAAATTAATATAATCAGTAAATTGAGTACACATTTGATTCCAGAAATAAATCGATCTGTGATAATTAATATACATAGAATCATATTTTCTTCATTTCCATTACAATCATTTGCAATTAGTCGTGTTTAATTATACCCAGTTTCAATTATTTCTTGTATCGAGGTCAAGTTAATTCCATTACTCGCACAAGTAGTTTACGCTGTTCGTTGAAAGTTTAAATCATGCTGAGTTTCTTCCAGGCCATTCTCCATTTAGGAAGTTTTAATTCTTGAAGTGTCCTTAAGGACTCCGATGCTCCAAGTTTACTGTCTTCCATGATTTCGAACATGTTCTATCGTAAACATTTAATGGTAGTATTCATTTCTATAATATCGTTTAATAGTTATAATTTATCGAATAATCGAATCTCTAGTAGCTTGTATAGAAATCTGATATACTGTACATTAATTGCTTGCATCGTATCAATGGTAATCAGCAAAAATGGGAATATTTTCGCACTCGATTATTCAGCAATATTGTTGCCATTATTTTAGTTACGGTTATAATTTGTTAGCACAATGCATGTCGACCACTTCGCCGCATACTGGATAATGATGGCGGAATGATACATTACTCATATAAGCGTTCAGGAAGTGTATTTGGTGGGAATTAAATCATTTCTTCTTAGTAATCAATCATTATCGCTCACGATCAATCAAGTTACTACGGTTCTTTTGTGCACTCGGGTGTCCTTCGTGCTATTAGTGTATAATTGCATTATTGATCACGGTGTACCGACTTTTCCATCTTTTGCCTAATAATCATTTGTATGAATTAAAAACGAAGTACGTTATTTCTGCTTGTGTTACAAAGGAAAATAATTAATCGAAATTGCTATTTTAACGACAAAAAGGATAGGTATACTCGTGCTTCGCCACAACAAAAAATAATAGTGGAATTGTTAGAATTCATTTAAGAACATCTACAGTAAGGAACGATGTAAAGTATATTTTTATATAAATATTATTCTCTCGTTGTAAGTAATATATGTTTTACACGAAAATTCATTGCTTATATTGTAACACTCGTCTATAAACTTTAATCCAACTAATTAATTAATTAGTTCCGCATAATGATGTCTTCCACAGAAACTTCCATATGCCACACTGTACATACATATACCCTTATATTCCTTACGCGTATAATTATTAAAATTTTGAATTCTTATGTGGCCCATAGCGAGACGACGAATATAATACACATGATTGAAATTGAATGAACCGTTTCAATAAATAATACCTTCGACGAGCCACTGAAAGGTACTAAATTTTCCTTTGGTACAAGTCAGCCAAAGAAATGTAAAGTTAGAAGCATTGTTTCTACTTGAAAGGAAATAAAACAGAAGAAGAAAAATAAGAAACTTCCCGAGTTTCGTGCCAGACGGTACTAGGGTCCGTCTGCTATTTTCTCCCGTGCTTCCGAGGCATTTAAAAGTCAATCCACAATCAGTGTTTTATGGGAAAGATTAAAGCTCGTGTTCTGAAGCTTCCTTCTGCAGCAGAAAAGACAGTCAAGCTTAAGCAAATGAAACGGAGTGCTTGTAACATGGTTCTTTCCCTGCGACCTTGATGAACACACGAAGAGTGAATTTCATAAAACTGATCTTAATATTTGTCGGGTATCACGGTCGTTTTATGCGTTAATTCTGTACTGGTTTTATGGGGAGAGATTAATATTTATTCAGGTCTCGAAGGTTTTCTGCCTAATGATTAATGAATTCTCACTGGATATCTAAGAACTCCAAATATTATTTAATGCAAATTTTTATTCTTAGTAGATTACCTTTAGAGACTCCCATAAAGATTGAATCGTTGCTGAATATAATTAAAAATGTTTTCTCGATGGTCAAACATTTACAAATATGTGGAATGTTACGTTAATGTTCCAACATATAGAAGTTATCCAGTTGAATAGATTATTATTAAGTACAATTGTATCAAATGCAATTTTTTGAAACAGAATTGTTCAACAGGTTCTATTCATGTTATTCATAGAATCAATATTTTTGCATAATTCAGTACAGAAAATTCACGATAGCCCAGATAACCAAAGCCATTAATCATAGTAAGACGCTTTAATAATCAGTCGTCCCTGATAATCACCTGTCTGCTGTATAAATGACTCTTGACTTAATACCAATGAAAAAATGTAATGAATTTTTAATCCTAATGAACCTATAGCCATAACCGCATTCGTATTCTTTAAAATATAAAGTGTCTCCTAACGAGTGCGAAAAGCTCGAGAATTCGGGATTCGTAGAAATTGTTTTTTTCAATTTCGTTAAAACGATGGAACATTGATCAATGCTCATTTCGTAACGAGATGGCGCGGAGTGCAAGGTGTTAAAATTGAAAAATCAATAACGTTTAAACAAGGAACTATAAAAAATGATACGGCTAGCTTCAGTCTACCTTACAAGTACGAATTCCCTTCGTTAGTATTCCTCGCCTTTTCGCCACATCGAAAATTAGACGAGCTAGGTAACGGGGTGTGCTCACGACGACCCCCCAGAGTTCGTCAGCGTATTCGGGAAGACAGCAAGCGTCGCGTTTACGAGCGTCGGGCCGAGGCACGTGTAAAACGAACAAATGGCGACTGGAAATCAGTCGGGATTCGTTTACGGTGGAAAAAGTCAGATGGAATGAGCCGGGGCCGGTCAGACTGGAAAAGAAGTAAGGTTAGCAACCCATTCGCGTGTCCTGTGCGAGGCGAGCGTGCCCGTTCGAGCGAGCGAGACGAGCGATGCTCGTGCGCCTAGCCTCCGCTCGATGCCAGGCAGAAACTAATTTAAGTTGGAGAATCACTTTGGCTGTTTCGATTTATTCAGATACTCGACGTATTTCCCGCGAGAGGCCACCCGTCCGACGTTACCCCTCCGACGTGTACTTCCAACCTGTACAGCTCCCCCTCGCCCCGGAACATTCAGCTTCGATGCATGAGTCCCGACACGCACACGGGCGGTCCCCCTTGCCGCGAAAATTCGAGGCCGTGGAACCCGTTTAAACCGAACCGACGTGTGCTACGTATTACTCCCGGTGCACCTTGCAGAACGTACTCGGTAGTTTCGCCTACGTTACCTCGCCACCTTCGAGAACACCCCCGCGCCGTTGACATCCCGAATATTCGACCTCTCGCGCGGCGATCGAGGCCGGTTCTCGATTCTGTTCTTATCGCGAGTGACGGGTACGCCGATTCCCGAACGCCTCGAACAGGTGAAATTGATAACGCTGGTACTTTTTGGTACAATGTCTGAAAGACGAAGAGTGGAGGGTTTGATTTAGCGACAAATATACGAGTGGTGACTTCATGTTGTTTCGTGAAACTAAAGTTGGATATGGAGGTATGGAGATGGGTGGTATGAGTATAGTAATCATTTGATAGTAGGGGTTTGTTTGCTGGTGGTATAAAATATCAGATTGACTATAAATATTGTACATTGTACTTTATTCGTACATACATATTAGGTTGTCCCGAAAGTTTCTTTCGCGAGTTGCACTCAATTATTTTATGTGATCGTGTTTATTAAAATAGACGATCTAATTTCATAGATATTCTTGTTGTAACGGTAATGGAGCAAGATGAATCGTGCACAATTCAGTAATGTAACATCAAACATAAAATATTGTGCATGTATTACTTATTAATAAAGCAAAAGAAACTTTTGGGACAACCTAATACTATATGTATATACTGTCATGAAATATATAATAAAATAAAATATATGAAAATATACATATACACACTGAAAATACTACCGAAACGTCCATGCATTTTACAGAATATATGCATACATTCTGCGTACAGATCATTATTTTCCTGTCAAGGAAAAGAAATCCACATAAATCGTCGAATTTTATACGACTGCAGCGATTATATTTGAATATAATCTGAATTCTTTTATTCAAAACTTTAAAATTTATCAGACACGGATATTCGATCTGAAGCAATTCTGCTCCTCAATCGTCCAAGTCCTCGCAGAATTCACGTTGTCTTTTTATCTTCACGCGTCTCTCGGCCTCCCTCCTCTCCAGCAGTTTGATTTCCAGTAGTCAATAGCTCGTTTCACGCGGACGTTTGACTGTCGCGCAGTAAACGCGATGGTTTCTCAGTGTCTAGAAATTGCTCTCGAGGCGCATAAACTCGATGCATCCCGCTCTTGCAGCGAGCACGGAAAGCAATTTTTAGCGAAGCGCATAATTATGCAGGAATGCCGTGAAAATGGGATCTGGATGAAACAACGAATTCTTTCGATCGAGTTTGCTCATTTCACGCAAGGAAAATCAAACTCGAAAGGTTTTCCATTAGGGAAGGATATTATAGACAGGAGGGTAGGGGTGAGAAATTCGATCGATTTTTCTTCAGTTTATAGCACTTTAGAAATCGGAATTTTTTCCTTGTTCAGCGGAGTAATCGTTTCTTTTATGCTTGCTAGAAGAATGCTGTCTCCTCTTGGCTTGAATGCTGTTTTGTTTGGCGATGGTTGATTGTGCAAATGACACTTGGAAATTATTCTTTTTCACAGTGCGTCATTTGCAAATATAAGATTGTTTAATAGAACTTTTGCAAATATCACATTTTCCAAAGAGGAGCATCAAGCTTTTAGTTTTTAAAAAAACATAAATGGAACATACACGCCGAGCTTCATTTTTCCGTTAAAACACAATCTTAAAACTCCTTTTTGGAAAACTCTTCATTAAAATTGCTCATTATTTAGTCTCACTCTCTCTAACTATCTAAAAGTTTTGATGACTACTTTGAAATTACTCAAAGTGCGTGGCCATTTCAGTTTGCTTTCACTGGCCCGAACATAATCGTTCGAGCGACGCTGCGAGCAAAACTTTTGCGGAACGAGCCTCTGTCGCGGTTATCTCATCTGAGCTTTGTCATCGTCGTTCAATTGAATATTCCCGCGCAGAAATTCGCCGCTCGTGCGGGTCGTTCGTTTAAAATTAATTCGCAAACGTGACGCGGGAGCCTTTCAACGGATTCCCTACGCGCGGAAAATGCGCGAATTGAAAGTTTTCCCTCGTCGTTGCTCATAATTGCGCGGAGACGCAATTGAATCAAGAGGGTGGACAATATCGATTGGTCGTTGATCAATGGAAACTCGATGAATTGGTCAATCGGCACCTGTGATGACGAAACACGCCGGAATATTGACTGTGTGCGTAATATGCATGCGTGCACCGATGAAGACAACATTTGGCTGGAATTGTTTGCGTCGAGTAACACTGACAATAAGACGCTGCGTATACAGAATTAGGCTAGAAACTGGGACACGCTGTAACTTTTTTCTAACCAAATATATTATACAAAAATTTGAATTTAAGAATGAGGACTATCTTTTGGCGATACCAGTTTTTTTGTTTGGTACAATGGAGCAAGTGCAACGTATATTTCTAATTTTCAAATTAAATTATACGATTATATTGCGTAAACCAATTCCTTGCGAATTTTTTCTGAATTAAAAAATTGTAAAGTAAGATCATCAAACTTACACTGAGTAACGAAATCTTAAAAATATAAGGTAAACATTCAATTTTGCTATCGCAAATCGCAATTCAAAAAATAATAATGATAAAAACGTACAGACAATTTTAAAAACAAAATTATTGGTTTCGTGTCACACGATTATTCTCAGGAATTAAGATTGATGACCGAATGATGTTACAAAGTCGATACTGAAACTAACTGGTAAATGTCAGAGGTTGATATGGAATTAATAACTACTAGGAGGTTAAATGTCGCTATATAGGTAGACGAAAGAGTAGAGTTTTAATGTCAAATACAATAGTAACGTTGAGACAAATTGGTAACTATTTAGCGTGACTGACCTTCATGTAGGAATTACTTGAATTTTTGCACTATGAGTGATGGTCACAGGACAGGGCTAAGTGTAGGATATAGAGTTCCAGATCATTAATTAGGATTTAGTGACGCAGAGCCAGGGATGACGCAGGTTTCACATCATACAAGGTTCGGATGGGCATAAGACTTGAATGTCGCAAGATTATCTTCAAATGAAAATTGAAACATTGAAATTAGTACATAAAAGTGAATCGAAGTTACTCAGAATATCTATGACGTAACGTTTATGGTGTTTGAAATATACTTTCAAATATATAACCAATATTCTTCTTATAATATATAATTAAGATTCTTGACATTTCTAGAGGTGAAATATTATTTTTATTTTATTTAATTGCATAGAAATCGCTTTACACGGCGTGCTATCGTAATTAATTCACCAAGAAGCAAGTTCTTTGCCTCCAGATGTATATATATGCGCTGTCGTTCAAGAAGAGTTAAATCGTTAACAGCGTGACTCCTTGTAATTAGTAGCAGAAGCAATTTCCCTCTGCTTCTTTTAATAAAATTGTAGAGATAATGGTTTGATAATGAACAATGTCTGCTTTATAATGAAACTGTTGTTCCGCTGCTGGAAGCTGTGTCGTGTTAATCAAATATCACATGAAAGGTAACAGACCGATTTACGATAAATCTCGACAAAGTGTTCCGTCGTATTTGGTACGTAAAATATTTTTCGTTTTATTTCGGAAACCAGTGTCAATTAATCCGAATTTTTCGTTTACAATCTCTTTTTATTTCCGTATTTGCGTTTATTAATTATGTAAGCGTTTTCGCATACGAACGCTCGTTTTTGCCGTTTTTACCGTGAAATAGTATATTCGAGTGATTCAGATTTAAAATTTCGACGACTCTGGTACATGAAATTTTGCTTTTAACTGCCTGTCTGCCTTGTAAATCCGAACGTTCCATTTTTGGCGCACGCTTGCAAATTTTTGCAAGCTTTCGCGTTGCATTTAATTCGACGTTGCGTACGATGAGAAAATAATTGTACCTTCGATCCAATTTGGAATGAAATTATTATTTAAAGACACGTTAAAACCAGCGAGTTTAAAATTTGGTAATTTCAAGGATTATTCTGCTCGTTTTATTCAAATAAAACATTCACAAAAGCAATGTCACTAATTATTAAGGGCAATACTTAAGGGACTAAATTTTTTCTGTATAAATCAATAGATTGTTTTTGTCAATATTCTTGTTGTTTAATGTCTTTAAAATATTTCTACAAAATCTAATTTAAACAAAAATAAGGAATTGTCGAAGTTATAGTCGTATAAAATATTTTACGTAACTTCTAAACAAATTCAGCAGGATAGTTGACGATTTTATAGAATCCTCTAAATATGTATGCGAATAAACGTACAAAATTTCAAAAGTTTCATGAAGATTGCTTCGAAACTTTTCAAAAAAGAAAAGAGTCTTAACGTCTTAAATAAAGATCTCTCAGTTAAAAGCAAACGTCGCCGTCCCCTGAAAGAACGTACGAACATCGATCAAGAGCGGTTTATTAATCATCCGCGGGAAAAGAAAGTATTATCTCGCTGCCTGTTAAGATAGTCCGGAAGACAATGGGTTATTGTAACCATCGACGAGCCCTCCATCGTCGTTGGCCCCCGCGGACTGGCAGTTAAAGACGAAACGCGGACGATATCGGAACTTTACATGCGGAACAATGACCCGAGCATAGCGAATGCATCCCAGTGGTATACGCTCTAAGCGCATACAGGATCGTTTCCTGTACAACAGTGCAAGAAAGACCACTGGATGTTCCGTCATTGTCTCCTTAAAGGATCCGGCGTAAAGCCGGGCAGAGGTCGTTAAGAATGAAATTCTCCGGCTTATCACCGACGGGAAAAGGGGAATTTAACTAATTAACTGAGGAAAGGACAGGCCTCTCGGGATATTTCGGTGTATTTAACGAGAAAATGCACGGCCGTAATGACGTTTCTGAGAACGCGTTCTCTCCCGGCTCTCTCGCGTCTGGTTCACTTCGTAACAGCGCGGGCGAAGGTGGAAGAATTATAACCGAAACTCCCGGTATGATCACTTTAATGGGGCTCGTTGGTTAATTGAACCGTGGAAACTTACGCCCGATGTTGGATTCATCGAAGTTAATCCTACTGTGTTCGATTGTCTCAAAAAATAAGGGGATAGGGGGATGGAACTATTTTCATATAGAGGAAGAGGTTAGAAGTGGAGGCCACTGATGAGACTGCTAGCGAATCAGTACTATTGACAGTAGTTTCAAAGCTGTGATTTGGTGTCCACCAGTAGGGAAGAGAATAGACACTCTTTGTTTTATTGGTTATTTGACAATTTTATTTTTTAAATGACAATTCCATCAGTTACACTTGTTTTCCTCGTGTATTGCTATCTATTACCTACTATCTATTACATAGATATTCGTATCTATTCTTTCATTTTCTCGTGTCAAATGTATATGCGCCGTTCATTGCACAAATCTGTGTTAATCTTTATTATTCAGGAAAGTTATTATAAATATAAAATGTAATGACTGTACCAAGTGCTTTGGCACTTAAATTTAAAAACGTTTAAAAAATGGAGTTAATGTTACTACCACTGGGTTTAGTCTAAATATTTTTTAAGTTCATAAAAACGTTACAGTTTGTTCACTTCTACTGATATTCTTCAGTCATTTATTCCTGTCTGTTGCACGTTAAGCCACGTCCAGACATCTGCAAATCCAGGGAAGATTGTTTAAAACAAACTCTTTTTCTTGATTTCAAATTCTTGAGTTTCTCTTGCAGTGACATTGCAATCCGGTCTTATACCTAAGTCTCAATATTAAAGAAGCTGAAACAATCGACGAGTCGCGACGCAGAAATCCTGAGGATGACTTGAACGTTCTTCCTACTGTCCTGGATATTCCCGATAAAATCGCAAGATGCACTCGCACCCCGCAAACTCGAAAACCATTTCACTGCACCCCCGTTGTGAACCACCCATGTGGATGAAACTCGACTTACATCGTGACACGTCGTTTTCAAGAGCATTTCTTATCTTTCGAAGACACCTATCTGCGACTGTTTGCAGGCTTCGACGGGCATGTAGTTTTCGTTTTATGCTTAGAATGGAAGTGTGTATCATTCTTTGTCGAATTATGGTATTTTGAACTGCTGGTAGTGTTAACGTTTCTTTGAAATTGATTTAGATATTAATAAACATCAATAGTAAACATTGCATTGCTGAATAATAGGTTTTGATCAAATACTCATTTAATATTAAATTATATTTTCGAAACTGTCTTGAAGCTTACGGTACGAAAAATTGATGATAAATAATGTAAATTTATTACCAAACTATTGTGGCTTAATCATCGCTACAACTAAGATTTCATAAAAAGAAAGAAACGGCGAGACACGTTTTAAAAAATATCTAATGTCTGAGAAGGTCAACACATCCCGAAATACATGTTTCTGGGTTAGGTCTGTAAGTTCCGTCGGATCGAAATGTTAAAGTAAAACAGGATACGATTCCGTTACAGCTGGTAGTACCGCGGTACCGTCAGACGTGAATTAGGGGAATTTTATTTTTCTTGCACTTCGATGAAGCTGTAAAACCGCCCGGCCCCTCATTCAGATCTACTTTCCGAAAGCAGGAACATTACCTACAGAAGTACTATAAAATGTACGTCTACAGTGACGTTTATGAGAATCGAGGTTTTATTCCCTTTTTATATTCCGCTTTTTCTTCATGAACAGATGTCCGTCGAGTCTCTCGCGCGCGTTTAGGTTGTTCGCGAACAATTCTTACCGTTCTGCCGGATCTCCTTTTAATGAGAAATGCGACGCTTCGGAATTCAATCGAACAATCCTCTGTGTACAGTTCGGAAAAGTATCAGTTCCTCTCTGGTTGATATCTTCGATCAAAAGTTATAACCAGAAAACGCATGTACGGAGGAAAATTTATTCCGCGATTTATCGAAACATAGTAGAATTCAAATATTAATATGTACAATAAAATTTATGGTAAAAGAACAGAAATGAATTTGAAATTTGTATAATTTAAAATTAATTTTTATTCTTTTAAATTATTTCAATGAAGGTAGAATTAATAAGTACCATACTCATATAATAGATAATAGATGAAGTAAATGCCAAGGATATTATGTTCAAAAATAAAAAGATTTTCAATCTTAAAAATTATCTACGTACGTTCTTAAAATGTGTATTATGAAGTTTAATTTTTGCCTTCTTTAAAATCGATTGGTCCTAATACATTAATTGTTTCTTCTTATCATGTTTAGTCAAACATCTTCGTCTTTTCTAAATCACTTATGATTCTTGATACAAATTTCTTTCTTCGCAATTCAACCAGTTCTGTCCAGCTTTATCATTACTAGTGTAATTTTTAATCACATAAAAGGATTCCAAAATTGGGCTGTTTACATAATTGTTTCTTGTGGCAATTGTCATTGCCATTATTCAAACACTTTATACGGCTATTTGTTAAAAGCAATCACAAATATCTGTCGAGCGTGAAACGTTGACGTGTATACTTTTCATTCGTTCGTTTATCGATGATGAAAACACAATATCCGTAAATTGGTGTTTACTGCGGTTGATTCTTTTAATCTGTCGATATTTCGAATCGATTTCGTTTATAACGAAACAAAATCGTCGACTGTTTTTTGAAATTGTCGGTGGGGCTATTAATTAGAAACGATCGTAGGCGTATTAATATGCGTTTATATAACAGCTGTGTTTAAAAACGAATAACTCTGACAGAGAACAATATAAATCTAGATATACAGGAATGGGATTTGTTTCCATATCTGTTCATGCTTAACGTTTGCCTGTCAGCGTTATCCGTTTGCATATGAAACTTTTATCAGACGTATCTATATATGGTGTTTCACACAGCATTCGACGCGTCTCGAAAAGGACATCTGGCATTTCGTTATATTGTTCGAAAGAATAATAATTTTACCTAAGGCAGTGGATAATTTCGTTAATTTTTGCGTATTTAACTCTAAGAACATATAATTAAAAGTAAATATACATAAAAATTATCTTATTGGATAAGAGGAATTTAAATTGAATTTTCTATCTGTCATTAAAATGACTCTAAACAAGATTTGGTTTTTTAATTTCGTTTGAAGAACAAAAAATTTATACATGAAAATGGACTCTTTGTGAATGATTATTATTTTCTATCACATTTGATGCATTATCCTGATTTACTCAGGGCCAGTCTTGAAAGGGCTTCACCGACCTTAGATAATGTTTACTTTTTATCGTGCAACGATAAGTGACACTTTTATGGATTTTTTGTCGATAAAATCGATCCTTTCAAAGTCTTTGTGTCCGGCTCTTCCTGAGTAGACTTTTATAAGAATTTTTCTGCCACAGAATATTTCAGTGCAAAATTATTTTCTTTTACTTTGATGAGAAAAAATATAGTAGTTCGTCGTTTTTCGTAGTACTGCAATTTAACCTACCTATACTAGATGATTTGTCAAATATACTTAAGGATTAAATTTAATAGAAGGTAGAAAACTTCGATGTTCCATAAAGTGTGTTACTTCTCTCTTCAAAACTATTATTCTGGTAATTTAAATTGTACGTAGAATTGCGAAAGTCTCTGTTCTTTCAAATTTTTATCGTCCCTTCGATGTTGTTTGAAAAAAAAAAAAAAATCTGAAGCGAGACACGCCGTATGCTGCTCCGGATATAGGATTTTTGAAAACCGTACGTCTGCTTCGACTCTGTTCACTTTTTCATATATCAAACGTCGAAGCACGCAGTTAGAATAAAAATCCACTGTATCTTGTGGTTTACGCGTTTGCTCCACTTAAGCTCTCGAAACTTATTTTACATGCTTTTTCGAATAGTTCTTTTATTGTAAAGAAACAATATTCTTAAATGCAAGACAATATTCAAATCCTTCAAAAATATAAAATTCTGCATATAGATATAATATCTATTCTGTATATATTTTTTATTGGAATTTTTTCCTTTACTTATATTCTTAAATAGTTATCTATAAAGATATAAGACTAATTTATATTCATTTTGTGTATTGTATTACATCTCAAATGTTCAGGAACATCATTAACTTCCCTAGTAAATCATAAAATATTTATACAACTAAACAGTCAGTTAACATCAAGAAAAACTCACCGTGTTCGTGTTTCTCATACATTTGTACGTATGTACGTATGCAATTTTACTTTTACGTCGTGTTAAAAAAAAAAAATCAAATACACGAACTGTCGAATGTTACGTAGGCGTAGAACATCAGCATCGACAAAGCTCTCCCGATAGTTCATAAATCTCCGGGACCGTAATCTAGCAATCGAAGTTTTCTAATCATCCTCACGCAAGACATCCCAAGACTAGTTTATATCGAGCAGATATTCGAGGTGTTGCGGGTTGGCAGTCGCATGATATACGACTTCTTCGACTGCAGCCGTCGACTTCCTGAAATTGGAGAATCCACCGCGCCCTCCCCGATGCATTCCAAGGCGTACTTTGCGTGCCAATATTCGCGATATGTTTCTGCTTGATTGGATAACGTTTGGTACGGCAATAAATTTATTACGTGCATCAACATTCTGCGCATTACGGAATGTACTCGAAGAAACGATTACTTTGTCTTGAGCACACAAACTTTGTTTACGTTTCGACTCCATGGTTAGAATTTAGAATACACCTCAATATTTAAAAATGTCAGATAGCAGAACATTTTGAAAATAAAATAAACAATATCATCGAGCCATCAAAATCAAATAATATATTTTCTTCGTTGTTATTTCCATTTTTACCTGTGAATCAATGTGTTCTTGTCAAAATAATCGTTTTCTGTATATTTTATTTATTTTTATAGTAGAGGAACATTTTATTTTGTGTTACTTTTCAAAATTTTTACGATGTAACGTTTACTTGAAACATCTGGATTTCTTCAAAGTTTTAGTATCATTTTACTTATACTATATCTTTCACTCTTTGTATTCTGTTTATTTTATTTTCTAAATTTTCTCTTTTGTAACTTTTTCGACACTGAAGATGATACTACCCATAATGACTGAGTAATTTCTATGTATGTACTGTTTTCTCCTACATATGACGTATGTATTTTTCTTCCTAACTCTCTATAATTCTATTTCTGATTTTACTAGTCTGATTCGTCCAATTTTTGCCTAATTTCGTTTCTATTTTGCTATAATTGTATAACATTATTATACCAAAAGGGGTTGGAACCATAAAACGTCAATATAATTCAACATGTTGATTATAAATAACGTCGAACACACTCACATGTTTAATGTCAACTTCAAAGTCCTCGTCTTTCTCCAGCTTTCAATCGTATTTTTCATTCGATCGATAAAGACTTCCGGCGAATCGTAGAAAACGTTTGATCTTATGACCGTCCGGATGTTTGAATCTGGGTGGGTTTCTATGTACTCGTGACGACAGTTAATGGATTCCATATAACGTGAATCCCCCGAGATCGTTCTCCAGTGATGAAAAACTGCGCTCGTTTTTACTGCGTACATTCGGATCCGTGTAACGAAGACACATATTTCCAGTGCTTTCCGGCCAATTTAATCCCTTCGCAGAATGTCGAATGAAGAGTAACCACCTCTTTTAAATGCATACGTTGTTTTGTATTCAAAGCAATACCCGCGTCGCGAAAGGACCGTATAGTTTCGAAGAAAATTATCAACTCGAATTGGAGCGCGGCTGGTAACTTCTGTGCGCTGGGTGTAGTTTCATTTAATAATGCACTTCCGTCGTACTTAGTGGATGATAAGGGCTGTTTCCCGGGATAACGTTTGAAGCGATGCTTTCTCCCAGCCGTGGAAGCGAACAAATGCTGATTTCACTTGTTCTGCTTCGTGTCGCATTTACACCGAATTTTACCCCGCGTTATTATTTTCAGATTGTGTCGCCGAAAGTTGTTAGAAAATTGTCGCGCACATTACTCCCGTGGAAGAGTTGGAAAACTACGGATAGATTACGTTTATTCTTATTCTGATAAGAAAGATATTTGTATACAATTGTTAGAAGAATAATTCTTTCATTAGTTAAAAAGAGTGTAAATTTCATTTAACTATTCATTCATGCACCTAGATGTAGCTATTATTTTTTTTCGTTGAGGTAAATCAATTTCTTTTTTTATCGTAACGATATTGTATTCTATTGTATTGTATTGTGAGCTAAACCTGATTATACTCTGAATTTATAGACTGAACTCTATGTTGCTTTAATTATAAATATTCATTCAGAATTTGCTCAAACGTTCCAGCATTTCGCCTTACGACAAATATATTAATATGAATATCTGAACATCTTTTAATATCTTTTAGTATTATTATGTGACAGGTAATTAATAATGAACAGCATTTGTTTCACAAGTTAAATTGAACATTAATTATTCTTTAACTTCATGATAATGAATAATTCTTTCACGTTCAAATGTCTCAGGACGCATTAGGTTCTGTATGCCAATTAGACATCTGAGATCATCGTCGTAATTTTATTATATATGGAACACTATCCAATGCCATTAAGTAAAGATGACATTAACTGGTCCTGCATTGACGCTAATCAATTTTATTACATTTGTTCAATCTTCTCTATAAATATTTAAGGCTATCCTGAATATACATATTTCCTTATCTACGTGTATCTACACGAACGAAGGTAAATTAGTATCAAAAGACGAGGAAACTTTATCCATGAAAAACGTTTCTCGACAGCGAGCGTACTCGCCAAGAGCAGCTGACTGGTTACAAGCAAATCATGGACCGGACTTTCCTCTCTATTTACACGCCATTTGTCTTCGCCTCGCCGCGAGAGTTCTTCATTTATCAAAAGGAAGTCGATAAGCTCCGACGTCGTTCGAAAATGCGAAGTGACCATAGTAAATTGTCAGGGGACGATGTTTCGGATCCTCGACATACCATTGCGACGTCCCAGCGGCACGGGACAGCTCCTGGATGTACATTATTTCCGGTTGAAATGATAGCCAGGGACGGTTCCGGCAGCGGCGGCTACGGAGGCCTGCGGTGGGTTAATATTTAAAAGTGGCCACGCAATTTAGCAGGAGCGTGCCGGCGATTCCTGATTGTCCCGTCGAGATTTCGGGTAGGACGATCCTGAAGGAAAGCCACGGCAATGCGGGCACGTGATTGGGTGATTGGTCTGGGCCAATTTCTAAGTCGGAGCACGCCATAGAACGCGACTCTAACTCAACAACGAGAACGCTCGGCAAGGCCTGACTGGAATTTTTTCCATGTAATTACATCTACGTACGCTCGTTCTTTGCTGCCATGACTCAACCCCCAGCTCACCTCTCTCGTGTCACTGCGGCGAAACTAAATCATCCCCGGAATGATCGCGCTGGTATACCATGTGCGCATTCCCTCGTCTACGAGCTTCGGCTTTTCCTCCATTTTCCTGCCAAATCTGCTGCTCTCGTTTCCCGATTTATCTCCTCTCCCCGCATCCTAATGCCGGCTTCCAATTGTTCTGAAAGCTACACCTGTACACCATGCACAAGATGTTTCCGTGAATTGTGAGACTGAACTTCGTGGCTGAATTTAACTATCATATAATTCAAAGAAGGCAAACAATATAACGGAGATTCATTATAATTTTGTACATCGATCACGCAAATTTATAACTTGAAATTATTATGCTACGCGATTTTCTATTGACTTTTATGATTCATGTATTCATTCATCATTTAATCAATAAATAAATAAATATATGTGGAACATAATTATCATGCTATTGGAATAATCGTAACGTACATTTATAATTTTATTATTTGATGGATCGATTTATGCTTTGTAAAATTACTTAAGTATTGTGAAATTTATTACTGAAGGCGATTGAATTGAAAATAAAAACGTGTTGTATTTAAAATGTATGAATTATTAAGAATATATATATGTAATCAATGTTATAAATATTATATAATATTTGGGAGTCTGTCTTACGGTACTTTTCTACATTTGTCGACTGTTTACAATATTATTTAACATCAATTATTAAAAAAATGTTATTCGAGTAAAAATGATATCAATAGTTTATTAGCTTCAAATTATAATTGGAACATGTACATACAATATATTATTATAAAATATCCCTCTGCTACATGGAAGCTTGGCTTAATTAAGCTCTCTCTCTCTCTCTCTCCCATTATTTTATGTTTGAATACACTGCAGATATTTTCCGTTACAAGATTTTCAGTTATCCCTGATTTATAAATTACTTTTTATCGGTACGACGAGACGAGAAAATAAAAAGTTTTTCGTTCTAAAGGGTTATCTGTTAGTTTGGGAAACGTAGCAACGGTTCAGGGATTTACGCTTGGTATATTACTCGACTCCACGCGATTTTCGTATTTAGTCCGCTAAATTTACGCCGGCTACATTCTGTTTGTCTTAAAGATTCCTCTTCGCTGGTGAAATTTTAACGGAGTTTGATCTTCGGATTAAAGAATTTATTGCGCGGATTCCGTGCAACAGCGGCTAGTGGATTTTTCCGTTTAACATACGTAATCCGTTTCCCTTCACTCTGGATATCGAGAGTATTTCGAACGTCGAATTGCACGGTCTCTTACGAACAAATAGATCTCTCTTTGTACCCCTCCCCTCTAGAGTTTTCTGCATCGCAATATTTCTTGCGTTACAAATTGCTAACAAAGAAAGAATTTCAACAGAACTACATTCGTTCATTTGTGCGAGCATTTAACTATCAGCTTTTGTTCGTGAATCTCATTTCCACGCTTTCACGGAAATTTTTGTATGTATTCGATTTGATATTATTGGATTTCGTTTGCCTCTGTTTGGAGATAAACATTGAATCAAATTAAGCATCGCGGTAACAACTACTGGTAGATTTTTTTTGTAATTCTCTTGCATAAATGTATACGGACAGTTCACACAAGTTCGGATCAATTGTCGAGATGTAGAGAAATATTCTTTAAATATATTTGAAAACAAAACTCAAACAATAAAATTACACCATATCGCTCTGCCATATATTCAGTGTCGATAATGACGAAACGAAGCAATATTGTATGAACGACTTACAATATATTCTAAATTATTTTTATAAATACGTTTCTATATGGAAATTTTAACGATGCACATCGAAGCCGAAGTATGAATCGCTAAGAAAGGGGAATTGCTTCTGACCTCTCTCCTAATTTATAACCTTCAGTTTTCCTTCAGCTTCATTGCTTCGAATCTATCTTTTCCAACAACAATATTGACGTTACTGAAACGCGCAAAGTTGAACAAGTTTCATGCAATAAAGTTTCATATTTCGTCGACGCAGCAGATAAAAATTGATACAAATTTCTGAAAAATCGTCGCCCAAGGATGAAAAGAATCGATCTTGGAGTGTATCGGCGCATTTGTCGAAGTTAGATTAGCCGATATACGCTCTCGTCCCGTTGACCTTTGCAGTTTCACCTCGCTCTACCTCGTTCCAACGAACTTTAAACAGGTTGTGTGTCACTGCTCGAGAGAAATTGATTGGAATAATAACTTTTCGTTGCGAGAACAGCCAACAGGCGAAAAGTTTTCGAAAGCTTTTCACGTATTCCGCCATAGGCGACGGGCGCATTCAATTTTACAATAACAAAGGTCGTCGAGTGGACGCTTCTTTATTCTCTGGAATCTAATTCCCGTCAAAAAATTTTGATCTCACGAACCGGAAAGAGGCCAGCATGCGCTATTGTGCCGGCTGCGAAAAGGGAAACAATTGGTTGTTGCAAGAGTTTGGGCGCATATGGAATCGATTAATCTTTCGAGTGTGATTGGTACTTGGAACGAATCGGAACAGAATTGTTTGCGGTAATGGTCGATGCGTACGCATATGAACGTTATCTGCGATAGAACGGAGTGAATGCTTCAATTATCGACTCGTTTGTTGACAATTGTATCTTAAAATGATAACACCCAATTTCAGGCAGTAATTTTTTCCTAGATTACACCGTGATAGAGCTTTCTATGGACAACAAAGAATATATTTAATGATTTTATGAATGTCGTAATTTATGTTATATCTAAATTTTTGGGGGACAGTGAATTCTTGAAAATGTCAGTGTTCAACAGAAATTAAACAAATGCATGGTTGTTAGGAGGATGTAAGCATTTCTAGTTAAAAATGATGCAGTATATTTAACATGAAGAATTATGTACTCATCTAAATGAACATGCGAGTAATAAATGTCCAACGACCACTAGCATAAATAAATTCGCTTAATTTTGAAATTAGTAATTTTCTTCTACTATGACAAGCAAACAATTTAAAAAGAAATTTGTCTTTCATATTATATATGAAGTACGAATATGGCAATACTAACAACAAGAGAATGATAGAAGAATACATATTTGACTCGCTATAATTAAAGGGACCTTACGATTATTTGAAATTATCGAACGTTGTTTCGCCTTCTGTTTTGCAACGCTGTGTCGATATTATAGCCACAAGGGAAAGGTTAAAGTACCAATTGGAGCGTATTTGATTTTTTACGTTGGCAGATAAAGTCACGGCGTTGGTTGATTTAATTTCCTTGGCCGAGGAAAATCGTTTCTCCAGTACCATTCGATTGTCATCCGCGCCATTCGCAATCAGATTCCTCGCGCCTTCTGTACGGCCACAGTCCAGCTTTTATTTGCTTCGATTCGATTATTCTGTTTATTTACTTGAGCCGTAACTTATATCAACGGTATTTCGCACCAGTGGCCGACGCTAAAGGTTCACGTGTTCGTATCTCGTAGCTCATATCGTCGTTTCCAATGGGTTTTGCTTCCGGTCTAGGCTTGTTCGTTTTGTTAACACGCACAGGTTTTTCTTCTTTTTTGATTATGTACATTGCTAGACGATTTAAGCAATTTATTGTACAACAGAATATTTCAGAAACAAGGTTCCAAAAGAGAATAGTATAAATGTACTATAATTCAGTTTGAGGTCTCAGGTCGAAAATATATATCAATATCGATGAGTATTAATATTTTCTTGCAATATCGATACCCTAGTACTTTACAACAGCACATGCATTTTTTAGTACTTTATAAATTATTCATTTTCAGTCGAGAACGATTACGTTGAAAACGTTATGTAATAAATTGCTTGAATCTTCGAACAGTTAACAATATTATTATGTCAATGTTTACCATAATGTGTTCAGTATTCGGTATTTTTATATCTGAATTTGAATTCTGAAATTCACCGTAAAGAATTTATTCTAAATCTCAAGCATTTTTCGTACAATATAAATTACTAAATTATTAAAAGCTACTATTTTCTTCATTTTTCACATTTTCTGTTATGTACCGTAAGATTTTAATTCTGTATTCTCTGCGTACGAAACAAATCCTCAACTTACGAGCTTCAGCTTCGAGAGCATAACTCGTGCCCTGTGTTTGAATAGTAGATTTTACTTGTACGATTACAACGAAACCGTGAATCTTATTGATCGATCACTTCTGGAGAAGTAATATCACACGTGCTTCACATTTCTAACAGAGGAACATCAATTCACTTCAAAAAATAATTTAATCCAATTGAGAACATCCATTCGTTGACTGGGAAACACTCCGCTATTTTCTGAACTTCCGTTATTTACGCTTGGGTCACAATGGCCGAAGACTGAGTGGAGTTCGGTGTTGAACTTAAAGATGAATCGAGAATAACGATTGACCGAATTTAAATGTCCCGTCGAGTTTAAAGTTAAACTTGGGGAGAATGTAACCAGAATTTAGACTGAGCCGGACACTTTGCTAGGATACTTGGGAATCTTTTCACGTACAGTCATCGCGAAAGAGTGGTATTTAGCAGCCGAATTGTTTTTATTCTGCAGCTCCCAGGACGAAAAGACAGAAATGTGAACCTATTTCCAAGCAGCTGCATAACGGAGCCTCCGCACAAAGTGCGCTTTTGGTCGTAACGTTTCAGCTAAAATTTTATCGTGGCTTTTAGTCACTGAAATAACTTTCAACTTCCGTGCGATTATATTTAATTTCTCGTGTTTCTGGAATTCAATCGTTTCTAAAATGATTTTAAGTAAGAAAGCAATTGAAAGTTCTAAAATGTACGTGATAAAAACGAAAGGATATCGATACATCAAGATTTTCTATATCAAGAAATAAATTATTCACAATAAATAAAACTTGTCAAATAAAAATTTGCGAAAATATTTTGACCTTTCAACTTCAGTATATTAATTTAAAATAGTGACGTGCTTGCGGTATCAAATTTGTGAACGACACACAATTTGGCAGCAACAAACAGTCCCTTTTCGAAGTTCACGAACGTTCCATGACACGAAATACATTTTATCCACTATCGTGCTTACTATCGATTTTCCGTCGAAATTCGTATAACTAATTCACAAATTCCCCTAATTCTACCCTTTAAACCAAAGCAACAATAATGGAGTAAATTGAAACTCCTCGAGTACGATACAGTTACATTCGAATGTTAGACATATTTCAGAGAGGGTTTCAAAAGGTGTTTATGCGAGCAAAGTTAATTTTCAAACAAAATTGTATAGTACAGAAATAAATCGCGTCAAAATGTTTCCACGAGTCGTTTGTTTGTCATCCAATATGCTCATAAAATAACAAATATTCTTTGTGAGTGAGACTAAAAATCATTTTTGTGCATTCTCTTTACGTATGAATACAAAAATTGATTCTGGCGGTTTTGTTGCAAAATTCGAGAAATTAAGAATTCTGCAGAATTTTAAAGTCAGTGGGTTCGGTCGCCTGAATTAATTATATTATAATACATATTCTCTGAGAGCGTTTCGTCGACTCGCATACAAATTTTATAGAATCGTTAAATCACTTATGGCCAGTTCAAAAATAAAGTGCGTTAGGCACATTTGGAAATTCATGGAAACTCAACGTCGACGTATAAAAATGGAAAACCTGGGGAACTGTGAAGGGTCTGGAAAATAGCACTACAAAAAGTGTAATTGTCTGTATAAAAAAAGAAAGAACACAGAAGTCTCTTTAGGGTTTGACTGCCAACTGACGAGACAACAGCACATGCATTTTTTATTCTTAAGTATCGTCTCACACGTGATAAATATGATACGGTTATGATTCTGGATATGAATATGATACTTCAGTCTATCCTGCAACAAGTCTCTCAAACATCGTTTCGAGTTCCAACAACGTTTTCTGGTTATCTCGTACACGGTGTTAGGAAAGTTAACTCCGCACAATTATTCGCATAATAATCTGCTGCCGCGCGGCACCGTAAGCATCTATTTAAAGTGTCTATTTAATACCAAAACTTTGAGGCGAAGCACGTCTCCGGCACATGCGCGACATTGTTTGTATGGAGAAAGTTGCAAAAGATATGATTCCAAGTTGAGCGGTTAAAATTCACCTAATCCCTGAAAATTTGTTGTCGGTGAATTTCGGTACAACAAACATAAAAATAATATCAATTCCTTTATAGTAATCTTGAAAAATGCATCAAAACATGGATACGGTTATAATAAACTTTACAAATAGAATCGATTTATAGCTTTTATATTTTCTTTTAAAACTCTGGATTACATTTAAAACATTATTTTCCTGGAATCGTGTAAAATCAATTATTCCAAATGATACGTGAAACACATTCTTATTTCTTTTTAACCTCATCAATTCCTAGTGAGTCACTCTCTCTGCAATCATTCCTCATATTTTTCTTCGCACTTTAAAGCTCCGTTTACCATTAAAAATATTATTCCACTTCAACCATATAAATATATTTTTTCCTTAAATTTCATCCACCTCAAGTGAGTCTCTTATTCTAAATTCATCCCTCTTATGTCTATTTTCACTATAATACAAAAAAATTAATAAACCGTATAACCAATCTTTTACTATGAATGCTATGCGTGACACATATTTTCTCTTGAAATTTCGCCCAATGAGATTCTCTTTTTGAATTTAGCCCTCTTATTCCGGTTTGGTATTTCCGCGATGCATCGAAGGTGGTGCACAGGGGTTGTCGAAGAATCAACCGGGGCCATGCACGTGCGTAAATTCACGGATCACGCGTGCATCGGGTGCCCTGGAATGCGGGAGTAGGTACAAATTGCAGCCATTACTCTCGCCACGAGGCACCGGGTTCCCCTCTTCGCACCCCCTTGCGGAGGGCGCGAGACTATTGTGTATGAAATGATTATGGCGGTGCGGTATGAGGTCGCGAGGCCGTGCACAGCCGTTCGTCACTTAGATTGGCCTGTTGGCAGTTACAAAAGGCAGCAGTTCCGCGCTGAAGCTACGATTATACGTGTACAGTGCTACATGGCTACGAGTGGTCTTGCTTGTCCATTGGCTGATAAGAGATGGCGGTGATCATCGCATCTCAGGAAGCCCTGCAATGTTTTGGGTTGCCGGATCGCGCTAGACAATGGTAATTGGCGTGGATACTTGAAATACCAAGTATTCTTTGTATTGTTGATGAAGAGTCTGAATTTACAAGACGGCTTCACCCTTTCATTCTCCACTGTAGCAGTGTAAATATGTTTTTAAAATTATCCAGCCAGGTATTACTGTGTGTAATTTCTATATCTAAAATATTGTTTAATATATATTTTTAAATCTGTGAATATATATATAAGGTAGGATTTTTGACTCTTTTAGTTACAGTATAGTCATATGACTAAGTATTTAGATTTATCGAGTCAAATATTATTGTTTGCAACTTTAATATCTAAAATATTATTTAATATATACTCTAAAATCTGTGAATATATATTAGGTATAAGGTAGGATTCTTGATCCTTTCCTTTACTTCATAGCCACCTGGCTATATATTTAAAAGGATCAAGTGAAATATTACTGTCACCTATATTTTGACGTCTTTGAATTTATAATAGGTCCTGTCAGTTTACAGTGAAAAGTTTGGATAAATTCAATTGAATAAATTGAATAATTTCTAAATCTATTTTTAATTAATATTATTCTTGTATAATATTCTTACTGAATTAACAAGACCCTGGTTCTTACTTACATATTACAATAGTTGCATTATATAAGACTTAAAATTAATTAAAATTTAATTTAATTCTTTAAATTCCGATTGTGACTAAATAGTAATACACATTGTCTCGAAAGCAGCGAAGAGTATGAGTAAGACTATCGTAATTATTCTGAACGTCGCAATATCACACAATGCTAATAGAACTTTTTATTGTCACAGGGCCGCGACCAATCCCGTACCCAAAAATTCTGCATGAAACAATAAAACTCTCGCTCGCGAAACATCGTGCCCGTTCCATTGGTCGAGCGAGTGGAACTTGAAGCATTCACGGGGAGTCGACGTCCCTGGCTTAAGTACTCACAAAATTATGCTAGTCTATTTGGTCAGATTTGAAAAAAAGATTTCTCCGCGATAACAGTGAATATCCATTGAAACGGCCCCCGGAGGCAGGTGGCTTTCACGGGATTAAATACGCTATTTAAAAGCACAGAAATCCTTTAATTCTTCGCCATGGATTCCTGGCCGCTTAAAACCTGCCCCCTCCCCCACGCTGACCGTCCGAAACGGGTCTCACTCGCGGGGCGCAACATCAAAGAACCCAATCACGTGTTTTGTTCCGAAAATTTCCGCGGGGCTGCGCAGGTGCTTATAACACTTCCCTCGTTAATTATACGCGAAACTAAAATACATTTCCCCGACATGGCGCCGTCAATGAGCCGGGGCGCGCTCAAGGGAGCGCGAGCGCGCCTTACACCACGGTCAAATTTACTCCCTTTCAACGTTTCCTACAGCTGAATTAGCGAGGTAAACTTTGCCTGTACCGCCGAAGTAGTCGTGCTTTTCCACGTTAGAGCGGTTAAGAGGCTAAGAACCGCCCTTTAGCCGCAGCATTCATACAACTACGACCTCTCTTCCCTCTCGCAATCTTCTTCTGCTATCCTATCCCTACTCTACCGCCTTTCCACTCCCGTCCCCTTACCTCCTCTTAGCGTTTTTCCCGCTGTATTGCGTCTCCCCTTTGGTTCTCTTATCCCCTCCTCAATGCTGAAGCAAATCTCCAACTGCACGGGAAATAGGCATCCCCCCAGAATTACCCGGCTAATTAAAATCATTCTGAACGGGCCGGGTGGATCGCCGCCGTTGCGCACAGAAAACCGCTGGGAATGGTTTTTGGCAGCGGGAGTTCAAACGCCGCAGCGAACGCCGTCTAGTCGTTCAGGGATTCTCAACGGGGGCCACGTGCACTCCCCCTCTCCACCCGTTGCCTGTGTTCGAGTCGGTATTCTGGTGTTGATTCGAATTATTTGGTTATTTTTCAGTACATAAACGAAGGAAATAATCCTCAATTGTCATTTGTTTTAAGAATTCTTGATAGAGTTTACTTTGAGCAAAACTCTTTCTTCAAAGCATTCAACCGTAAGAGATTCTTGCCTGATTCCACTTGAAAATACTTATCCAATAAATTAACATGTTATGTGAAATAATATTTTAAATAATTTCAATAGTATCTACGTAGGGTTGCTTACAACACGTAAGATTAAAATTGAACAAGTACTTCAAGTAAACAACCCCCTGGAGAAGGGTCTAGTTTTCCCATCATTGAATGGCCATTGATTTTATACTGAATATAGAATAAAATTTCCACAGTTGTTCAGAAGGAGTAAAAACAAGTGAATCCTTGCTCACCCCGGAGCAAGCGACGTTAAGCTGTATGTGGAAGGACAGCAGCTGCAGTAGTCTGGAATTTGTATTCGTTGTTCATAGTACAATTGTCTCGACTCTTCTTAACAAACCAGCAAAATTATACATACAGAATTCAAAATCTGTCTGCTTGAGGGTTTACAATAATTTCTACTATTTGTGTACAATTCAACAATAAACAAAAGTACTGAAATATTTTTCCAAGCTCAGCTGTGCACCATTCTTAACTACTACACTTGTATTATAATATGTATAAACATAACAAATTTGTGCACCATTTTTTGCCAATCGACCAAAGCCAATCACGAGTGAAAGTCACAGATCTGAATAAAAATCACAATGTCCACTAAGATAAATCAAATTCACGAACCAAATAAGGTTGTGAAACACTGCATTAATCCATGTAAGGCGCAAGATAAAGAAACCGCATGACCAGGCTCGGGGACAAACCCAAAGAAGCTGTAACGCTTGTCCCAGCGGCTTGATTATTCGTAAGTCATAGAGGGATTAATTACGAAAGAAGAGGGTTCACGTGTACCTTTTATGCGCGTTTTCATGGATCTTTCTGTTCTGAAATTAGAGGATTCGACCTCGGTAGTTTGCGCTCCATAATTCGAACAAGATTTCACGCTTAGGTCCTACGGTTTTTCAAAACGGGAATGAATAGAGATTGCTAGGAAGAGTAGATTCTTGAAAAAAATACCGGTTCGAGAAAATTAGTGCAATTTTCAAAAAATTAAAATCCACGCGTAGATCGAACAATTTCTCTTAGTTTTTTAGAAAAAATAATTCTACAAATCGAGCATCGTTCTTCGCAGGCTCCGAATCTATTTCTCTTATGAAATTTTCATCCTGGGAGATTGTTGCGCGCAATCCTGATAAAACAGCGCGTCCCCATCATGGACGTTTGAATCGTTCCATATACATTCACGAAATCGTTCTATTTTCACCCCCACCCCCTTCCATGTCGTTTAGCAGCAATCGTGATCAGTTTCAGGTCTTTCTGTCTCGCGAGGACCATTTTCCCCGCGGCTCCCAGGGAAATTTTATCGATGCCTGTCGCGTTAGAGCGTTTCTGTTTAACCAAACTCGGACGTTTAATAAAGAGAAAGGGTAGCTACGAGGGAAAGAAAAGGAACGGTGGAAGGGGATACTTATTTAATAGCTTTTACACACGGCACTGGGAAAGCTCAGACTCGAGGGTGGCAAGCTGGCGAATCCAACGCAAACGGATTGACCAAAGAATCCAAGCGAGCACGTTGCATATAAAAGGGCTCTATGTGTTCCGTTGGAACAGCCAGAAATGTAGCTACCGTTCAATACAGTTCGCTTGAATGCGCCGCTTTCAGTGGCCCTTGCCACGCTTTCTCTGCCTTCCCTTTCCTCCTGCAACTTCCCACCCTTCCTTCTTTTTCCCCCTTACACGTTCCCAACCTGTTCTTGTCGAACCGATCGCGGGACGATGGTGAATACGAGTGGGATCAACGAGGAGAGCCGGAAATTTGGAAAGAATTAGACTGCGTTTCATGGCGAACGTGTGTTACGATGTTTTCGGGAATGGAAAATGCTCTGAAGCGTTCCACCCCCCCGGGCCAAGCAATTTTTGAAGCTATGAGGGGTTGGATAAATAAATAGCCATTCAGATACGATAATGTTTCTGCATGAAAATGGAGGGTTAAGAGGCAAATAGTGATCGGTTTATTGCCTAACGTCTAGCTGGTACAGATTAGGGGTTTTCCGAAGTTCGAAGGATCATTGGAGAAAGAAAAGGACGTTATATCGAGTTGGATCATAAGTGGACTGCGGATGTTTATGCACTTTCATATTACTTTAACTTTTAAAACATAAGTAGCGCGAATATATAAACAGGAAAGATAATCTGAAAAATTGAAAATACAGATAAAAATAAATATTATCATTTTTCTGAGCATTTGTTAAAAGCGCAGTATACACTAACGATAGAAAGAATCGTTAATTAGTATACGCGGGATTGAAACAGTTTGAGAACTCCGCATAGTACAATAATTTCGCACGTTAATTGGTGCACGTCTCGTCGCCACTTAAAGGTTCGCATCGTTTCGACTGGCAAACGTAGGATCGCATTTTAAACAGACAACTCTCAACTTCCGAGTGCCAGAATTTCAGCATGTTTGATTTTAATTACCGTCTGGTTAAACGCCTGCCCTGTCGCGGATCTCTCCCTCGTATTAACAACTCGGAAATTCATGTCGCTCGTCGGTTTACGCGATGATAGCCGCCGAGTCATTCCCCGACTGCGCACGAAGACCACCGCTGTTAGCCGCAACCGTGCAAACGTCAAAAACGTCGTTTCCACAGCAACTACGACACCCGGGGAAGGTTTCACGCGTTGTCTCTCACCGTTAATCTATGACATTCGTCGCCAGTAGAGAATACGTACGACTGCCAAGCATTTCATAAAGCATAGAATTTGCACTTCGACTTCATATAAAAGGCACAGTTTGACGTTGTTTAATTAAAGAACTATTCATTCTTCGGTGTACCACTATCTGAATGGAAGAATTTTATTCGGATCGTCGAATGAACTGTGGGATAATGAACGATTCCGAATTAAACTTTCTTGAAGTAGAAGTCCGTGATATTAGTCAGACAGTTTGTTAAATATACATTAAATTTTCATTCGAACAACCTGGATCGAAAAATGAATAAATTTCCATTGAAACAAACCTAGTTCGAATAATTCTAGATATTTATTTATGAATGACGAATAATTCTAGATATTCATATTCATTCACGAGTAGCGAATAATTTCAACATCGAATAAAATTACTATTCGTTATTTTTGAATAAATTCCAAGATTTTTCTTGTTATTTACTCAAAGTTTGTCCAACTCTACCGGACAAATTCCGGACGTGACGTACTTTCGTAACAAAGAACACATCTGCGCGAAACACTGAGAATTCTCGCGAGCACCTGGTAACGCATCTGTAAATAAGAAAGCCGTCTGCATCGTTGAAATACGAAACGTTCCGTGACTTCTTTCGCCCCGTGAGAAAATAGCTGCGAGTTTTCACCGACAAGACACTACACGCGTTCGACGGTAAACCCGCCCGTTAACGTCCGGTTATCACGGAACGAGGCTTCCGTTTCGCGGGGCGTAAAACAGAAACGCGGCTGGCGAGCACGTGCGTGGTTCACGTAAAAGACGAAACAACGTCTAACTGCCGTTATAAATAATGAGCGGCAATTAAAGGGCGGTTGATAAGGCCACCAGGAGAAGAGTGTAACAAAACGATGGAAGTATACTGTTGTGTCGCGAGTAGATATAACGTTTGGGTGCGTGCATGATGAGACGATCAGGGGAGGAAGCTCGGACCGGTTGGTACGAAACTTTGTTGAAACGTTCCGGAACCAAACGGAATGTTTCTCCGTGCACGTGCACGGGGAGAAACTGTTCTGTGAATTTCGTGTATGAGTTTGTTCCGATGAAAGCGGGATAATTATGAAGAGGTTAATAAAAGTATGCTGTGTCAACGAGTTCCATTTATTAATAGAGTCCTTATTTGAAAGGGATGCTTCGGTTTGGGTGACCGTAAATTAGTCGATTTTCAGGAATTTCTTTTGTAAAAGTGGAAATAGATATCAAAGTAGAACCAATTGCATAAGATTAATTAATGGCAAAATCAATTATGTATATTTTTTTCATTGGAAATTTCTTTCCAATAGATACTGGAATATCAGTTTTAACTACACGTAGTTTGCGTTGCTACAAGTATGAAAAGATTCTTGGATGAAATCATATTCTATGGAAATTGTATCACGTGGAAGATATATTGATATTATAATTTTATTATTATTGAATATTATACACGGATCTAAATTAGAAAATTAGAATATTATGTTCTTTTTATGTATTTTTACAAAACCTCTGAGTCGCACGAAATTTTTACTGAAACTCTCGCTGTTTTTCCATGTCTATATTTTAGCATTTATATACGTCAAATAATTTATTGCAGGCATATTTATATCTAAAACTGCTATTGAAACGTTACAAATAATATTAGCGAGTTTGTACATTTAACTTCTACAATGTTTGAGTATTCTTATTTGAGGTCTGTTGATTTTCGTTCATTAAAAGCTGATTTTTGCGTGCGTACAGAAATACTATCTTTTATAAAAGTCTGGAAAAATTAAATATGTAATCAAGTGAATTGAGTCACGACTCATTACGTGAAAAGTAATATTCTCACATTGAAATATACGAAACGTAAAAATCAGAATAAAAGCCTGTGAAATAATTTCAGTAATTATTTCTCAATGGCAGACAGTTTCTCGAGTGTAAACTTCATTAACGTACGAAAGATTTTAATCTGCTACTGTTAGGTATTACATTTATAAAAATAACTTTTGCCTTTAATTTGTTTGAATTATGTCAAGCACTTGCGACACTTCCAACTTCCAAAGAGAAACGAGTATTAATGGGTCCTTCCAGTTCATTTTCATTTTTTATTTGCACTTTCGCAACTGTAATGAGCTTAAACTGGTAAAAAGTTCGCACGCCTGCCTTGCTGAAAAGCTTACAACGTTGTTGCAGAACATTCATAATCAAAACTTCTAACCAAAAATATAAACACCGCAATGGAAATTGTTTGCCTCCAATTTATACATATTTAAGTATTTTATAATTAGGGGAGTATTTTTCTATTCTAGATTTATGTTTGTTTTAAGAAATATAAAAATAATGATTCCTCGTTGTCAATACCCTCTTATCCCTTAATCAAATGTTTTTAAAAATTTGGAAGTTGTCATACTAAATTTCATAATTTTCGAAAACACCTGTTAATAAATATAAAAAGAACCAATGTTTTACTGTATCTATTATATTAAGCAGTATTTATTACTTTTTGACTCGAGCTTTGAGTCAGAGATCTAAAACTAGCCTCAATCAGAGGGTCTTCCCTCTATCAAATAAATATATCCCTCGATCTCTAAAGATTCATATAAACCAAATATCGTTACAATAAATTCTATGATCCTTAAATTACAATTTTTAGAAACTGAACGTAATAAAAGTGGTTAAATTTCTATGAAATCAACTAACACGTTTTCTAAAGGGAGCTTTAAAATATTCTTCTTTGATAACAAAATATATTTAAAGCACCTTTCGAAGCACTTTTATAACTGTCTTTACGTTTTCTTATAAACGTCCATCGGTAAATATTCGGGGCGTATTTTTCTTTCATTTTCAATCACACGAATCGTAAATCTTTTTAATAGGCTCTACGTTGTAACTGTGAACATCCTTCGGTGTTCTACGCGCAAGAAATTACGAGGGTTGGGCGTAAACTCTAAGGAAAAAGCGTGTAACCAATTGGCATCGTGCGTTCTTTCAGCAGACGATCGTTTCGCTGGGTGGGTTGTTCGTTGTTATGCTACTATAAAATTAGGAACTCTCTCGGAACGGTATCTCTAGCTCGGTGAGGCGCGTGCATTATGCGACAAACGTTAAGCCGTGAAGCGAATGAGATGGCAAAGTTGAAGAGCATGCACACGGCAAGTGCAAGATCTAACGAGGAAACTGATCCGGCTTGCATCAGACCGTGGCACGATGTGCATACGTTTCTTGCACGCTGCTGAAAATCGAGCCACGCCACTGTAAAGCCCGGTTACAGGATAACTGAGTTTCTCTCGAGCCACGGTTCGAAAATACTAAAGAAAGTCTAGTATACACGGAACTAGCGCTATACTCTGTTGGCTGCTATTCGTTGTCAATATTCGAGAACAATGCAATTACGTATATTTTTCTATATACCGTCAAATAGGGCTACTTGCAACACTATTTCGTTTTTAAGCTACACTGTACGTAATCTAAGATATTCAACTTCTTCAGGGATATTGACACGTATACAAGAGGTTCAAGAGAGGTTAAGCGAAAAATGAATATTTATATCAATATACAGTTTTAAGTTTAAGAATAGAATTGCAGAAGAATGAAAAATTTACTTGTTACTGTTTTGCTCTGGGTAAAACCAAAACGTAGATGTTTCTTGTTACCCACAAGTTAATCATACATGTCCATCAATGGCAACTCGCAAAACCAAGTAAAAAGTTATTACCTCTAGTATTTAATTTCATTGTTTCCAATATTGAAAAGAACAGATGAAATTAAACAGAGTAGAAGATGAAGTGAACTTTTTTAGGATTGGAACGAGCAGTAATTTTCAGAGCGAAAGACGTAGGCAATTCGCTATGAAATTCACGAACGCGTTTTGTTCTTACGTGGAGAAGCTGATTCGTGACGTCGCGTACGCATTGCATGAACCGCTATTTCGGACTTTCCCCGTTAACTGTATTAATTGGCAACATTCCAATTATCGGATTAACTACACGAAACAACTCGGCAATTTGCGATGCAATTTTATCCACCATATCGGTCGGAGGGCCGTCAGTTATTTTCACCTCGAATTCTCATTCTCGTCACGTACCGGGCAGCATGACGAACGTTGTGATTTGTTACATTACATCGTTTTATCCCAGGCTATGAACACCAATACCATCGTGGCACGGAAGCGAGGAACCATAAAACCGCGTAAATAATATTCTTTTTTTTTCGAATGGCCGAAAAACTGTTAAACACTGTCTGTCTGTTAAAACTAAATTTTTCAGTGGAATGTAAAATAGCTTTTTTCTCTATATATCCAATTACTTTCAGAACGACGTATATTTAGAATTTATATTAGCGAATGATGTTATATATTTTAGGATCTATGTATTTCATTTTCAAAAGATTGAATTGTTCTCGTAAAATTATAATTACACTAAAAAGAGAACTTTGCGACACTAATTATTAAATGTAACCTCCATAACACTTTCATCCGTAAATCATCATATCGCTTATAAAGGTAGCTAATAATTAACATGCAAACAATTTGCCACCAGCACCAGCTGACTTCGATAAACTGGTATTTTACGATAAAAGTCCACCACACCTCCGACACGTGGGAACCGTTTCTACGTCGAACGATTACATCAAGCGCATTCAACTCCGGTTAGAGCGACGTTCAACTCAAACCGCTTTGACTCGCTCTCCAGAAGTATTAATTAGCGAAATTCTAATTAATGTATTAGCACCGCGAGACAGCTTACCAACACCGTATCGCATTATACCCATCGCATAGACGTCAAGGCCGCTAGTTACGCTTGCTGCGATCTCGCGCCTCTCCGTTTCTCTCTTCCACCCTTTCTCTTCATCCCTTTGAGCTAAATCCACCTGTTCCTTGCCGCGGGATCAAGCACCGCGTCAGTTTCGTTGCGAAATTTTGTCGAAAGGTTACCAACGCCCCCGACTCCGCTCCGCGACGCCTTAATTGGCCGAATTAGCGGATTAACCAGTCGACGGAGTTTAAGTTCTCCAACGAGCCGTATCAACGGTCAGTTGTTGCTTCTGGCCGAGGATGCATCTGATGTTGTTTGTCTTGGAATATTGAGCTAGGAAATACAACAGAATAAACATCTTTACTACGTTTCAGATTGGAGTTAAAGGGAAACTAGTCTAAAACTTTCGAAAAGTAGAACCTGAAAAATATATCACAGAGAATTTTATTGAATTACATAACCACACTTTTTTTAAACGATCGCCATGATATTTTGCATTCTAGTTTACTCAATAATTCGAAATTTAGAGCAAACCTTTAGCATATATGTTTCGTGATCCATAGTTTATAAAATCTGATTTTGTTTTCTATTTCTTAAATATTCTTTTAGTTCTTTTCGTTTTTCTTCATTATTCCGGTTCCAGCAATAGCGACACTCACATTAATATTGAAGCAACCGATACATATCTGTTCAAAACACTGGAATATTATATGTAATTTTGAAAAACAATAGGAAATAGAACTTTAAGTGTTAACGAATGTTTCTTAATTTTGTCATTGCGGATAAGCTGAACACAAAACGTGAACATCATTCTTTTAAAAGAGACTGTACAAGATCACTAAAATTGCCCTTAATTTTTATTATACTCATTAAAAATAAATTATCTATATTCTTGAAATATGAATAAATACGTGTGCAATACACCAGACAAGAATTCCTCGTCGTTTTAAATAAAATAAGCCCAAAGAAAAACTTGCAAGTAGACGTTGGCTGTTGACTAAAATACCACCTCAAAGAGACGCACCAGTCGAACGACTCGCGTCGAATATAAAAAGCACCAGAAAAGTACAAACACTCTTTCCTAACATCCTACAATAGAAAATTGGAAGTCAGGATTAAAGAAATTGACAAAGTTCAACTTCCAAATAAACGGTTCAAAGATTTAAGTACTCGACGAAGTCTGGAAAGTCGACTGCGTGTCCGGTCCGTGCATTCGTGTGCGTATCCGTAGCATTCGGATGGTTTGAGTGGTGCTCAGCGATAATGCTCGTTTTATTCGAAAGTTCAGAGGCAGAGAAGCGGCTGATCATTATGCAGCCTGTGTTGTCATATTCCATTACCGTGGCTGCCGGTTACAGACGTCGGCTGCCGTGGTTAGTTCGAAGAACAATTCACAATGCGATACAGGAGCCGGTGCATCACCCTTCGACCGTGCTTGCAGATGACATCGATACTCGACTTCCTCCGTCGTGGCGTTTGCAGCCCCTGTTCGTCTCTCGCACGATTCAGCATCTAGCAAACTTTGCCGATCCCCGACGACTGCGAACGGATGACACCTAACACGACCAATGAAACGTGCGGCACAGCTAAAATCCGTCCGCGGTGTTTGATACGCTTTCGTTTACGGTCAAAGTGACGAGGTAGCGTGGGAATTTTTTCTCCTCTGCTTTTCTTTCTTCTCTTTTTCTTTTTATGTACACTGTTGCGCCCGTCGAGGGAATTCTTACGTTTCGTCTTTGACACTGCGCGCGCGCTGAGAGATCCGGGAACGGTAAACGAGGCACGTTCCGTTCCGCGGTTGCGACGATGGGGGTTTACAGCCTGCAAATGAGAGATGGGTTACACGCGAAATCGAACACCTTTTTGGAGGGGTGTTTTTATTTTACTGCAACTTGGGTATACGTTGTAGTCTTTGGTATTGTGGTTGGAGAGGATGGAATTTGGGAAGTTGGATGGAAATGGAAATGTAGACCTACAAGTGTCATTTTTAATGGAGTATTTTCGAGAACAGTGACACTTTGAAGTTAAGTATTTTGAGTGCAAGGGGTTAATAATCTGAAAGTTGACTAAAGTAAACGTTCATATGTCGTCACGAGTAAAAGAAAAATTTATTCCTTATTACTTAGCTAGATTCCCTTTTTGATCTCGTATATATTTTTGTATCAATTATTTCTTTTCCTCGAAACAGTATTATTATGTATATTATTCTTATTCTTTTATCAAATGTACTTCCACGTAGCAAGTACCAAATTAAGAATATAATTCATTTCCTAAAACAGAATAGTCATATTAATAACTCTAAAATAAAACATATTTGTTTTAAATTAAAATATATATTTTAATTTTGAAAAAAGTTCTTAAATTTTGCCTGTTACAATTTCCTCTTAATAACACCGATCCGCTGTTGTGTGTGCTTTGCTTCAGTTAGGTTAAATAATTTAGCTTCATTGAAATTCGGTATCGGTTGAGAACAGAATTCAGCGGCTCCACGGTTTCGTCGTATCCTGGACATCGCAGAGGGAAGCAGCCGAAATAATTCCATTCGATGAAGCGGGCGTTCATTCGGGAAAGTTGGAACCGGCCGGGTGAATGGCATTTTTATGCATATCGCAGATTGCACGGTCGGAAAAGTCAACTCGAGGCGAAATCTGGCGTTCGTGAGAGACGTGGGTCGGGGGAATAGGATACAGCTGGATATTTAACCGGGATTATGGCGGCTCGTTTGGTAAAACATTCGCGAAAGTTAAGCGCCTTTCTCGGCCGCCGAGGCTGGTCTGTTTTAGGTAGCGCCGGGGTTGCAGAGATAATTCTTATCGGGCTGTCTGGGCTGTTTAAACGCAGTTAAGCGAGCCAATTTTGATTTCTCCAGGCTCGACACGTGCTGCCAAAATGCCTTTCATAGATTTAGACAATTTTTGGACATAGAGATATAGAAAATTTTCTCAACGGTTGTCGCCAAAACTTGCGAGAAAGGCATTATTATTAACCGGACTGTAGATTTCATGCATCTATGGCGTACACTAATATCGAAAACATACAAAAATATATGTATGTGAAATACGTTTCATTACTTAATGTAACAATTCTAATATTTCGTTTTGCATGAGTACATATACCTCTCTGTTATGCTTAGCATGTATTGGTCATATATGTTTATTAATAACTGAGAAATTAAATAAAAAACTACATATATTCTTAAATTATGAATAATGCTCTATACGAAAATTCTTTATGGATTTTAAGAAAAAAAAAAATTCTAGTAACGTTGAATTTCTCACCACTGAAAATCGAACGACGATCGATCCAATACTTTATCTTTTTCATGAATTTAGAAAATCCGGGGATATATGGAGTGAAATTTTTTCAACCCGATAACGTATGAATTATTAATAATGGAATTCGCGAACGCTTGAATTGGGAAGAAATAATGCCAACCTTGAGACAGAACTCTGAAATATTTGGATGGGAAATGCTTTCGAGTAAAATAAATTGTTTGGCGATTCCATGCGTTAAGGACTTGATTAACTGTTTCCAGGTTTCTAATTTTTAACCTTTTCTTTCCTCCACTTCTGCCATATAATCACAGATAAAACATTACTGAATTATTACAAAATATCTGTACTTTCAAATCTCTGTATATGTTTTCCTCTTAGTTTTCAGTGAATGCTTTTTACCGATTGAAATGGAGCATTTAAATATCTGAAAACATGATTTACACAATTTTACAAGCGAAACATCTCGTTTCGTACAAACGTTTAATGCACGTATTTCGTTACTTCGTGTGTAATATGCTCCAATTTATATTAATGCATCCATTTGCATTAACTTTGCAACTACTATCAACGATTATTCGAACTAAACTTGCTACAACGCATTGCATTTGCAATGTTCGGGCATTGTATACGAATGGTCAACACCGCGGCACAAGTGGATACATGCTACTAGAGAGATTAGTTTACGTTCAGAGAGAAAACAGGAATTACTCAAACATTAATATTTCGCAATATGTTATTGTGTGTCGCCATGAATTCACTCGCGGAAATTTTGTTGAAGTTAACAACTCGATAATCCTTTCGAAACGCAAAATACTTTGCGATTTAAAATGACATTATAATACTTATGTTTGTAGCCTTTAGTTCTTAAAACCTGAAACAATGAGAAAAATATAATTAAATTTTTGAGAATACATTAAAATACTTAATAATATATGAAATGTATGTCAAGCTATTTTGAATGCTTGTAGAAATGCTAATGTCATGGGTCCTTAGATTAAATTAGGTTTAGGTTATAAAACAGTATATAATAATTATTTTTCTATTTTCAAAACTTTTTCTTCATTTAAGTATGTGTAATTGTCGATACAGTACATAACATTATCATCTATTTAAAGAAAAGAAAGTTCTGTCGGATTGTTTTAAAACAATAGCAATAGAAAATTTATTTCTTAGTCAATCTCTTGTTTAGGGAAGCCGAAACTATAGATTGATCATTGAATTTTATTATGTATTATAGTAATATAAGATGGAAGATAAAAATCTTATAAAAGTGGTCGAACCACTCAGGACAACCACAATGAAAATGTTTCTTTGAACCAATGTGCATCCTGCAAGTAGGAAGATAATCGAGCGGACTTTTAGGGAAGGTGCGTTCTGCGCAGAGTCGCGTAGCTTTGTATGTACGATGTGTTTGGTTAGGTTACACAAAGGATGGGTCCTGTGCCATGTCTCGTAGTGGCTACACACCCACTAGAGTCAGCTGGCTTGGTACCATGTCTAAGATTATGTTTGTACTCGCTGTCAGCAGAGAATCATCATTTTCAGGGATACAGGACCAACTAGGACGCAGATAATGTTTGCAGTTTCTTGGTAAGGGTTACACACGTATTGAAAACTAGCCTTTGACATAAAAAAGATGCTAAGTTGCTAATAATGTAAATTATTTTCCTTTAAATGAATTTCAAGAACTCCAGTTGAAACATCAATGAAACGATAATGTTCACAGTATTTTTCTATTCACTCCGAAAAGTTTAATGATAACAATAACACTCTGCTATTCTTTTTTAAAATAGACATTCTTACTTAGACTTTCTGTTTTCCTGTTAAGAATAAACTGTATATATATATATATTTGATAAATTCATAATGTATATACTATAAATCTTGAATTTGTATAATTAAATACGTATTAATTCTTATGAAATAAATATTTACTTATTAATATAATACTATTACATATACTTATGTAATCATTAAAAACCATTTATTATCTACATGTTTGATAACTTCGTAGAATCAATATTAAATTTGTATAATTCTGTTCTTCTAAGGTCTAATGAGTTTGCAAATAGATATTTATATTTACTAAATACCCAGGTCCAGGCTGGGAGCTTGCGAAAGCCAACAATTATTTTAAAGCCCGATTAAGACGCAAAGTGATAAACCGTGAAAATTCATAGAACACAAGACGTGTCAATATTTCACGTAATAAGCAGTTAATAGCTTAGCTTCATTTTCGTTCGATATCTTGGCACGATAAAACTGTGCCCCGGAATGAATTCCGTGGAGCCGTATTCAGAGCGACGCCGGAGATGCCTTTTTTCATCCTTCCTGTCTGAGACACGAAGAAAGGATATTTCGCTGACACAACGGCTCAACTGTTCTGATCACTCGAACGCATCCATTATCCACCTTAGTACTATCTAGCGCGATACAGAGACGCGCCGCAAAGGAACGAAATTAATAACTGTTTGCGGACACGTTAAGCCCCCTTACAACGATACGCTTTATTAATTCACGCCCGTTATTAGGAGCAAGACAGATTTTAACGCTATCGCGATTCCCGCGTTACACGCGTAACAAGGGCTGCCATTTTTATGATATCGTATCACACGCATCGCTTAACATTTTATGGCAAATATAGTAGCTCGTATGCGAGAAATTCCTCTTACTAACGAAATCGATTTCAATTCATTAAAATACTTGTATTATTTCTGGGGATTTCAAGATTTTTCGTATTTAAATAACAATTATATTATAGTAATTTATTCAATTGAATATTTTGAGGTAATTACAATACTTTATTGCAATTAAATCAATGTTTAATTTTATGGAAAATTAAAAATCTAATACATGTTCAATACTGTATGTTTTTAGATGTCAACATGGTGGCCGAACCCAAGCCTCACCAAACCGGACGTAAACGACAAAACGTCACCAAAACTGGCAATGATTGGTAAGTTCATGTATAGTTATTATCATCAATTCGTTTCTTAAATTCTATCATTATATTTAAGCAATATATTTAAGAGTTCTTTTAATTTTAATTCGAAGTCGTATAAAGTAAGATTAAATGAATAAATCAAACGTCATTTTATTACTAGACTAACTTGGTATCTTATTTAATCTAAGTTTATAAAATACAAATGGAAATTAACTTAAGAACTAACTCACTGAGAAATATTTATTCGCTTATCCTAGGTATAAAAAATGTTTCATTTAATAAAAAAAAAAAAAAAAACAGTTGCGTAATACAGTGTAGAAATTGAACGAACGAAATGTTTTACTGTATAAGGCAATTATTCGAGAAGAAAAATCAATGCTGGAAGTTTCTAGTGGGAGATCTAGTATAGAATCGAGAGCATTCCAATTTTTTCAACTGTATAATCAGACCTTTCTGATAGCATTTCGTCTGATTTAATTCCGGAAACGATCTCTACAATTTCCGCGACTTAAATAGATTTAAGAGTTTAATTCTTTCGGAACTGAAGCACCTTTTATAGTTTGATACTTCCCCAACGAAGAGATTAAGACTAATTAAGAGAAAAGATTCGTCCACAATTTTAAATTCTAGTCATTTCACCGCGATAAGACTTTATTCGAGCATTTTGCTAATTCCGTTGCGGACACATTTGTCCATAGTTATCGCAGTATTAGTCGCGTTTTAAATTTATATCCTCTTTGTTAAATGGCGGAATAAAAAGGATAGAGCGAGATAGATAGAATATAAAATCTATGGTCACCTTAAATTTCTGAAAGAAGGAAAGATAGCGAATAAGTGATTCGCGCATCGTATCTTTGACGTTTAAAGTCAAGAAAGTAAAAAGAGGTTATATTAAAAATCAGTAACTTCAAGATAATTCATTTATCAATTCAAATATTCATTTGCTTCTCATAAGAAATACATTTTTACTTAAACTCGAAAATAAATTCAAGTTACTGAAAGCCCTATTCAACTCTAGTCTCAAGCGTTGTTTAGACCTCTTCAGTTTTCTTTGTTAATTAGCTTAATACAACACCAAAGTATCGAACTCGTTTCCAATTATCAGTGCATATCACCAAAATTACATTTCAAATCGAACCAAAAACAACGCCTTCGGTATCGAATTAACCAAAGAATGAAACCTGCCGCGCGTACGTATGAGCAGTCTGCAATTTTCCACCGATTTCGATCGCACAAAAAGGTCCACGGCAACGCGGAGGCGAGGGTAACCACATGGGGGGATCCGTGGCAAGCAGAGTCAGTCGGAAAATTGGCGTGGAGTGTGTCGATTGTGTCGGTCGGGCCGATGAAAAATGGCGTTCTTCTCGGTGTTCCTGAAATCTCTAATGTCGCGCGGGACTTGGCAACCGGCCCAGCCTTACGGATCACATCTTTGGACGGGAAAGTTCGTCGCAAGCCGCGCATAAATCTTCCAAGGTAGACGGAGAACTCGCGTTTTATTCGAAGGGCCACCGCTTTATCCTGTCGCCGTAGCCCCGGCTGAACGGGGGGTGGAATCGCCTTAAGAACAGCGCCAAACAAATGCTAAACTCGATATAACTGGCTCCGGTGTTGAGCTTCTCGGCGGGGCGACGTGCTGAAAACGTGTTTTACGCGACGTACGTGACCATGAAATTGCGAGTCCCTCCGAGCACGACGGGACTCGCGGGCCAGAGATGAAGCAGCGATAATCACGGCGATAATCCTCCGTTGTATGCGATTGTTTAGCATTCGAGACGATTAAGCTGATGTAAACTTAGGTTGGAAACGAGGGGTTTCGAACGGTCGTCGCGCTAGGAACCTTTCGAGACTAAAGAGGAAACCCAGGATAAGATTATAGCAGTGTTCCTCGTATGTGGGACTGTCCAAGATTGCAAACAAGGGTGTAGTTTTTATTTGCTTGGGTCGTGAGGGGCTTGAAATATGATAGAATTGATCCAGGTGATCTTTATTTCATATTTGGAGCGATTTAGAATCACGTTGTTTAACCTTTGACTTTGTGTTGAGGAAGGATTACTTTAATCCATTTTATGTGGTTACTTTTTGAATTTTTGTATTTGACGTGATTTCTTTCTATTTGGTATTGTGAAGGAATTTATTATACACATGTCTTTCAAAATTAATAAAAATAACAATCAATTCACATGTAGTTTACTTGTGTTCATTTTCAAATTTCTTGGTGTGCGTCATTTCGTCGAAAATTTCATGTTAGCTAATGCGTCTGACCTATGCTCTTTATTACTACTTGAATTACTCTTACAAGGGAACATATCCAACTGTCCGTCTCCGATTTTGTTGAAACTTGGTGGGTACGTTAAGCAGGTGGAAATAAGGGATACTTATTTTTTTATAGCTGCCCAATCGCAAGTTTAGGGGTTGAAATCACTCCTTGAAGTTTCAGCAGAAAAATGCTATCTCGAAAACTAAAATAGATGTAAGAAATCTTCTTAGAGAAAAGTTTCATGGTTTCATGAGGTGAAACACAAAGAGGACACACATTTTGTAAAATGTAATTTGTTTATAACAAAAAAATTTTTTGTTACATTATTTTAAGAGATATACAAATTTATATAACGACAAAAATGAATGGAAATTCCTACTCCTACTTTTTCAACCCCTAAACTTGCGATTGGGCAGCTATAAAAAATACATAACCCTTATTTTCACCTGCTTAATGTATCCACCAAGTTTCATCAAAATCGGAGACGGACAGTTGGATATGTTCCCTTGTTAGTGAAGATTGAAAGTGGACACTGACTAAGGACTGTGGACACTTATTAAAGATCGTGTCGATAATTGAAACGTTTGTCTTGATCCAATGCCAAAATCGTGATTAAATTACAATATTCGTTTATGGCTATTCCTTAGGTAGTTTTCGCTCCCGAATGCAGATAAAACTGCTGTTCATGGCTTGAAGACTATCGTTGTCGGGGAGTCAGAATTTCCCAGGTTTCTGTGCGGAAAACCGAGACATCTCGTATCGCGTCATCTGGTTTCACGATCTGCCGCTCAAAGAAAACGAGGCGACCAACTCTGGCAACTGTTAAAGTTCACGAGTAAAGCGTACCGAAACAACGATTGTTCAGAGAGGACAGTGTTTCGGTGACTGTGCGAGACACGCTGTCTTCCCATGGCGAGATAGTCGCTAATATAAAACGGCAGTAAAGCGCGATTGTTAAAATTTAACGATCCGACCGTTTTTACGCTGAAATATTTTCAGTGGGAAAATGAATTTTCCAGCGACTCGTAGCGCTTAAAATTTAGTTCGCGTTAGCGCTTAAACGAAATACAATTTAAATAACTGCATTAAAGATAACTATTATTGCTTGCGTTCATTCTCTGTGTCACAAAATACAAAATTTGACCGTCATATTTGACCAAACATATTGCACTGTATTAAAATTGGTGTACGCGAATGTGCATGAAGAAATGGCGATGGTTTGACGCAGAGGGAAACGAAAATATTGACATTTTAAATATTTCGCGTGACACACGGAATTTTCAATTCCAAATCGTTCCTAATTTCAAGCTGTGCAACGTATCAACGTGAATAGAAAACTGGATAATTATAGAAACTATTTAAATTAACGCAATCTGTTATCTAAACATTTTAAACGCTCATATTTCGGGCGTGTTCCATCGCGTCCGTTGAATTATTAAAGACAGCTATTTTGAACGCTTTCACCCTTTGAAAATATTTAAATGCGAGTAGAACATTTCGGTGCAAGTCCATCCGAATCGCAGCTCAGTTTAAAATTGTTCCGCTTTATTTATACAATTCTCTCTATCGCGCCGCTGAGTTTTAACAATTTCCCCATAAAAAAAATTTGTCATGCTGTTCCAAACTTTTCAGAAATACATATGGTGCAGGAATGTAATACTATAGTGTATTATCAAAGTTTAAATGACTAGAGGATTTACGGAAATCTCAGTTTAACGATTTCACAGTTTATGTGTCCACAAATGTATTAGTAACATTGTTCTACGGTGTGGTTATACTTTTGTTTGTTACTCTGTAATATATTTTTATTGCTCAATTTCACACTCGTAAAATTATCTCCAACATCTCAGTAACTTTTCTGAGTTTATAAACATTGTGAATTAGTTGAAATAATTGCATCTCTCAAAATTGTTGAAAAGATTCGATTCAATTCTTTACAATATAGAAAAATGGTCAAATTTAGTTAGAAATATACACTATCTCAATACATTCTAAGAACATTTAACATTTTCAATAAATCTCCACCATTTATCTCCAGATTTATCTATCACTTATAAAGTACTAATACTTTTACTATGTATCAAAATCCATAACATGTTGAATTTTGAAGTGACCACGAAAATAGAGTTAATGAGTCTAAATAATTTCAGTAGTGTATATTTCTAACTCTGCCGTTAGAAAATTTTAGATATTCGTGTAAATTAGTGAAATATTGACATTACATGGTAGTACCAAAATTTTGTCAGCGTATTCCACAATGTTTTGGTAGGACCAAATAGCAGTGAATATCTCGCAAAGGGAATAATAGCGAGAACGAACAAAATCCCGTACGATCGCTTCTCGTCTACCGATAAAAATAATTGCTTGTACACGCAGCAGCTGTCCTCTTCATCAGACGCACGTGCCCATTGTCTGTCAGACGCGTTTGCGAAATTGTCGGCTTTATAACGTCACGTCATTTACCGTCGAGCCATCTTGGAACAGGGCGAAGTTGTTGTCTGGCTAACACGACGTTTAAACTCTTCTGTCCATCACGAAATGCAAAGATAACATCAAAATTTTTGGAAAAAGACACGTGGATAACAAACGTGGATCAGAAGTTCATTAGAAATCTTATGAGTAAAAAAAGTACGCTGCTATTATATAAAAATAACGTTTATCCTCTGTTCCAAGTCCGTATTGAATAGATGGAACTGAATTGTACAAAAGTGCCCAACAAAGTAGGACAATGTTAAAGGAACAATTTAAAGAACAATGAATATACTATTTAGAGCTACACTATTTAAAATATATTTGTTCCTTGTTTATGGAATTTCAAATACGAAACAAATTGTTTAAGTTTGAAATCTACTACGTTTCGAAGGATTTCGAACGATGGAACAATTCGCCAATAAAAATAGATTTAAGATCTATAAAAACGTGATACACGAATAAGAATTAACTATTTTCGGTTACAGAGTAATATTGATGGTTTAATGTTCATTCATAACGCATTGGCTGAAAAAAGAAAAATAGTTGAATGATTTGAAGAACAGTTTAGGAAAAAATGCCTCCAATATGGGGATTGGGGAAAGCTTTAAATTGTACCAGGGCAGCGATCCACGCCATAAACTACCCACTGGTCAGGAATTATTGCTGTACCGGTGCACAAATATTCTACAGAGACTCCGCCATCATCAGACCTAAATCCCATCAAAAATCTATGGGTCGAATTGGACCGTAGAATTTAAAAATCTCCTGTTTGAAAGAATAATAAAGCGTAACTAAGTTGACTATTTGTGAAAAAGTAATTTTAACTATGGCTGCAGGATTTGCTGGAAACCAAAAGCGGAGTAGCTCTTTTTTGTATTAAAATTTAGTTCTTTAGGATGTGAACAGTTCCTACAAATTAATATATGTATGTTTATACATTTTGTTAAATTCCTATAACAGAAATTTAAAAGGTTTTTATGGTCCACAAAATATCCAATAAAAGTGTTAAAAGTTACGTGGTTAAGTAAAAGAAGACCTGAGGCTACATTTCTGTCTTGTTGATATCTGGATGATGCTTGATGTCTGAACGATATCGATATCGCAAGAAATGTCAAGTATCTTCGACTTCCCAATATACCCATTTCTCGATATACGTAGTAGTTCCTACGATAGGAATTCACTTATATAGCATTACTAATATCGTATTTTCTGTATCTATATACCTAAAATAACGAAAAGATGTTAAATATAATTCAAAATTTGATAGATTCATATATACCTACTTCTTGTAAACTTGGACTTTCTCAAACAAAACAAATCCAGGAATGTAAATTACTTTTATAAATAATATTATAAAAGTAAGCAAATGATGTAACAGTTTTCATCTCATTTTCTTTGCAATGCAGCTCCTATTGAAATTTTAATTGACAAACTTTAAATAAAATGTTAAACTGTACGACTACGAATAGAAAAGAAAAGTGAATTTAAAAATAAAAAGTATCTCAGCGTGTATAAAATGTTAATCAAAAGCCGGGGCAGTTTTTAACCGACATAATCCAAAACGGTTACCGAGTATGTCATTGGAAATGGTCCCGTCGCTACGTAGTCTCCGATTTCGCTGAAACGCGAAATTTCCCGAGTGTCTTTCCCTTCCAGCTGGGAACTTATTTGGAAACGTCGGGGCAGGTAACTGCCGAGTTGCGTTACACCACGGGGAGGCTGCGGATGGTCCAGCCGTTTCCACGGACACGAGAAGAGGCCGTGACAAGAACGAGAACGAGACAAAGCTTGAAAACATATTTCGCGTCGGCTGATGCATTATCCGTGAGAGACGTCTGCAACAGATAGTGTCGTGGGAAAACGTCGATAGCCCTTTCCGCGGATGGAGTCTCCGCCTCCCTCTGGCTTTCCCTTCCGTTTTTCTCCGACGCCTCCCACGGCTCTTCCTTTCTCCTCGCCACTTTCCTTCGCCTTTTCCACGAGACTTCTGTCTGGCAGACGCAAGTTCACGACGATTTTCCCGCGTCCATTGAGCGATATCCCAGCCGTTTCTCTCTCCTCTGAGCCGCGTCGTCCAACGTTTTTTTGATGATTCCTTCGCGACACAATTCTCTATCATTCCGGCCAACGGATGGCTCGACGCTGCCCGTAGCTGGGAAGATCCTCTGCGAAAGTGACTATAATAGTTTCCACGTAGAACAATGCCTTCGGAACTTGGGAGAGTATCGCGGCAAATGCGCGCGCTGGCTGCCGCTTCGCGTTGAAAGAAATTGTTGGGCGAAGTAGGTTCGCGGAAAGATTCCCGCGCGACTCTTTTCTTCTGCTTCCATCCCTGCACTTTTTCCACCGTTCTTCTTTAGCGCTATTTCGTCCGTTACTTGATTCGGAGGATGCTACGATTGGAAATATCTGAGAACGGTCGCTATAGTAAAAATTTCCGCGCTCGAGAGCGGTGATTGTCGATGGGTCTTGCTGAAAGGATCCTCTAATAATAAAATTTGATAACTTTAATATTTTAACTTTGTAAGATTCCTGCGCGACTCTTTACTTCTGCTTCCATCCCTACACTTTTTTCATCCTTCTTGTTTTGCGCTCTTTCGTTCGTTGATTAATTCGGGAGATAATACGATTGAAAATATCAGAGGATGCTTGCGATAGTGGAATTTGCCATGCAAGCAGGTCTTGAGATCGGCGATTATCGATGGAAGTTGCGGAAAGGATCGTCCGTCTTACCTATCCTCTAATGAAGTTTGAAATGGATCAAACTCCGTTTCGTTCCCGTTCGATGAACTCGTTGTCTCTATTACTATCTTTATCCCGCGGGTCATTCATATTTTGGTGCTAAGAATATATAGTTCTGTAATTTTTTATGTAATTTATAGTAGCAGCGTTGGAATGAAGCTTTTCGTTAATTACTATAATTCTACACGAAGAAAAAATATTCAAATTACTCCTTTTATCTACATATCATTATTGATTTTACATAAAAATAATCGTTCTTTAATTCAAAATTAAAATAATTCATTTCTTGTCTTTATAAATAACATTCCTTACAATAAGGAAATGATCTATTGTTACAATTCTTTCTTAGAATGCAGACAATGATATTTTCCGTTCGAAAAATCATGAAACATTTATATCATACTTCTTTGATGCTCCAATCATTTTTAAGGTAGTATCTAACAAGTAAAACTTTGAACGATATATTCATCCTTTAAACTTCAATTAATGTAGCTCAAAGAAAATATCTGTCTCTCATAATTGAACAGTTTATCAATTTGAGGAGCTTCGTCGAAGTCAGCTTCGTTCATCCTGCTAACGCCCCTTGTTAGTCATTCTCGCAATCACCCCTCCGGATATTCATGCAGCGTAGTTCGCCATGAAATTCTTATCGAGACGATTCATGCAATTTATCAATCGACTTCAGCAATCCAAACTCTCAGATAAAGGAACCTTAATCGCGCCTCGACCCATTTTCCTCCCATCAATCCACCTACACAGCCTTAAATCAATTGCGACCGTGTCCTCTACGGGGTGTAGCGAAGAAATTGAACCAATTTTAAGTCACTACGACTACACGAATTCTGAAGTGAATGAAATGTGTGCTAAGAAAGAAGTCGATTCTCATAATTGTAGTAATTCCAGTGTTGTAGATTTGTTAATTATCAGTGTACCTTTATTCCTTTGTTATTAATTATTTTATGATGGAGAAATGAACTTGACAAATTACTTGTGTCCTACTTATGGAGCATAATGTCTCGAGATAATATTTTCTGCATGGTTACTATCTTGCATGGAAGGAACTGCAACCCATTCATTATTTCACGAAACAAACGTGAGCTGGTGTTTAAGGGCGAGAAGCCTTTCTTTTATGAGCGTTGCTGTTTCCATGGAACGTTGTGTTTCATTCTTACGGTACTAAACAATTATTTTTTCATTCACAACAGAATTTCATTTCATAACTGTATATTTATATATTATATATTTATATATTTGTTACTAATATTATAATACAGTAAAGCTTCGACTACCATATCTTCAGATATTATAGTAAAAATAATGAATAAATATGAGTTATTAATAGTACCACTTTTCTCTAGTAAAGAAACATGTATACGTATGTATTCAATGTTAAATTCATTGGAAGCTATGGAGGTAACTTCCACGACTAATAATGTAGGTTACAGAACGTAAAACGAGTATGGATAGTAAATGTCGCAGATCGGTAGTCGTATAAGCAAACATTAATTTATTTTAAACATTTCAACGCTTAGGAGCGGAGCATACAGAAGACACGTGTCACTATTCCATTCGTGTTAGACTAACGTAGCGTTTTAGCAGTATGTACATTTGCATAGAAGCAGCTCTCACGTGACGCAATTTTTACTAGCACCTAATTGGATGTTCAAGACGTGACGTTAATTTAACGCGACTGTAAAAGTGATGCGTGTCGTCCGTGTGCATCAGTCTTTAAATTTTAGTCGTTTCTTCTGTCTGTAAATAGTATAATTACATTTGACTTTTCAACGGGTAATTTTATGAGGGTTATGTTAGAAAACAGCTATTCGCTGAACCTCGCCCTTTCATCTTACTTTTCCTCCTACTGTATGTCAAGTTTTCATCGAATTTTTATTCTTCGTCTTTCTCTGCTAACTAAAATTATCGAGGAAATGTAAGTAATATTAAATGGACATTTTAATTATTAGATTCATCGAATTATTGCAGTCTCTGTATTTACTAAAAAAATTCATAGAGAATTTGCTACTTTACATTTATACAATAAAGTTAGTGATAATATGCGCGAAATGAAAAGATTATATAAGTTTTGATATCTTATTTAGCTAACAAAATGGATAAGATACGAAAAGGAAAAACTAGTAAAATCCTGTATTAAAATCACAAAAAAAAAACTAACTCTTAGTATACGTGCATTATACTTCTGATTGTTTCTTTCTGAGTAAAGGTACTGTTTTGTGCTATCCATATTTTATCACAGCTTACATATTTAAAAATTAATTTTGATAACAAATACTTTCCTCCATTGGCTAAACAGTAAGCTCTTACTTAAACAAGCTTTTATTCCGTATTATCTTCTGAGCTCTCGTATACAATGAACGGTTGGACAATAAGGTACGGGCAGAGTGTACAAACATTCCATAAAAACATGGAATTTGTTATTGCTACCTATAGCAAATTTCGTTTATACGGCAGAACGCCGACTATCAGAAATAATACGAAGACAAAACATTTCCAACAAATAAACGATCGTGTAACTCAATCACCGAGGACAAAGTGAAATGTTTGATCAATTGAAGAGCAAATATAATTTGTGTTACCCAACGCAGGTAGAACATCCTACTTTATACGCACGTAAGAGTCCATGCTAAGCGTGTGTGGTACAAAAACACTGATTATTTTAAAAACTTAAGAAGTAACTATTCGAAATAAAGTATTTTCAAATATTATTGAACATATCCGGGATTCTTTGGACGGAACTTGAAGAAAAAGAGAGCCAACGAAGTTCAACGATTATATCTTCATCCACACCCCATAGCTCGTATACAAGGTGTCGGAGGCGTGACAAATCCGACACAATCAGGCCCGGCTGTTGTTAGTCGAATAAATAAGTCAAAGCCGTGAGCGCGTACAAAGTGAAAGGCAATCGCGATATGTTGAAAGGATCGCTTAATACCGTCAGCCTATGCCCAAAGTTCTCCCGTCGTCGACCTGTCGCGCTTTAATGCAGCCGTCAATCCTTTTCCCACCCCTAGCCTCCTCGACGAAGGAAATTCGCCGCCTGAATTCCCTAGTTTCGTCGTCTAGCTACGTTCCGTCGCGGAATCGAGCATAGATCGATCACGCGTAAGGGAAACCGATCATAATCGGCCGGGCCGAGTCTGTTTTATTCCGTGTCGAGCGGTCGGGGATGCAAATCGTTCGGCCTTCGCGCGCTGTCAGACACATTTGCATGCTAAGCTATATTTTAATACGCGTGCGTGTCCCGTCGTAACAGCAGGACATTTAAAAATTATACTTGCAAACAGGGGAACATAATTAACGTCAACGGCACGCACCATTATCCAGCGCGGCGGCGTACCGCGTCGTTCAAAATTTGTCGCTCGTTTCAAGTGTCCCGTGAAAGCCGCACGGGTGCGGAATTCTAATTCGCGAATGATAAATCGCGCGAGAAAGGCGAATCGCGACGGGAAAGCGGTCCCGCCTATATCCCCCTAATAGCTCGGGGATGCATTTTTCCCACCCCAGGACCGAATGACGAATTTTGATTCACTCGAGACGCCCAGGAACGGTAATACGGTCACGTCGCGGGGAAGTTTGTCCCCGCATAGTTTGAGTAATTTGTCGGTATCAGACTGTGGTTAAATTCAGTCACGGTGCCTCCGTACCTGTGCATCTCCCGATGGTTTGCGTTTCGGGGTTGTTCTCCCTTTTGATCGCAGGCGAGACGAATTGCCTGGGGTAAAACCATGGAATTAATTTCGTTGTCATTGTTGAAGAGTTTTGCGATCGGGATGGTGGGTTTCTGAGTTGATATATTTGCACGGTTTTCCGGAGAATATGTGCATTATAATATTCTTTAAGGAGCTATTGAACGCGCGAAGGAAAGAAAGATTTTTCTTCGAGAATTTTGATTTCACATAACAAATTTTTGTTTATGATAGCTACATGAAAACTACGAAACTGCATTTTAATAATTTGTTTGATTTTGTTATAGTGTCTATCGTGGAATAAGGGACAGATTTCACATGAAAAATGTCAATGAAGATTTATTAAAAATAAACCAAATAAATTCTGTTTATTAATTCATTTATTATGTTCTGTCGAACATGAAAATTAATTGTTCTGTCGAAAGATCTTTCGTTTTTACAAACGTACGATGAAAGCTCAAGTTAACCGTTCGGAGCCCAAATTTTCTGATTTCGGTACGTTTTTGTCGAGCCTCACTCGACATAGGAACGCAAAAAGTTAATACTTGTATCATCGCGATTATCGTAAGTACCGTTCTGAATTATAGCCAGTAATTTTACCGATGAATAGATTTTTATTAATTTCACTTCGTCCGTGAAATCTCCGTATTCATAAACGACTCATAATTACAAAATTAAAGCAATTATTAACACAATACGTCCGTCACAATTGTATCCATCGAAATTTCAACTCTGGAACCGATTACGATATTATTTAATGTCACTAAAGTATTAACTGTTTGCAAATGTGTATTTAATCCGAATTTTCCGTACAATACGCACACCCGACTGCAAAATAATTCATACTCGTGTGGATATTAATGCAGAATTGACGAATACATACTTAACATCAATGAATAATAACATACCATTTTCGACATTATTAATACACGAATAATCGCATTCTGGGTCTACTTGTACTTTCATTTGAAAATCACTCCAAATATATCTAAATTTAAATTATTTTCACATTTCTTAAATTATGCAGTTATCCCAAAGAAAGTAATTTATTAAAATAGGGCTGTGGATTCAATGCATATTTTTTGGATATTTTTCATAACTTCATAATTATTCTTGTTCATATTTAGCGTGACGTTAAAAGGTATTCATAAATACATGTGTATGTGGTTGAAAGCTCCTAGTATTATTATTCTATTATTCTATATTATTCTATTGTGGTTTGTACAGTTAGAATTCAATTCAAGAAATTTAACTTTACGTTCTACTATGTTCTTAAAAATTTTGTTTAACATTTACCAAATCTATCTTAATTTTCAGAGGTTTCATAATCCATGGGGCTATATTTTTATATCCCATTCCTCTATCTTTTCTTGATGCATGAATATATATTTTATTGTAGCCTGTAAAGTTGAAAATCAATTTTAGAAATTTAGCTCTATATTCTATTAATATTCTAATAATAGATTCTATTATGTTTCTTTTATGTGTGTTTTTTTTTAATATCTGCCAAATCTATGTTAATTATCGGAGGTTTTATAGTCCAAGGATCTATATTTCCAGATCTCACTCCCATGCATCTGTATACATTTTATTGTGACTTGTAAAATTAAAATTTAATTCAAGAAATTGAGCTTCAAATTCTATTACGTTCCTTTAATTTCTTTGAAATATCTGTCAAATCTACGTTAATTCTCATAAGTTCTATAGTCTAAGGACCTATATTGGCATCGTTTCAATATCAATGTCTTCCGTGTTCTCAGTGTAGGTCAACAGTATAAGCGAAATTCTCGAATCATGTTTCGCGGTTGCCCATCGACGAATATCGCTGTTCGGTTATGAAATATTAGCTGCGCAACGGACTGATTGCAACAGGCCTGTCAATTCTGCCGGAAGTAGTCTTCATTCGTTACTCACGCGATGAATCGATGTTCAATGCACACTAGCCTGTTGCCGAAGCTGTCCTGTGATCGTTCACTCGACGAAATGGATGAATTAACGCGGCGTTAATTTCTATTGGCCACGAGCTTTGCCCTGGTAATTACATATATGAATATTGTTAATAATTCGCGTCGTAGGCTTATAGGACCGACGAGAATGGAACGACAAGCTTAGTTTATGGTCGTACTCAAATTTCGCTCAATTATCGTATGGAAATTGTGAGGAACTAAAATTATGAACTTTACTGCGAATTTTGTTATTTATTTTTAGTTTCAGAATTATTTTAAAGAAGCATTACTTTTTCCTTTTTCTCAAATGTATTTGAACATAGTTTTAAAGAAATGAGCTACAATTATTTTCGACTAATTTTCTGCTATACTTCCACATTTTTACTTTAATAGATTTTTTAACACGTTGAGTGACAAGTAATGGTCGTTACCAGAAGTTTCTCATTATTATTTATACTTCAAATGTAAGTTATAAGTTTATAGTATAAGTTTCCTCACACCATAACGATACAATTATAATCATTGGCTTTTTTTTATGATTTATTTCAATAATAAAAAATACATTTGGTAAAAATGTTTGTGATTAGTTCTATTTTACATATATACATTTAATTGTCGTATCTTCAAAAATGAAACCTTGCGTGAAAAACGATTATGGCAGTCAACGTGTTAATTAGTAATACGTTAACTCCAGTAAAGAAATAATAAAGTTAATGATGCAAATCTGTCAGAAACATTTGCACGATTTTCTCTGTGATGTCACGTGGCACCATTAAAATGATTTTTGAGATATTGCACTCGTAAATGGGGACTTTCAGAAATTTGAAGCTCGTTCAAACGCAACAAGTGAAAAGCCTGAATAACGAGAGCTCACCCCATCGCCTATATTTCCCCTTGACGAGCTTTAATGAAATTCCGTATCTGATCGTTTTAATAAAATTCATCGACGAATTCCTATTTTGATGCAGATCTGCTCGCCAGCGACGTCCGCGATAGAGGAACAATTTTTTGAATCGCCATTAGTTCACTCATTTGCTCCGGTTGATAGAAAATTGTTACGTTGCCTAGTAATTTCTGGGGTTTTCTTTTCTATTTTTATTGAGGTCAACGTTATTTAAATATGTCCTCTATTATTTATACGTAATCAAGGTAATTAAGTTATGTGACTCACCCTGTTTGTCAACCCACATTATCAGTACAATCATAGTATCCTCAATGTTAAATGAAAATAGATTTTTTTTTAATTCCCTGAGAACCAATTTCTGCCAATACTATGAAGAAATTTTATTATCCCAAGAAAATTTTGCAAGAGAAAAGAAAGCACATAACGAAGTTTCCTTGGTTAAAGAATATTCGTTACAAATGCTATGTCCGTGGTAATTAATTTTCTTTGGTTAATTAAGGATTCCTTCCTATAACAATTCTTGGCAAGCTTCTAAGGGCTATTAACAATTTTCTGAGAAGTTCCCAGTGCGATCCAGTTGCGAAACAATGTATAGACATTGTTTATTGGTTACTATTGTAGAAGATAATTCCACTAACTCGTATAATGGTCGATAGTCTACTGTTATATGGGATTTGTACAGACTATGGAAGAATAGGGCTGGCCTCGAGTTCGCATCTAACATTCCTGACCCGAAATGACCTCAAGTAGGAAAGCACATTCATAAACCTAATGGTATTTCGGAACTTAGTTTCCTCTCCCGAGACAAAACTCGCTTAATTGGTCCACTTTCATCTGAGCACGAATCGAGGTGGTAACCACGTTTGTTCCAAACAGTACTCACGCTAGACGCGTCATGCATAGAGTGTCATTATTATTTTCACAACATGCGGATGTTATTAATCTTCAACGAAAGAAATAGCTGACTTTGGATGGTTCGTCACTCGAGATAATAATTATTTTACGAAAATGATGTTTTAGTACAGGCAAGTACTAGGACAAGTGTTCTATGGAAAAACGTAATTAATTATTAAAATGATAAATTTTGTATATATTCAGTACACACCATTTTTCTTCGCTCCAAATGAATATTTCATTTTAATACCCAAACGACTGTAAGAGAAAGTAAGTTTTCCGTAAATATATTGTATCATGCAAAGTGTTTCGTGACTAAATAATGTTTGAGGACAGCTGTTCTAGTAAACGCGATGAATAATAAACGAATCGTTTCCCAGTTCAGCAAGCACTATATTACAAATTCTATTGAGAATCTGACGACGAAAATACACGAATAAAAATACACGTCTTAAATTTGTTGTTATTATAGTTGAATTAAATAGAGTAATTAGAGAATGTTTATTTTGTCTGTTTAATTAGATTTCTTGTTAAATAGATATCTTGTTTCTTCTCTTAAAACGAACAAAAAATTATTTAGATTTATTATAATTTTTAATTAATAGTATACGTACGTAGTAAAACATGCCCTTCGCATTAACTCACTGTCAATCTGTAAGTTTCATAAAATTCCCCTGCAAACCTCGCGCGAAATGAAGTATAATATACTTTTGAACGCTGTTGTACGTCCAGCAGAAGCCTTCCAACCCTTAACAGCGAGCATAAATATTAATAAGCAAGCGGTGAAATTCACGCTTATCGTGGCACCGTGAAGATTTACATGAGATAACACGACTTTCCTTTTGCTGTACGGCCGTTTGTGTGGCCCGCGCACGTGTATCCAGTAGAAAACACGTTGGCATTTACATACGACGTCGGATAAGGGAGTCACGGGGATCGTTTTGCAACCACAACTTTTATCGCCGCTGATATCTCACCGCCGGCAGTGCATTCTTTTCAGAATAAATAACGAGTCCGTGGATGATGAAGCAAGAATTGTTACGCATCATTTATTGCGAGGCACGATACAAAGACACTTTAAGGAATGATTTTTGCATATTAGTTCACGTATATGCTTGTGAAATCGTCTGGTAGTCTCTCTCAGTGGATATTTTTACACAACAAAATCGATTCATCTCTCGCATTTCGTTTCTCTATATTCTATCCGCCATTTTGAATTTCTACATTTTAAGTTCAGATTTGGAATCAGCGAACCCAAAAACCCCTGTATACCAACTTTTATTAAAATCGGTCGAAGGGAAAACTAATCAAATTGTTAAAGTATCAACGGTAGCATTATTAAAGTGATATTCGCTTCGATAATGACAAGTGAACAACTGAAACTGTTTAAAACTCAAGGCTTAGTATCGAATACATAGAGAAGAAGGTAGTATTTATTTTTTCCATTTCGAGACTTTTATTTTCAATTGTTCCAGAATTGTTCACTTTTTTTGCGAAGACTAAAAGCAAATTAATCAAATAATGAGAATAATAACGAGTTGTAGTGTGTTTCGAGCAAAGCCATTATTCGAATGCACGCGATTTTCCACGGACTGTGAAGACTATTGGTTTGTACAAACTAAAATATTAAAGACCCGAGGCTATCGCGAATCGTAAATACACGAATAACAGAAAACGCTTCATTATCAATGATGAAGCAGTATTGTGTATTACTGAATACTGTGTTAATGTTGGCGATTACGTGCGCGTGTTCCTTCTGTGCTATTCGTACCTGAATGCGTTGCTCGATAACGTTTGGCTTACCGCAAACCGCTGCATAACTCGGAAACCCCCCACTATGTGTTAAACAACATTGATTAGTGACATCTGTAGAGTTAATATTCTGATAAATGTAATGCCATCCCCTTCGTGTCTCGTTTATATTAACGACGGTTGAACAGCTACTTCACAGTTATTGTTATTGTACATTTTTGAGAAACAATTGAATTCTAAATATATTTCAAATACTTCTGACACTTCGATAAATTTACGCAAATTTGCGTACGAAAGATTTATTCTACGTGTTGTTAACCATATTGTTGGTTGTATTAGGAAGCCATTTATTATTGTTTTCAATATCTTAGATCAAATGTTCCTAATAAAAAACACTTAGAAGTTAAAAGACTAATATTATTTTTATTATTTGAAGTATTATCAAATGTGAATATTGGTCTAATTATAATTTCGTGACATTGAAATAGAAACATAATGAAGTTCTGAAGATCCTAATGGCTGAATTGTGGATGTTTATGTAAATTCACATATTTATATACACAGATGAACATCAGATACGTAAATTAAAATATATGATTTATTTTCTAAACGTTTAAACTTGTATTTTATATATTTATACATTTGTACACATCCTTTCGGTATGTTTTACACTTATCATAAATGCTTAAATATCCCGACTAACGTCGATTTGCGCGAGCGTGTAATTTTTGATTGGCCGAGCACTCGTCGTAGCATTATTTTCATTAATTTAGGCACACCCAGCCCGTAATTACTCGCGCTCTGTTTATTTGCCACCTATCGTCAGGTTTAATCTCAAGTACTATTTCACTTGGATCGTTGAAAATACAATCAAGATTGTTCGTCAGACGTGTGTTCGATAACCTTCGGCTGGCAGCGCGTGCTCGTTCTCCACCCTCTGTGGTCCCGGTACACAGGCCGCACGAGCACAAACAACGTCTCCCCGACCGTGGTGAAACGCCGATGAGTATATTTGCAGATCAGTCGAGCGAGTTCTACCAACATTTCAGCATCGTTAGCATTCAATTACGCGATTATTGAGGGTCTTGGGCCGTTCGTACAGACCCCTACTTTAATCGATACACGTCACTTTTCGAGAAATGCGAGGGATGGAAATAATATGTAGTCGGCGGGGAGGGTACAGATTCTTTTCCCTTCGATGGAAGGAACGGGAATAAGGGCGCAAAGCGAAATACTCGATGCTCTTTGAGTACCCTGGCGAAGTTTTCTGATATTTTTATTGGTGGAATTGTGTTGGACGTAATGAAACGTTAAAAGGCACTTTCAAACTTGGTTTACTTTGTTTTGGTAAGATTGTTCTGGATAATTTGTAGGAAAAGTGTGATTAGATGTGTTTCCTTTTTGGTGAAATAAGGGTGACAGTAGCGTATTCCTTGGAAATGGAATTTGAACACCTAATCGTACTTCCTCAAAATGTAACAGAACATTCTTGAAATGTGTAGTTTTCAAGAAATGCAAGAAGGAATTGACTTTTAAAGAAGTTTTAGAGTCTTGTGCCTCTTTAGTACAGAAATAATCATCTATGAGAGGCAATTACTTTACAAAATAATTGGTAAATATACATTTTAATTGCATAAATATTAGGTTGTTCTTTCGCGAGTTGCACTCAATTATTTGATGTGGTCGTGTTTATATAAATAGACAATCTAATTTCATAGATATTCATGTTGTAACGGTAATGGAGCAAAATGAATCGTGCACAATTCAGTAATGTAACATCAAACATAAAATACTGTGCATGTATTATTTATTAATAAAGCGAAAGAAACTTTTAGGACAACCTAATATAAAAATGTTATTGCAATCAGTTTACCACATTCTCGGCAAAAATTAACCACGACGTACAAAGGGAATCACGATAAAAGTGTCTGTACAAAGAATAAGCATCACGTTACAGATGGCTAAAATGAGCACGAGCATAATCCAATTTTGTTGAGCAGCATCCCCTTTTCGTGCTGGTGACTTTATGAGGCGAAAAGATGAACGAGTCGGATTACTGAATTATTCCGCCCCGCTTCATTACAAGATAATGCCCCGTTTTTGCTCCTAATTACCCCTGTTGAATAACAATGACGTCTACGTCTCGGTAGGCTTTGACTTTCCTTTGTAACTGTGGAATCCCATTTCTCAATGTACCCAATCCTAACATAAGATCTGTTGCAAGTGGCTAGCTATTGTTCTGTTAGTAGTATTAGGCTATGATAAAAAATAATGACTATATTTAGTATTTGTATAGTATATCTTCTGTTTATAACTGAATTTATCATATTTTTTTGTACAATTATTCATCTTTATCATATCAGTTTCCCGTATGAAATTTGGTGGTTTTATTTTAATATAAACATCCAGAGTCATAGTCTAAATTCATAGTCGAAATGTCTATAGTAAAAATAAATAGCTTGAAATTATATTATTGACTAGTCTACCTTATATGGCTAGGTTTGTTTGAAATTCTTTAGCCGCGATCGCTTTGGCGATCCGTCGAGGATTAAATATCGACGCGATCGTTGTTTCCGTTAAAATTCCAACAGAGAAGAATACCGTTTTACATGCAAATATATACGGAAGGATTCGGAGATTGACTAAAGAAGCAAGACTTCTCGCGGAGTGATATATACGGGTGCAAAGGAGCGTTGCTTAATTGGAGATTGCACGATAGCGAAGCAATCTGTTTCAGAGAAAACGCATAGAGAATAGATCGGATGCAACAGAGTTGAATGTAAAGTACAAAACGCTTAATGTCTGTGCGTTAATGGCAAGCGGGAACGTATTTTTATTCAACAAATTAGCCAGTGAATGTTAACACGATACATTACGAAAGTAAATACACTGTAATAAATTTTGTTCGAACAAAGTGTGATAAATCGATCACTGCAATAAATACACTAAATTGTATAAAATGTAACGAATTATACCTAAATAGAATTTGAGAAATTCATGAAATGAAATAATTTATAATAAAATACGAGAAAGTGACTTTTCGAGACTAGACTAGATCTACAATAAACAAGAAACGAGTATAATTTATTTATATAATACTTATGCATAACGTTTGCTTTCTAAACAAAGCAAATAATGACAATAAGAAAAGAATACTTATCAAAAGAAACCAATTACAGTATGATAAATTTAAATCAGTTTACAAACTTCCATTTAAACATTATCTCTTCTATTATTAACTTTTCTATTATTATTGAATCGTAACGCTATACTGCTGTGCCTTTGTTGTTAGACATTACGAGTTTCCATTAGGTGAACAGAAAGTACTTTTCCCCCCTCCTCAGTAATCCATGTAAGAAGGATGGCTTAGCGTTGGAAAGGTTAAAAATCGCTGAAGCAAACGGAAATAGCTAGATTTCTAACAGTGCAAAGTACGTTCCAGGTGGTGGAACGCCGTGTTCGTTTTAATTCCAGGAAACGGAACGTCCGTTCGCTAGCGATGACCGGTATTGCCTGTCATGCGTTAGTTCCTCCAAATTCGCGTCGAATGTACCCACGGGATTCCGATATGGAAACACCAGATTGATGACCACTCTACAATAATTGTGACGGCCACGCTCGTCCGCGCGCGAATCCGTCATCGAGGAAGCGCGAACTTGTCAGAGAATTACTCGGACGCGCGAAATTCCGCTAATGAAAAGCCAATTAGAAATATATATTTTAAACACTGGCAACGGAGTTAATCAATGAACGGATTCATCGGAAAGGAGCAACTATATTTCGCGTGTAGTTTAATCCAACGGATAATGTAAACAGCATTTCGTCAATAATATGATATTGAAATTTTATGAGATGTATTATTTATAATTTCGCCCAACCCAAAGAATTTCGTACGGTATTTCTGCATTATTTAATTAGTATTATTAAAGTCAGCTTCGATGAAAGACACATACAAAAAACTAAACATTTCTGTTTACATTTTTCATGCTAGTGACAAAGATTTAAATACCATTCTTAAAAAAAAAAAAAAAGAAATAGGAAATTCACTGTAATACAATACAGAAGAAGATTAAGATATTACAACGAAGAGAAAATTTTACTGACTAATTATGTTACACGGTACACGATATTTCAATATATTAAAATATTCTATTCGGAAAAATTAAGTATTCAACAGCAACACTTGTTCAGAGACGATTGTAATTTAAAATTAAGAAATATGGATAAATTATTGAATTTTGAAAAGGGATGACTATTTCAGTACAGCAATAGTGGGTGAGAAGAGAAATCGTATTCGTCGATCTGACTTTCTGAACGAGTGATATAAAAATGTATTGGATAGTGAACTATCACCTTTACGGGGCTTTTATTGAAATTCTTGAAGGCGATCTCGAAAAGAATTCCTTTCTCTACTCGGTCGACTCATCTGGAAAGTCACGCCTGCGGAATGAGTTCAGTGTAGGGGATCCCTTATAACGTAATTTCCAGAATTGGAATAGAATGTACGTGAAAGAATGGAGGGTTCTCAAAAAGTGATCAACCCAGAGTATATTCTTTTTCGAGATTAGCTGCGATTTAACCGCCATTAGTATTCTACATAAAAATTTCTAATAAAATATTCTTATCGTAGATTAAAAATTAAAAAATTAATATCTTCTATCGAAGTGTATAAGAATATTTCAGTATTTGACGGTACTTAATTACAGATAGGTAATTATATAATACGAGAAGCAATTGAAGAGAAATACGAAATAACCCATTATGACGACATCCAATGTTATTGAGTTATTTAATTAGTTATTCAATTTTATACACCTTATACTGTTTAAATAAAATCATCCAATTCGTTATCCCATGTACACGAAAATGTTCTGTAAAAAGAAAATTTAATTTAATCATAGAAATTCTTATAAATATAATCGAAGCCACAGTATTCGTTACATTTAACAATTGCGTCTTCTTATTGACCCCAAAAAAGTTCTCAGAGCTATTCTGTTGGCTTTTTCGGAATATAGGGACCACATACGAGGCATTTAGAATGACATCAGGATATCCTCAGGATTTCTGCCGTTCTCACTGGATTTTCCAGTGGCTGCTCCAAACAGCATACGTGTTACGAAAACAAAAGTCTGTTAACAAGGCATACGGCTAAATAAAAATGCACCCACTCGTTAAAGCCAGTCGCGATTAGACCATAGCCAACGAATAAGTCTCAGCGAAAACGTCGAGGTTAAATACAGTTCTTCTGTATGGGTGCAATTTAATCGTGAAGTTAGAATTTCCGAGTGTATTACTTCAATATGACGAGTTTAAAGTGGCTTTCCATTTGTCCGAACCCCTGAGAATCTCTTTGCTTTAGAGAAACTTTCGGGAATTTAATTCTTCTAGAATTCTGGAAATTTTCGGACCCATCCGAGAGTTTAAATAATAAACAAAGCGATGCAAACTTTACGGGGAACTGATTTGATTAAAAAGTTTCTGAAAAGTGCAACGGGTATCAGACGCCGGATATCAGAGTTTCCTCGTATAGAGTTATACTTGTGATTAGTTCCCGGTTGCCTCGAGGAGATTACTTTCGCGTGTTAATTCGGGATATTGTAGACAGCGATTTTCGTCGGAAAAGAAAGTAATCTGTACTTTCTCGTTAATCCTTCTACTTCAAACGGAAGCAACTAATCTCGCGTTCCTCGGAAACATCAGGCATTTGTGAATAATTAAAGTTGGATCTACTACGTATCCTTTGATAGAATTTCTTTTAATCTTAAATAACTTCAACTTTTCTTCTCCCTCTCTGATTTACACTAGTGGAGATTTTTATTTAATTTCTCTTTGATTTGTCAAACATTTAAATAAATTTGTGCAGCCAATAATGCAGGAATATACAAATGTTGCTAATTTAATATTAAATTTAAAAAAAAAAAACAATACTAATGGCTGTTTCCTTTGGAATAATGTTTGTTTTCTTGCATAACACGGTAATGATTTGAATGGGCTTGTATACCAACGTTTACGTCTTAATTGTGAAATATAATATCTCTGATAACCGTTAACAATATTGATGACGGTTGGCAGCACTTTAAATATAAGAGTAAATGCTTTGCAAGTTGTCTGCAGAAAAGAAGTTTGACCCATAGAGGGTTAATATATTCTGCCACGACACATAATTTACATAAATTCTGTATAAGGTGTATCAGTATACACCGCAAGTGCATAAAATTCACAATTCAATGACTGATTCGAATTCCTCGAAGCCACCGCTCGTACGGGGCACTGTTGAGCCGAATCCTTTTCTAAAATCGAACCGAGGTCACGTTTTATGACTGCCTCAGCACGGAATAGGAGTGGATACTCGAAAAGGGATTGCATCAGAATGACTATGAAAAAGGTTGACCTCCTAGGATATGTCTCCGGTTAAACCGCCGAACAGGCCGATGACTGTCCTTTTTCGTTTCGCGCACCTCATCCCCATCCTGGACCATGCAGAGGTACGTAGAGCGAAATGGAGTCAGCCGGGAATGACGATGGCTGGATTAGCCTAGAGGCACGTGCCGTGGACACCATTCTCCACTTCGCTTGAGTGCTCGAAAATCACGTTCACGCTGAACTCAGCCAGAAAACAGACTCCGACGATTCACGCATTCTGATTTCCGCCCTCTCTTTCTCGCTACGACCCTCGCTGTGCGTGCCTCTATGAACGTCGCCTCGGATGCCTGATGTCGGCTGTATTAACAATTTAACACTCTGCGGTCGATGACCTTATGCCTTTGTTGGGACCTCATCCTTTCAGCCTCAATCTTCAATTTTTCTTTGGAATCTGACTTAATCTTACAACGAACCATCTCTAAATATTTATTGCCGATTTTGGTGAAACTTTACAGGTTTGCTGATCAGTTAGGAATATTTAACACTCATTGCCTTTGTTGATATCGCATATTTTGAAACCATAAAATGATAATAAAGAATATTAAATTTATTGCTGATTTTGTCTACATACTATTATGATTTTATTTTATTTACTAACTGTCAACGTTTATACTTTTCTAGAAGTATTTATATTAATTTTAACACTAAGCTATCAAAACAGTGTATCAAATAACTGACGATCAATTTTTAAAAAATAAGTAAAGGTACAATTTGTTGAATTTGTTAACGTTTATTGCTAAAGTAATAGAGTATGGAGTAGTATTGTGCGAGAGTTTGAAGCTTTAGCTTAGCGAGTCTCTGAGCCGCGTGAAGATAATGCATGGACGACCGGGAATCTAGGATATGTTCGAGTTGAAAGAGAGAGATTAGATTTCTCCGTTGTTACTGGAATAAATTTTTTAATCTACTCGTCCCGAGCTTTGCGTTACTTTTCTTGTGCAACTCCTTTGTTCATCTGGTAGTAATATTAAGATAATGAGACGAGTTTTCCCTGGAAAAGTCAGATACCGGTTCCCCGAGGAAGGGAATTACACTCCACGGGAATAAAAGTTTAAAGTATTTCAAAGCGTGGATATTTTACACGCGATAATAGAATCTTAAATGAAGTTAAGGTGCGTTGTTACGTTACATTAAACATTAATTGGTTAGATTATCATGAGACGCAATTGCCAATAAATATTCAATTTAAATTAGACACATTTCATGCAGCAACGACGCAGAGGTATTTATTCGATGTGCATTTCGGGAACCTTACAGATGGAATACTAACGGAATTCATATTTCTGTTTATTTTTCAATTTTACTAGAGCAGAACTCGTATCTTAAATTATTTATCACATTTATCATTGAACATGACACATACTTTTTATTTTTTGGGTCTAATAGAACACATATTTTTATTTATTTCTCCTGCTCACTGTTTTAAATTTCTTAATTTTAACATTTTAATAGAATTCACACATGATTTACTTTTCAAATGATCTATAACAAAACTCATATCTATATTTATTCTTTGAATGCAATCAAATCAAATTCGTAGATTTATTTTCCACATTAAATGATCCATATTTTAATTTTCTTCTTACATTCATCATATTTCAATTCTTATTTTTACTTATCTTTTAATAATCATTACCTTTTATTTAATACAATTCTTGTTAGTTATTTTGAAATTCAGTGCATGCATTTATCAAATGCATTTATCTCTTGGAATCAAACATTTCGTATTCCACTTTGGTATCAGTTACGTATTTGGAAAAATACCGTGGCCTCGCTGCGAAGTCTTAATTTCATGAAAGCGTTCCTAATGGATCGTTCACGATTGATGCGAGTTTCAGTGACTCCCACGTTCAGATTTCTTTCGCGTTTTCCCCTGTATCGCGTATTCCTCCGCCTCTCCATTTCCTTTCGCGAAATTACCGTTTTCCCTTCTTACTTAAACTGGATGCTTCCGTGGCAGCCGTTTACGTGATGCATTCGACGACGATAATTCACGATAATGAGACGAAGGTAACGACAAATGGAGCACAGTTCAATAATTCTTTCTTTGATGCAAGGAATTCGTTAATTTTTCCGTGTCCACCTTTAACTGTTCGAAGGCGAGCAATTTTACGTGCATTTCTTGACCGAGAACTCGAAAACTACTTATGACAGTGATATTATATACCATCCTTGATGTGCCAAATATACTGAACCCTGATATAAATATCAATTGAGGACCATGGGAATAGTACGATAATAATATGATTTTAAGAAATACTTTTAGAATACTCTTGAATAATATTCGGTTCACCTTACGCCTCTGCGTCTGAAGTATTAAATAAATCAATTTCTGTGATATGAAACCTAAAGAATAAATAAAAATTAATGCCAACCACCTAGAAATAAAGAAATAAAGACCTAGATAAAAGTGATTTTCAAGAATTAATGCAGATAGTTATACAGTACTTACTGACAAATGACATTGACAGGATTACAGAAAAACAGAAATTGTCAAAAAATGACAAGCATTAATTTTAGTACAAAATTACAAGAAAAAAATCTGGATGAATATGATAGAATAATTCAAAATTGTGCAACTAAAATTTATTAAATTATGTTCAATACTGTAAAAGATTGATAAAAAGTTGATGAAACATTTTTAAAAATCTCTGCTGGTAATGAATATTCATATTAGAAAAACTGTACGAGCCATCGTTGCTCCAATTGCCAATATGCTATTAAAGCTTCAAATTTCACGATAATGGGGAGTCCAAATGTTTACAAAGTCGTATTGGCATATTAAAGGCCCTGGTTCCTTTATTACGTAACAAATTCGCGAACGGGATTTCTGAAGAGTACCGAATTCGAATTGGTTCGAGAGTTTCGTTCGTTCCTTATTTTATTTTCAATTTTTTCTCCTTGACCGTTGGAATTCACCGTTTTCCTTTTTCCCTGGACTTCCTTCTTCTCCGCGTTCGATCCTTTTTCCGCGACCCTTTTGACCATTCACCGATAATGTTACGATAACGAGTCAATGCTACCGCCAGGAAACTGAAGCCGTCTCTTTCCTACGTGAGAAATCAAAGACTCCTCTTTGTGCGGTTTAACAGAGCGCACGCGAAGGACCTCGTTTTAAATGAGATTTACCACGTAAAATATCCCCGAGAACTCGAGAATATTTTTAGAACCGAAATGTGTCTTTGACACGTACGAGTTATTTTATTGCGGATCACATTGACAACGCAATAAGTAATTTTTTTTTTATGAAATATTGGAAGGACCGATATTATTATAGTAACAAATTATCTATTTCTGTATAATAGATGTGTCTAGTCTCATACATATTACATTATATTATGTAATGATTAGTCAAATCTTTTAAGGCAATGTTTAAATTAATTATAGATTTCAAATGTTTCATACCATGTGTTAAATTAGAAGAACGATTTGAAAATTTATATTATCATCTAAGATTATAATAAATTAACCAAAAAAAGATTGATAGAAATAATTCAGTCCTGAAACAAGTTGTTAGTAATATTATGCACAGTTTTAGATCAATCAGGACAAGCATTTAGAATATTATCAATTTAGTAATTATTTATGTCATGTGTATGTCACATGTCCACGAATTAAAATTCCAAGGAACGCGTAATCTTCAATATGAGATAATAGACTATTCAATGCGAATCAGAGTAATGGTGGGAGTTTCCCTGAATAAGGAAAACTCGTTGGAAGGCGTAGGTCAATGTTTACACGCTTTTCGTACACAATCCGGGGGCACCGAGCAGTCGGATTACTATCTGTTTATTCACAATCAGTTCTCTGTGAACCTTCGTTCAGGTCCCGAGTAGGAAGGAAGCATCGGTCGTTAGTTTCATTTCGACTGCAGTTCAATCACGTCGTGGCTTGTTATACGATTCGATTAAGTGATTCGGTTCGTAAATAAAGCAAGTGTCCGCTATTGTAACCCTGTTTCAAAAAATATGTAGGCCAGTCACTTTGGATTTTATTATATTCTCAAATTATAATATTTGTATCGAGCTTATTCTCTTGATAGTACGTTTATTTAATCGTTGAAAGTACAATAATAACAGAAAGATAATATCGGCCCTATAGTTCTAAATAATATTTTATACATTTTTAATAACGTCGTCCTTTCGACTCCCCAAAATTAATTAATTCGGTTCTCCAGCATCCATTAACGAATTTTGAGAGCATTTAGTCGCTACTAAATTTCCTATCACGTCTTATACAGCACGAACAGTGTATGTGTCGATATTATCGGTTAACCTGATCTCGGGTACGTCAATATCAGGCTGTGATATTGACGTATCCGGAAATTGTTAATGCCTTATTATGACGTTTTAATGTTAATTACAACGCGTAATGAACTTTTGTCGTGTAAAAAAGGATAATGAAAAACTTTTTTTCTCGAGTTAAAAACATTCTTACGCATTTGCCGCATAATCAATTGTTGCAATGAAATTTTTAACTGTTCAAGAAGAAATATAAACAAAAAAATAAAGGAATATTAGGAGTTTATACTGAAACGCCAGAAGCGTTTACTGGGAATATTTATTTGATATATTCAGTTGATACAGTCAGTACTTCAAGATATTAATTAAAAGCCAAGAAAAAATCCTAAGAAATTTTTTATTTATAGACTGGGGTTAATATATCAATTTTAGTAGCTCTGGAAATATCGAGAATTCTGTCCGATGCAAAATCGAGCATATGACAAATGATTTTTCAAACTTGCGAACGAAAAATATCACATTTAATAAAATTGAAAAAAAATGACAAAATATTACAATATTTAAAACGAATCGTACTATTTCTCGTTTAAAAGGACATTTTTAAAATTTAATATGATAATGGTAATTCACTTGAATTCATCGTGTTTCAAATCAAACTTGACGTTCAGTCTACAAATATCATAGAAATTCCATTTCTAGCCGGTCGATTTAAATTCATTGGTTTTATACATTCAACGATGTGCGGAGGTCGGTCTGGCCCTTGGCACCGACACGTCCATTTTATTTATGTTACTTTAATTAACGAACGAACCTGAGTGCTTTCAATTTGCTTTAAACGATGCGTAAACGGTTTTAAATTTCGTTTCAGTTGTTTCATTAATTTCCTATTTGCAAAATGCGCGAATTTTACGTGAGATCCGAAATTTGTAATTACGTATTCGATATCGTTGGTTGTCGAAAAGTAAGTATATTTACAAGTGTAGTTCTACCATAGAAGCAGTTTTCTCAAAACGTCAAAACGAAACACCAAACCCTCACGAATACAATTTCACCAGTTTCCTATTAATACTTCGTTAATTATTCTGTATTGAACAAAGTAGAAACAACATTCAACTTATTTATTTATTCGAAACATTTGAATGCTTTAGAATTATACAACAAATTATATTATAACTAGACTGCGGATGTTTATGCAAATTCATATTTTCATATACACAGATGAAAACCAGATATGTAGATAAAAGTATGTTTTGCCGTCTAAATATTTTAATATGTGTTTTATTCACTTGTCATAAATGCATAAACATCCGCAGTCTAATTGTAACACACTTATTCGCCATTAGATACAAATGAGACATGCAGACGAGTATGAAGAAATTTGTACATTTATGTGATTTGGTTAATGATCTTTTTATTCCAATTCTATCGATCAATTTGTAGGTGCACCATGCATGCCCGTTGTTTCGTTTTCGTGTTCAAGCAACCGTGGTGAAAAATCACGGGCAGGCTATATTTTTTCATCTAAAAAAAAGAAAAGGAAAAAAAATCACGTACAAAGTAAAACGCAAAAACTTTGAATAACAAAGAATTCAACGGCACCGCCAGCACCATAATTGCACCGTCATTTTTTCGGCGTACCTAACGATTCTGTGCATTGACGTTTCTCTCGTTTTCGTGCGCTTTGAATGCATACACCTGTTCTCGATTTTCCATCTATCGTTAAGGATACATGCGCGTTTGTAAAACCCAGACAAGCTGTTATACGTGTACATTTTTTACTGTCTGAATGTTTCATTCAAACCTAGATTTTGTAATCGTTTTATACTGGAACATATTTACAGATTGTAGCACGTTAAATAAATGTTTTATTCGCGATTTGTGCAATGCATTTAACAAAATTGTATTAACCAAACGTAAAAACTAGTTTCAATAAATGTTGTCGTTTGTATATATTGAAAAATGGTAAATGATAAAATAATGTTTATGCGGATACGGTTAAATTATTATTTTATCCATACACATTTTTTGATGTTTTACTGTTTAATTTAAACCTAGAATTTGTAATTATTTTGTACCGTTTATTACTTAAATGCACGATGACTGGAATTCAGGCAAATGGAATTTATTTTTGACGATAAATTGTATAAATACATGAGAAAATATTATTACAAAGTTTTTACTGAACGTTTCGCTCGTAGTTTCAACGCCGCCACAAAATTCTATTGAAATATTTTGAATTTCAGTCGAACTATTTCCAAGTTATGGCGGAATAAATATTCAGATCGTCGAACGAGTAAAATCCTAAATATGTATGTATTAAAGTCTATTACTTTTAAACAATCACACAGATTTATCAATAAGTGAATAGATATCCCTATTTTTTAACTATATTATTGCATCTCGTGGACGACTAGATGTATACATTTTTGAACCTCACGAATTGAATGAAATATAAAAGATTTTTTCAAAAATATTTTTTATAAATCATGGATGGTATTGAATATATCATTCACTATAACATAAAAATGTCATGTATCTGTCCATCATGACTATCATTGTCGAAATGCACAAACAAAAAATCGTTGCGCAAGCATACATTAGAAAATTATGTGAACATGAATCGCGTCCAGTATGGAGTTCGCAGAAACATTTTATTTTTTTGGAACATTTTTTTCCCCATAATCTATTCGATCGATTCCTTTGCCTCGATATTCTCGCCTGAATTTATCAAGTAATAGCCGAGCGAAGTTCGGATCTTTTGATAAACCCTGTATTTCGAATTATGCGCTTCAGTAATCGTCAATCGATTTGCTATTCGTGTCCAATCACTGTACAGCGGAACCGTTGTAGGTACGCTTTCGACCACAGAATAATATTCAGATATTCTAGATCATGAATGCACGATCGTTTTCCAGTTAACCGTGTCCTTTTTTCATACGTTCTTTGCGTTTGAACAATATTCGTTTCTGCAGTCCGTAGAATTTAGGGAAATTATCGAAAAAGCTGAACATTTATTGCGACGTCGTATTACTTTCTTTATTTTCATCGATGATTATTCGACTTAGTTTCAACTGCTACATTTAACCATCATTGTCTAGACGTAACATGTTCATTACAATTTACTGCACTTGTAGATAAATTTTTAAGAATGTTTTTATAATTGTTATCAGAAATTAAAGAAGTCTTCAATTGTTATAACATTGCAGACGTTTAGAGAAGCGACGTTGCAAATTTAAATTTATTTACGTGTCTTTTAAGCGGTTGATATAACCGCTAAAAAAGAATAATACACAAAAAAAAAACGAAAAATAAATGAGCTAACAGGAAAACAAAATTCTTCCATTTTATTTAAAAAATAGTTTAGGACTGAAATGTAAGATGTGTTATTTCTATAAATTAAAGATAAAATGCAGATTTTAGTGTATTTTTTTGTTGTAACAGTTAATATTTGTAAATATTGATAAATATTTGTCCAATGGCATGTAAAATCACCCCTCGGTATTCGCGGTTTCTTCCGCAAGTCTTTTACTCGATGTTAAGTTTGAAGTTCGCGTTCGTTTGAGCTGAAAGCCATCGCGAAATTTTTCCCCGCGTTTCGCATTAATGTACCAAAACACCGAATTACTTAAAGCATCGTCCAAAGAAAATGGGCTTCCGGGAAAGCAGAGCAATCAAAGTAATTGGCAATTTTCTCTGAAGTCGATCCTTTCGTCGGCATTTCATGGTCAACGTCCTTCGTTTTCTCTCTTTCAGTAGCAGAAATCGTGTGTTTAAACGGCAACCAATGGACCGTTTATTGACTGAAACACTTTTCGTTTGGTCGATCGTTGGACAAACTCGATTAGCGTTCTCCTCTACTTGATTAACAGTAATTTACTTCCTTGCGGTTCGACTTATTCAATAAATATTGACCCATACGTTGTAGAAACATTTGCCAATACCGCTTCGGAATTGATGCACAAAGATGCAGTAACTATTTTAACACGAAATAACTCTGCGATAATATATATTTCCCGATAGAATTATACTAAATTTATGCTTGTCTAAATCCTTCTTCTTCCAGCTTCGATATAAATGAATATCGATTTTATTTTTTTTTTCTCTTTAACTAATTATCGATTACTTGATTCAAGATATAGTTCTAAGCTGAATTTGTAATTTGTTTGAAATGGGAACGATTTATATTTTTAATGTTCAGCTTCATTTCGAGGTCGAATTAAATGTTATAAATTAATTAAAAATCTTCGTACAATTCATTCATATTTATACATTATTGAGATCCGAGAGAGTGTTATCGTTTTAAAACTCATTTCCTTGACAAGATACTGTTACCGTTCATTAAAAAAATATTCGTTAGTAACGAGAGATTGAGATTGAAAAAAAATATCTCAATAATGAGAGAATCTTTCTTTCTTGTAAACTATTTTTAAGATAGGTAGGTCCGTTCATAATTATTGCAATAATATTTAATGATTTACAGAAAACAAAATATCGTACGAAGAAATATACTCTTTTGTTAGTGTAGTATTGAGGTAATGAGATTTCCGTTATACTCATTATAAAGTTACATAATTTTTAAAGAACACAGTATATATCTCTGTGTATCCGGCATATAGAAAGTTTTTTGTACCGACGTCGGCAGTATTTATTTTAGAATCGCGTACTTTTGCAGTTCTTGAGACTCAGTTCCTGGAAGAGTTGAAAATTGTATCGCATCAAAGTTTCGTAATAAATCCCACATCAAATAAGCTTTTCATAAGGCAAAGCTGGAAGTTATCATCCGTAATCTTGGAGGAAAGAAATGAAAAGACGTTCCTACTGACTGGTCTCTTTCGAAACTTAAAGGTCGAATGTTTGGTGGACAAGTATCTTTAGACCACTGTCGAATCATACTTTTTATCACTTACATTCTCTGGTACAGTGTGTATAATAGTTATACGTCTTATAGTCGAATTCTATTTTATTTGTATTCATTTCATTCGATTCAAACGTTAGCGCACACTTAAAGCGGCAGTATTTTAACCTTATTGTTATTTTGATGTTCCCTTTCCTTTTATTTTTGAAACTTTTATTGTCGTTTCCCTTTGTGTCTCAAAGCATCAGTCTACTTAAGTAACGTTTCGATGCCTAGAATGCATCGAACCGTAGTAGTTACAGCAAGTAAAGTAATTGCCAATTTCCTCTTCAATCGCTGGACCTGCATCAAAGAACATTCTTCACAGTAAGTGAATAATGGACCACCTAACCGTGAACTGGTCAAATATTTAGGTTCATGTAAACAGTATGAAACATCCCTGAAGAGTATTAATACTCAAGCGAATTATTGCTTGTAATAGCTTGTCCAGGTCTATTAAATTTCCATTTAATTTAATTTACTCGACGATTCATAATATTGTATTCCAAGGAATACAAATGAGTGCATCTCTAATTTGTTTTATATTCAAAAATATTTGATACATACAGAAGTTAATATGTACCAATGCTTTTTATATAAAAACCTCTTATCATTTTCTAGAGCAAATAAATTTTTCTTTAATTTACATTTGAAGGAAACAATATACCTTAACATTTAGAAGTTTATGAATGCTTGTTGTTAGATTTTCAAGCACGCGTAAGTTAGCGTTTCATTTGAGTTATTCCACCTGGGAATTCCGTTCGTCTTTCCGTCCGTTTCTTTTCTTTGTAAACCATTTCTTTCGCGTCGCCGCACCTTTATCGCCTGTGTATACATACAGGACTGTGTAATTCACTGTAATCCCAGCTTAATGTCCGATAACCTTAAGTATCACAAAAGCTTTTCGGAAAACGAATGAAACGGAAGCTTACCGCATTGTCTGCATAAATAGCCAGAGAAAGACCAATTATTCGGAGCTGCTTAAAAATTCAACTGCTCCTCGTTTTCGCCCTGTAAAGAAGAATCATCCGATAAGAATGTTACAGTATATTTGTATAACGTAAACGTTACCATAATTGCGAGAGAGCTATTAACAAAGTCACGGTTTCTTCGTTTTATACGCCATCAGATTATATTGTACGTTCCACTGCGATTAATTCGGATTAATGAGTCCATCATAACTGGATCGAATCTGTATCGAACATTGATTAAAACTTGGGGAAATTTTGATTAAGGAGTTCAGATTTGGTGCAAATTTTGATTAAATCTAAGTCATTAACTTCAGCCACTTAATTTGCAATCTACTTGTATTAAGACTTCTTAACGAAGCCTACAACTCTGTATAAGATCTTCCTGTAAAGTGCACCTGTATTTTATAATGGAGAACTTGTCTGTGGATGATTACTTGGTACTAGTCAAAATAACTCATTTTTCGATAATATTCTTTTACCATTGACTGAAACTATTCACTGTTTTCCTGCTTCAATTATTTTATTATTAATTATTATTTGATTGATTGATTATTATTAAATTTTTGTAATTATGACCACTTAATTATGTTGACGTCTTCTCTTTTCTATCTTGTTAAAGTTGTTACTTTATCTACTTCCTTTTTTAAAATACAAAGTTAAATTTCGTCCTATAAAATTATGCAAGCTACTCAACGACTTATAAAAATTCCAGTTATTTAAAAATTTAACGACGATCTCCACATGAGACTAAAAACATTCTTGGAACTGCATAAAAATTGCAACACCCAGCAACGTTAAATATTTAACCAATCGATTTAATGGTAGCGTGGTTCTTCGAAAGCCTTCTGTACAATCGATACTGCAGACTGAGCAGAAATTGACTCGTATCACTGAGTTTGCCATTTAAACGAACGATTCGGCAAAGGACGGCACTAATTCTTCCACTCCAATAGGTTCATCAAACATTTGAAAAACACTCGTCCTATAACATCCCTTGGCCACATATATGTATTCAATGATTTTTTTATACAGTGGACAATTTAAAATAAAGAAATATTTAGTTATAAAAAGGTTCATGGGAAAACTTGCATCATGCAATATTTATTATTTTTGATTGCGTTGAAATTTATATTTTACGATGTCCATGCTTGAAAAGAGATGTTTACATTATTAAAATTATTAATATACATGTATCATACTAAAAGAACAGAGTATAATAGTACTCATTGTGTTCTATAATTAAATGCAAGACATTTTCAGCTTGTCATCGAAATACAATATTATTTCAGAAGGAAAAATACGTTTATACCGTACGATGAAAAATAAAGAAAGTGAAATTGGTAATAATATCAACGTGATTTACTATGCACTATGCGTGAAATAAATAAAAATATTAGAATTGTTCATAATTACCTAACTATGAATACTATTTTGTAAACATAATTAATAAAAACCATTTAATGCCAAATTAATTAAATTGAACATAATATAAATTCTTTATGTAAATTCTGAATGGGAGGAGGGCACCTACATCAAAGCATTTGAAAACTACAGGTATAGTTCAAGCCAAATTGCTGGAAACTGCGACAAATTCGCAGCAGAATGTTTTAAACATTGGGATCCAAATGCATTCAAAGTGTCAGATTCCACACGTAGGAAGAAAATGAATGCCGGACCTTTAGATTTGACTCGCTGCGGCGGACTAGTCACGATTCCATTGCTGTTGAAATGTTATTCATTACATTGAAACGTGACTGGAGTATATGAGTGCAGTTGAGCTTTGATTCTGGAAACACTAAACAATGATTGAACTGTGACTGTAGGAAGGGTTGGATGGTTTGTTTAAATACAGATTTACCGTCACACACTGTATACTCGCCATGTTCGACAAAATAAAAATATAGAAAGTATAGAAAAATGATGTGTTGTATAGCAATGCATTTTGATAGGTGTGGCAAAAACAATATAATTAATTTAATCTTTGTTTTGCCTCGAGTTATTTCAAAATAATATTTACTGCGTTAAAGTATTATTTACTAATATTAATTCTATGAATAATATGTTATAATATTTTCATTCTTTAATCATGTATTTTTAATTTAAATTGACAGTGAGTGTACAGTTAATACTTGAACAAAGCAACACAAACAATAAATAATCCAAAAATCCACGAAATCGGGATTCCATAAATCCGCGAAGTAAATCTATTTAGAAAATTATATTATAACAAATAAATTTTACTATTCATCTCTAATTATTTATCTTCCGATAATTGAATTATATATAGATATATTTATAATTTATAGTTCTATGTATGTAGCGTATTCTTATTTATTATCACAAACTAGTACTATGTAGTGTCGATAAAACTAATGGTCGTTTATGTTTTTGATTGCAGGGACTACTACTACGATAGGTGAGTGCAAATTCCATGATGTTTCGCGATTATGCTGAATATTCAGGTATTGCAAAAGGCAGTTTAATTATACACGTAACTTACAATTCACATTTTTCATTGCTTTTGAAGAATATTAATACGTCGAACGTAATTTTTGTTTAAACGAGGTATTCAAATAAACCGCATCCTTTGTTTCATTTGCCTTTGACGTTTTCCCACATAAATGTAACAAAGCGTTTGAAAAATATTCTCATATTACGTTATTCTCATTATTTAGGAGCGGCTTCATTTCACTGAATACTAGTTTCGATAAATTTGATAATTGAATGGCAAACCAATTTTAAAATTTTATTCTATTTCGAATTTTAGTTGAAAGTAACTATCAAAACTGTATGGAAGCATGCGTAGTTTTCGTTGAATGTTGCAGTTGTCAGTGTGCAGTATTCCAGTGAATAATTTAACAATTATTTCAAATATTATAATTAATATATAAAATCAAATAAGATCCTAAAATTGCAAATTGATTGCATCTATCGAAGCTTATACAGGCCTATCAGTACAACCATAGTTATGAAGTATTTTACAAACTGTTATTAACGACGTAATAAAGTCATGCAAATCAAATAATTTCGATACAACTATTTGTATAATCTCCAGTATATTCTACTCCAGGACCAACAGTACGCACAACGTGAATCGAAACGTCTCCCATAAAATTCCATATAATACAAAAGTGCTTAACGTTGTAGCATGAAATTAAAGTGAGAGCAGTTTTTGCATCGGATAACTATCGATGTCGAAAATATAAAGTTACGTAGAGCGACCGCCTATAAAAAGCAACATTTCCAAATATCGGGGACGGGTGGGTGGCGGGGCAGGCCGCAACGTGCGCGTGCAATTTTGAAAAGCAGGCGCGTAATTTGTCGTCGATGCTGGGAATTATAACTACTAGACCGTAAATCACAATTATTATCTCGGATCGTTTTCCGAACGTTTCACTTCTGCTTCGCATGCACGATACGCAAGATGAACATCGCCAACAATATTGAAGTTCATTAATTTATTTTTGCGTATCGTACCCAACTCTGTCGCCCGGTACACATTCATTACTTTCTGGCATCGATTACATTCGGACCTTCGAAATCCCGCCAATGGCCGGTTAGATGTGTTTTTTATTAGAATTGCCCTGATTATCGTAAATTGAATTTAAAACCTGAGCACCGGCGGGTCGCGTTTTTCAGTTCAAACGCTTTTTATCTTTTGTAATCCGCGCGTTAAATTATCACGTCCGGTAATTAATATTTTGTTCATTCTAATTGCGTCGCTAAATGATTCGATTGAAGTTCGAAAACACGTAAAAAGGCACGTTAGCGTGTAAAATTTGAAGTCAGCCGTAAATTTTACGTGTAATTTATTTAATTGACGAGTTTTTCAATCGGCGAGTTTCAATAGAGGTCCATTTAATTTAACATAACACGTTTCGTAATAAAGAAATCGATGCTGGCAAGGCTAATTTCGCGAGAAACTTGGGGTTCGAGTATACTCCTAAGAATTTAAACTCCGTTAAGATTCTATATCACCATCAAAGGAGCCTTTCATTTAAAGGACGGTTCATTTAAAAGCTTCGCTGAAATTCTTACGAGCGCTAAAAGCGCTACTTTTTACTACCAAAATACTGCGATTTTCCTACGACCTCCGAATTTCTCCAAAACAAAAAAATACAGCATCAATTCTTCTTACGTAAACACAAAATTTTTGTCATGTGTAATGCAATATTCCTCTACTAATAAATACTAAACGCTTATTTATTTTCCCATAAACATTTAAATTAAATTAATACTAACTGGAATATTTTATTGTCGTATTAATTGATGTGGTGTTTTATGAGCTATTGCAATATTAATAAATAATTATACTATTAATCTTGATACAAAGAGAAAAATTGAAATTGTATGTGTTAAGGTATAAAATGTAATGTCAAAGCTAATTACACCTTCCATTCTATTAATTTTTATAAATAAAATCAAATGGTTGTACGTTCTTCGTCTGGACAGTATTCCACAGCGAACACATTTTGATCTTGGCGGGATGTTCGATCTTTGAGATATCAACATCAACCCCTCGGGCAACAAGTCGCGGACATGTTTTCGCGAATGGACGTAAACGAAGCGTAAAAGGTTAATTAGTCGCCGTGAACGCTCACGACAGGATATATTAACACTTAATTACTCGGCGGGAGCACGCAATTATTTTTTTTTATCCACTCCTCTCCAACCCCCGAGATACTTGCCCAATTAATCGCCTCCTCGGTCGCTCAAGGAGCGAACAAGGGCCCCCCTGATTGAATGGAAAAAACTTAAAGAGGCAGTGCACGTGCGATTATCAAAAAGCACGTTGCACGCCAACGTTATTATGTTCACGTGACCGTAGACAATAATTATTAAGTCCCGCGTGCTGTGTCGACCCTTTGCGTATATTTTGCGCGCTATAACACGCAGGAAGGCCGGTATGAAACGCCATTTTTGTCCTATTTGTTCGCACGTTCACGGAAGAAAATTTCTGTATAATTTAGAACCCTCGGGGCGAATATCGTCGACCCCGTAGTCGGTGTGAAAAGCGACCAAATTACTGGGAACTATTTATCGCACGCTTAATCCGGCCGTCGCAGACTGGATCGATTTTGCCAGTGATCGGGCGACGAAACTTTTCAATTCTTTAATTTTTCTGTTTTTTTAAATACGAGTTCAATGTGGCATCAATTACGTAGTTAATAGCGTCAGACTAGATGAGTGCTAATAAATAGACCCGTTAAAATATTTATATCGAGTTATTAGAGTTTTTTTTTTTAGACAGTTTAATGTCACTTCTAAAGTTTAGTGAGTCTTGCATTGTTTTTCTTTCAAGTGGTTTTCAAGAGTAGGTTTTAACTCGTATTTTGTAAGAAGTGCTTCGCATTTATTGCAGTTACAATTTTTGTGTTGGGTATAGAACATTCTTGTTAAGTAAATTGCATTTAACATTATGAATATTTTTTACGCATTTAATTGCTGTCGTTGTATATAACAATTAAATGAATTTTTTAAATATAAGTAGCAAGAAACTGCTGGAACACCCGATGCAACATAAGCAAGCTCGTTTAAAAGACAAAAAGTAAAAATAATTCAGAAATAATAATATCCCAAAGGCGTAGGAGACGACTGAATAAACCAATCTAACTACCCTATTAGTCTCTCAGACATTTCGGTTGACGTCAATAATTCAATCGTCGTTCCAACCACCCCGAATGCCGTAACTAGGCGAAAATTGAACTGGAAATAACAATGCGCCAATACGACAAAGAAAAAGCCTGATGGTAAATAAATTCTCGATCCCAGGTAGCTACAGACAAGAAAGTATTCCGTGAAACAATTCAATTTTTTCCGTCGCCTGAACAGTCTTTTTCGTTCGCGAAATTGTTGCACGGTTCGCGATATTCGCGACAGCCTTTTTCACCGCGATGCCAGTCGGAAATTGGCTGTAGACGCGGTTGTCCATACGACGCCGACGCGGGTTAGGAAAAAAAACACGCGAATGCTAAAGAAACTATTGACATGGAAAAAAAAACACAAATAGAAAAACGGTATGAACAGCAATCAATTCCTTTTTACCCGACGAACAATATTTTACATCGCACAGGCGTCGCTGGTGGCGGCATTCGGGGGCATCGCGTGCGTTAGAGCGTGTGCAGCGCGTTGCATATTTAAAGGCAAGGTGCAAGGACGGAATATAAAGTCTGTTGGAAAACAGCGCTCGGCCAAAAAGAAAACGTAGGGAGTGTAGCGGAGCAGAGGTCGTGGACCGTCGCGATGGAAGAATTAATAAAGCAACGAAAAACAACGTCACGTGGTTTGCTGTTGTGTTTTTGGTCTAAAGAAAAGAGCGTGGAGCGTGCATGTTTCTCCAGTTATAATTCCGTTCCGCGCCGGTGTCCAGCAATGGCCTCATCTGAGCTTATGACTTTTATTAGTCGGCGTCGTTCCGCGCGTCGCGTCCACGCGCTCTACGCTTCCCAAGTAGCCCCGTCATTTCGCAATCGAGGATGGAAATATTCTTACAGAGTCGTGTTTCTATTTATACATTTTTATCATCTCGTTAAAAATAACGTACAGAAATTCCCATAATTGTTGTACGCATCGTTTTTAACGATCACCAAGCGCAGGTTAGGAGCCTTTTCTTGATATTTTAGAAACTATTGCGTTCGGTGTCAAAATAGTTGTCACCAAAAATAGAGATGAGGACATTTTCTACAAGAATGGAGTAATATGTTATTTAGCATAGTCTAGTATTTCTGGATGTGTCAAATTTCAAGAGATAAAATTAACCAACTCACTGCTGGACAGATTTAAAGCGTTTTGCCTTGGGCGTCTAGACTTAATATAGACAATTTTCAAATTCTAATTAGACGTATAATACAAACTGTATGCAATGTTGGCATTGCTTTCTTAACTTTACTCTACAATGCCAAGTAATGGCAAAAATATAAGACTTCTCAATATAAATTGCTCGGGTATCTTTAACTTTGTCTCGTACAACAATATAAAATACAAATTATATGTAAGGTAATACTGTCTTCTATAATATTTTATAATTAAACGTCCTAAATAGCAACACTGGATAAGATTTCAATGAAATTTCAAGTATGCATCAAATTTCCCGGTTTATCCGTTCGATTGCATACCATAATCTATTAGTGACATAACGGTGTGTAATGGAATTAAGAGTTACGTGACCGTTTTGTGATCCAGCCGCTTTACGGAAAACTATTACGCTGCGAAATTATGTGCCCGAGAATAGCGCTGAATATTGCCATGGGAAATTATCATTTTCTAATTTTGTGCTTATTTCAGATTCAGGCGTGCGTATTATCGCAGTCTATTGTAGATTCTTATTTATCGATGCGACCCTCTTTGCTCTGCCTTTGATAATTTTTTCCAGCCTGCATCGAAGGAAATTGGTGGAAATTTTCTTGAGGAAACGCGATTCTATAAATACAATCCAATAAACAATAAAATAGTTACCGTTGAAAGCATTAAAAATAGTTTTAAATAGTTTCATCTACAATAATAATAGGTACAAATCGTTGTTCATGAAATATTAAGTTGAATTTGCTTTAAAATTCAATGCAGAGGCGACTTGGTTTACTTTTTGGCATTTTCGTTATTATTTAGCGAAGTGATTAAAATAATCACTGAATTCAGTAACAAACTTTGTACAGTATACTACAGTTTTTGCTTGAGTAGATGGAACCATTGACTGACGCAAAGTCTAACTTTAACATCTTTTTCCTCAAAACTACTTTTTCTGAGTTACTGTAATTCCAAGCTTCACGAGAAGCACCTACATTAGTCAAATGTGTCTTAATCTCTAAGAGTATAACCAGCATGATATCTATAAATTCCATCATACAAGATAAATAATTAACTTCTTGTTCATCTAAAAAAATGTTTCTCTTGCTTCCTATGAAATTTCTTTATTTCTCTCTAAAATGCCGTTTCAAACATTGTCAATATTCAATTTACGCAAAATTTGTAAAGCTTTTAATTAATCAAAACATGACATTAAGGCAATATATATATATTTCTTACCAAATTTCAAAAATTCATGTCAAGTACTTCAACTAAAAAAAAGTCGTAAAAGTGCCTCGAAATTGATAAAAAGATAAGAGTACCCCAAAAAGGCCAGGGGTACGTAACGATATGGGGGACGATGAAAGTGTAGGAATTGCGGGCGATTTCTTCTGGAAGTATATTTCGTAGTTTCTCCCGCGACGTCATAACGGCGGTGTGAAAGCAACATCATTCGTGCGACGATTAAATCTGACGTTTCTGGCAGGTGACACTTAATTTGACATAGGTCAGATAGACATCTGAAATCCGTGCACTTAATGTATGTCGATGGGGATCAGGCTTATAGGCCAGGGTGGCTGTTATGGGTCAGGATGCATCGTGTCCAGTTAAGCCTCCTAGTCACAAAGCGATGTCTTGAGGGACGAATGTCCCTAATTAACCTGATACCCTTCGGCGTGTGTGTGCGTCCCTATACAGCCAGTCGTTATACCGTTATACCTGTAGCCAATTCAATTTGTAATTAATCTTCCAGTCTCGAGATAGAGAAAATTCATAGGAGAGCCATTTACTTAATTGAACGTTGTTAACGCTCGATCGAAATCTTAGACGCGCGTCTTCTGCTCTGGTTACATCCTTCTTGTTCCACGATAAGGGGTGCCTTTCTCAAATTTTCTTCTTCGTCTTTGAAAATTTATTTTTAATGAGTTATGTAGAGGAAAGATATCGAGTGTTACTTTGGACTATTTAACTGCGTCTTAAGTTTAGAACGCGAAGCTATTTTGTGTATTTTCTTAGAAAAGGTTTTCCAAAAGGTGCTATTGTATTTTGTTTGTTAATAACAAAGTACGTCTGTCAGCATAATCGTGGTGAATGTTTAAATAATATCATGTTTCACGTTTAATTTTCCATTTAAAATACAAATACTGGATGTAGTAAATACCACCAGTGTTTTATTAAAAATTACATTTTTGAAGGTCTTGTCTCTTTTTCGAATTCTTTAATATTTCTTCTTGCTCCTTTATGTATTTATTTTTGTTCTTCAATGCATCAACTGTAGAATCTGGTTTTAAGATAACAAGCTGTCAAAGTTTATCTCGGTCGTGCAATAGACTCAATTTCCCGAACACCATCCCATTGCTTTCCGTTTTTATCTTTGCCATTGCATCAGTTGCAGAAAATATAATTAATTTACAAGTAGCATAGTGCAATGAGAAAAGCAAAATAACGTCGATAAGCTGTCAATGTATTCTCAGTTATAAAATGGCTATATCTTCAGTGACATACATTAAAGTGGACTGAACGCGGACTCAATTCTCCGAATACCTTTGCGCTGTTTTCTTCGGTTTACATTTTTATTTTTGCCGTTGCATCAGTTACGGAAAGCATAATTAAATTACTAGTAATTTCGCGCGCTGTGAAGAGCGAATTGGGGACAATAAGCTTCCGATATATATCTCCGTTGCGAGAGTAGGAAGTAGAGGTTAATCGTAGCTGTGAAACGATACCCTGAGGGATGAATATTCCTGATTAACTCGATACCCTTTCTTACGTATACGCTAGGGTATTATAGCTACATTACATGCAATTTGCAGCAAAATTGCAGGTCATACAGGAAGCGACGGCGACAAAATTTCCTCGAAGGAGTCCTCAACGTATCTTAATTACTCGGTGATGCTTATATACGTATACGTTCTTAACGTTAATATTCCTTTGGAATAAGTAACAACGTATTTCACACGTTACTTTTCAATACAAGGAAATGAAATTTTGATGCTTGCTATTGTTTAACACGCGAGGTTAAGATTTTCTCTGAAAAAAGTAAGTAATAGTGTATTTCATACATTCATTTTCAATTTAACAACCTATTCATTCACGTTTGAGTTTTTTTTAAATTGGGTTTTAAACATTTGTAAAAATAAAGGAAACGAAATATTCCAAAATAAAATCCTTCTTTCTACTAATTTTAATATAATTTAGATAAAACACTCTTTTTAAAAACTCATCGCGTCAAATAAACTATTTTGGTTCCACACTTGGACACTTGGATTTGAAACATTATACACTAATTAATTTTGCTCAATTTTTACTGTTATGTAGGATGCCTCTAGTAACTTGAATTTTTCCAAACATTTCATTCGTACCTCATTGCATTCGTAATTGATATTTGAACAAATTCGTCACAAGTATTATTAGAACCATGAATCTACCGTCGTTCCTTCGCAAAGGGACGTGGAAAATCGAGTTACCGTCCAATTACGAAATCGTCTGGAAAATAACGCTCTTGTGAAACGTGAAATTCGTGGAACACAGAGGACAACATTAATTCGTGAAAACTTGGTTAAGCTTTTCCGTCCTCTTTCTCAGCGATACGTAATTAGAAAGGACGAACTCCTGACCCCCACGCCCCTTTCACCCGCCCCCCGCCGCCGACACAGAGATTGTCTTGCAGTAATTTGCATTGGTTTAACAGCCAGTTTCAAACTACTTGGCGTTACGTTGCACGCCTATCGTCTAATTTGTAGCAACCAGCATACACGCGTGCAAAATCCTGATGCAAAAAGATTCGATCCTCCACAACGAGCAGAATTATTTGTGGTCGTGGCTTTGAGCGCTGGTTTTCAACCCTTTGACACGAAATATGGAAAATTTTGGTCGTCGCGAAGTTATGCCATTTATTTATCGAGAGAAAATGTTCGCTGGTTATCCAATATATGTATTTTCAATTCTATTTTCGTACGGGATTAAACGGACTCATTGCATTTCAAATTCGATACGATTCGATAGGTCATGTAAATAGTAGACGGATTTTTTTTTCATTTTGTTTATTTAATGTCTCGTCAGTGTAAATACCGTTGACAACCACTACGAGTTACTTTGTCGACGATCTGTATTAATCTCACATGTAATATATCCAGTCGTATTATTTGTTTACTTCCTATCTCGAGTGTAACAATATTTAATTTCTAGTGTATTTTAAATCGGTATGTTGATTTTTTTTTTATCATTTTTATTCAAGAGTATGATTATTGTTACGAAATAAAGCATTCGAAACTATTGAGATACAAAGTCTTCAAAGTGTTTCGAATCTGCTGTTACAATTTTCACAGATTCTCAAACTTTTCACTTTCATGGAATTCATAGAGAATTTTGAAGCTTGAATGATAATCCATTATTAAGTAATTATATTGCGAGCCTATGCACATATCACATTACAAGTTGCTAGTTTTAATCATTTATTTGCAACGGCGGTTGTGTAGAATGATTTTATAATTAAAATTCCATAGCGTAGATTGAATTCTTTGCAACATGAAAATTCTCATCGAAATTTCAAAATACTCTCGAAATCACATTTATTAGTATTCAGTTAATGAAAAAAAATTATCCTACGAAGTAAATTCGTGGTTTGTGACCGACTATACTTCTTCACTCAGCAAATACTATTCAAAGAAATTAATCTTCATTATAAATTTTCTATTTTCGTTCCTGGATCGATTATTCGAGGATCCTTATTTAGAAATCTTTTTTCTCCACATTGTTATCGATAACCGGTGTTTTAATTATTATTTTACGTTTCGAATCAGTGATTTCATATATCGAAAACAGAAATTCAAGATCATAATTTTGTCTAACGCGGTACAATATTTGGGAGCCTGAAAAGAATTCTCGATTTGCGACCTACTCGTATCCTCTGATTTAGGGGAACGCGAGAGACAAAAGAAGTTTTTTCAGGCGATGTGAATTTGATTTTTATTGCCATTGAACGAAGAGATATTTCCGTCGGGAAAAAAGAAATGTCAATGTCGAAGAGAATTCGTAGTAAAAAATAGTATGAACGTTTCTGATACAGTAACTAAATCTAGAGTACAAATTAAACAATTGCAGTGGAAGGAAATAGGTAACTATTTGCGAATTTGTCGTCGTGAATGTTTGACTAACTTTTCTATAATGAATACTGTGTTAATATTGATCCATCGTGACGGCACAGCTGAAATTAGTAACCTATTTCTGAATGATTTCCATGGCAATAATAGCTTCACTGTTCTGCACATGTGGAAATAACGGTATTGATTTGACATATAGTTCGTCTCATAAAATGGTACACATATTAAATTTATAAGCCTTGTTATTTCTGTTTCTGAGGAAATAGGTACAAGTTTAGCTTGCTTGTGAAGTGACTTTCTGAAGAAAATGATCTTAGTGATTACTGAATACACTTTAAAGTACAACAGTTTTTCTGTTTACTTAAGCTATGGTGAATATTTCTTTTTATACAATAGAATATTGTAATTAAAATGTCCTAAATTAACTAGCAAGTTTTTAAATAGTTTAAATCTTAAATTGTCTTTAAATTACAAAATTTAAAAAATAACAGAAACTCGAGAATTTGCCTTCGTAAAGGTGTTTGTAAACTATGTATATCCCTTGACGATTGTTACACCTAATCAGGTAAGAAACCTCGATTATGAAAATAGGAACTAAGAGTGAGGGGGAGAGTGGGTACAAGATTTCGTGATAATTCCTTGCTTCTATCGTTTCGCCGTAGAACTTGCCGAGCACTCTTTAATTGCTCGTAGAAAATCCAACGTAGGTCGAAAACTATCGTTCGCTGGCGAAAAGTTTCCTCGTGAAAGGAAACGAGATAGGAAGTGCATACACAATTCTCGGTCGTTTCCGTCGATTCTTCGTAAAATCTTCGAGAATTTCCGAAAATCCCGTCCCCTTCTTTCCTGCTGATTAGAATATTTTAGCGACAAATGAATATTCATATAATCCTTACACCAGTGGTGCATTATACCTGCATGGTGCTCCAGACAAAATGGAATCTCTAAACTCCATCTAAAGGAAAAGATTCTTATATTCGGTTTCACTTTATTGTAACAACGAAACAAACATATCGTTTCCTTTACAGTTTTATTAAATCAAGAATTTTATGGTCTCACTAAATACTATACTTCATCTTAAAATTCACGTTCCTCGCAACGTAATGTTGCTAATAGTTTCATAAGCTGTTTCTAGGTCTTCGAGAAACGTTTCACAGGAAGCTTCATCTTATTGCATGCATTGGTTCTTGACATCTACGCGTGACGCTATTGTCGATCTCCTATTTAAAAAAGTAATTAGGTCAAAAGCATACATTTGAAACATGAAATTTGTGGCACATAGAGTCCGTGGATAATTATAAATGAATATATCAACGTCGACTCGATACTTTTATTAGAATTACTGTCACGTAAATGTCGATCAGGAAATCTTGGCTTCCTTGGTACCTTTATAAGAACATCAATAGATAATCTGTTTCGGTGGCAAAAGGTTTCTTATTCGATATTCCGAACTGACGTATTTAGGTTACGATTAGCAGGAGGATCAATGTTATAATGTCATTATATTGGCATCTTTCAATTCAAGTGGACGGTGATCTCTTTAAATTAAGCGGATTCGATATTTTTCCTAAAGTAAATATGACTGTGATCGCTTATTATGTGCACATTTGGTATATCATATTCAGAAGAATTGTGTATTTTATTTCTCGTTTTTAAATTTATTTGTTAAATGTGATGCCTATTAGGCGTATAAATAGACACTGTGCCTTTGTAAAGTAAACTTATAAAAGAGCAAATATTGTTGTAAAAACATAATGTCGATGCAATTCGTGCGTTTCAATATTAAATAAATACAGAGGTTGGTACTTTAATGTAATAAATTAATAAGTGAATATTTGTATTTAAACTACAGTCATAAATGTGTGAATATAAAGACATAAAATTCATTTCTACACCTAATTCATTCGCGGATTATTTTAATGTTATAAATAATCGATTTCTAACTTAATTTCAACTCGAAAATTGCATATGTTGAAAAGTGTCGAACTGTCATGTTTGATGCGAGTTTATTGTTATAAACATTCGCGATAGAAATATGATTCCCATAACTTTCAAACCTTTATAATGCAAATTTGCTGGTTCCGGAAAGTTCTGGTACAAAATGCCAGTAAAAAGCATTCTCAAGTAAAAATGAGGGAGAAATTTTAACGCAAGTGAGTAGTATACTTTTTACCGCGTAGCTCTAGCTCTCGTTAACTACAAATTATGGACAACTTTTCTAATAAAATACAGCAAACACTAATTGATATATATCTACACAATTTTGTGTGAGAAATGAAATATTTGGGAATGTACATAAAATATCATTTTCAACTTACTCTCTAATTTATATATTGAAAATACTCGATGATAAATATTAAATTTTTAACAGCCATTTAAAAACTACTGCATATATACGTAAGATATTAACATTAAAAAAAAAATATTTTTAAATACTTAAATTTAGCACTTTATTTCGAATCATTCGACTGGTCAATAAAGTGACTTACAACGCCAAATATAAACAAATTAACGCCACTGCGTGTCACGATTCCGGATGGGAGAAATGAAAAGGGGAAAATGGTGTTGGACCGAAGGTTGGGAGGAAACAATTAAATAAATTAAAATGCTCTGAACCGATAAAAATTACAAATGGCCCCGTTACAAGGGAAAATTATGACATCGGTTATGAGAAACGCAATAATTGTGGGAAAACGCCCTCGAAAGCAGTGACAGAAATATTATTTATAGGCTTGGAGGTACGCTCTCGACCACGAACCGTCCAAGTCGTAATACTGATGATAGTAAAATATATAGGCGGGTAGGTTTTGTCGCGTGCGCACGTCATAGGGGTTCTTGCGTTGAGATGGGTGAAAAGAAAATGTGTATTTAGGGTCGCGATAAAACTATTACTTTGGCATGTCACGGTTCCGAAGTGATTATAAATTGCATTTGTCTGAAACCAATTTTTAGGAGCAAATTCTTTATTTCGATATGGCTTATGGAATTAGGTTTATGTTGAGAGTAATCTTGTGTCTTAAATTTAGAATCTAGTGGGGCAAAATTTGTAAATTCGAAGCAAATTTATTTTTATTGATGAAATAAAAAATTCTAAAACATCTAATCAATGAAGAAATAAAAAGTTTTTAAAGAATTTCCTAATAATAAAGAAATATTCTTCTAGTCTGAAAGTATAATATGTAGATTGATTCATAAATAACTTCAATTGCAGGTAACAAATAATGGAGACTCGTGATAATCAACGACGGTTATTTTATAATTGATTAATATTTATTATGTCAAATATATATTTGGAAATAATCTACAAGTTGACAAGCAGAATTTATTTACGAACCAACCCAATAAATTCAGTGAAAATTAAAATATATCGTTTCCTTTGATTTCTGATTAAATATTCTCGGCGACAAATAAAGTGACTGCAATAACGTTGGTCCATTTTTCCAAGAGAAATTTAAAGCATTGTTGAATTTTTTGCGATTTTTACGAAACCCTTTGTCAGCTACACGAACAAGATCCGATATGGAGAATACACAGTAAAACGGTTTACTTTGTCCAGGCTCAAGCCGGATATGTATGTATTCAGATTGAACAACGTGAACGGAACTTGAATTTGTCGAATAAATTGTACCAGGACTCTCTAATACCGGATTTCATTAAAATTCATTCGGCCGAGCAAGCTGTCACACCAGCAGATTAAGTGCAGGACGGCGGAACAGCTAATAGGGTTAGAATATCATGCAAAAGGATGTCTGAGAGTCAATATGAAATTTTGAAAACAAAACAATTTAAAAACTATGAGTGATTGACATGGTGTGAACTATGTAATTTGAACAATACACTTCTTAAAATTGTATTTTTAGGATCTATTCTAACTAAAAAATTACGTTTCGTTATTTAATAAATATTATAAAAACTAATTTAAACCTAATAGAGTTTAAGTTCAAGATGGGTCCTAAATGACCCCACATGTTAGTCTAGAACAACAATAATTTATATTTTGCTTGCTTAACAAATTTCTTTTTGTAATAATTAATTCGAAGTCATACATTTGACCAAAGAATTTTATTTATCTCATTAAGACACCAGTCTTAGATTACCACAAAATACGATTAAGGTTCCTAACAAAGGATTTCACGAAAATATCTTAAACAAACTTCTGGAATCCTTGCAATGTTACAGTGAAACTCCCTCGAATGGCATAAAATAAAGTTCACGGAGGTAGATTGTGTTCTATTTCAGAAATTCTGACAATGACTCATTGCTGCCAACGATATAACTCGAAATGTCGCAAGCAGACTCCTGCTGATCCTGAAAATATATGGCTGGGGAAAAATAAGCGTAGGGTGGCGGAAATTTCTTGGTTACATGGCTTCGTAAAGTTTCCCGTGATTCGTGGAAACTGAAAATCGCCACTGGTGTGTATGGATTTTTTATTTGTTTCTCGTCTTTTAATTAGAAAGCCTCTAATCTGAATTTATTTCACCTTCTAATGGAATAAATTAATTTACAAAACTTTCGGTATAATGAGAAAATTTGTTCAGATTTGTCAAATATAATTTATAATTCAAATATATAATTTTTTTAAATATATCTAGTTGAGATTTTGGTCTTATAGATAAGAAATTTTTATTAACTGATATTCGTGATAATATTAAGATTGAATCGTAGCGGTAATAAAAAATAATATAAAATATAATTGTAACTGCTAATGAAAGGAAATAATGCAAGCGATTGCAACATATTTTTTTCGCAATTTACTTCTTGACACTCTAAAATCGACGCGGTTGTACAGTCGATGAGTTTTGTTTATAAGGGAAAAAGTAAGCAGATTGTATATTGTTTTAGAAACTGCAGGGGACTTCTGGTGCCGACAATCTGGCTTGAAATGTCACATACTTGCGCCATTTAGGCGACCTGAATAGAATCTGATTGAAGAACAGAATATTTGTTGTAGTCGCGTTCAGTCATTGTTTTCTTTCGTTAAGAAAAGATTCGCATTTATTGTCCGAATTAAAACGTGGTTCTCGTTTTAAATTGAACATCGTCAGCAGGATGTTCGGCAAAATATTATTCTTCCCGTTCTTTAATTTCCGGTTTTTCCTGTTTAATCGAAGTCGATTCATCTGGTATCGTATTACCAGGGTAGCCTTTCACGCATGGCAGAAAATTTGTTTTATGGAGGGTCAAAGAACGCCTCGGTGGCAATATTGCGGCAAATGCCATGGACAGGCAGAATGTATCTAAAGGTACACGGACTGGGGTGAAGCGGTAAGGGCGGAGAAGAAAACCTGCCGTTCTCCCGAAGAAGGGAAACGACGTTCCCCGGTGATTTGTGGAAAACAAATAATTGTCACCGGTGCCAATCACAGACCTCGTTGGTCGAATCCTCGTCCACGAGGACGCTGTCTCGGGGTAGTCCTTGATGAAAATCTGTCGATTTATTCCGTCGTCCCTTGTCTTTCGACCGTCTCCTACTAGGCTTATATTTAAACGAAAAGAGGTTTATCCCGTCCTGTGCTTTCTTTCTTTGAGACATAAAAAAGGATTCCTGATCCCCCTTAAAAGTGCTGTCTCTAGGTGAAATTCAAATTGATTCGTTTGCTCTGTCGAATTAAGCACCACCCCAGAAATACAAAAAAATACGGCTACAGAAATTGTCACAACTTGGTGAAAAATGAATGAGTATATAAAGTATACAAAATAAAATACACATTGGAACATTTAGAAGGCAAAACACTGTAATTTAAATTTCCGTTCTTCATCTATGCATAGAAGATAAAATATATACACATCGAATTGAGTAACCTCTTTCTTTTCGAAGTTGATTAAAAATAGGAGTTTGCATATACATCCGCAGTACAATTACGAGTAAACGTTGACAGAAATATTATTTATAGGAGTTACTCTCTCCTTACAAACAAACAAACAAACAAACAAACAAGACATTCAGTTATATGAAGAGTCGTACGAGTCGCAACTCAGCGCGAGATAAGAAACGTTTCGCTGTTACGGTTAACTTAAAGTCTTGTTACACGCGCGCGACGGCAGCAACTTTTAAGCCAAAAGGGATCCTCGGTGAAGTTTCGCCGCGAGCGTATTGGTCTCCGGGCTATATTACTCGGCAGCAGCGAAGATTCAGAGACACCGTAATCATCGAACTTCGAAAACTAAAGGACGATCGTTACCAACGGCGAAGGCTGCTCGATTCGACGCGCGACGAGACAGCCACGGTTCTTATCAGTCGTCCTCGGACATTAGAGCGAAGAATGGAAGAAATAAGGGGGCACTTCAAAAGGCGGTCGCGGCCGCCACAAAGGACCGAGTTTTCATAGTCACCGATAATTGGACGGGTGGGTGGAGCGGAAAAAAATTAAAATAATCCAGACGACAACGGTGTATTTAGATGATACAAAAGTAAAGGACGCCAGGGGGTCGCTGATCTGCTGCACGCCACCTCACGTAGTCCCTCGTCAAGGTTTCTTCTTCATGCCCTCCGCTAAATCGACACACAGTGCAGCTCTGTCTGTTTTTAAAATACAATTAATTAAAATATGAAAGTTCTTCAACAAAATAATTTGACAAAATAAGTGTATGTTGCACAATTTGTTTATATATATATATATTTTTAATTTTCACATGCCCGTAATTTTAATAAAGATTTTTCAATGTTGATCGAATTGTCGGGGAACAGTTTTGATTGGTACTATTGTTTTAGGTACGAAAAGAATATATAAAAGACATTTGTTGTATTCGATGCATTAGCATTTATTATTATTGTTTAACCGTTTAAAATACACAGATTCTCGTACGATACTTATATACATCTTAAAATAAGAAGATCTAAACTTAAATCATCTTAAACAGAAAAGATACCAAATATAATAATATCAAGATCAATAACTCTTACTTTAATATTAAATTTCACTTCTATTCATTTCATCGATGCATGAAGAATTTGTGTAATACCAGCGTGACATTTCCACAAATAGATTCAATAGACGTGAATCTTGAAATAAGACAATTTTGGACTTACACCCCTTCAAACAGAAAAAATCCCAGTTGATCTTTTTCCCCCTCCGAGCATTATACGCAGCCCTTCCGCGCCGACGTTTCTCCTCCACGCCCTCCGCTCTCCAGTTTCGCGCTTATTATCCGAAACTTCCCAAAGCGAAACAGAGTGAAACTCTGTCGGCACGGAGAACTTTTAACAACGCTACGAGGGCACGATTTCGTGGCTGTCTCTTGTGTCACGCCGACGCTGCGACGAGGTGTTCGCAGGGTGAAGGGACGAGGCACGAGTCGAAGAAAAACGGAAGTCGCGAAACGGTATCTCGGAGAGAAAATATTGATAGGGAAAAGAATGCGTCTCCAAGGGTCGGAGGGAGACAGGGGTGACATCGAAGCGCGAAAAGCCGGGGCAGTAATGTCTGATAAAACGTATGGAAATTGAGAGCGATGGGGGTGTCCACTGGGAAGGTTTAATCTAGCGAACGGTTGAGGGTGACGAATGGGTGAATAGACAAATCGTTTATGCGCGGGATGCGAGGGAATACTATTGTTGTGTGTGGCGAAAAAGCATTCCGCGCGAGTCGTACTGGGTCAGTCGTTTCGCTCAACTTCTTAACGGGGTATTCCAGCGTGGAACGTGGTTTTGTCGCTTTTTTCACGCGGAGACTATAAACCTTACGTTGCTACTGTGTATTTTGCGTGCGGTTTTATTCGTGTTTCGTTAACGCTCACTTTGTAAGGGATGATATTAAAATTGACGGTTGTGTCATAATACAAAGTTACGTATATAAATATCGTGAGTTTTCGAATTCATAACATACAATACATGTTGTGAAGCTTTTTTATGTAATTGAATAATATAGATTTATTTATTTCTATTTATTAATATACCTTGAATGCAAGTTCTGCATGCAGGAAAGAGTCCAATATTCCAAATATCTAATAAATATTTTGATCGACATAGTTCCTAGAGAAGTTATTTAATTCATCACAACAAAATATCTTCCTTCTAATCTCAAGTAACTAGATTATAATTATTTTTGTTAATCTAATCAAAATCCTATTGAAGTAGTGTCGCCTACAAATCTCTCCTCTAGTTGATTGATTAGCAATTTTGACAAAAAAGTGCTGACTCTTTATAAGAAAAATAGAAATACTGGTTGAATTGTAAGAGTGAATTTTTTAAAATTGAATGGTTCCTCGAAACGGGAAATTTGTATAATGAACAGAAACTTCAATTTGTAGTATTTCTTCAAGGAAGAAAAACGCGCTTTAGGCAGTTTTGCGCAATAAGCCTATGAAATAGAAATTTCTACCAACGCAACGGAGGAAAAGAGGGAACGTGGAAATCTGTAAACTGCTCTGCGTACAGTTAAGTAGATGGAGGAATAAGAAAGAAAATAGAGTTACAAAAGAGGAAGAGAAAAAAATGTACACTAACAAGTTTACAGAAAGCAGAGAACCATATCAAAGGCTGTACCAAGACAGGATCACGACGTTAATGATAAAGTCATTAGTTAAGGACAAAGCTTTGAAACCACAACTCTTGCAAGGGGGATAACATGAAAGGGAAACATCCAAAATGTAACATTGTGCTCGTTAAATGTTCATATTAAATATAATTATATTCTTCATAAAAACTGTATAACTGACCAATATCTCAATTTTATGATTTGAACAAATAAACGTCCATATGTATTACAATTCAAACGCACAAAAATTGAACATTGTTTAGTACGTATTGTTAAATAACCGTCATAGCTAGATTGCGAATTTTAAGCATTTATGATAGATGCCATTATGGAAAACATATGCAAAATATAAAATATATTTCGTAAATTAACGTAGCGATACTAATATCTCGTTTGGTATAATTGCGTATTCTGGATGCATTTAGCATATGTTATTTATGTTTGCGTACGCCATGAATGCGTAATATCTATAGTCTAGTCATAACAGTACTAAATATTCTATATTACCAAGTAACTGCATTCGTGTTGTCGACAAAATATTTGGAGTCTAGAAAAAACAACAAAATATATAAACATAAAACTATAACTATAATAAGTATAAAGATAGAAATATGACGAGCCGAGAAATCCGCGAATACCTCGAAGGGAATTCGTTCGAGCGTCGAAGAAATGAAATAAAAAACCGCGAAACTATAAACAAGCGGAGGGAAACGCAGACGCGTTAAATAGGAAAGAAGAGGGCCCGTGACGGTCCTCGAGAAGGGGGCGGAGGAAGAAAGAATCGTGCTCGAAGATTCAGGAAGAAAGGTGGGAGAACGCAAAAGTAGTGAAAGTAGAGGAGCAAAGGGAGAAAGAGAAGGAGGCAGCAGAAGAAGTTTTATTTCAAGGGAAGCTTCAGGGTGCAAAAGCTGCAGAACAGACGGAGGAAGTTCGTAGTCGGATAAATACGACGAGGGGATGCGATTCCTCTTTTCTGCTTCTCTTGTTTCATTCTGTACGTGTACGTGTGCGTCTGTCCGCCTCTCTTTCTTTCGTTTCGACAAACCGAACTCTCCGCCCAGTTAGAAGTTTCAGGAGTGCCTTGTCACGCGACGCGACAATGTCGCATCGATTCTATCAAAAGTCTAAACACATCCGATTAAATTCAGTTAAGAGGACGCTCGGACGGACACCTTTTGAATCGTTATCAGTTAGCAGCGTGAAAGTCGATGGAATTCGGAGGGAATTAACGTCGCGAAGACGAGCTTGTTGCTTAGCTGGTTTTATTAGAAGTTCGAAGAAGGACTCGAGACTTCAACCCCGAGGCTTTTAATCGAAAGGCTGGCTTGGAAGCGTGCGGCACAGCTCGCGTGCAAACACGTGACGTGCTTTAGCGTCCAAATGGGTTGATTAAATGTGTAATTTGTACATTCTCCGAGGAAACTTTTTCACCCTTCTGTGTGTGAAGGAGTTTAGCATTCCTACGTTAAGCGTGAAAACAACAGATTGTACGATTACATATTAACCGGTTTACTGGTAGAGGAATATATCTAATAGATAAATAATGAATGTATGTTTGAGAATGTATGATTAATTTGAGAGAATACGTGAAAATCGCGAATTTCATTCAATTTTTCGTTGTTTCAGAAGCTAGAGAAGGGGTTTAAAGAATCTTTTTATTTAGAAATTAGAATTCTGTAAGGTGGGATTCTGTAAATTTTTTCAAATTTTGAATGTATAGTAGAAGAAGAAACAAATATAAGATTTCAATTTCGAAACACTTCTTTTCTTTGTTTTTTATCAAGTAGGTGGACATCACTAGACTTTAGAAAATTATTTAAAACTGATTAAGTAGTATCGAATTCTAATTTGTAATTGTGAACTCTAAAATAAAGATTGGATTATTTATTGCTTAATTTAAACAAAATTGTTTCGTTATTCTTAAAATAATTCTTGATAGAATTATTTTGAAAAGAATTTAGCGAAATTCGGAAACGTGGAAAAGTTATCAGAGTTCGATTTAAACTCTCTGTGAACTCCACTTTAAAGCCGTTTTTCTCGAAACGACATTTTTCAAGCTCGTTGACGTAACATCGCGGGAACCAATAAATAGAATGATTTGAGATTTGACGTTCACATAAAGGAAATACATGCTCCCGTATCGTTTGAATCGAAATCAACTCGATAACTGTCAAAATTTTCTTTTGCTGCTTGCAAAAGCTACAAAAGGTGATAAATAAATCGATTTACATCTTTTAAATGCTATATCCTGTACATTTATTGAATATTATAATTTATTCGATTTAATAACTATACTTAGACATAACAAAAGTTTGTTCAATTTTTTGGTTTACCACCATCTTGTTTGCCGTTATATAATGAGAGTATTATTTATAAATCAAATTTTACTGAAAAAATCTCTTGTCAGAACAACCGTGTAACATTTGCTTTAGCTATCAGCATTGTCTTCTTCATTTAGTTCTTCTTTATTAACGCGTAATAATATTTAGTGAATTTTATACATGTGGAACAAGTTACTCGTACTCGACAAAAATTCGTTTATAAGAACACAACTAAATATAACTACCAAATTTTAAATCGAAAACAAAAATTGAAGTGCCGTGATTTTGGGAGACTACAAATTTAGACGAACCTCTCAAGGACACAAATGTTAGTAGTTTCGGATAATTGGTTAATAATTTAATCAGCTTCGCATATTTCGCGTCGTCTAAAGTTCTGGGCGCAATTTGGTTCGCGATGCGTGCACAATTTTCGTTTGTAGAACTCACGGTAGCAATTCTGTGCAGGATTCAGTTTTCACTGTTACGATTCACAGTTGTGGTCAAAGGTATTTGAGAAAATCGAAGCGGAGTTGCCAGAGGTAGCAACTTCAGAGCGTTAGCGTCGACTAATTATCGCGCATTGTCGTGGAATTTCGTACGTTTTAATTGGTCAGCTCGTTAATCGTCGCGTGTACGTGTCATGTGACGATATTCTGGTCGTTCCACGTGACTCTAAGCCAGTGAAAAAATTGATAATCCGCAACGCGCCCGTATTCGATCGGAATACCTCGCTTGTAACAAAGTACCGACTATGATTCAAACAACCAACTAATTATTCCGCCAACGAATATTTATCGATACACTTGCGTCTTCTCTGGACGGTTTACTAGCGTTTCGTGTCACAATATTGGCATTATGGCTGAATTTGAACACGCTTAACTTGTATACACAGGTATTTCGATGTCCATAGCAATTACACAATGTAAACAAAGAAAGATCAACATTTGGCTGGCCTCACGACAAGCACTATTTATTACTACACTATTTGGTTCTGGCTTCGAGTCATCTTCATAACCCACAAATGTGACAATTTTTTTATTTAAATAGATTACTGAGGATTATTCTCTTCAGTTTTAATCAACTCATTTTGTAGTGTTATTTCTATCCTACCTAAATTATTCATTCATTACAATTAATTTCACTTAAAATGTATATATCGTCTGAAATCTCGATTTAAAACTTCACTAAAAATCTTAATTAAAACATCTCATTATGGTTTTTTTCTGATTAGTAAATGTAAATTTCTTTGTCATATCTATAGGTTCTGAAGACAATTAAAACTTATATTTTAAACGTAATAAGTAGTGCTTATGTTGAGTTCCAAAACTTTGTCTTTATTTTCACATTTACAAGCTTCTCTATTAATAAACAAAAGCCGCTCCTAAATTCTCACAAGGAATCATTCCCTGACAGATTGCGCTCGCATTTACCGAGCACTCTGTATATCGAAACGCTAACACGACACGCAAAAAAAATTATTCAATATTCCCCAGAGAATTCCCGTGCTCAGTTCAAAGTTTATTTTCAGTTACTATGCGTCGACCGCTTTTCCACCCCGTTTGGCGCCGCCACTGAAGAGACCCCGTTTGATGCCGCCAACTCGATCCCAGCACCCGAAGCAACAGAAACAACAACCAGCTGCGAACACGGCCACTGTACCGGACTTGAACCAGCTGAAAGTATACAGTAAGTACCACCATGTTTCATGAAACATTTCAATGCCCCGAGTAAAAAAGGACTGAATCGAGTGAAGAATTCAGAAACTTCTGAAACGCATGGTCCTGCAATGAGATCTGATACAAGTATTTGGCTATTATAAAGAAATAATAATCATCGAGAAATGTGAAGATAATGCAAGACACAAATGAGTAGTTTATTTTGCAAAATAAAAAAGGTAATAGTAGCATGTTTGTTAGTATAGGATTTTCCAAAAGTGACTTTAGAATTTTCTTTTTAATAAAATACAATTGGTATATGGAACTATCCGATGGATATAATTTATATAATTTATTTATATATTTATTTAAATTAATATGGCCATCGCGACCACTTTGTCTGGTGTATTTTATTATTCAAACATTGAAACCTTGAACTTTACCTATGCAATGTCACCCTATAGTACTCTATGGAATTTACGCATAATTCTATTTCATTGACAAAATAACGTAAAACAACACTAACTACCATTACTTTTTCTTAAAAACACTTAAAAGAAATACATAAATTCCAATCGATTAAAAAAGATAGCATCTCTTATTTTGTTCACAATAGCCAAACGTACTTTTATCGGAGCTTATGGCAGGTCCGAGTACAGTTCATTAGCTCGAAATTGTGATCATGAGTGTGTCCCGTTGGATGGCAGAGCTTTAAATATAGGAATGTGTAAAAACTGAAGAGCTTGGTAAACATTTTTGTCACGAAACGAGATAGCGACACACGAATACAAGCCGCCATTTGTGTTTTCATTTAAAAACTTTTAGATTATCGGACACGCTTCAGCTAAAATAAAAGTTTTGCAGTTACATAATTGCACGGACGGCGTGAAGAGTAATTCATCCACCAAATGGGATTGAAATTTGTTGTAAACACACGCGATTCAATGGTGATTCATCTGAATCAGTGGAACGACGCAACGATTTTATTTCAACGAACAGTATGGATCGTGCACGTTCTTTATTTAACAAAATACGTACCGTCGTGGACAATTGAATAGCTTCAAAAGAGAATGGTATATTTATAAATGCATTTCATAGTGATATTTTGGTTAAATCACTATGATACACATCACTATGATCACCGTAATACTTGGTTGCTCCTTGTCTGCATAATTCTTGCATAATTTAGTAAAACGATAATTAATAATTTGTGTACTCAAAAATGTATTATTTAAAGTTACAGTTAACGAACTGAGGAATAGCAATGGTTAATTTTTAAACAAACTCTTGAAAAGTGCACTCGATCATTCTCCATAAGAGAAATAAGAGCAGCGACTTCGTATACAATAGCTGTACAGTTATGTACGTCATGCGCAGGGTCCTAGAGAGCCTTAAGGCATAAAGAATGCTATCTTTATCTCATACAGTTTTCGAGGAAGTAATGCTTTATGAGGCTCAGCTTGTGCGGTACTATTTTAAAGCAAAGTTTTGAGATTCAAGGTACATTTGATCGCAGGAAAAGTTGATGTTTTGCTAAAAGAAAGACGCAGGACTGGGAAGTTTCTGCACTTTGTGATTTCCCTCTTCCTCTGGCGTTTAACGTGATGTCATCTTAGTAATATTATATTTCAGACTTAATTTATATTTTGAAATTAACTGATTATTTTTTTGCTTTTACCCGAACGATAACGTCGGCTATCTGTAGCTTTTCTAACTCGAGAAAGAAAACTTCCTATTCTGTATTACTGTTGTTCTTGAATTTGCTCTTAAACAAGAAAAGAAAGAGACAATTTAATGACAATGTTGAATAAAATAAAGATTGCATTCTTATATTTAATTCTTATTATTTTCAAAGTGTTTCTCTTAAGAATTTCGTCACGACGCTTTAAAATGACCTCTCCAAACCTTCAAGCTATAAATTTACAGACTTCGCGCAAGAGTTAGAGAGATTGAAAATCTAACTGACTAAACTAACTGATCGCGAACCGCCACCTGCTGTACCATACTTAAGGATGTTCCGCGATAGGATGTTTTTCTTCTCAGAAAACCCCTTCATTGTTTTGTGACGCACTAAGACCCAAAGCCTTCTTTTGTTGGAGAAATGACCCAATTGACAGATTGAAACGACGAATTCCCGTCTCGACGAACAACGGTTAAGTCGAAATTAATTGAAAATCGAATCGCTGTTTGTGTGTTTCAGGCAACCCGGACATACTGATCTGCGGCAACTGCAGAGAAATGTTTACTGACCTTGGAGAGCTACTCGAGCACAAGCGAAATTACTGCAAGCTGCGGTTTACATGTAAATGTCACACCTTCAACGGAACGGCCCCAAGTATGTACTTGAAAGAAAAGTTCGAGGCAGTCCCGTTTCGAACGCGTCTCATCGACCGATCCAGTTGCTCTTTCGCAAAGAATTCTGGGATTTCCGTCGCGACGCTTCAGCCTTTAAGAAATTTTCCAATAAAGCCTCGACTTTCGTCGGAATTCGAGAGCGCAGTCCATTGCAAAGTACAGGGTGTACATGAAGTTTCTATCTCTCTTGACGATAGGTATAGAAGTTATATTGCATTCATTCAGAAAACAGAAAAATGAAACCAGATTATAATTACTCTTGATTTGATTATTTTATTCATATATTTTCCAGTGTGATATATTGACATTAATTTTTATTAAATTCACGAAAAACGCGTTGATAATTATACACGAAAAGAAATTCATGTATATAAAATTTCATTTCTGGTCCATCAGTTAAGGCCCATATAACAATTAAACATTCCCATAGCTTGTTGCTTGGCGCTACCAGTGTGGTTATGGACAATGCTCTCTGCAAACATTTTTGCTCGCGGATCTACAAATCCCAGTACGTTCATTATTTTCAAACGTGGTACATATCCACTATTGAATGTGCAAGCAGACAAATATGCTGCCATCTCCATTGTTTTCGGCCCATAATGCAGGGTGTTTGTAGCCAAAACCCCGGGGGAGTTGAAGCTTTCATTATTATGTTCGCTATTGTGTAAAAATTTTACAGAATTTCGACAATCTTTGCATTACAATTGTTGGCTGATCAATTTTGAAACTGATAATGAATATTCGATAGCGTAGTACTGAAAACGAGCTACATATAAATTTTTGTACTCGGAATCTCAATTTTATATAGCATGTTCTTGTAAATGATGTGTTCTGTAGTGAACTGGTCACCCTATAAATTTCCTTGTTTTGAAACACGCGTAACTATGTGTTAGTATCATGAATTTCCTTTTTTTTTAGTTTCCATTAGGAACTTTCTGTACACCCTTGTCCAGCTTGTTGTCACCATTTGCACAGGTGTCATCGATGTCACGTTGAACAGAGCAGGTGTAAAAATGAAATTCGAACTGTTTCAAGTGATTCCACACAGCGTTACGATTCCTTTTCCACGGGGAATTGTATTTTGGCGTTTTATCGGGTAACGCAGCTGCGTTACTGGAAGTGACCGCTTAACGGTTTGTTTAGGATCGAGGAATCGAATCTGGTTCGTGGAAAATATTTTCGACCGTTTAGGTTTGTTTAAAACGAGGTGTGCCTTGAACGATCGGAGCAAAAGGATTTTCGGTTGCTCGAGGAACGTTGAACGAAGCGAGCAATGCTAGAAAATAAAGTTTATGCTGGTATATCAAAAAGTCAGTGAGAAATAATTAAGAGAGGCTAAATATATCGTTGTTGAATGTACAATCAATACAATCATTTCATTCTTGAAAAGGATCCACAAAGAAGATCCAAATGTTCAACAATTTCAGTTCAAACTGTTTGAATTACCTAGAATTATCAATATTTTATCCACATACTATATTGGAATTAGACAATAAAAGATTGTTTGTTTTCTTTACTTCTTCAAAGTAATATTCAATAAAGAACCTGTTATAAAGACTCTCATCATGATCCAAACATAAAAATCGTTGCTCTTTTGTATGATTCTATCTTTAATTAAATAACGTATTAAATAGACGTATTACATTTTTACGTTTATTTGAATGGAACGTCTAAAACGTATTATTAATGCTTGAATGACATCTAAGCTATTTATACTGAACGTGTCACCATAAACACGCTGCCAGCCAGCGTATTGATAAATGACATTTAGGATGAAATCATATATTAGGATACGTTTGATCATAGAATTAAGATGATTCGTGTATTTATAGTAGTAGAGTGACTACAAGCGTAAACACTTTATGTCCAAAGGGGATTCCACGACAGCTTTGCTCTGCGTTCTCTGCAAAGTATCTTTCCCATCAGCATGGGAACTGATGGTTCACGCTCAGGCGGCTCACATGATCAACATTTACGAGCTGGGAACTCGGCCTCAAAGTCCAAGATCTGCGCCTAGTCCACCCCAAAGTCCCACCCAGCATCAGAAAGAATCATCACCGTCACCGCAAGACTTTCAGGTACGTTTCATTGCAGCTTTGTTGTTATGCAAAAAATCAATTTAAATTAAAAAATATTGAGAATTTTATTACGCATACTAAAGAGAATAAAATTATTTAAAATTTTAATTTAATTCTCGCTTCTATTCTGTTGAAGTATTAGTAAAGTGTAAGCAGTTAAATTCATTTTACAATTGAATGAAACTAAATGTAACACATAATAAGATTCTCAAATATTTAGCTGCTATTTTCAATATCATTTTGCACACAAAATGTCATCGTGCAGGAAGTGTAAAATAGAATACCTTGAGTGATACGATTCTGGCAACCTTCTTCTGCATATTATACGCAGCACGGATATTGAATTCACCCAAAGGAAAAGTAATTTCGCTTCAATGGATTTTCTATTTCGTTATTTTTGTTAGCCGAAAAGCGAAGCTGCGAACGATGAGTGAGTAGTCTTATCGGAATGAACAAGCCCAGCTGAAAGGGTTTGAAAATAAAACAAGATGCCTTCTATTCGCGTAGCTTCAATTCTTGATGTATTTCCGGTTCCGGTTACGGGGATAGTCAAAACGTCAAACCAACAATGGAGTTTTCCTCTCTCATTCGCGTGATAAGATTCTCCCACAATTTTCTCCCACAATTTTCTCCCCTTCGTCCGTTGTTTTTGTTTAATTATCAAACCCTACAAATCTTTGTCTCTCTACCACCTCGAAGTGAACTCGTGAATTTACTTCAAAATTCTATTCTATAAATAGAATGAAGGAAGAGTAAATAAACAGTGATTTTATTTAATCAAGGAAGCTTAAAACGCCTTCTTTGGCAACCAAAGTTTGCTCAAAACTTGTCTTTCTTCTAGGTGGAATAGTAAAAATAATTTTCGTAAAATATATTTCCGACAGATGATCATCCCGAATTCATAACGAAATGTATTTTAAATATTCAGGAATCGTGAAGATTGCTTCATCTTGTGATGTCTTTCGATGAAAACTTTCTCGATACAGTTTAAACTTTTTTAATGCTCTTGTTCTTCGTGTGATAACGCGCGAATGACTTCTTGGTTCATTATCGTGGTGGATAACTCCAGAAGAAGAAAATTCACGACGTGATATGAAAACCTTAACTTATGTAAAACTACTTTCTATTCTTTTACATATATTATACAAAGTCTGAATAATTTCTTGCAAACATGTCACCTCTAGTGTTCATTCGTGGCTACGTTTGTCATTTAAATTTCTCTTGAACATACCATTAAAAATATTATTTCTTCGATTTTAACAAAAATAATTAGTATTCACTTTGATAATGTCGATGAGATTCGTAGTAAAAGTATTAATATTTCCAAGGCAAAACTATTTTGAGACAATACTGCTTCTCCAGTATTTCAAATCAGTTTCTAACATTTTTCATTCCTCTGAATATTTCCTACAAATGCTGAACATCGATCGTGAAATTATTTAAAAGTACGTAAAATAAGAACACTAGTCTATTGACCGGATAGCAATAGTTCCAGCAATGGCAGTCAATTTAAACAATATGAATTCCCCTCTGTGAAGAAGAAAAGTAGTAAGTAGTAATATCGTCAAGCTCGGCGCTTAAGACAAGTCTTCGGGACTGGAACGAAATTCCGTAACAAAAGAAAGACAGCCTGTCGTCGCCGGAAACGGCGTAGGCAACTTGGTAAAATATTACTTCATCATATGTTTCTCTGTCGATATGTCAACTCCAGAGCACGAACAAGTTATACGGATTGACCTATCAAGAACCAGGAACCTTCATTTCGAATTCCAGGTCTTGAAAGCCCCATTATTATTTTTATTGTCAACGATTCGAAGAATTGGGCTTTATATTAATTTTACTGAATTCGACCTTATCATAAATGTTTCATTGTTAACTAATAATACTTTCTTCCTTCTGGATGACGATTATTATATAATTCATTTATACAATTAATTTTTATATCATTATATATTATATCTTATGCATTCTTATATTATTGTATTATTGTATGGTATCATTATATAATTCATTTTTTAACAGTTCCTTCAACGCTTAGATAATATATTTAATAAATTTTATTTTTTCCTTTATCGAAGATCAACTTAATAAAACAATTAACTCTGCGATCAATCATAAATATTTTTCAAATTATAAGGTTTTAGGTATTTTAATGAGGTTGAACAATTGTTTAAAATATCTTCTCTGCACAAGATAAATAAAACAATTGCTAAATACTATTCCTTTTTTTTTTATTTCTGAAATGACGAATAAATAATCAAATTATTTAATTCATCGAATTACGTAAATATAGCTATATTATTTTTAAAACACGCCTGGTGAATAATTCTTCCTTAGAAGCATGTGCACACTGAATTATCAACGCGAAAACTGTGCGAGGATTGAACGAAACGTAGCACGAGCAAAAATGGAAGTAGAATAGGTCCGGTTTGGTCAGCCAGCCGAATGAAAGCAAGTAGAGAAAAATACAGGAGCTAGCAGCTTAACTTATCACTATTGTGACACACATCAGTGGAACAGTGTCACCTGCTGCAGTTCTATTTCATCGCGAAAGGAACATGAAATAGGTCAACTTGGTGAATTCAATTGACCGTGCACTTCCAATTCCTCGGATATATTCAGACTCCTCATTTTTTACCCACCCGCATATAGACCTTTCGAATTAAAAAGACCGAATTTAATATGAATTTAATGTTACCCTCGAGTGAATAAAATCGTAATATGATAATCCTCGACTACAGTATTATTACTATTATTATGATTATTGTTTTGGTTATAAAAGAGACAATATATTATTTTTATTTTTATTGAGACAGATAAATAGGTATTTATTTTTCGATTCGTTGTTTCAAAATTTTCATCTAGATACAAATATTATTGAAACGTTGAGCGTAATCGATTGTTCCCGTGTTTGTTGATAGGAAACCAAAGCGTCCGACTGCGAAGAACGCGCCGAAGAAGAGGATTTGGACGGACACGAATTAATACCATCTCCCGACAGTGGCAAATCAACAGACAACGAGGCAGCTCTATCACCAATTAAACTACGATCTGATGTGAACGGATTGGATCACGAGGAATGCGACGAATTGATGCATGTCGAAAACACCACGCAATCATGCATCATGCACGCTCTCAGCATTGTAAGTACAAGTACCATATTTTCATGAGGGTATTCTTTTTTTGACCAGTTTAATTTGTTTAAATAAATATTTCAATTTTTATAAATGTTCAAAATTGATTATACAAATGTTTAAAAATTTGAAACCAATATACCGTTCCATTAAAATTCTTTACAGAAGTGAAAACGAATATGAGGTAATCAAATTTGACAGAAATATTGGGTTAACTTACGTTACATTTATTACGAGGAGTTTGTTGAAATGTAATACTCGGGTATCCGAACGAGGTAATTAAAATCCATTTAAATTCCTTTATTTCATTATTACGCATTTACTAATTTTACACTCAGTACCGGTTCGATCGGGCTTAATTAAATCGAAAGTAAACGTATTAATTTGTATAAAATTGCTTCCAGTTTGGCAGTGTATTCCACACAATAACCGTATACGACTTGAAAATCGTCGAAAAATTAATCGAATGGTAGAATATGTACTTAAAAAGCAAGCTTTCACAATCAACTTTTATTAACAATTATGCACATCGTAAACTCTCATCGTGCATATGTTAATATATAAGATCAAAATATTGTACTTTCACATAATGGAAAACATTTAAAAATACTACAATTATTATAGAATAATTTCTAACGAATCATAAACATTTTAAATAAAACTTCGAATTGACTTTAGACATCTATCTTTCATAAATCTTTAATAATATTTTAATCCGTTTTATCCCAATCGGTAATCATTTTATCGATGTTTTTTATTTTTTTAAAGTTGTTGTCTTAGAATTTGATTTCCAGTATCTTCATTTGCCTGTATTATTCAGGAATGATTAAAAACCTTGTTGAAAGTAAACAAAACATCAGAAATGACAAAAATGCGATATATTTAATACCATATTTAATACAGAATTACTTGTTTAATATTCAGTTCGTATAGACAGCTTACGAGAGGTACGTTATCCCGTTTGAATGTATCCCTTAATCTCCACAAAAAGCGTATATCAAATCCTCTTAAAATTTAAAGAGAAGAAATACCACATTAGCCACAAAATGTTATCCTGCTCCATAAGCTTCTCCGTCCTTATTTACATAAAATGTTGACCTAATATACATACAAACGAAGACATGCATACGTATAGTGTTCTTAACTGTTATATAATAAGCCTTCTGTAAACCGTCAACATGAATTTGAACAAAATGAGTGACAATATTTTTTTACATGAAAACAATCATATAACAACACATCGTACAACTCGTAGTTATTCGAATCTAGCTAAAAACGTAAAAATATCACGTAAATCTCCAAATACTTCAAGACACATTACAAAATTAATCATTGATATTTAAAGATTTTAGTTAAAGATGACAATACGCGTCTCTGTCTGTTATTAATCAATCCTTCACAAGAATTACTTGGCGATTCCCAATGTGAAAGACGGTAAATGTGCAATGAAACTTTTCAAGCGTGTATCGCGTCGACGAATGAAAGCCCATCGCAGAAATCTTTAAGCTCGATCGTGGAAGCTATAACGCTTTTACGCGCGGTGATTACGCGAATACGACAGTTTCGCGAAACCATTTGGCAACGATTGTCTCGGTGAGCACGAAACCGAAATGGCACAAGGCGAGAGAACGTTCGGTCCTTGTGTGATTTATTACGGGAAGGAAGCCTTTCGTCTCGCGTTACAACGTGCCCGAATACTGGCACGTCAATGACTTTACGATAATGCCGCGATGGAAACGATCATGGAATGATCACTTCCAACAGCCAGCTACGTTGGAGTCCATTAAGATGCCCACAGTTAACAATACAATGTGAATTACAAATGTATTTTGTTTTCCAGTGGAACACAAAAAATATGATATGTCTGTTTTATGTAATCTATATAAGATACTGTATATGCATTTGAACTAATATTTCCTAAAACTTAATTACCGCGTATTAATTCTCTTCTTTCATTCGTCGTTCTTTTCCTACACCACAGCTGATAACACACGCAGGACTCCTTAACTCAGCTTCGTCCATAAGGCACTCAGCTGTCAAAAAAAGAAAGAGAAAAGCTTTTAACAATTTCCATAGGACCTCTGCACACCCACGTTCACGTATACTCTCACCTTGTATCGTTACAGGACTCGTCCTTGGAACTCAACTCTGACACGAACTCGAGGGGAAGTTCCGGCCCAGTCATGGCGTTGACTAATGGATCCCTCTCCGCGAAGGAATAAGTCGAGAAAGAATTAGTCATTGGAACACGGTGTTCTCCCTGTCCGGGGGATTCCTGTAACCAACGCCACCAACGAGACATATCGATCTCCTTTAAGGATAAACACAACCCGTCTGTATATAGCTTAAATGCCTAACAAATAATTCAGGGTCGTCTCATGCCAGATCCGGGACCTGTTTTGGCAAGTTTGGTATCGATGGATCGCGAACCGTTCCGAGGATTCGACGAACGGGAAAGATTTAAAGCGTTTCGCCTTCGTTCGCGTCCGTCTTATCGATTAATCCCGTTTTTCTCTCTTTTTCTCGTAGAACTTAGCGCAGAAGACGAATCGCTTTCGACGAGCTTCCATTCAGAAGAAAGTACCGATTCCTGGCTTTTTTTTTCTCTCCATCCCCTCCTACGTCGCCTCGACCCAGCTCCGTCTTTTCATTCGTTGCGAACGCCTTTCGAGTTTTCCGCGTTCGAAAAATTCTTGTGGCCGAACACGATGACTTCCGGCAACGTTTGAGGGATACGCTAAGGGGAATCCTAGTCGCGTGAAAAATTCCGAGCGATCGAACGCTCGGAAATTACTGAGTACACGGTATTCCTTGTCTGTGATAAATACAACATTTACAAAGGCAGAGCCGGTTGTGGCGGGCGCCGATTTCAATAAAATTGCCGTGGAGTGGTGAGTTTATAACTTTGAGAGCCGTGTACAGAATATTAACTCCGGACGACCGTATACTTTTGAGAAAGAGTGTACTCTTTGATGTTTGTTTGTACATGGCTTTCGTTGGTAAAAAGACGCTTAAAAATACACGTTCTTGTAACGCTCAAGACTAGAATCGATCGAGATTAATTAATTTTCGTAAATAGTAAATATGATTGTTACTTTAAATTAATACGTAACTAATCTTGAACGTGTGCTTAACACTCTCGACGAAAATCAGGGACAGCTCCAAATATTTCAAGACTCTGAACAAAATTAAGTATTGATATTTAAAATTTTTTAGTTAAAGATGGCAGTGCTCGTTTCTGTTAATTTTTAACCCTTTGCACTCGACGACAGTTTCATTACAAAGAGCTAACAATTTAGACGACTAGACCCTTCTTCTACCATGATTGGAGAGTCGTGGAATTAAAGTATTTTACAACCACTTCAAAGTGTACAAGTTTCCAGCTTAGGAGCATATTTATGAATCAATGTCGCTATGAACAGTTCCAGATTCAACGTAATCTAAGATAAACAAAGACTGTCGCTTCTGAGTTGCTCCCCGAGTGGAAATCGAGTCGAGCAACTGCCAATCTCTAGTCCTAAAAGTGATAAATCTTCAATTGATAATTAAACGATATAATAAATAGGGGCGAGTGTTATCATCTTTAACTTAAATGTTTTAGATATCAATGTTCAATTTCTTTTCAATTTCTTTATTGTAATTGCATTTTATAGTAACTCCATTTTATAGCAATTTTGTTGAGATGGAGGCTGCCACATGCTCTTTGTTAGACGAACCGCAATCGCGGCACAATTTTGCTTTGCTTTTGAGGATTTCAAATAGTCACGATGATTCTTAAGTAGAGGATGCAACGTTAATGGATTCTTTTTCTAACGTCGTCGAGAAATAGGTGAAAATCAGGCCGTCCGTTTATGTGGTAGCGTTTTATGAAAATTGCAAGTAGCCTGCCGAAGACGCAGCATAGCACTTTTCGTACAGTGAGGAAAATATTGTTGCTCGCCAAGGAGATTGCGTTTCTCTCAAATTTTGAACATTTCTAATCTAATCGAGAATCAAGAGCTTAAGAGAAGAAATCCATATTAAGGAAGTTTTATACGATTTAGATGTCATAGCTTCTTATCAAAAAACTTAGTAGCTTCTATAGATACAACCAGTTGTTATTTAAGCCAAGTACTAGTTCACTCGTGTATGTATAAATAAAAGTACTTTTGCAGTTCTTCATAAACAAAATCAAATTCTCGTTATCAGATAATAACAGGTTATCAGTGCAGTGGACCGGATAAAGAGTAGGCTTTGATGTATTTTTTAAACAGAAATGAATTAATATAGATTTTCTGGTTATGAGAAAAATACCATAAACGGATTACGATCAAATGAATATTGATATAAATAAATCGTTTAACATATTCCAACCAGAAAATCGCTGTTGATCCCATTCTATTTTATATATTGAGTGTTTTGTGAAATATGGCCATAACTTAAAAAATTGAATTTAGCAGGAAAATCAAGTTTTGTTTGATTGGAAAAGGGTGCTACTTGAAAATCTTAACAAATAATTTTAAAATTGCAATAATATGTTCGTGATAATTACCCACCCAAAAAAGAGATCAATTTAAATTGTTGGAAATAGTTTGTGTTTATGTATTGATGCCAAGAATTCTAATACTGTAAACAGACTATATGTCACACTGTAATGATAAATATCACGCTGTTTCTTAAACAATCCTCTACGAACAGTGTATTTTTAAAAAGTTTGTAATGTTGAAAGCAATCCTTGAGAGAGAGAGGAACAACACTGGAGACTTGTAACGTTTGGATTGCACTTGAAACAACTCAACGTAGAAGTCCTTTTTTTATTCTGTATGCATTCGGTGCAATTTTGCCTGCCCACGATACAGAGTAAGTCAATCATGACCCCGCATGGAATAACATGACATTTATCGATTTTAGTGAAAAGAGTTGTGTATGATGTACATATGTAATGTTTGGTTCATTTTTATCTTATGTTTTCCATTTTATGAAATGACCTAAAATTGGTTTATAGTACTACTACGTTATAAACGATCTAACATAATCCTTAAAACGTACATTGTTTCTGTTTACTTTCCTTGAACAAAGAAGATTTTAATATAGTATCCTAGTAATGACGGATTCTCTGTGTTTATCATTTATTGTGATTTACTACAAAATAAACATGGAGATAGTCAAACGCTTCCATGCGACGAGCTCCAGCGAACACAGGATATTTCATGTGAAACGATTTGTCCTAAAATCAATAAATAACGAGTCACTTCAGACAGCAGTTGTTATTGCCCGCCCTGTATACATTTCGTAGAGGGATGTTCTAGGAATATAGTAATATGATTTATTACAAAGTCCTGAATCACTTGCACCAGGAAGAAATATCGTGCCAAACGTGTACACGAGTTTTTGTGTACATACCTGTACACGAACGTGTATACTTCAATGAAATCGAATATTTATATTTTCAAAAATTCTTGTAACTCGGTGAAACATAAATAAATACACACACAAAGTTTGGAATCGACGTGTCCAATGCGATTCTTAACAAAAAAGAAATCTCTAATGTCAGCTAATTTTTAAAATTCCAAGCTGAAAAGATTCTTCAACTTACTTGACACAATCGTGCGAATGAAACTCGTGCTTCTCGCGATCAGTCCCAATATTTCCAACAAACGCACATCCCGAAACCGCAGCGATACTTTTTCCCCTGTGCGAAACAAGCTGCGATCTCCGATCTACAAGTACGACTGTAAATAAATTCGTCTGCTTTCTCTAAATCTCCTAGCTCGGTAATAAAAGTCGGTTAGTTCTCGGCCGGGCATGTTAATCGTCAACGCTTAATTACCATTTAGGACGTTGTAAATATTCGTGTAACCTTAAGTTAGCGTAAAGATGGTGACCGTTACGTTTCATAGAATTAATTAGGGATGATTCGATCGAACTGTCCGCTCGCGGATTCGCGAAACGCTTTAAATCCCGTGTAAACGGGTGAAGAGCGGTTCCCCGCTGTCAGATGTGAGCAAAATTTTATTGAAATAATAGGTAACAATTAAAGCAAGTCTACCTACAATAATTTATTCGTGACGTTTATTGGGCTGAACGAATATATCTTCATTTGTTAAATGTATTTCGATCTATAATTTAACTTGTATTTTTTATTTACTCCTAATGTGCCTCACACGTTCGGGGTCAATTATGTAATATATATTATTATTAAAATTCAGTCATGTTCTTATACGTATGTATTTAAAAGTAAATGTTTATATTATATATGATATAATATATATACACACACACATGCAGATATAAATATGTAGTTATTTATTTATTCATTTATTTATATTATGAGATAAACAATAATTCATCCCCTATACGTTTACTCGCTCTTTTTGCATAAATGTGAATTTTACTCATCTCTGCCCAGGTTCTGCGATCGTATCGATACAAATTGACCGAATGATGCTGATTTAGCGTCGAGTTTGACCGCCATCGATATTATTAAGACACTTTTTGATCTGAGTAGTAGCCGAAAGAAAAAAAAAAACGGTGACAGTGACTGATCGTAAAGGGAAAGAAAGAATTATTTAATTTCCCCGGTAGATAAGATCCATCATGTAAGCTTGACTTCGTAGGATCGATGCGTGAAAAAGCGTGGATTCTCGCAGTTTTATCGATTGCGAACAAGATGATTAGCATATCAAACGTGTATTTTTGATGATGTATGAGTGCGGTTTCTTTTTCTCCAGCGAAACGAGCAATGCCAAGCATCGTCCAAATTAGCGTAACTGATTTAAAAAAGAAAGAAAAGAAATAATAATGAGAAACAAAAGAAGCAGAATCTATTATGGTTACTGATAACAGCTGGCTTCGTCATGGATCGCGACATGCAAGAGATCAGGGTCGGATTAAGATGTGGGCTTTAGGGTCTACAGGGTAGAAGTCACCGCCAGCTGGAGAACCTCCACAGCTTAATTCGAGGCAATTCGATGAATTCTGCCACAAAGATAGATCCTTGCAGTTTGATCAAGAGCTCAGAGCTTATTTCATTATTTCCACTTAATTATACATTATTGCGAGTTCGGCCCTTATTAATTGTTCTAACTGATTTTAATGCGACTTGGAAATCTAATTCGTGGGTTTCTTACGACTGCAGTTGTTCGTTAGCTCGTGTATCAGTAACGGACTGACCTAGTGATGGGACTCAAACATGTTTTAAGATCCATAAAAATTAACACTCTTTTATTATTTTTGTTTTTTTTTCTTTTCCGTGAAGGCTCTGAATCGTGTAAAATTCCCCCCGCCACCTATACTGCCTTGCATTAACGAATTTTATCTATCTTATTTATTTAATAATTGTATTATATGTACGTTATAATCTTTTACATTTCGGTGGAACCGAATCATCTAAATTATTATTATATGATCAAATATTAAAGGAAGCAAAATATAATATGCTGTATCAGACGAATGCTTACTTTCAAAGTGTTAAACTTCTAAATACAATGAAATATGATATTTGAGATATTGATAGCTCTGCTCTTCATAGTCGATACTAATTGATGCTTTCAAATGTAAGTCGTGTCCTTTAAATGAGATACTCCGACGTTTCGACAGCTCAGCTATCGATCCAGTACCGGTGTGTCATTTGACCCCTGAAGAAGCTATCTGCAATGCTGGCGTAACTGAGGAGTACCTTATTCAAAGGACACGGCTTACATCGGAAAGCCTCAACTAGCGGTCCAAGAAATGTCTTCGATCGATTTGAGATCTTCGGTATTGATACCTGCAGTCACCTACAGTAGACACTTGTATCTATGTAGGTTCAAAGTAACTTTGTTCAAACATTCCGTTTGAAGAGAAGGATTGTACGCACTAATTATATATTCCGAATGTTGAGACACGCTGTAGCCAATACATTTGAGAATATAACGAAATCTGGCCACCTGATTAGGAAAACTCAGATTTGCTAGAAAACCATCCCCAATAGTTGTGGATGAATACAGATTTAAGATGTGTAGTGACTATATTTGAAGACTACAAGACGTCCTTAAGGTTTAGGACATTGAATATTCCATTTGACTGAAATGTTGTTAATTAATTTCATATCTGGAAAACTCTTCTTGTTTCATATGTATCCAGGCTCTAGAAACACCCTGTAGAAATTCCGCAGAATTGAAAATTATTTAAACTGACAAGTATTGGTACTAATTAATATGACGTTGGATTGGTCCCATCACTACAGCGTTGTCCTTTTAAAAATATTTATTTCATTATTGTTGAGAAAGGAACAATGGTATTTAATTTATAGAATTATGAGCCAAATTCAATTCTATGCGTGACGTCACACTGATCAGTTTCTTGCGTCTCATTGAAGAAATCGTTGGTCGAGTGCAACCATTGGATGAATGATACGCGTGCGACGAGATGAAATTGACTCGTAATTGCCGTGAAATCACCTTAAAGAATATTCAGCGAATCCTGCGTATCTCGATTTCCAAACGTACTAAATAACGTTCGCGATAATCACAGCGAATGGTTGAAAAACACTTCGACTCGATTCGCGAAGATCGATGATACTTTGGCGGCACAGAGAGAAAACTAGGGCTGCTAATATCCGTGCATCAGACCGCAGGTGGTTTCCATTTCTCTCTCATATACAGATTAATCTGACGAGAAGATCGAAGTTTTTAACAATCAATCTCGCAAAAATTGGAACGAGTGTAGTTAATCACTTTCGTTCGTGCGTTGCACTTACGACATTACACAAATGGAATAAAGATTTATATAAATAAATTTTCAATTGAATTTTCATACGACAACGTCATGAAGTAAAAATACCATAAATCAATGCAAGAAAATTGCACTCAAATATTTATTCCTTGCTCGACATGCGTGAAACGTTCTTTTATTATTCCGAGGACAGTAATAACAAACACGATAAATATGAATTACATTTCGCCCAACAATTTATGTTAACTGAACACTCCATACCGATTTTTGCGAGCACTAGATATTTCTAAATTCTTCGATTCTCTATCTCTTTGATTAAAAAAAACCCTTTACGATGAATATATAATCTAATGTACAGGTTTCGTAAAAAGCAAAGTGTCTGCGGTAAATGCGAATAAACGAGTACGATGTCTGACTAATATACCTGTACCTTGAAACAACAGTCTGTGGGGATATTTTCTTGGCAATATTGGTCATTAAAAAATGGAAGTTAAAAATGTGTCGAAATAATAGAAAAGTGATTAAAAATTCCGAACGAAACGCTGTATCGTCGATGTCTTGTGGTTCCAAGGTACAAAGACTTCGCTTTGTGAGGAGTGCCAGTGAACATTTTCATATTTATATTTTATAAGGAGCACCAGTTTTACAGGATCGCGTGACAACGAGTACGCGAAGTTTACCCGTAATACAGTTTCACTAACAATATTTATTACCGTAGATGTATACGTATAATTTATGTAATTCATTACGCGTATGTATTATTGTAACGTTGTAATATAATCATCGTAATAGGCACGGCATGAAATAGCCAGACAGCGAATCGCAAAACTCGTGCATCGTATCGATAAGAGCAGCGAATTCATGGGTTATTGGACATGAAATGGACGTATGATTGCACACGTAATACTTGTATTCTTCCTACCGTTCATTATCGTTTATTAACCGTGCGCGTATTCGCATATATTTTTAATATCCGCACGGTGATAACTCCCGCATCGAGGAACAGGAATTTCACCGTATTTCTATGCCATAATTAAACGAGTATGATCAGAACAAAATTACAGACCATTTCGGCAGCCCTAGAACGATTGTAATTAAATCATTGATCTTTTCTTCAATGGGATTTTCAATACAGCCTACCTATAGCTGACGATTGGCGAGAAGACTTCTACAATTGATCTGCTGATATCAGAATAAGCTCATGTACAGTAATAATGCTAGAAACGTTGAAGATAATGTAGGAGTCTGATATATATTTTTCAATATTTCCAATTAAAATAGTCTAAAACAAAATTACAGTTTCAGAAGGCATTTATCTGTAATATCGTAAAAATTCATTAGAATAATAGCAGTACATCGAAATTGAGAATGGTAATTGACTAACTATTGGTAATGTAGTGTATACTGTTGGTAAGGCTAAATAATGTAGAGCCCTGATTGATCGAAAAATTTATCAACAGAGTGTTCTACGTTATGAACAGAACGACCTCCCTTATCGACCGAATGTTCTACCTTACCGAGTCATAAAATAAAACAAAAATTGATTCTAAAATTACACAGTTTCGAAGGGAGGTGATTTACAAGTATTGTTTTATACAAAAAGCATCACAAACAGTACGTATGTGATCATCTTCAATATTTGAAGCTCAATCACTGTGCATAAATTCATTTAAATGTTGGCAGTGATATTGGGAAGTCCCCTTGTGAGAGGAATGCATCTGAGGTAACACCAGCTTGAAGATTCAGGAAAAGTAGACAATTTTTATTTCTATAAAATGGTAGTTCGGACCTGTAAAAAATGACGTAATAAAGATTCAATTGAAATAATTGGTCATTATGACAAAAATATGGTTCATACGACAGGATGTACCTTTAGAAATAACCCCTAAGATCCGATGGTCTACACAGAGGCATCCCTATCAGAAGCATAGACTTAATCTATTAAATTTCACCGCATATTAAAATCCTCCCCCGAGTGTTCAGTCATTTTCGAATTTCTAGCAGCAAAACGACAGACAACTTCGTTCGAATGACGAATATCATGAACAGAATGTAATTTTCTGAAACAAGTACCGGGCTCGTCTCTCATGAGAAGTAGAAATTTTAGTCTAGTAATTCTTAAAAACCCAAGGAAATCACAAAATGCATCATTGCAAATAGTAAAACGAATTTTACCGAATTTTGTTGTACTGAAGATATTTTATAAATCATTAGAAGACACAGAACTGAACCTGTTTTGTCGAGTCACGAGCATGGTTTCGCGCGTGGTATCGATAGTAATTGTCAACGTAACTGCCAAGCCAAAGTTTTTATACAGAAGACGATCTTTGAATCGCAACAAAGAGTTCAATCATTTCTTGCGACTTCGTGTATACAATTAAGATTAATTGTATTTTTCTGCAATTTCTTTCGATGCTGTTTCCGTTTTGTGATTTTCTTAATCGTACATTTGATAAACGTCATCGTCGTCGCATTCTTTGGCGAACGTTTCACGAAGGAATTCCATTCGGCGTTTCTCTGATCGTCCTCTCAGTTTGTTGTTTATCGAGCATCTTCCACGCGCCCCTGAAAATACATTCTAATCGCATGCGCGAGATCGACTGGGCGGCAGTTCGACGAATGTTTCAATGTATCGAACCGAACGAGTGTTTCGTTGAACTTTCGAGAGATCTGCGAAGCACCGATTGCGGTAAGAAGGCAAGATAGAATCTTACTTGGCGAAAGAGATACGTTACCATACCCCTTAGTGATGTGTAGATTAAGCTACGTTAATCATTTACTAAAGAGCATATCTTCCGAGTGGTCTATATAGTTTATCCGTATCACCGAGTATATCCGTAAAATACGACGCAACTAAGGGAAGGGTCATTAATGGATGAGAAAGGATCGAACAAACGACACGTCGATCGAGGTGTACTCGAGAAAGAGAGAAACCTCGGCCGCTTTTCTTCCTGCGTTCTTTCTTCGTATGAAAAGAGGATACATTTATCTATGTTAAGTTACGATTAGATTCTAGAAACGAGAGTTATTTGTTCTATATAGTCCTATAAATATATATATATATATATATATTATATATATGAACAATGTTTTATGGATCACTATCATCTGAATAAAGTACATTACGTCTTTTAATGCGTTCGGTGATTTATTGAACCTTTTTGCATGCGGATTCAAAACTGAGATAAAGTTATAAATTTAAAGCTTTCACCTGGTTTTTTTATGATCGATATTAATTTTTGATGAAATATTTGAACGAAAGACGAAATTATACATAGAATATATACACAGAACAAAGCTGGAAGAAATTATGGGCCAACCCAATGTTTCCGTAAGGAGCGCTGCTTATCAGAGCAACCTCCGCCGAGTTTCCTGTTGACCGACAACAACTCGCACCAAACGTTCCACAAAAAGATTGCGGATCTACGAGGACTCGGTGTACGGGAGCGAACGTTTACTCGAAAGAAGCCTACGTGAAAGGGGAAACAGCTATTGTTCGGTCCTGCGGCCCTTCCAGCGTCGACCACTTTAGTTTTTCCTCCAGTTTTAGGTAGACGTTGCGCGAAAGCGAGAGTGGCTGGGGAAACGAAAAGAGAGGCTCGAGGATTTGGTCGGAATGGAGTAGAATACTTAGCACGTAGAGCGCAGAAGTATCGTGCCCAAGTTCCTTTTCGCTTATACCTATTTCCCGCGTTCGCGTTCGGTCTAATTGGAGAAACAACAGACTCATTAGCCGTGGACTCGAGTGGAGACGAGAGCTCATTTGACGGGGCTGAGGGCACTGGGTCGTAAAATTTTTGTATAACGAGCCATTCCCCCTGGTCTGCTAGGGAGTTGAACATTCCTTGAAATCGTTGACTGAGGTGACTAAGGTGACGGAGGCTGCCGCAATGCCTTCAGTGACCCAAGAAAAGTCGACTTATCTCCTTCTGAAGACAGTTCAGCGGCTGGAAAGAGGTTGAAAAGGTTCCAAGAATAACTGTTCCAAACTGTTATATACTAATAGTTCAAACTGAAATAGTTATGAGAACCGGAAGGATGTTGTAACATTTATAGATCGAAACTGTTATAACCCATATCGAACGAAGCAGTCGTGTATCGGTTCTACGATTATAGGTTCTGAAACCGATCAGCTCTTCTTATCCTTTTCACACCTGAATTATTTTATTTCTCGTACTAATGTAATTCAATTTTTAGAGTTAATTTGGACTATTTGGATTAGTATGGAAGAAATAAAAAAAAAAATCCTAATAGTGTAGCTTTCGAGGAAAACTGGTCTTTCTGCATGTGCACAAATAAAGAAATTCGCCCTAAACGATAGTGTCAGTAATGTATGAGTCTTATTTATGTCCTCAATTGTGGTCGCCAGGTCTAAAAGGGTTAGAGCTATTCTTTTGGATTGCATACGAGGAAACTCGAGCTTCGTACAAGATAGAGAAATTTTTGAATAAATTCTTAATTTTTTATTTATTTTATGGTTAGTAAATGTAGGAAGATTGTACAGTTTGTATCGAACGATTCAGGATGAAGATACATCCGCGTACAGTCGACGATACTGGGTGTCATTGGCGCGATAGTGTTCGTCAGTGTTTCGAAGTGATGTATTGGTGAATCACTTTGATAACTTCGAATGTCTCAGTGCCAACAGCTTTGATCTCGGAAGGAGGTAACAGGAATCCAGAATTTCCTCCGGGTAACTCGAAGGTGTACGATAAACTGATTCCTGCTTTTCCCATGGCCCAGTCGTCGCTACCTCCAGCAGCAGGATCTAATTATTTTGTAACAAAAGCACAGAGAAAATAATGAAATGAAACACAGTGCAGAAACCTAACGAAGAATAAGTAATTCTTCGAATGATAAAGTCACTTCAGATCATTCTGAAATAATTATAAGCTAAATATTTTCTGCAAAAAAAAATTACAATGCTTCTTGAAGCATCTCTTACAAACACGTGCATTAAATCTAATATCTACGCTTTAATCAGTAAAACAAATATTTTTCTATATTTCTATACAAAAATAATCCTTTCTACACGATTAAATTACATATTTTGATTAATAGCTTTATGTCAATTGTTTAATTAACACCAACGTGTCAAAACGAAGCGAAGTGATTCATTAGATCTCGTTACTTACAAAGATGATTGGCAGATGTTCCATAAGTGTACTGAGTCCTACGCGACTTGGCGATAGCTTTAGCGAAACTGCTAGCAAGGTTACGCTAAAAATGTACAAATCATTGTAGACAATCATAAAATGAAGACTGTGTATGTAATTTCGTATGAATAAAACGATCAGAGTGTTACATACCAGTTCTGGTTCGTTCGAAGGCACCTTGGACGTAAATCCCCAAGGATACAGGATATACTGAAAGGGAAAATTTGAGTATTTCATTAAAAAAGAAATGAGGTAAAGATGCAACTGTCTAACAAGTAGTAACTATTTACACTCGAAAGGCAACTTTCAGTCGCCATTCAATTTTACGTGGCAACCTAAATGATGACCTAAAAACGTTGATAGCAATATCAATCGCCGAAAAATTTTCTAAACTCTTCGTGTATTCACTTAGGATAAAAAAAAGGGTACATCTTGAAATATCAATGAGATCCTTATGTACAATTCGGCCACGACTCTGACGTCTCCGACGTTATTTCAGATTCGACAATGGTGGCATAAAGTTATTTCTAAAGCGTTTATTGGATTTTCGTTGCGGGGTCAGATCAAGCGAAGATGAATTTAATCTTGTACTATTACAAGACTAGGCTACATATAACAAAAATACAGAATCTAACATTAAGAATAATTGATTTTTAGGATGTAAGATAGTTACATATTATAATATAATAAATTATACAGAATCTAATATTAAAAATTGATGTAATTCAGTATGTAAGATAGTAAAATACTGAAGTGTAAAGGTACAGTGATGAACAAAAGAAAATTAAAAATCTTTTTAAAGGAAACAGTTAATAATGCAATCAGCAAACCGATTCAAAATTCAGAATATTTCCGGTATAGTACTTGCGAAATGACGGAATTTGCAATATTCTAGGCTTCGAAATTTTTTCTCTTCGCGCTGTAAACGCTTACAGTGTAAGAACCCGTGACTTGAAAGTCAAATTAAGAACCACGAAACAATTGGGCATATTTGGACCAACGAATGGTTAATGTTATTAGCATCATAGACACTAACCTGACCGTATGAATGGAACGTGAGGTAGGCCTTGATATTCTGTTTATGTGCTAGGATGAAGTCGCGCATGTGTTGACTTTCCACTTCGGAAAATGGTTTTGGTCCAGCGTACGTCTCACTGCATGGGCTGCTGGATGCGCCAATTGCTGTGAACAGATGACAGTTATTTATAAACAAAATATCATTGTCATGTAAGTACGTTTCGTCGTGTACGTAAATTCTTTATTCTTTCCATCATTATCTGACCATTCTCCATTCAAGTTTATTTCAATTACATATTTGTCTTTTACATTTAAAGTTTAATTAAAATTGTATACACTTATAGCAAATAAAAATGTGGGGAAATCTATGAGATTGTGCGTAAATGTAAAAATATATATAATGTCAACAATGATGTTTAGAAATAATATATGCAATCAATAAATAATATATAATAATATGCAATAATTTATTTGGAATAGTTAAAATTATTATAATTATTTTAAATAAAAGAGTATTGTATAATAATTGATCCGACCCAAACGTTTTATAGTGAAGGAAACGGAAATTGTACCAGACAAGATAAAACTACTCTTTCAAGTAAATAGCAACCCACAGATGATACAATGAAAATTGCTAGAACGCGTGTCGAACTTCATTGCGGGAAATCTAATACGGAAAAGTGCTCGCACGAATTTTCTGGAGCAACCAACTTTCAAATTGCACGACAAATTAGAGATCTCAATTTAGAGACCTGCAACACCAGCTCAGATCTGTTCATCGAATTTCGCGAATATATTTGGTCGATGTTGCACGAATGAGAAAAATTAAAGCTGCAAACCGAAATCCATAATATATTGTGATTAGATTGTAAGTAAACTCGATTGATGGATAATGATGATTACCTCTTGTATCGTTCTTCTTCTTCTACTAAACATTAGAAGTTGTGAAAAATGTTTAAATATAATCGAAGTGTATATTAAAAAGAATTAAATTCCATATGAAAAAGGTCTGCAATCTTTTTCTTCATCTTCTTCAGTAAAAACAATTAAAGAAATTTAAAATTTTCGTATTGTTACTCAAGAACACGCATTTTCATCTCAATTTTCGTCTTATCTTTAGTCTTCAAGACGAATACCGTGTAAACGATGAAGTCTACATTCCCATCAATTTCTTGGAATTAATTTCTTGGCTTTACTTTGGAGGAGTTGGACTGTTTCAACTGTTTAAAGATAGAGGGAATTTAGCCAACTTCCAACTATTTCGATCCAAAATCTATAGGAATCGCGAACATAAATGGAAAATAAAATTGTCAGCTCGATGTCGAGGTCTACGATGGCATTCGTAATAACGTCGGGAAATAACACGTAGTTGTCGAAAGTCAGTGTGTTAAAGCCCGAATGAAGAGACCGAGAGGAGTAACAACCGTGCGGTAACGAGCAAGTTTTTATCACGCTCAATCATAACTTCAATGAAAACGCCAGCACAACTGCGCTCCAAAGAAAAGTTAGACTGAAATGGTTGAGTTAACCGTGACACAGTACTCTTCACGGAACACGGGCGAGATGTGATAACTAACAACCTGTATCTCCCTTTCTCTTCCATTCTGTAATAAAATTAATTGTGATGGAAATTTTCGATTCCATTTCAACGATCATTATCTTCCCAATAAACTATAAATACTGCTTTTAAAGATACGCGAAGCAATATAGCTAATGATAGCGTAAACAAATATAATATATTCGTACGTGAATATCTTGACCATTGGTTTTAGAAATTAATAATACTAGTAGCACAGTCTTGCAGTGCACTAATTTACTACTGCTTACTAATTTGAATTTACTTTACATTTTAAATTTACTATTTAAAAATATTTGTCTCAGTTTAACCATTTTTGAGTAATTCATTATACTGAAAAAGAATTTAAAGCCACGTATGTATTAACGACAAACTATATGTTTGTTTATGCTGTAATTGGCAACAAGATATTTTTCCTTGATCTTCTACATGAATATGTTCTACAAAAATGGCATTGATTGAATTAATACGCTTTCTGGGAATTTCCCCCAGAAATAGATGTTATCTTCGCGAATTTATCGGTGTCTTCGATTCCTGTGATTAATGTTGTTTAATTTCAATTTTGTCTAATTAATCAATGGTCACGCCGTAGCTGTCGTTGATAGATTATCAGCAGTCTCGTTGTCTGATTGATGTCTAGCGCAATCGCGATCGCGAAATATTCATTTGTCTCTTTAATAGAAACTCTCACCGCTCTCGTGTTTGATGTCCACGATAAAAGCAAACAAACGCGATACTGTACGGGAAGTTTTTAATCGACCGATTCGCAGACAGATTAAATTATCGGGATTTGCAATCTCTTGATTTTTCTAACACGATTTTTGTAGAACCACATCACCTGTTCTAGATACGTGCGTGTCTAACTATTGTTGAAAACTAGAAATGAACAAAATTTTATTCGAACAGTATATGACGCATAAACAGTATGATGAAACAGTTAAATTATTATTCGTATAGACGAAAAATTTTGTTCTGCAATTCAAATTCTAGCTATTCTTCTAGAGATAGAGAATGAAACGTTGTGTATTTTTTATTCCTGATTCGAAATTATTATTTTGATGATAGATAACGAATGAAACGTATCAGATTTATTCGAGATGTTTATCGGATCAAAGGATTAAATTCTGATTTGTTTAGTTGGAAGTATTTCATTCCATAAGTCAAAGTCCAGAAACGTACAAAAAGTTGTTTACCTTTTATTTGTTAATTTGTCATTTTTATCTAAATGAGAATTTTGCTTATTTTTGTAAATAACTTACTCATCCATTCCATGTCGTAATTCCTGTTGCCATCGACGCCTCGGCATGTCGAGCCAGTGTTCGTGGACCTCGTTTTCCTCCACATACGATTCTGAAATACACATTTGGAAATATATAATACCATATTTGTTTAGACAAGGCTAATGTTTTTGAAAATATTACATCTTTGGAATTATTGATTCAGAACAACAATGAAATGTTATCACGAAGCGAATACGGAGTGGACAATATCTGAATCTCATTTTATCACCAGTGGTCGATAATTACTGGTTAATAGTGCACCTGTCGAATGATTTATAAATCAAGTATAATTACCGCTGATTTAGCATGCGTGAACTCGTAGCCATCAGGGTTCAGGACCGGAAGGATGTACCAGTCGACGTCCTTCAAGAGATATCTGTTCTGACTCGTGACCATCTGGTCAATTATGTAGAGGGATGTCACTGGAGCAATCCATTCCCTGGCGTGTATACCGGCATCAATGAAAATAGCAGGTTTATTTTTACCACCGGTTGAGAGCTTCAGGACTTTCATCTGCCGTTTTTCGTAGGATGCGCCTATGTTAATTAACGAGGCCACGTCACTGTGGGTTTTTGTTATGTATTCCAGATAAGTATTGACCTACGAACGATTCGAACGAATTACTCCCTGGAAACCCCATTCACGTTTAATTGCTTAACAAATTTTAATTCCAAGGTTCCATCGAAAATAAAAATTCATTTGTTTGTTAAATCTCCCCACCACTTTGCTTACAATAAAATTATTTACTGCATACAATTTGACCCTTCAAACCAAATACCTTTTGTAACAACATGTATTTGATAGCTTCATCCCCTCGTGAGATAATTAATCGTCACGATTTAAATAAAATAATTGGATTATTTCTATAATTTTTGTATAATTTGTATAATTAAAATATTTTGTTATACTCTTTGTTGTCATCTTGGATGCGTAATTTTGGAAATAACGCAAGGATTAGATCCCCGCTCGAGGAACATTTAATATTGTAGCTCGCCGTAGCCAAATAAGTGTATATATTGTGCAAATAACTTCTACACTTACTTCGGCAAGAGTTGGATAATAAGTGAACGATAATCCTCCAGAGGCAGCATAATTTTGAAGTCTCTGTTGCACTTTACGCTCAACTTGCTGCGTGATGTACTCCTCCATGACTGCATCCTGAACGTTCTCGATCGCAACGGTGTAATTCATGCGATTTTCTTCGAGAAGTTCTTTGAACGCTTTCACTTTGTCAGCCGTCACAAGGACATCGGCAAACTTGTCGGTTACCTTCATGAAGTCAAAGCCAGGGGTGTCTATATAATTCTTCAGCACCATTAATTGCTCCGGTGTGTTGTAAGTAATAGAGAGACTCTGCATCCTGAAAATGTTTTAAATAAATATGAACACATCCGTTCGAATTCCTCTACTTTGATCGATCTAACAATGTGTAGCATTTGTATTGTTTGAAACAACAGGAATAATCTTTCGCTCAAACTTTAAATGTTCTTTTTCCAATCTCTCACACTTATCTTATAATTGAGTTAGTCTATTAAGTTCTTTAGAGTAGATAAATCAATTTATTAGTTTTAATCGAAACTAGTAAAATTGACTTGTTGATACTGCACACGGTATTCAAGTAGATCATTTTCCTTGAAAGGGGACGTTAATCAAAGTAAAAAATTATATCAATGACAGATCATATACATATATCATGTAATATATATAAATAATGTAATATATATAAAATACTATTATTATAAATCTTAACTGACTTTTGAAATGAGTATTATTATACTTATTCTAGTGATTAGTGCACATTACAATAGTTAATAATTTTAATATAAATAATATTACATACTATTGTATTGTGTTTAATTTATATTTATTATCATAGTACATTATGATTGATATTTTTTTAATTCTATAGAAATATATACAGATATGCATATATAATTAAAAAATATCATTAGAGATATAATCAATATAAAAATTAAATATATTTCGATAAAATTATTATATGAAAATACATTCAAATAATATAATTAATATTTCATACAATGTGTGTTGTAACATCGCCTAACGAACCGGACACTAATCATGATACTATGATTAATTTAAGGGAAACATTGCGAATGAAAAAAATAACGTACCCCTCTAAGGGTGGCAGCACTTCCTCGTCGGCCGCGAAGACAGCGGCGACGCAAATTGTCGCGATCAGGAGGACACGCATGATGGCTACTTTCACTGAAATCTGTGCGCTCTCCGACAAACTCCAAGCTTTATATATCATATCGTATCTGTGGACACTCAGTGTCCACGCTTTATTTACTTTGTACTAAATTGCTTTCAACACTTTATACAATAGGGACGAGTACCGGTTCATCGAGTTTGATGATACACCGCGATTAGAAAATAAATCGATCGAACTTGTTGTGAAATCGTCGCTAATATACAGTAAGATAAAGTCTTTGGTTTAAATGACATTCTTATCGTGAAAGATAACTCTGATTGAAACTTCAGAAAGTATTATCGATTCTTCTTTGATATAAAACACAATACGGAACAACTTTGACACACAATGTTAGCGTCAAAGAAGATGAGTTTGCAAATATTGCATTCCAATTAACACAATTGCACCGATCTCTCCGCTGATTGCATTTTTTTCGCGAAATTCACGTTGCTTTATAATCCCACGGATAAACGATAGCATTGAATTAATCAATATATACGAAAATTTACGAAAACTGCATAGTTACTTACCACTTATTTCTTGATTTTAAATTACTGATTAAGGTTTGAAATTTACAATTTCAAATTATGATTATTGATTACAGATTCTTGTCATCATCATGCATAAATTTAGATTCAAATTAAAATGTTAATTTAGTTATGTCATGAATAAAAATAATTCCTTTTAAAATGTCCTTGTATTATTAATCACAAGTTTTTAAAACATTACGATGCATACAAAATTTTAAATCAACTATTTTATTTAACACTAAATTCAGAAGAAGAAAAAAGAAATATAGGTCGTGAGTCTATAAAACGAACATTAATATAAATTTGAAGCGTTTTTTTATATAAATGATAGAACACCATCTACCGTGGAACAAGGAAGTTTGTAAGAAAATACATTGTTCTGACTTACCATCGCTCAATGTCGTAACCAGTATATTTAAATTTATTCGTTGAAAAAGCTAAGTGTCGAATAATTTTTCTCCAGCTAAATTTTAATATCACAACACATCCAGTATAATTATAAGTTCATTATGCAATGAAATAAAATGGATTGTGTGAATATACTGTAATGTCGGTATACAAAATCTTATCCTACCATCAGAGGGCAAGCATATTTACCATTCCGCTACAAACTTTGCATTGACATAAGTTTTTAAATTAATTTAATCGAGTTATCGCTAGACGGTTGTTGCATTTACGTTAATTATTAAAAGAGGAAACGAGACAAATATATCGGCAAACTTCAACTTCAAAATCTAATATTCCCTGTTACTAGGAATTTTCACGCATCTAACTATAGTGCTGCAAGCAGAGTAAGGTTACTAGATGGTGAGTTGGAGAATTTTTTGATTCTTTGCCGACTTAGGTCGGGTTTGTAAATGAACGCTGCCAGTGGTATCGGAGGATATTTATTCTTTTATTCAAACGATGTGCAGGGAAGAATTTTTTTTTACAAATTTTCCAAAAAAACTGTTTCGTAGTTCATTAGTTATTCGTATAGTATTTCGTAGTCATCCTAATTATAATCTGATTATTTAAGATACGCAGCGAACTATTTCCAACGGTCGATATCAGTTACCGGAGCGGAGTTATGCGGGAGATAAGACCGGAAACAGGAAGCGCTCGGATCGACTTACGTAGGTCTTACCGATTCGAACCTTTACAGTGGCCGATGGACGAATCTACCACCAATATTCGCTAGTTGACCCAAGCGTACCAAGGTTTACGCGAATCCCATGCATGACAAAAAAATTGTCAAGACTTACCTGCATACTTACACAACATGTAAAGGAATCAACATGTCGAAGAAAACGGGCAACGTTACATGACGTCACAGTCGTGAAGAAACCAAATTCGAAGATTGGTCAAGATCTTCTGTCGATTCAAAGCTCCGCAAGTCTTGGTTATGATCGCGGCCGTCGCACTCCTTGACGAGAGCGCGACGGCACGTATCGGCCGTTACCATAATTAACCGGTGACCCCAAGGTATAGCCTCGAGCTCGTGCCCCAGTGTTCGAGAACGAGACGGCACCTAGGGGCCGACATGAGTACTAGTCGCGCTTAGTCGCGAGCGTTGCGCAAAGAAAGGCATGGCATTGAAACCTGTGGGCCGCGGCGTCAAAACTTAATATATTTTTGCACTTAGACGCATTCCCATACATATTCCAATATTTTGACTTTGCATAAATGAATAAATATCTGCGGTTTATCAAGCAGTGCTTTATCTCACTGACTTTTGGTTATAATGTAATTATTTAAGACTTTAAAAAGTACATAATATTGATGTTCTGTTTCAACATTTATTTTAAATATCCTTCATTAGCTTCTTTATTCATTTTTCAACAATTGTTTAAACCATTTTTTAGAACAGCCAAGGGGGTTCCACATGAGACCCGCTTTTACTCTATCAGATTACTATGCTGCTGTCAATTTTGACGTCATATCACAAATTGATATCTGGAATGCATACATGCATAAAAGCAGTTTATGCATATGGTGCCAGAACTTGGCATCTTGTAAATCGTCGTCGTCGGAACAAAACGTGAAAGTTGCCTATAGTATATGCATATTTCTATTCCTGAGTTATAGTTTTTAATAAAGTGTGTTTTGCGAATCGCGTGTATCGCGTGTATCGCGTGATTCGGACTAAAGGAGGAGTCCAAGCGTTATATAAATTCTTAGAAGCGTTGAGACGGCGTCCATCTTTCTACGTCGAACTTGCAATTAGTTCAAAGAGTAGGAAAGTACAACTTTAACGCTATGTAAACGATAGGCTCCTCTGGGAGTGGTTGGCCGGTTGCTTTAATATCAAAGTGCGCATTACATCGGTACTTTGTCCAGAAGTACGATCTTCCAGCAACGATTCTACGATCCGATTAACGAGCGTGTGCTGCTAACAAGTCTTGTGTCGCTTTGTAAGTACAGTATTCTAGTAATATAGCTCGAATTCGTGTAACAAACGTGATAACAAAAAACAAATCCAATTATACTTCTATGTACGTTCTGCATTCTACTAATGGGGTAGCTTTTTCACAAGGTCTTGCTTCTAATTGGTAATCATCTCGTCGCTCAAGCCACCAGAGTTTTAAAAAACATGTAAATCACAGAATGAGAAACACAACACTATTCATTCTCGCGGGTGGCAGGACTGGTTGGAGAGTTTATAATACCCTAAACGATACTGATAAATGACGGCTCCACCCATTATACCAACATAAGTACTTACGATTCGTATTTATCTATGTATTGTACGATATTAATTCTCAAAGTGAGAATTGTACAATAATAATTTGATTGTTAGTACTAAAATGGTCTCCTTGTGTGATTTATATTTTTTAGATTAAATAGATATTTTCTTGTTTAATATGTTACAAAAGAAATAAATTCGAAGGACGTTTACTTATAATCATGTATTGTTTTATAAAAAAATTAAATTTTATAAAAAATGAATCCTAGTCGTTTATGTATTTAAGATTGCAATTTCTAACCCACACCTAACCTAACACATCAATAATATTCGCTTGTAATTGAATTTTAATGAACATTTCGTTCCTAATTTTTACAAACTTTTTTGCTTAATAACTTTTTAATAAGCAGTGAGCGACGGTTAAGTTAATAAAAAAAATTCATTGGTCATTGAGGCGGTATCCTTTATTTTGCAGTTTCACCTTGTTAGCTTCTTAAAATGTTGGTTTAAGGTATTTTATTCTTCAAATCCATATTCTCTAAGACAAAACTGCAGAACCATTTTCCTTTCATGTTTATCCTTAAATAAAAGTAAATGTAACACTTCCAGGATTGTGCGAAAATGGGGGAAACGTACAACACTCTGAATGGAGAGTATTCATCTTCGTGGGATGAACCGGAGGTACAGGAATGGAAGAAGAGGGCACGCGAGATTCACGGATATTTCTACAGAGCCTTCGAAGGTAATCAGTGGGATATCTACGAGTCAAGTCAGTACAATCTTTTACGTGTAAAAATTTGTTACGCATTGTTCGGGCAACCGAACGACGAGAACAATAATGCCGAGAAAATCGAAGACACTTATAGTAAAGAACAACGTGACAGAGCCGATCAGATCAAAAACACGATCGTGGAGGTTTACAATACGTACACGTGTTCGGGGAAACTGAACGTCGGTATAATTTTCGTGCATTGCAAGACTGCCGATAATGAATTTTACGTTCCTATATTTCGTGTAAAAATAATAGAAGAGGACTGTTACTACGTCGATACGTATCAGCGCGTGTACAAATCGTGGAGTGATTGGCAAAATAATAACCAACTTCCGATGATGAAGTATTGTTTCCCACAGAATGGCTTTTACACGTGTTCCGGATCTAATGATTACAAATACGATCCCGAATGCGAGCCAGACGTGAGTTTCGGAACATCACCGGCTTGCAATCTGTTGTCGCACGTAGGAAGACTGATGGACACTGGTATCGGGATCACCGGACTTGTCGCCGCAAGCGTTGGGGTGGTCTCTTTATTTACACCCTTAGCACCAGCTATGATTATGTACGCGGGAGTAGCTGGTACCACGAGCGCGTTATACGGTGCCGGTAGGAGCGCCTATGTTTTGATAGACAAAGGTACTCACAACCAGAGTCTGGCCGATTTGGAATCCGTAATGTGCGGATTGAGCATTCTAATGTTACCTTTACACGCGGGAAAAACCGCAGTAAACACCACTTTAACAGTTGGTGCGCGGGCAGGGCGCACTTTCACGTCATTGCAAATGCTCGGCGCAACTTTCTTAAACGTTACGTCGGTCGCTTTGGATTCCTCCATGTTAATAATCGGATTTGTAAATCTGTACAAGAAATACGAAAACAATACACTAGGGAAAATGGATATCTTGCATTTCTCCATCTCTGTGTTCTTCTTCACGAACACACTGATTGAACCGAAGACAGCCAGCGCGATCATTAACGAAGCTCAAAGCGATTACTTCAAACAGTACAGGACGCAGATGACCGACGCCGAAGCCCAGAAAACCTTCGATAAATTCATCCGCAAGAATCATAAGAACATCTCGAAGGGCGCGAAAATAGCCAAGACGATAAACAACATTAACAACCCTAACCAATTTTTCAAAAATGTCGGGACCAAGTCCTCTATCAAAGTAAGGGGAAAGAGTGGGAGAGACGTTACTATTAACGACCAACTAAAGATAAACCCTAATAGGTGAGTATGCGAATCGCTTTTTGTTTTCTTCCTGTTGCTACACATTTTTCTCCTTATCCTTTTCTGTTTTAAATAATAATGCAGGTTTAGCCAATTAAATCCACAGACGGCAAAGAAATTGGTGAACGCCGCAAAAAAAAAAACACACACACAACCAGACGAATATAGAAAGCATTGCAATCAATTTATGAGCGAGGAGCGTATAGCTTTGAAAACCAGGCGTAGAGAAACCTTGCAGAAGATGACCGAATTATTTGAACTCGAGTGGAAAGATTTGAAAAACGTTAAAATAAACAATGTGAAGATGTTTTCAAGGTTAACTGGCTCCGATTTGGACCGGATAAAGACAGTGCTCGCCGATACCGCGAGGAATTACGACAAAAATATTGTGAACGCCGCGATCGCTGTCGTGGAAAACAGTAACTGCAAAACTATTCACGAATTCGGTGCTCACATCAAATTAATCGCATTGGAAAGTAAAAGTAAGATCGAAAAGGCGATAGGCTTGCATCTCACGTACACCTCCTATCCATAAATATGTGGACGTTTACTATTTTCAATGAATATTTAATATACTCCGTGGATTATTATTTTAAAATGTTTGGTTGCTAAATTTAGAGATAAAAGTTTGGAAGAAATTGTCAGCATTTGAGAAACATTTATGTCGAAATATTAAAAAATAAATGGAATACTATTACTTTGAATACGAATAAAGAAATTATTACCTACAGTGTCAAAATTAATTGTTTTTTAATGTTATTAGTGAGACAATAAATAAACTAATGATTAAATACATTCTCTAATGCAACACAAACTAGATACAAAAACATATGTAATATTTATTAATAGATTCGTAAATTTTAAGATACTTATTCAAATCAAGAAAGTGTCCACATACTTGTGAGCAGAGATGTATGTCTATAAAGACTTCAGTATCATGTGTACCCCTTTCTTTTTTCTAGATAGAACCAGATCAGAGTTTCGATCATTCTTGGCGGACTTGCAATGGAATCCTGAGACAAGACGACAATTCATGGCTGGTGTTACGAAAGACTGTGAAACAGCCAAGAATATCATGAGCAATGCCAATATCAAATTCAACGACGAGTTGTTGGCTACTTACCACTATAGGAAACATGGAGCCAAGTTCGGCAAGAATGTTACGATGAACGTGTACCTCGATGATATACCAAAGGATCTATTTCAAGACAAGAATCTCTTTAGAGATGTATACGATCAGAATGGAAAGAACAGAATTCGAACTTACGCGGACAAGGATGGTTATAAGTTTGGAGTGTTGAGAACGTCGGCGGATGGTACGTCGTGTGTCGCGACGGTATTTTCGAACGAAAAGTTCTTCCAAAATTGGAAGACAAAATGGGAGGATGCTCAACAATATTTACAATTTTGTACGGCTCAATATAACGATTCTAAACAGTCGTTAACTTCGTCTTTTAATATTTTCATGAAGAACGTATTATACGAAACTGGTTTTCTTATTAACACGGTAAACGTACATAACCGTTCAGGTACCCAAAATTTGAACATGTTTGAAGGCAACAGCGCAGATAACGAAAGGCTGAGGGCGCTAGCCGATTTACTTGCTACTATGACGAGAGGAGAAGAAGCCGATTAAATCTTTCGTTTTTTTAATTTGAAAGTATCGGTCGTAATTGACGTACCTGGATCAACCTCAAAAGAACACTTTCAGTATTACAGGAACGTATTTTATGATTTTATATTATTGCCGCAAATATGTGATGAAAGTTCAATGTAAGTTAGTATACTAATTCGATAAAAATACTTAAAAGGTAGGCATGTAATATTTAGTCAATTATAGAAGCGGATTATACGAATAACTGTTATAACATTTTAGTTTTATGCTTATTATAGAAGTTATATTATACAAACAGAGGTAAATACGATAAGTTTCAAAAATAGTATTGACATCACCGACTTCAATGGCCTTAAAGTATATTAAACAAGGGGGTCAGTCTTAGTATCGTACCATCGTTGAGTACTTATTTATTCATAGAAATATTTATACAAAACTTTAAACAAATTTTAAATATCTAATACTTAAAATAATACTTTATACATTGGACAAAATAAAATTATAATATGTTTACAAATTTTATACACTCTGTCGATTCCAGACATACATGTCGTTTAGAGTTATCCTTCGCTTAGGAATTACATTGTGAAACTGTAAGTTGACAAGATACAATTAGAAAAATAAATAAATAAATAAATAAAAACAAAAATTCGTTTCGCGACATTGTTTACATGTGTTATAACATACCTTTTTAAACCGTTTGCAAGTAGGATTAGATCGAATAAAAAATGAAGAGTAAGTCGGTAACTTGGTAGAACTGCTGTTTCCATTCTAGAAAATTGAAATAAAAATTATTCAATTGTATAACAACAGGTAAAATAATAATCTTACAGTGTGCGATAATTTTATCCTATGTTCCACGTCTGAGTTTTCGGTACTAGTTCTTTTTCTGACAGGAATATGTTCTTCCTCGCTCTCGGTATTGTGAAAATGGTTCTTTCTTTTCTCTGAACTTGTTCGCTTTTCTACCGTTGGCGAAGATTTTTTACAATCTTTCAGAGGTAAAAGTGTTACTTCTGGATTATCGTCTCTTACATTCGTTTTATTTAACAGTTCATTGAGTTTTTCTTGTGTCAAAACTGTACTTAAATTTTCATTGCATTTGTTCTTATTTAATTGTTTACCTCTCGATTCGATATTATTATCTTCAGTTAAATCTATTACTTCGTTGGATGGAGTTCCTTTATTAGCAACTGTTGAGACCTTGGAAACTCTAGAATTTCGTTTCTCCAAACTCAAGCTTTCCTTTGAAAAACATTGCGTGACCTTTCGTGTAACATTCGTATTATGAAAAGGAGTTGCTTTATTAGCAACTGTTGACAACTTGGAAGATTCAAAATTTCGTTCCCGCGAACTCAAACATTTTTGTGAAGAACATTGCGTGGCCTCTAGTGTAACATCCGGCACGGACGAATCATCTATTATTTCGATACTTGGTACCCTTTTTTCCGTGCCTAACACGGTACTGTTAAGATCATCTCGCGTTTGTTGCGTTTCTTTTGATGCGTTAGATTCGAGACTATCTTTTAACTGATAAGCACTATCAATGTTTAATATGTCACTGTTACTATCGTATGATTCAGGAATAACTTCAAAAGTCTGTTTAGGTTTTTTCACGACTATATTTATATTTCCTGGAACGTTGGAAATTACTTTCGGTAATTGTATCACATCCTGTGTATCAAGAGCTAAGACTTCAGATGTATCTGGTTTCGATTCTTTCCGTTTTAGGAATTCTTCAAACTTGAATTTCGGATTGCAATATTTGTCCACAGAACAATATAAAATTGCAAGAGGAATTTCAGATTCCGATATCATTCTACGTTTATTTGCTCGTAATATATTATCTGGGAAATAAATTTAACTGAATGCGTGAAATAATATGTGTGTTGTGCTTATAATAATTAAATATAATAACACTCACATATCGAATCGTATTCGGACACGATAGATTGCGTTGACTGTGTTGCCGCGTTATTAGAATATTGCAATACAACAACATTTGATGCACAGAGTCCCTTATTAGTTATAGGCTTTTTTAAATATAGAAGCGATTTACCACCTTAAATATGTTTATTATAAAAAATAATGAAATGCAATACGATAACCTCGATTATTTGTTATTTACCTGCCATATTAACCATTCTACCATATATTTTATATTGATGCGCACTAAAATATACGAATATTAAATTTTGAAACAGTGTCTTCCGTTTTTTATTTGGACAGAGCGATACTTTTCCTTTGATAATAAATGATTCGCTGAGCGCGGGAACAAAATCTTTCGACTCTGGAAGTTCTTTTGCATTATAAAAGGCATCTTTCACTTTTTCCCAATAATCTAGGTTTACTATTGGTACGGCAGATGCCATAGCCCAAGTAACCTGAATTATATTCAAATAAATTAGATGTGTGAAACGTGCAATCATAGGCGTATTCTCATACTCTCGCATGCACAATATATAACGCTGTATCACTATGTTGATGCAAGTGTTCTAGTACTAATACAGTAGTTCTCTACAACTCCCTATGCGATACATACAGACCTTTCGAAACTTTAATCCTCGAATATTTCACCTTGAAGATCATTCGGAGGTCGAATTTCATTTTTCAAATAGAAACACTTATTCTTTAACACAGACTTAGAAAGAGCGGGAAATTTTACGTTCAGATATGGTTTCGTTTTGGGGATCACCGCGAGCCCTAGAGGTCATTCCGAGGTCAACTAAATTTGTTTCAACTGGACACCCCTATTCGTGACATTGGATTCGGGAAGAGGTGAAAACTTGACGTTCGGATACCTTGACATTTTAGGTGTAACTGACGATGGCGATTGACGGACAAGATTCGGATAAAAATTTTAGGGATAAAATGAATCTGTAAAGAGTATAATGTTATGAACACGGAATTGTTACAATGTGTCAAACAAATATTGTACGACTTAGACCGGGACACATTCGTAATCTTGATCATAATCATCGAGATAATCTGGAACGTAAAATTTCCCGCTCTTTCCGACCCTGGTCTCAAAAATAAGGGTTCCCCTTAGAAAAATTAAAGTTAACCTTCGAATGACCTTCAAGGTCAAGAGCAAGGTCAAATTAATGAAGTTGCAGAAAAATAAGACGTTTTGAATCTGAAAATTTGTGTAAGCCATTTTGTCCAATAATGCAAAGATTCTGAGATGAGTGGTGGGTTTGTTACTTTTTGAAAGTTTTGTATATAGTTCCCAGTAGACATTTAGATTTAACAGACATCTGAATTAAACTTACACCCCCCCCCCCAATTTCTCAATTAATTTCTTAATTAGGGTATTATAATATATTTTTAATTTTATTAGATTACTTGTGGCAACACAACACTGCACAGCTAACATTGCTACGAAATCCATGTAGTTTGCAATATAACATAAGATATAAAGAATGATCAATGAAAAACCTTTTCAGTTAATGTAGCTTTTGACACTGTCAAATGAGTGCAAGCAGATGTCCAATCTGTAGAGATCATCCCATCAATTTTATCAATCAAATTTTGTAGTGCTTCCTTATCATGATCATTTAAGGTAGATACAACAGTTATTATAGGAACATACACAAGACTAAAATGTATATAACAAATAAAAAATTTTATAAATTGTAATAGTAGAGAATATAAACTTGTAGACTTACGTAAATATATGATTCTGCAAGCCAAATCGTATTTTATCTTGGTCCTTCAAAGTATACCATTCCTTAGATACTTCTACTTTTTCTTCTTCTCCTAAAATAATATATGTACCATACTTTGAGTTGATGTCTTTCAGTTTACATATCGATGTAGACTCTCCCAACTGCAAAAACAAAGATTTATTTTGTAGTAATCTTCTTAGACTCAGGCCATATATCTCTGTATTTTTTATACATACCTTAATGACATCTCTAGGTTCCACGGAAATAGCAGCATGTAATCTACTAACAGATTCATCATTTATAAGAAGAATATCAGCTTTCTTTCTACCGAATGTCAGTTCTTTGTTTGGATGCAAGTATACGCGATTCCCTGGAATTTTAAGTGTAAATATCACTAACAACGCAATAAATAATTTACGATTTACTTATTAGTTAGCTTAATAAAAAAGGATTCTACCTTCGGAACCAATCAAATACCACATTCTGCTGATTTACACGATAAAGTATATTCACAATCACGGAAGTACACTGACAGCTCTATAACGGACACATAAAATTAACAGAATTGAATCACTTTTGAGGTTATAAACACTGACTTGTTACCGACAAATATTGTAAAACGTAAACTGCGCCATCTATCCTTAAAAAGGGGAACTATTCGAGTGACATTTTCAAATTTACCCTTGTATGTTAGATGTTTTACAAAATGTAAATTGAAAAAAAAGAACGAAAAGTAGGCGTCGTCGAACAAAGGGAAGGAACGCTCAACATTTAGTTTCTTCTTATGTACTTTGTTAGAAGAGTTTTTCATTTTCTTGCTATTAAACGTGCGACATTTTTCACTCTTAGTTGTACTCGATAAAATGAATTATTATAATTTATTAAATTCTCCGATTTCCAAATAAGTCTTCATGAATGTTCAATGAGAAAAGCGTAGAAGATCCAGTGAAAGAGAAAGAAGGAAATCGAACACACAAAAAACGATTTAAACAATACAAAGTTACATAGAAAGGATTAATTTTTCAAAATATAGAATCTAAATCACTCGAGTGATTCAAAATAGACCTAGTTAGAGTACCATATTTTTTCAAAAGAGTCCCGTCTCTTATAACTTCCAACAGTTTTCTTCATCAAGGCTTACGATAAGGGAGATTTCAAAGGTGACGGAAAAGCCAGCGCTCCGGATACAATTATTTATTTCCATTGTCATCTTCAGCTCCAATACATGTGATACTGGATATATAATGATTTAATAATGTTCATTAAATACGAAGTACGAAACCTATCTACGCTAAACTCGTTCTACGATCGATACCTTTTTTTTCTTTATATCATCATACAAATGAAACGTTTGGTAAATAAATTACCAGACAGGTAGGCAAGCGTTTTGTTTCGTTCTCTCTCGATTAATAGGAGAAGCACGACTGTCAAGCGTGTCGAACCTACCTCGGGTAAATGAACATTCTCAAAAAGTTCTCGTAGAAATCACGCCCGTCGCGGCTTTGTTTCGCTCACGCTCGCATCGGTTTACGCGTTTTGCAAGCCTGCGTTTACATCGCACACCTGGCGGCGGAAAGAGGCCGTAGCGCGATGCGGCGTCCGCTCGGTTTCATTTTTCTTCAAGCAACGACACTCCGTAAACGATTTCGAGCGAAACGAGAATCGAGCTACGAAGCGTGCAAAGCTTCGTGGCGCGAAAAAAGCGTGCGATGTAAACGCAGCCCTCAACGAGGATACGTTAAGCATCGATGGGAAGACCGTATAAACTACAAAGGCGTATCAAACTCGAACGAATCGCGTGTTTACTCGTCGTCTTCGCGCGAAACTCAAGTTTTATCGAATTGCCCCGCGTTGCGATATTCGGCCATGTGTTTCAGTCGATCACAGCCTCGCGTTTGAGAGCCGAGCGAAGGGAACGAGACAGCGACGGAATCGAACACCTTCGTCGACAAACGTGGCCTCGTCGAGTAACGAAATCGTGTTCCGTTCTCTGACGATCTCGGTAACATTTCGCAAGTACTCGCTGATTCGAACTCGAACCTTGTCATTAAGTCATCGAACGAGCATCGAAGCGAGTTTCGCGACTTACGTACTAGGGTAGCTCTAGGAGCGTGTTACTCTCGCGAGATACGCAACATTCTCACGCGACGATCGCAGACTATGCAAACACGAATCCTGAAACGGTGCACGCGAACGCATCTGGTCATCGGTATCGTTCACCCTCGATTATGCCAATTATTAGAAGCGATTAGTAGCGCTAAGTTGACGCTAAACGTATCATGGTCATTTGACCGTTTTCAAACTTTTTTTGTATAGATTCTTACATACAATTTTACCGTAACTAGAGGGATATTGACACACACGTGCACGTTTGCTTTTACATCTAAATGACCAATTACTTACGATCACGATGCCTTTCGGAATTAAAAAATATACCATATTTAAGTGAGACAACATATTTGTATGTTGAAATCGATTTACAGATGAAAATTGCTTTGGTTCGCGTGTATTCGATTGGAGTAAATAAAATCCATTTGAAATTCATCCCTCAAGAGGTTAAATACAAGTTCAGTTCCTTGTGTGAACAATGAAAACCTGTTCAAAATGAGAACTTTGTAGTGGAGAATGTGACTAATATAAATAATATATGGATATTTTTTTAAATTCAAGACACTATGAAATTACCTTTTACTATTTTTTTCTTACGTTTTTAATGAAACAGGAAAAAATTGTTTCAACAATCCATAAAAATTGTTCCACGTATTATTGAATTCACTATCGCGTGAAATATTATTGTATTCAATTGAAAAAACTTCCTTAAGACCATAACTAATTGCAAAAAATGTAATTAATATGAATAATATAGTAGTATATAAAAACACAGCACCACCTTTTTCAATTTCACTCAAACGACGTGTAAGAGTGACATTCGACTAAAAAATCTTGCCTATCGTAACGGTAATTATTAGACTGCGGATGATCATGGAAATTCATATTTTCGCGGATGCAGATAATGAATTGCGGTTTAAAAGAATCCTGCTTCTTAGAAACAGTGTAACATGTCTATTATTGGTAATATCGAATAGATTTTTTTCCATTTGTGAACATCTTCATACACTTTCTCATATTTTCATTTGCCATAAATGCAGTCTAATAATTATAATTACGGAAGGGGTTAAACCCCTTAAACTGTTAGCAGAGTGGTCGGTTTTATCTCTGTATTGCGATTTATCGATCACTGTTAAATCATGCTTGCCTAGTCTGCATTTAATTGGATATCTTTTAACGTTTAAACCGATCACGTGACTTTCCCTCGTTCCTGTTTATTCGTTTAAATCAGTCGGACAGTCGTCCCATCCACCAGTCGAAAATTCGCTTCGTCGACCTCGTAAGGCTAAAAATGGATTCGTGAGACATAGACTAGAACACTTTGCTTGAATATGTATGCACGTTCATATCAAGGGAAACGCTTTCTTCTTATTGAAAAATCGTTTAAACGTAATCGTCGATCTCCTTCACGAAATGGAAGATTCGTCCTCGCCATCGGGGGGTGAAAACAACAACGCGCCCCTTTCCAGAGACGGGCAAAATCTCATTTCAGTCGATTTTATTCGAATGATAAGCAAAAACGATTTATTTGTTGCCAGGTCTATTTATTTATCGAGCAGGTTGATTTATCAATAATATGAATAAGGAATGATATTGGTTCTCTAGATATAAAAGTTCTAATTAAAAATGTTGTGACGTTTAACGTTAGAGGATAAATATGTAAATAAATTACATAACATATATATTAAAATCCAAAGTGTTAATGTATTGTGATTGTTTATTCAAGTTAATTTCATTGTAATTTGCAAATTCTATTTTATGGAGGCGTTGAAATCTGACTTTTCTCAAATACTAAATAATAATTTTGATAAGCTTTTACTCGTTCATGGCGAAATACAATTTAATTTTGTAATGTATCTTTTATTTGTTACTTGAAAATTATAATTAGATAAGAATTTTGCCCGTCTTTGCCCCTTTCACGTCGGTGTGTCTTTTTCGTTAACGCGATTCGAACTAGGGAAAGGTCGTGAAAGAAAAACGATTGTCCAAATTCGAACGTTCGTCATGGATTGTCGTACAATTATTCCAGTGTACGCAGTTACTTTCATTTTCTTATTTACTAATCTGCTTGACGAGTACTCTGTCGATCTGGTAAAACGCATTCTAAGGACTTGAAATGCAAACAATTTCTAAAGTTCTTCTAAGATTCAAAATTTCTTTGAAAGAGAACAGAAACTTCCCTATATGGTGAATGGTGAGGAAGAATTTCTTTAAATTATCAAAATATTATAAAATGAATTTTTCTCGAGGAGCTAGAGATCCCAAATGAATTTCAAAAGATCCCTAAACGTCTTCTAAGATTTAAAATTTCTTTGAAGGAGGAAAGAAACTTGCCTGAAAATTGCAATGGTAAGAGGAAGAATTTATTAAAAATTTTCAGTACGTTCTAAAATGAACTTATTTTGAAGTATTTTCACTGACAAATTATAATTAAAGACTTGAGATGGAAATGTCTCTTAAAATTTTCGAAACGTGAACGTCTTAGAGTACCGACATGAAAAATATTACGTTACGTTTCCTCGTCGAACTATTCTTTAAATGAATGCTGCATTTGGCTTTCACGTATTTGTTATCACCGCTCGTCGCGATTTCGCACCTTCGGTTCTGAATTCGCGAACTGATTGCTCAAGAGGTTCGAAGGGAATAAGAAAATGATTAGGCAAACGCTCGAAAATTCTGAAAACGCATCACAACAGTTTTAACAGCGTTACAAATAGGAATACACTACTACGTCTAACTTCGTGGACATTAACATTACGTTCAATTTACCGTCCAGTCAGTGGATACTGAAATTTCGTCAGTCCTGAGAAATTGAAAAACTGCAGTCGTGTCCGGCATCGTTCAGTCGCAACGATAAAATGTAGAAAAACCTATATTAATTCCTTCCTCGCGCCGAGTCTACTGCTATTAATCGTTATTAAATTAAATTTACTGATCGGACTATTCAGTGATCCATCAGCGACTCTTCGCCACGTCAGAGTGCTATAAGCTCGTATATGAATTTTCGACTCGCTTCCTGAGCGTTTGGTACAAAAGTTTAATAATAACCAACATATACTTCAAGAATTTGACTTGCACACTTTCATAAATTTAGAAGGGTGAACCTTCGTTTCATTTTAGCGTGTAATTCTAAGATACGACTGTATGTTCAGTTAATTTTCAAGATTTCAGTGCAAGCTGTTCGAGCAAGTGAGAAGCCAATTTCAAAACGATTGTTAAATTAGCGTTGTCGACTAAGTGTCGTCAATCTCATTTTTAGAAAAATTATGAACCGAATTCGCAGTTTCATGTAATGTAATATTTGAGTTAATCGTTATCAATTAATCTGTGTTACTAAATGAAATATAACAAATATGTTGAATTATTACGTCGATCATACAAATTTTGATTACATGAAATGATTATTTCTGTTATTTGTTGATACAGTCTTAGAATTTTTAATTTTTACGCTTGAAGAAAAATCTAACTTGTTCCATTATTTATACTAAAATAATATCAATTAAAGGTATTTTCATTGTCCGATAACAGTCAAATTGTACTAATAGAAATTAATATAAAATAAATCATGACATGTTACTTCGTACAAGATTCAATCCATAATTTCTCTCAAATGGAGATACTGTCGTGTAATTAAAATTGATTTTACTTTCAATTGGGTCACCAGTAGTAATATAAAAAAATACTAATATTGTATCCTCATGATTATAATGAATTTCGTTTATCTAAGAGGATCTAAAATACTGTCACCGACGTAAACGTAATTATAGTCGGGTTAAAGAAAGAATCGACTTACCCATCACTTTTTCAGATCATCGTTAAAATAATCAATAACTGTTTACTTTGTAGCTAATAGAAACATTTCAGAAATACATCCCTTCGTATTATGGTAAATATTATTTTTCTGGTGTTACTATATAAGTTATTTTAAATTACCTTGTAACTAGTTTTTAACAAGAAAAGCTTCGAAATATATTCACGTTAAAGAGTTGGAACGTCTCAACTAACTTATTTACTTTCACTTTCAATTACGTTATCTTCCATAAATGTATCCAAATAGTTATTTGTTAGTTATCACTCTGGATGAAATTTGACTCGTTTTCAAAGTGACATCTATGCAATATTAGATCTAGATTGAGGGTGAGGGTGGGGGTCTACAATGCTACCTTGCTCTGTGAGCTCGAAATGCGGCAGAACCTCAATAATAATAATAATAATAATAATAATAATAATAATATAATATAATATCGCAATATACCAATATGATCGATATTATATGTTACATTCAATTTCATTTGTTTCGTAACAAGAAAAATACTCGAATCTAAAAAGTCTGTTTTAGATGAAAATTGCTGTGAATGTAGAGCATAATTGAGATTGAAGATTCATCGAGGTTTTATTGCAATTAGGGTTGCCATCTACTCAACTATCAGGTGTTTCTGTACTGTACTTTCTTCCTTGATTCTAAAGTATATACTGTATTTATTAATGAAAACTGAATTGACTTATCTGAATCACTCGATTAACCAAAAAGCTTTATATATTTTGAACATGCTCATTATTTTGAAATGTATACAACGTACTGTGACGAAATGTTAATAATACATTTAAAATTGTGTTACATATCATAAATCCATCAACTTTATCACTACATAAAAGTTGTTATTTAAGTCTATTGGTTTTAATGATCTTATTAATTTCTATAAAATGAGAAAACCTTACCTTGATCTTACACATTACCCAACATATACGCTTTCAATTTTAAAGTGTCTTACTTTTCACTGTGTAAAAGGTGGCAACCCTAACTACATATAATTGGAACAGTCAAAGGCAAAGAGTGGGGAAACGCATTCGTGGAACACGCATCAACAACAAAATAGATTCTTTCTTCGACCAGACTATATATGAAATTATTGTCATCGATGTTTGTCTATATCGTCAACTAATATAGGGCCAATTAGTGTGCTACTTGATATATCAAAACGACGATGTACGAGGCACAGTACGCACAAATAGTCAACTAAATCAGTGGTCGCCAACCGTGAAAGGTTTATAAAGCTTTTATACAAATTTCATAATATTCTTTCAACTACATTTTCAAATCTTATACATGTATATACACGTATATGTATTCACAGATGGTCAAATGACATGACAAAGTACGATAGAATAGCAAAAGAGAAATTTTTGAAAATTAAGTAATCGTAAGTTAGCAACCACTGCACCAGAACCATTACAAAAATGGAGAGTACGATCGTAGCATTTATTTCTCGCGTCTCGACCCGATTGCCCTGCGAATCACGCTTCCCCGATTGCAAATGTTTGTTGACAAGGCTGTTTCGTCATTTTTTTTATTTTTCTTTCTTTTTTTTTTTTAATTAATATCTGGAGACAGTTATACGATAACCCGATAATATTTCACCACAGGCACGAAATAGTCCAACAGTAGTCATCGCTATTCAATATTACGTAATAGTAATGCGTGTATATTAATATTAGAATTTGCGCTATACTTTATTCGTTACACCTAGCGTCGGGTCTCTTAATCGGAGCACGAAGGGCCACAAGCGAACGTTATGCAGGGTGCACGGTGTGTTTCGAGCAACCTTTTGTATAATTTTAGAAGAAACAGGCACAACCGACGGCAACAATGAGCTCGTGGAAAAGCGTTTCGCGATCATTGCTAGATACTTTGAGAAAGTCTCGTTCCATCGAACGAACGCTATTTCTTCTGCTTTTCGTTCAATTGTTTCTTTTTCGTATCTTTATTTTCGTGCCGATATACTTTCCACCGCAAGAATGCCCCTGAGCCACGATTATAATGCGACAGAAAATCGTTTTTCCACCCATAAATTATAACAGTAATTTCATTCACAACAGTAATGCCATTAATCGTTAGTTCGTGCAATACGAAATTCTAAACGACAAAAATCAAAGTTTCTGCTCAATTTGAATTCCATTCCGGGACATTCTCTCCAGGTCTCCAGCACACGTGCCCATGTATCTTCGCGAGACTATAATATCGATTAATTTACGTATGTCGAAAGGGATCAACTTGACTCGGGAACCTAGCGAATACCTAAGCATCGTTTAATCGACGACGAAATTTTTTCGGAGGTGTCTAAACTACGGAATTGAGGTAGAATTACACCATGGTAAATTCGAGATGACGTACACACATGCGAGGGAGATTACGATTCGCTCGTAACTTTCGTCGCCGCGCTGGAAAAAAGAAGAAAAATAATGAAGAATCGTTATCGAATTTCAATGGCGACCCTTTTGCGAGACCGTAATTGTCACGACCGTGGATGCTAGCGTCTAATTTCGAGACGTTACCGTTAACTGTTATCATTGTATACCTAACGATATTATCGATACACGTTACATTTACGAACTGACTCTATGTAACAGCTATAATAGTAATGATCTATGCGCACTATCACCACATCGGTTTATGCTATATGCGATGAGAACTCCACTCGATAGGAAACAACGAAGTCAATCCGATGCGAAGATGCATCGCCAGATCTTGGAATTAGCGAACGTGTTATCTAACATTTAGACGAATTTGACTTAATCAACCCTTGATTATCAACACTTCAAACATTCGTTGAATATAATTTGGTATGTTATTAATATAAAACTGCAGTACGACTTTTGATCAATTATCTTAAAATTGATAATTTGAGATATTATTCATTCATGCATGATCCAATTTCGTAATAAGCAAAACCCTTCATTTATAGAACAGATAGGATTTGATCATTATGCTAAGAATAAATGAAGTAAGACTTGAGAAGTAACACTCATTTGTGTCTTCAAATGACCCAAGAATAAAAATTTGATTGAAAAGATTAAAAAAATAAGGACCATAATTTGTTTGATAAATTTACGGTTCCCTGTACGAGTTGAAAGGAGCCACACAGAACACTCTGAATGTATCTATCGAATAATAAAGAAGGTGTTCAAGAAATACTTCGTTCCAAATAACTGAAAAAAAAAAAAAAAAAAAAAAAAATTAATATGTTTACTTTCACCCGAAAATTCCCCAGCAGCTTGTAATTCCTAAAACCAACCAAGAAGTCAAAGATGAATAACACATCCGCATCGATGATCCCTGAGATCTGGGGAACCGATCTTCGCAGATCGTCTCTAGCTAGATTCCAGCTGGCCCTGCTACTAACGCGATCGGATAATAATGGAAACTCAACTCTTACGTCAAACTCACCGGCCGTTCCCTTACAAAATATTTGTGCTGTTTTATACAAAAAGAAAAACTTAAGCTTAATCTCCTTCCCTCCCGTAACTGACGAACTCTATACACTAAAGACCGCGATAAGGTATGATACAGTGTTTGTACAAACGCGTCGCGTACGTGTGTTACAACTTGTAACAAACGTCTCGGTATTACATTCCTGCGAGGTTACGCGTACGCTTATACCGCTTATATCCGCGTAATTACACTCTAGGAACATCTTGAGGGCATCGTTAATGCCCTGGCGATTGCGAGGCCCTCGTTTCCGGTTTTTTTTTTGGCGCCTCGGCGATCAACGATTTCCGTGAACCGTGCCGATTTCTAAAGTTACACGCGTCGATTTCAAGGGCCGATCCGCGGTCGTTGATGAAGAAAAGTCGACTCGACGAGGAGGACATCCGCGGACAAGCTGTCGGCTTGTAAATCTAACGTCATCGACTTTGCCTCGTCGATGAAGAATACTCTACAAAGTATAATCCCATTTTGTGCCAACTCTGTATGATACATACAGAATCGATCCTGTGTATACTCGTAGGTAACAAGAAATGCATGACTGGTCGACGTTATTCGCGAGCTTAATGCTGTATGTACAGACGTATTTACGTTTGCGTCGTCGCTCGTCGACTTCAACGTATACCGACGCATTAGGATGCATAAGATCGCTTTTAATTAACCTCCACGATTAGTGGTATTTTCGAAAATGCAACTTTGAGCGTCCCTGGACAGGTCTTACTCCTTTTAAGAGGGTAGCGCTTGTCCAGCATCGTCACGTTGTCTCGTGCGATCGAATGGATTCGTGGAAGATCGCAAGAGTTGCTCTTATGCTAGGTGTCCAGTCGAAAGTTCGTATAGTACGCGCAGTAGTCTGCGTGCTAGCAGTCGTCTCGGTATTCATCTGCTCAAAGTGTATTAATACGAGAAGGAGCTATTATTTCTAGAAAAAAGGTTCTCCAGTGGACACCAAGCATCAAACTAATCGTACAAAGTATCAGCTGATGTTTACAAGAGGCTACGCGATAGAGTCTCGAGGTTGGTTTGCGCGCACACAAAGAACACTTATACGCACAATTGTTTCAATTGAATTACACTGTAATTTAGTTCTAATACATTGTACTCCAATTGCGTGGTAATTCAATCACGTTGCAGTCGAATTACATAATTAAAACTTTTCAATTAATTAAATGGCTAATTACTGTTATCGTGAATCTAATTGAATTACAATGTAATTGAAATGCAAAGTTACTGAAATACAGCTTTCCAGTAAAAATTGATGAATAATAACATATTCGTCAGTGGTGATTACTTCTTTCTAGTAGCTTGTTTCTAGCTTTTATTACATCTCTTTCATTACAACAATATAATTGAACGAGACCTCTGAATTACAAATCGCAATATAATTGAATTACTCTGCAGTGATATTTCATGGAGTGATTCAATTGTAATTCTGCGCAACTCTGTTTATACGTTATGACTAGCTCTTTGCAACCATTAAACACGTAACATTATGCAACTTACACATTCAATGTATACACGTGACGCGAACCAGGTTTGCGTATACGTTAAAATACAAAAGGGGCGAGTGTTCTTCGTGAACGTCGGCTTCGAGATCCGAGCAACTCTGACACGTGGACTGATTTGTTAGAATAGGTGATCATCGTTCGTCTATGTATATCTCTCGTTTGGAAGATAATCGGTTCGTTTTGTCAGCGGGTTCAAAGACGTATTACGATTACGATCGTGTTTCTTTTGTGGCACTATGAAGGAAGCTTTGTTCCGAGTACTTGATTCGACGGCGAGTGGTTAAGGGGACTCGAGAACGCATGGTGCCCGGAGGCGAAAACGTGATTATCGCGTTTCGTCGAATCGAGCATCGGGTAAGCTTTATTTGTACGTCAAACGGCGCTCGAACCACGAGATTTCGGTTAGTGAGCCAAGGTGTCTTTGCCACAAAGTACGTCCCTGACCGCCCTGCTGCCGCACCCAGGTTACCCTCGACGACCATCTCCTGCCCCATTGTGTTAAGCTTCTGCTCTCGGTGATTCAACAAATCGCAAAAACTGCAGCTTGGCGTCGCTCGCGGACTGCGGTGCTCGAGTGCAGAAAGCGTGAAACGAACAGCCTCATCGTGACGGTTCCATTCGTTTTGGAGCTCAGCGTGGAATCTGATTCAGGTGAACAATTATTATGCTAGGTATTTCGACTTCCTCTGGGTGACTTGCTTTGTTAAATTGAAAGAATTATGTCACTCTCGGTCGTCAAGTCTTATGTTGATTGTATTACTGTCACGAGTGTATTCATTGAATCCTATTGTAATTGAAACTCAACGATCTGAAACACGCCTCTCTGTTAGGGATTAATGACTGGACTTGCAAAACTATGTGTATTACATGTTTTCATAAGACAATATTATGTAAAAGCCTTGTATAATTTTCACAAACTCGATCAAGATTGATATGGTTCGATATACAATTAAACACAAGGGTTGATTCTATGTAATACTAGCTTATGACTTCGAGAACTCAATATGCTTATCGCTCAATATATATTACCCCTGATGTAGCGACAAATAGTGACATTCGAGGTGATTTTCTCGACTTATGTTTAAAGCTGTTTAAAAATTCGTAAGTACCACAGGATGTCTTACATCCCAGGTAGAACGTCAAAACACTTTTGTATTAAAAGCATTTCTCTCATTTCATGGTCGCCCCCAGCGAGGTTTCTTCACGATTCCTTCACAGTGTTGCCTAAATAATTTTGCAAAGTACACCTCGAAGAGTCGAAACTCCAGATTCCACGCTTTTCCACGCACGACTAATTTACATGTAAGCAGGACTGCACTATTGAAGTGTATAGCACCCTGCCAAATGCTAGTTAGCAAAATATCGTTTAGACATAGCTAAATGTTGAAAGAAAATACTCGGCAAGCGCCTACGTTTCGCGGCACGCTGTGTTAACGACGATAACGAATTTAAAAAGAAAGAAGAATATTCAGTGAGAGTTGCTCTGCACTACCAGGAATTCTTTAAAGATCGAAGTTGGTGAGACGCGTAAGTGGAAGTTGGCCTGTAAATATTTCACCCCTAAAAGGCACTCCAATTGACGGTCCGATTTATTGTCGTTGCACCAACTTTCCTACATGGAAGAACGTTTCCTTCGTGCAGAGTTATCGTACGATTATTGCAATCCAGCGAGTTTAAATCGAAATAGAAGTACGAATTGTCTGTACAAAATTCCCAGTCGTTAATGACGAAACGTGCCGCAAGCTGCGTTCAATCTTTTCCTCCGCTGCCACTCAAGCCTTCGTTCGCCGTTCCAAATAACACAGACAGTCGAACGATTTCCACGCGAATCGCTAAGAATACCCCGAAGTCTTGAGATGCCAGGGAAACGTAACACTAGAGCGATTTACATATAATAGTGCCGTCGACGAAAGAGCTAGCGGGGCTGATTATTGCTTCGGCAAAATGGCTTCAAGTTCAAGCAGCGTAAAGCGTTTCTTGCCGCGGCTATCAATTAGTTGAAGCTGTCCCTGTACGCATTAGACATAGACTTCTCTGATATGGCTGTGTTATTGCCATCGAAGACGTTGAATTTCAATACGCGCGCGACGATCCCTAAATTTTCGATCGCTTAGTCAAACTTTTCCATTCTTCAGGGTCATCCGCGCGTTGAAATTCAAGCGTAAAAGTATTTGCTGAATCGTGTGCTTCGAATGATGTTAACTCGTGTCTCGTTTAGTCACCGACTGATCGAGGTGACTGCAGGTTAAAAGTACGCATCGATTTTTTAGAAACTTGACATAATTACTCGACAGAGTGTCCCTTGGACCATTCCGAACGAAGCAAGGAAATTAATGTGTTAGAAAATTCGAAGACTCGTGGTTTCAGCGTATTATCGATCGCTGAAAGCACAAATCACGAGTAAATGGTTTTTACTTGGAGAAATCGTGAACGTTTTGCTAATCGAACGTCACGTTCGGGATGCGTGCGTTTTCGTGTAAAAAGCGTGCGTACATTTGGTTTCCTTGGTTCTCGTCGTGTTTCATGGCAGTCACGTTCAGCGACCTCACGATCGCTCTTACACGGTGTAATTCAAGCGGAAAGCCCGCGAATTTTCTATATCGAGCAACGCAGAAACGTGTACCGTGAATTAATCGCTGGAACGTAGCTTCGCGTTCGAAGCAATTACAATCGAAACGTACACGTCGATGATCCGCCAATCATTATGGAAAGTAAGCGTCCTCAAAGATCAATCGTTGCGTACAAATTCGAATTCGAATCAATATAGCTGTAAACAATTCCGCGATCAGCTTATCAACCTATTTAATTTTTTATTCGATCACGAAGCCAAGTTAAATTGGCCATGTAGCACCGTTGCAATCATCTTGATTGAAGTCACGTAATGAAAATCTCAATCGACGTTCGTTTCTGGTTTACTTTTGAGAAGAACGACATTTTTTATTCGTTGTTGAACGTCTTAAAAATTAAACGAAACTTCGAGAATTTGTGCTCTGTCGAAGATGCTCTCGGAGGAAATCAGTTTCTGTTGCATCAAATGAAGAATTTGATTTTTCGAAGGGACTTCTCAGTGTTATAAATACTTGTGGAAGAATAGAATATAATAGACTGAGAATTATAGTAATGTTTCAAGTGATACTACTGCATCCCGCTTGAATTGTATTTGTGGAAAAATTCAAATTTATTTTAACACTGCAATAAGATTCTTACAATTCAGCATCAACGAAATTCCATGGAAATGTTATTACACGTATTATTAAATATTTTTTAATAATACTCTTAGGGGCCAAGTGATATTAAAATAGACCTTAAAATGAGTTTAAATTTTACTTCGATACCAGCAAAATTATTCATCCTTGATGAAGTTACAGTATTTTTTAGAGATAAACTGATGAAAATTAAAAATTTATAACTCACTTGATAAAGTATTCAAAGTACTTAGGCCTCGGATTCTTGGAATTACTACTGTATGAAGATTCCGTGAAGGGTTATTTCCAGAGAAAATGTTTCTTCGTGGTGTCAGCATTGCAAACACTGTAAGGAGCTACAAAGAATAATTAAGAGAAATCTCTTCTTTTTTAATTCTATCCACGAGCATTACTCTTAGTTTTCCGTGTAGCTTAGTTTACAAGTGAATTGTCACGGCTATCTTTTTATTCGCGAATATATTTACACTTACATTAATTTTTGCAGTCGTCAAGCCTGAAACCTAGCAGGTATAAATATAATAAACCGCTGTTTTTAAAGATCTAACTGAGTAAATTAAATCGATGTTCGGATTAAAAATACTTTTTCCTTCGATTATTCGAATAGTCTCAGCCCTAGTGTCAACGCCGAATTGTCAAATAATACCAAACCCAATCCACACCAACCAACTTCGTTGATGCCAAACCATCCCTTCCAGAGTTCTAAAGCATACACTTAAAAACCCCGCGAGGTGTTTTTAGTGGAGGAGAAATCCCTTCGAAACATGTTAAACGTTCGTTTAACGAGTACCAGCGTGCGTGTACAGTGCTACCACGTTAAGTTGCCGAGTGTCTACAAAGTGAAGAGGACCGGGGCAAGGGGACTAGGCCGCTCGCTCCACCAGTACATAGTAGTAAGATATCACAAAATCGCGGACACGAGAAAGTTAAGGGAGTAAGCCAACCTAAGACGCACCAAAAAGGAATCAGTTTATGAATTTTTTTTTGAACAAATCGAAAATTTCTGGTAGCAAGTTTTAAAGTATTCAAAAAAACATTTCTAAGAGCAGGCATTGTAATTTTTGTATTTACGAATATGTTAAACTAAGAAACTTGCGACGATGTCGATTTATACATGAATATTCCGTGTGACTATAAGCATTTTAGCCTTGAAAAACGCTAACTAAAACGCTTATTTTATTTCTCAGACATAAAATAAGAATTAAGATCAAAAAAAAAATTCTCACGATACATATGTAACTTAATGTGTCATTAAAAAGTGCTTGTTTTGAATGTCAGATAATCCAGCATTGAGCCTGAGTGTAAAAGAAACTACAACGCCGCAATTTTGTCAATTTCAGATACTTTTACATACAAAAATTGGGACACACACCCCAAACTCATAACCAGACAATTTTCCGTTTGTCCCGAAAAAGTTCCGAAGCACTTTTTTTCGAACCGTCCCAGGTAGAGGCTTCCTCCCTCAAGTAGTTGTCGATTGCTGTAATATTTCACAGCTCCGCCGATGCATTCTAGTCACTCGCTCTCGTCGATCTTATGTCTGTTTTCGACGAACTTTGCCGCGCGGTTAGAGTTTTGATGCGATCCGCGCGGCTAATAACATTTTATCGAGAGCGAGCGGATGATTCGATCGTACGACGGCAACTTAACGTGTATGTTTTGCTGGGGCAGGCGAGGTTCTTCTTAGAAAAGCAAAAAGGAAACCCGAGTGCGGCGAGCGTCCCCCTTGGCCCGTCGGGCCATCCCAAACTGTCAGACGGACGGGTCGCTGCCGGGGGCGGAGCCCGTCTTGCTGCCGTCGACACCAGCACCGCCGCCGTCGCCATCGGCGCCTGCACCCTCTCCGCCCCTGTACGGCGAGCCGCCGGCCCCACGCGCCGACAGACCTCGGAAATCCAGGTTGTACTGAAATACAAATGCCCAAAACAACGGATTATAAAGTGGTCATCGCAGACGTTCCAGCAACTTTCAAGAGTCCTTTGTCGCCCACGAGGGTGGGCGCTACGCCGTCCTCCTAAGCCAAAAATGCGTATCTCGAGGATACGGAGTTCCAAAGGGTCGTCAAACACGTCAAATCGCGTGGTGTGACGAATGTAAAGTGGCAGGGTGGATGGATGTGTGAGTATAGAATATATGTAAAACCAAATCCTATTTCTGGGCCGAAAGGCTGAAATTAATAAACTTACTACTGCTAGTGAATATGTAAATATATACAGGGTGTCTCGTTATAATCTTTCCACGCGATTATCTCGCATAATATTCATCGTTCAAAAAAAATGTTTAAACAAAACATGCTCTATCTGAAACGTAGTTTTTTTTCACGCTAGACACGTAGCTTATCTCAAGACGAGTTCATTGACTTATATTATGTTGACCTTGAAATGTCATTTAAGGTCATTTTCATGGCTTAAAATTTTCTTCTTCTGGTGGCCAATGGAATGCCTTCTAAAAGGATTTGCAACTCATTACGAAGAAAATTATTGTATCGTTCTGCAGTTAGTATACCATTAAAAAAATATGGACCCACTAAATAGCCACCAATAATGCCACACCAAACATTTAGAAGCCATTGACGCTGATGTTCAATTGCTCGATGCCAGTGAGGGTTTTCATCACACTAATAGTGGAAATTCTGACGATTCAGTTCTCCTGTGTTTTTGAAAGATGCTTCATCCGAAAATAGCACACAGGGGAAAAATAAAGGATCACGCAGTATCCTACGCCGAGACCATTGACAAAATATCAATGTGGCACCATAATCGGCATCACGTATTGCTTGATGTAAAGAAATGTGATACGGGTGAAAATGATGTCGTCGAAGGATTCTGAACACCATAGATTGTGATACGCTGGACGTGTAGTGAAGAAGAAAACTTTAAGCCATGACAATGACCTTGAATAACATTTCAAGGTCAACATAATATAGGTCAATGAACTTGTCTTGAAATAAGCTATGTGTCTAGCGTGAAAAAAAACTACGTTTCCATTTAAAAAAACAAAGGTGACCTCCAAATCTCGGAGGCGCCTCCACCTAGAAAAAAAAACAGTGTACACCATTGAATGTCCCCCTTCAGATAGAGCATGTTTTGTTTAAACATTTTTTTCGAATGATGATTATTTTGCGAGATAATCGTGTAGAAAGATTATAATGAGACACGCGGTATAATTCAGGCAAGTATGGAGTATCTCTAATAAGAAATTGCTTTGTATAAAGATAAAGAATAGTTTAAATCGGCTGGGAATTTCATTAATTTTTTAGAAAACATGTAAAAGACTCAGGTGTTTCATAATAAATAAATATGAAATTAGATATAAAGTGATATACGTTTCGTTGGCTTAGGATTACAGCTCGAGTACAGCTCGAGCAAAATATTTTCGCCACCTGTACCCACTTCGTCTTATCTCGCCACCGACTCAAAGAAGGTAAAGGAAAATGCAGTAGCCCAAGAGAGAAATCGAAAGTCGTTTTAACCATGTATTTATGCACATATAATAAGAATAGAAGAGTCACGTGGTCAAGACTAAGTGGTCTTGAAAGACAAAAACCTTTTGCTCCGACTATAATTCCCCTTTTGTTTGAAATGTCGCACGAGAAATATTTTGGAGTTCAGAAATTATATTTTCATTCTTCATATTCAGTTGCAATTATTGTATTTATTATAGAATATTTTTGAAAATTTATTTAATTATCATGAATCGTATGTTATTCATAAATTTATTTCGTTATAAAATTAGGAATGTAAAATGTATTTTTTATTTTGTTAAGTGTCATGTGTATCTAAATATACAATATTCTTTCTGGAGATTCAGAAATTGCAAGCATATTACTCGCAAATTAATATTACCAAATAAAGGTTATTAATTGATTGTCCCGAATATAGAAAAATTATTAAAAAGAATTAAAATCCAAAATATTTGCGTACGACACGTCCACTTTCTGGTTATTAATGATCCCACTTTGTTTAGTTGCATGTGAACCTCCTCAGGAACATCGTTAACGCGACTGTTAATAGTCCCATTATTGGGAAAAGTGAATAGCGTTATTTTTCTGTCGTGTAAAAATACCTTAACAAAATTCAAAATTGACGTGATATTGTTACTCCACAAATCGACATTCGAAAAACGTATTTCATAACTGTTATATCGGTGCATCAAAATAAACGTTATTTGTCGTGGTACTCAGCGTGGCAGAATGTGACACCGATTAAACAAAAAGTTAATTCTGTTACGAAACATTGCATTGTGCCCATTCCTGTAAAGACAGCTGAAAACAGTAGATTGATTATCAGTTCACCTTTATGCTGTGCATTATGTTGTATACTGTCATCGTGTAACTTGTTAATCGAAGCGAAGCTGTTTTGATAAAAAATGTCTGCAAGAATACAGTAAGAAAATATTCAGGCCAGTTCACTACAGCGACAAAAATGCCTACGCGTAAAATGTTCGATGAAAATAGCGATAACAAGTTAAAAGGAAAAAGTATTTGACGAGAGCAAATAATCGAAAACGATCGATCAATATCCATGCCACCGGTAGACAGTTAAATAATTATTGACAGATAAATTGCCTCGCGAGAAATGCTAAATAAACTGTGCAATTGTTTAAATTAATCAAATGTGACAAATTGACGTAACGTTTCAATTTCGTTTAAGCGTTTAACGGGGAATAATTTAATTCAAATTGAACTTCACAGTTACTATCGTATTTTGCTCTTCATGTTATCAAACTTTTCAGCACCTGCTTAAATAAAGATGGATATAATTTTCATCTCTAACATGAGTTGATTGAATAACGAATTAATGAACTTTTTTTCAATTACGTATTTGCAGCGTAGGTATATACAATCAGATACGCCGTGCTAAGAAATCTTAATTAAGCATATCAATTTTAATCATTTATCAATTTATTATCAATTAAATGATAATATGGTCGATTTAATTTGCCGTATAAATTGGAATTACTGTACAACCCCTTCATAAAAGAACTCAGAATTCTCATTTCTCCACCAACGAATCTTATATCCAAATTTCTAATATAAAATCCTTCAGAATGAGCATAGAAACAATGAAGTTAAATTTCATTCGAACTTTACGCTTCTGCGTCAAAGGACCAAAATTCAAGAACAACTACTCCGTTACAGTTCCACGACAATTGTTAAACCCGATTAACCTGCTTCGCAGTTACGAGACCCGTTATTTCCACGGATGGAAACTCGTCCTACAAAAAATTCATTTCCCTAAGGAACGGCTGGATCGATCGTGATTCGACCATTCGCCCTCGGCCAATCGCGACACCGAGAACGAACGTGTACAAATGGTGACGCAACACCGCCGGTAAGCAACGTCGGAAGCGGCAAACGAACATTAAAAAATAAAGTTGAAAACAATAATTAAAAAGAAAAAAAATTGAAAAGAAAAAAGGAAAGAAAAAAGAAAGAAAGAGGAAACCAAAGTCGAACCTGTGCAAAAGAAAGAACAGCGCTTCGGCGTGCGCGCGTAGGCGTCGTGGCTGCGCGCGTGAACACATGCGACCATCACGGTGCAACGAAAGTCTGTGTTATCTCGGTAGAGTGGCGTGTCTTAGGTGCTGCAGCTGCGCTTGTTGCAACTGTAGCTGCAGTAGCTGTAGATTCTGCAGGCAATACGGTGCCTGTGGTCCGCAACCGGACGCTTGAACGGTCGATGAGTACGGAAGGACTGAGGGATGAACGAAGGAGGCGGAATTACGTGAACCACTGGTGGTGCCCGTGAGCGGCAGGGTGACGTTACTCAAAGGTGGAAAGTTGAGGCTCGGCGGTCTCAAAATGTTGTGTAATTGGGCGGAGGTTAAGGGATGGGGCTGCACGTAGGGACTCGCCGATGGTAGCAATTGGGGACTAATCGGGTACAAGCAATCCTCTTCGCCCAGGCCAGGCACCGTTGTCGGACTGAGCTCCACGTACTGCGGCATGGTGACATTGTGCTATACGATGAATACATGGAAGGACATGTACACACTTTAGGCGTGATATGATAGCGTTGCAACTTGGCCGTTCACCCTGTGCGAATATTTGTGATTCGATGATGAGAGCTGATCGAGGTTTGTCAGTCGATGTTGGAAGGTACGACGGTGAGACTCAAATTGAAGCTTAGTCATTTTTCACTCATGATTTAATTGTTTATCTACAGGTCCAAGAATCTATTCAATCTTGGAGTGTGTGTATAATAATTTGGACAATTTTGTTCAGGATTCCTTTTTCAAATTTAAAAAAAAATTGTTGTTAAGATTAAATTAATAGGAAATTCAATTCTAGTATGATATACCATGGGTTAAGATGGATCCAGTTTCTAAGGCGAATGATTAATATCTAGTAAATGTAACGTTAGTTGATTTTTAATTTCAGTTATACTACACGTTAATATTCCATTCGAGGAATAACCAAGGCCTAATTATCCTAACAAAACATAGTTAGAATCACATTAAACTTTGGTAATTACCAATTATTTCGGTACACTCAGCAATATTATTACACTTCGTCCCAGTTATGTTACTAAACTCGCTGGTAAAACTCATTCAACAATTGTTGTATTAAACGCGGAACTATTGTAACATTGCCAAACTAATTTTGCACTAAATAACTGTTGATATAACTGGAGTTTGTTCGCGCGATTAATTGAAAATCATTTAACTGAGAATTTTTTAACAAATTTTAGGTTTTTTAACTTTTCACATATTAACACTTGGTTATTACTGAAGTAGATCGTAATCGCATTAATCCAACTGAATTTAAATCACCTATCTGCTTAGGCGACTTTCGAAATGAAAGAGTATGGGAATTGACATTTCTATTTTGCTTTTTATTTAAACGTTACGAACAAAGCGTGACAATTTTCCCCTGTTTGTTTTTGTTAGAATATCTTCAATTTTGAACAGTTATCAAAAGTTTGTTTAGAAAATAAAATTTATATTTTCTATGCGCTGATAAACGATGTAAACTTCCATTCTCACATCACAACGATAAAATAAAATAAATTCCCTTAAAATCATCCAACAAGTATTCGCACAGAATGAACTGCTTACGATTTCAACCTTTTACGCACAACTATACGTTTATCAAAAATTTAAACATATCACCTGCCGACACAAAGCTAGCTATGATTAAAAATTATTGTTCAATCCTTCCTCGTAAACTCAACAACACGATGCTACGTCTTCAAACATGTATCGAAGCAAACATCGAATATAATAAAATACAAGAATAACAATATTCCACGAAAATAGCGACGATCACTGAATTTACTATTTCAAAAAATACCAGAAGGAGCAAAGACTGAACGTTCTTCCGTTCCTCGAGCGCAAAAAAAAGGAAAATAAACGTCAAAAAATACTGAACAAAAGACAAAACTGTAAGGCAAGTAAAAAATAGTAATCTGGTGCGGTTGACGTTTGAATTTTAGTGTGCGATACACCGATCGAAGATGAGGACCGATCGACGGGTCCGCGTATCTTACCTTTGTGGCGCAGACGAAACATGTGGTGACCACTTTCGAAATCACGTTCATCAGGTTCTTTGTTTCCTGAATTACGTTATCGACTTTCGTGAAGGTGGCGGCTTTCCCGACGGTGGGGTTTTTCACGGTGAACTGGAGCTGCTGGACGTACGTCGGCACACGGTCGAGGTTCTCCAGGAGTTCTTTCTTGTGCGGTCCCCCTGGTACCTGCGCCCATGCAACATCGTATACAAACTTACGTCGTCGTTCGTGTCGCAAGGCAAACGAGCTCGCGTACTGTTTACAACGATTTCGGTAAATTCAATTCTAAACTCAAAAGAAAATAGGGGTTGATATATATTTGTTGCAAGTCAGACGAAAACACTTATGTGTTAAGCCAGTTGGCAATGTTTAAAGATTAAAAGAAAAAGATACTTCTTGTGATGTTGTAGACGAGAGTTAACAAAAATGATTTTGGAAATTCTGACCTTGATTTCAGTAAACATTCAGTGAAACCAACAATTGAAATTCCATTGTTATAACACAGTTATAAATATGCAATGCTTCACCCTATTTATGTATACAATTTTCACCTTCGAGTTAACCAAGCACGGAAGAATTCAAATATAAACTAAACCTCGTATTAATTTCATTAAGGGGGGAGATTCAAGAATATTTCAAGATTTAAATACATATTTTAATCAAAATCAAAGTCCATTTTTAGATTGCAATTATTGTATGTTAAGTTAAAATTATAAGCTAGTGAAAATTGTAACAAAGCTGGAATAATTTATTGATGCAAATTTGGTTGAGATTGAAAAAGATTATATCACATATAAATGGAATAATTACTCTGAAGAAATAGAAGAGAAACTTTAATTCGAATTTGACAGACCGTTGGAAACCACCAATCACGTTTGCCTTGCGAAATGATTCGTCATACATATGTAGCGGTTCTTTTTTTTTCAAATAACTCTTTCAAGCATCGCCTGATTCTATTACTTGTTCGTCGACTAATAATAAATACTTCAAATCTCGATTAGTTGTAAGATTGCATCTAATAAGTTAACAGAAAGATCATCTATCCGTCCTAGTAGAACACAATGCAAAAGATTGAACGGAAAGTGTAAATAGTTTGAGAAGAATTAGAGAGTGACTGTGTGAATGACAGTGAAATAGTACAGACCTTGTTGTTTTTTGCAAGCTTCTCGAATGTTACATAATCAAACCACTCGTGAGATTAAACTGAATATTGCAAGTGATCACAGCCAAGACGAAGTTAAAACAAACGACTCATAAAACAGAAGAAGCGGAGGCAATTATTTACAAATGTCAGAATATTTGATTAATGTTTTGAAACAAGCATCAATGAGACAATCATTTATTGAACTTGAATGAATTCACGCTATCCCAATTTCGCAGAAGTTATGGTATTTATAATGCACGTTATGCATGAAGTCTGATGTATGCGTGATCGTTTATTATTTAATGAATATATATACATTTCAGATGCCTTATGAACGTTATGATACTTTAATTTTCAATTTTCGTCTGTTAGGAATTGATTGCGAATTATGAATACATTAGCTTCAATGAATACGGTTGCGAATGGGCGCAGAAACTTCACCTTAGCTGTGAGTTAATAATAGTATTGATTTTTATGAACAATGGAATCGGAAGCTGGCAAAAACTGAGACATTAATAGTCATGCCCCAGATAGTGGAAGGAGGGGAACCACAATGCACATAGACGTCGTCCACAGACGGAAGCATTCCCGTAGCATCTAAAACACACCTTACTAATCGTACACAAAAAAGTCATAAATGTATGTACACAAAATAGATTTACCAACAAAATAATGATCGTAGGTAATTTGATGGCGCGACGAATGAAAATTCAACGATAGTTATTCCTTTTTCTACATTTTGAAACGGGAATCGCGTTCTTGGAAGACTAGAGTTGCTAATTAACGTTGTATCAGCAAATTCTTTGTCTTTTTATCGGAAAATGAAAATAAATAATGGAAATTAACACAAAACCTGAATGTGATTCGTACATCTCGACCTAAATAACATACCAAAATTGAAAAACATAAGGTTCGTATAGTCTTTGTCGTTTCAAATTTCGATTACGCGAAACTTGACACAAGGAGAATACTTCAAACTACTCTCGATACTTATGTCCTGTGAATCTGTAGATGTTACTACTTGTCTAATTTCCCAATTTTGTCTAACAAGGAGAGGGGGAGGAGTGCAATGGTTGGGACATCAATTTAGTTGAAACTTTTTATACTGGTTGATTTTGTGATTCTACTGATGGAAATGTAGTATTGTTGGCGTAGAAACTAAATACTGAATTTTGAATATTTATTGTCAATGTTTAAAACAAAAAATATTTTTACTTACTATTCTTTATTTTTAGTTTTATATTCATCATACTTGACAACAATATTTGCAAAATCACATATATATCTTTATAATAAAACTACCAATATGCAGTTTTAACTAAATCGGTAATTAAGGCCTTGCACTCCCCTTATAAGCAAAATATTCGTCTCGACGAGCGTTTAAGTATACATTATAATGTAAACGTCTAAAAAGAGAAGCTACTTTGGGAATTACAAAGACAAGCTATAAATCGCACAGTAATAACTGATTTTGTACGTAATAGTAAATATCTTAAAAGGTAAACAAAACTTCGTTTGAGTTCATTTGTTATATAGATAAAGAATTAAAATTTAATCTTTGTAAAATATTCCAGATAAATGTGTTCTTATTAGAAAATGTTAAATATCAAATTTATTTATTAACCAATACTGTTTACTTTAGTGTGCACGATAGCTGCATGAATAAACTTCAAGACAATTTTTTTTTTTTGGTTTTAGACAAATAATTACAAAAAATTGCTACTAACAATTTTTGTTAATTTTTAAGATGTGTATTGGTAAATATAAAATCATTTATTATTGTACGACTTATAGTCTTTCTTTGTTTAATTCCCAAAGTATCCTCTCCTTTTAGACGTTTACACTAGTACGCCCTTAATTTTCCCCTAAAAGGCAACGTATCGACGTTCGTTCATGATTAATTAATTATCCACCGTAAATTAGCTCACTATCGAGGCCGCTCTAGAACTGGCCGTTCCTTACAATGTGCTTATCCCCATTGGAAAAAGAAAAGAAGTGTAGTTTACGCTACGTCATTCAAAAGAAACGATTGTCAGGGTGATCATACTAGGTGTCATGATCTTGCATAGCAACACTTGCGTATAATAAGTAATGGTAATAATAACGTGTAGTGAGAGGTAAGAGAAACGACAACATTTAACAGCAACTGGAACAATGAATTCGCAGAAAAACGAGCGGTAAATGCACGGCGATGAAAACGATCTGTACAAGGTGTGAACATGATCTCTATGAGCCCAACAAGGGTCTAAAGTAAAGAGAGAAAGAGTTACCTGGATGGAGGCATTCAAAGAGCGAGGGTCAAAAAGGGTTTCATAATACAGAATATATTACAAGGTTAGCGTTTTTTGTTGATTTCTTTCAAAAAGAGTAAAAAGAGATCAAAATGGTTTTAGGTAACTATATATATTCGGCCTAGCTAGGAGGGTCGAAAGGGCAGCAAACGTGTTAATTCGAACATGTCTAATGCTAATAACTCACACCAGAGCCACTCCTAATCCACTTGCCACATTACATTGATAATTCGGTAGTACCATAAACGGTTTCAATACTATTAAAGGATTAGAATCGATTAGATCTAACAATAGACGTTCGCGTGAGAAGGAACGTCGAAGGAAAGGAGAATTATTATCAATTTAGTTTCGAAGCAGATGCTACAGGTTCGAACAATCTAATTCGACGACATTTGTCGACAAATCTAATCGCGTTTGGATTCGACGTGGCTCGGGCGTCGCAATTACGTAAAAAATGAAACTCAATAGCGAAATCCAAGGAAAAATATCTCCAATATAGCAAGGATCAAAAAACTCGGAATCAAGTCCAGTATAGAATCCGTATAATAATAAACAACGGTAAAAAAGAATGATCATAAATAAAGGGCGATGTACGTGTATACGCGTACGTGCAGGCGCGCCTGTACGACGTACACGTATATACATAGCATCATCAACATCAGTCCAATTAAAAATGTGTACCACTTTGCAATTTTGACAATATGCGGTCTCGTTAAATGACACGTACCTGGTAGCTGAATTGTCTCACAACCTTGTACAATCTGTTCGCCTCTTCGGCGAAATACTCAGCTTGGGTGAACAGATCTTGGGTGGTCTTCAGGGCGCCCTCGCCCCTGGTGAACTGGTACATGGAGAACGCCATCGATGACATGTTTTTCGCGCGTTTCACGATGTCGTTGTTCTCCTCCAAGGCGCTACCGCTTTCCTGCCATTTCTCCGTTTCCGCGTCCATCTCCGACGTGATTAGCTTCATCTCCAGGCCCGCCTTTGCGATCTTTGCCTGCTCCTCGCTGTCTAATCTCACGGGTTTCAGCGGCTTGCTCGTGGTGCCGTGTTTCTGAAACCAAACGCGTATCTCGGTTAGAAAATTGAACGAGGAGCTTGCATGCAGCGTCTAACGCATTGATTCCCAATTTGGACGATATCGATTCTCAAGATGGACTATTGACACTCTAAAGTGGGCGATTATTGACTATCTGGATTTGGGAGGCGATGGTCGCTTTGCGTGGACGAATCGAAGGTATCTTATTTAATACATTGCAGCGGATGGGAATTGAAGTATTAATTATGGCGTTTTTAATTTCATATTTAGTTAAAAGAAGTTTCAGCCCTTAACTAGCAAAGGAGTTTCGGCGTACGACATGCACGAAGAAGAGAATGAAACGAAAAGATGAGAATGTAGAATTTCACTTACTCCTGGCCGTGGCAAGGACATATATACTTGCTTCTCCGGTCGACTCTGATTCAATTCGAGCACATCTTTCGCCACTGTAGTCACGTCATTCATGAGCCATTGCCACATGTCAGCGAATACTAGAAAGCACGAATAAAATTTGATTTATTGAACAATGAAATTTATTTATTTATATTTTCATTTATTTATTTCAATACAAGATTAGTAAATTTAATTGAAACATTTATTTGAAGATGATTTGAATTGGATGCGAATTGAATTTTATTGCGATTATATCGAATATTTGAATTGAAATGTAAAATTTGAATAGGATGAGTTACGTTTTAATTTACCTTCGAGATTTTCCTTGGCGATTTTACTAGTAGGATGCCTTGCCAATGTGTGCGCCGCTGTCACCACTTGGGGTCCGTATATTCTCAAATTAATTTCAGTGAATTTCGCAGAAACTTGCAATGACTCCGAAAGCGCAACATGTCTCAGCAATTTGCATACCTGTTAATGGATAAGTAACTCGTCGTACTACAGCAATGTAAGTCATGTCCACAAGTCACATATTAATCACTGGGATATAATTCTTGCGAATAAAGTCTATAAGCTTGAATCTGTTTAGAATTGGATTTTTCAATATAAATAAAACACAATTATTAAGCTCACTAATTTGTTATAATAATTTCTGATACAAAGTACATAACTATTACCAAAGTCATTGTTTCTTATTTACAATTGAAGTTAATACACGGTAAAAGGGAACATGAATAAAAAATAAATGTAATTCTTCTATAATTAATTGATTATTATTAATTTCAAAATTTAGATATTATTAGTGTTAGTAATTTTCATTTCAATCTAAAAATTGAAATACTTTTCAAGTATTAATCGTAGTCAATTCTTTTTAAAAAATATTTTAGTTTATATGCTAGTGTCAATAATTTTGATTTCAATTTAAAAGTTTAAAAATGCAATAAATTAATTGTTCCAACCCGGAAATTTAATTAAAGCACTCCGACTGCGAAAAAACAATTTGGCTTCGTAAGAAAATGGATCGTATATCAGAAGGTTACACTCACTTCGAGGATGTGGTCGATGTACTCGTGAAATCTGTCGCTGCTCTCTTGAAGACGATTTATATCGTTAGCCAAAGCGAGATTCCTGATTGTTGACACAAGTTCTTGGCCCGCTTTGGTTACCTGTCCGAGATCACCCGCCTGCTCCATCGTCGTTGCGCAGAGCTGCTGGCGAAGATCTCTGGTGGTACGTAATACTCCCAGCATGGCTTGCTCCATTTCCGAACTCGGAGAACCACCGCCACCTTCGTAGTTCTGAGAGGGAACGGTAACAATCATTTCACTACTTATTTTCTAAACAGTTTCGTATATTTCCAATATGCTATAAGTACACAAACACATTTGAATTATTTAATTAAATTAGAGTTTGAATTACTAATTCTCATTGACTCTAATATTAACTTTATTTGATATATTTTAAATAATAAAGTTAAGAGCGTTAAACGGGAGGAATTCTCTACTGAGCAAGAATGTTAATAATTCTCTATCGACTTCAGAATAGAATAAGTTTGTAACTATGGTTTGTAATCAAGGTTTATATTAAAGTAAATTAGAATTCCGTCAAGCAAACTTTTTATAATAAAAACCACGTATTATGGCCAAGTTAGTAAAGTAAAATAAAGTTGAAATGGCGATAAAAATTTGTTTAAATGTACAGGGTGGCTTTCTATATTTTTTGTTATATTCTGTGCTTTGTTCTACACAATTACATATCAAAAATATAATTAGACGTTTTCGAGGGCTAAACTTTATTTTCCTTCACTATTTTAAATTCAAAGGCTTGGCTGATTTCAACAGAAAATCAATACGACTTTTGATAGCCAATGAACGAAGAAATCTCGGTGTCGATAATGTCTACTAGTGGGTAGAACAATTTGCCCGAGCAAAGGGAAGATTTGGTGCGAAAAATTGCATATAATGCCGGATTATAAATGAAAGGATAATCCGAGTTGGCTTGGTTCGCATTGAAAAGAGCTGACATTCCGACGTAAATCCGAATGAATGGTGCAGGCTAAACTGAATCAGTTGTAAGAGCCTAGTGCCAGTGAATGGACACAGTAGACCAAGTGGGCAATTTCCACTTCAAAAAAGGAAGGAAGTAAAGAGACATTTTTCCCTTCGTCGCTGGACGTCGAGTGCATTAATAGAAAAAGCTACTACACGACTCAACGTGTAATATTTACTCCGTAAAAATACACAAACAACATGTTTTAATAGTCAACGGAGTAAAAAAAGAATTAAGGTACGAATACGTAATTTTCTTGATCCTGGCTTGTCATACGTAAAAATAATTCCACCTTTGAACTTACTGTAGGATCGTTGTCGACATAAATATTAACCCTTTACAGTTGGGTATTTCTAAACTTTATTAAATGATTAAACGAACTTACATCATCTGATTTTAAACACAGTTTTACGATTATTTCAAGTACAAAACAAAATAATGTATAAATAATATCATTTAAAAAAATTTCAAAGAATATCATTTTAAAAGTGCCCACAGCTCTGGTCTAGAGATATAAACTAAATACCATTCTAATAAATTACACTATTTAATACAAAGCAAATCCTGTTTGCCCATTTTTCAATTAGCTAACTCCAAATTCAAAGAACTAAAAATGTTAAAATATTGAATCGAAGTAATATATATACGTTGAGAAATAAAAACTATCTTGACTTACCATGCTGTTCCCGATTCGCAGTAACGTATTGAGCTCGAGTTTTGCTCGATCGCAAAGCAAAAGGATGTTCTCTCTGTGTTCGTGGCTGGTGTATGCGCTGTCAGTGAAGTCCTGTGTCCTTTCGACGACGGTATCGAGCGCGGACGTGAGCGTTTCTCGACAACCTGGTCCAAGGAGGGTCATTCTTGTAGTTTCCACGAGTCTCTCGAAGTGCTTCAATGCGGAAAAAGCCGTGCTGCTGTCCCAGTCCTCTTGTTGTGGACTCTGAAATTAATTACAGAGTCAGTCAAAGTTTTACAATACTCTTTTTAGACTTACACAATTCCATTTGCTCCTTAATACTGGGCTTACGCGGATTTCTATTACTAAAGCAATTCTTTGAATTTAAATGACGAGTGAAGTCGATTTACCAGAATTAATTAGAAAGCTCTGATAAAAACAAAAACACTTATATACAAAGAAATTTAACCTGCTCTAAAAAGAATTAATAAAAAGAATTCAATAAAATTCTTTAAAATTTTTTAATGAAGAATTTATTCCAATAACCACAAATACGATATCATATGCAGATATGAAGACGATCAATTTAAAATATATTATTTAATACCCGTGTAATATGGATTTTTGAGAGAGTTTTTATTTCTTTAATAGATTAAGAGGTACTAAGTATATTACAATATATTCACACTTCTTGCAATCCGTAAAGTAGTTTGACACCCACTTCAAAAAGTAATTGATTATAATTGTTACATCAATAATTGAAGTATAATATCGAACTTGTAGTTATTGGATAAAATGTTATCATTGTTATTTTAATCTCATTTTGATTCATTCATTTTCGTGTAGTAAATCTTTAGCAAAGATTCACGTTTATATTTTACGCTGAACGAGTCGTTGCTTTCGATGAAAGCTCGCGTCGCGGATTAAATATAGCGTTGCTCAGATTATAATATATTATTATGTTTACGTAGTAAACACGATCTACTATTATCATATTACGCGGAACTTTGATGCACAGTGTCTAAATATATTCTGTTCTAAGGTCAGCATACACATTTGCAGTTCAACTGACTGCGTTGAACCAACCACGAAACCCATTCAGCTATAAAATATCGCAGAGGCGGCGATTATACATTTTTCTAGTGCAATTACTCGCACGAGATCCTTGAACGCGACCGAACATCTCTCCCATTAACTTTTCTGCCAAAGCTTCTGGAATATCGGTTAATTTTCTCGTAACAAATTCACCCTAAATTTGCATAGTCTTTTAAACGGTTCGTTAATAGCCCTTGTCAAATATTGTGTCGCATTATTCGCAAGGAAAATGGTGATTTTAACTTTGATGAAAGTAATCATTTATGATTAGAGAATTAATCTGATACTGTGCGCTACTGTAACCTCGTAAATAAATTTTGTATGAGAACAAAGTGACATTAAAAGAGAAAATAAGGATAAACAGTTTAAAAATATATGCCACGAATTATTAAAATTGTTCGTAAATAATTACGATTTCTTTCTTTCGTTTATAATTCTACAAGAAATATACAAACGTTTTTCTTTTTTTAATAAACATGTGTACAATTTTAGCACCACTATTATATATCTCCACTTGAATTGATAAAAGACCCTTTGTATTGTTTTCTCATGGATTTACAAGAAGTTCGATAAATATGTCCTGCATTACAATTTTCATTCATAAATCGTTGACATAAATAAAGGCACTAAATTTCGTTTATATTCTGGAATTCATGCATGCTACGTGGGTGGAACCATGTTGGAGAATTCGTATTTTCTCTTCGATTGACCGACTTTTTAGGTCATTTCTTCCGGAAGTCCTCAGAGGCGCGCCCTGAAGTAAAAGGTAACAGGTAATAAATCTGGAAGGCTAAATGTCTAAGAACGCAATGTATCTTCTGGAAAGGAAAGTGTTCAGGTCTGTTAAGCTGATGCCTTGAGAAACCTCTCTCTGTAGGTAAAAACCGAATAATTTCAACTTATAATGCAAGCATTCAACATCATAATGTCCTGACTACATTTATATATAACCATCTTCGTTTACAAACATAAAAAATTCTGTAACACAAAGATCCTATATTTTATTATATATTCAATAACTTTAGACAATCATGCAGCCAAGTTTTTCTGCTTGTTTCATGAATTTTCAAATTTATTCACTCATTTGTTCGGATTTGTAAATCATTTTCTATATCCTCATTATTTTCTGGTTTATCTTTTAAATAATTTTTCTTGTGTTACAAATTATCAATATAAATTCATTACAATTTTGTTTACTTTGAAAGGAAACCGTTAACTGAAACGACGCCTCTTTATAATCTTGTAATGAAGAAATCTTTTGACAACTAAAAAAAGGAAACTACCCTTTTTTCCAATATCCGTGAATTCACAGACTCCATTGTTAAAATTTCTTTATAGTTTAAATACTATATTATATTTCATCAATGTTCAAAATCCTCTGTCTTATAGATGCTTAAATACAATTTCCTCTAAGGAGGGAATACAATGTCTACGTGGGCAGTACTCGAAGATCCGTGGGTGACTTTCGAGCACATCTTTCAGTTTTCAACTAGTTGTCTCAAGTGTCAGGCATCGTTCGAATGCAACGTCTAGAAACTGTCTTTCACGGTCCCTGTTTCGTGTTACGCCTCGGCGCATATAATGTGCACCGCGTTTAATTCAATTATCGCTTCGTGAGTTCGGCCGAAGTTGGTAGCCCGGTATCATTTAAACTAAGTAAATTTCACCGTGTCTGGCTGATTGTTTTTTCGTGAAATTTGGCCGACCTCCCGAGCCCGTGGCTGGTAAGAAATTTAAATAATGTCAGGAGCATTAATGCACCACGGAATCGCGACGCTGCGATTTGGCACGTGCCGAAGAATGCTTCGCGACGATTGACGACATCCATTATGGCGTTCGTTCGCTATGTGTCGGCTTTATCCGGGGTACGATATCAATTTGCATTGCTGCCGATGCATCGCGGTCCATACCATGGCTGGAGATGTTTCTTAAATTTCGAAAATGCTCGAGACGCGAGCCCGCCGTTCAGACGGTGTTGGGATTTTGGCTCGGGCATGGAACGGTTTCTGGAATGTTTTCAACTTGCGGATACCACATTTCATCGCGCGTGTCGAACGGGAAACCACCGACGAGATTAAATCGAAAATCGTAGAGAGATGTTTCGCGATAAACGGTTTTTCGAAAAAGAGCTTCAGGATTTTGTTCTTACAATATACAATATATTACAATTATATTGAAAAATAAAAAATTGAAGAATTCATTTTAAACTATGTCTAAAAAAGGTAAGTAAATATCACGAATAATACAATTAACCCCCTATAGTGCTATTATTTTCGTTAATGTAAAAGTCAACATATCTATTCGTACATTTTTCATTGTAAGTACATCTCGAATTAAAAAATAACTACGAATTCCTAGTATCTATCTAAAATTATTTAAAATTCTGCGTTTAGTTTACGTACGTATACCATGAACAACATTCTCACAATTTTTTTATTTCTTCCCACCTATAAAATCTACCCGAAAACAAATAAACTTAACAAAGTGCTAGTTTCTCGACAGATTCAAGCTATCCAATTTCCTCGCGTACTTGTTTCGACCAATTGAAGAAACCATTATAGAAATCATAGTCATTCTTCATGGTTCTGGAAACGATAGCGATATCATCTCGATTTCTCGTGTATTCTTGTTAGGTAGCCAACGCTGCACAAGGTCACCGAAATCGTGCGTTATGGGTTAGCCGCGTATCACAATTTACCGAACGAAAGCTCCTTGGATTCATTCCAGCTTTTCCCATCTATTTCATTGTAACAGTTCCTCTCTCTGTCCTCGCATGATTTCAACAAACGTACGTTCACGTTTGTCGGTAACGCGAGACGACACAAACATCGCTTCGGTGCGGTGGCGCCAAAAATCCACGATGACACGACATCGTAACACCGGGAAACACTCGATAAATTGTGTTTCCTTGAGCTTGTTTCAAGGACGTAGTGTATGTCATATTACTGGAAGATTTAATAGGTCGAACGAGTAATAAATCGCCCTGTTATGCATTTTATCCTACGCTCTACTTTCAGAGCGATTTTTTTATTTTATTGTTAATATTTGTATGTCGATACAACCGAGGATAGCAATAACAAATTATAGCTTTTCCAAAACAGGCTTTGGGAATTTTTTTTTTTAGTAAACAGAGAAACAGATGATATGGAATATATTCAGTTTATGTATTTTAAATGAAACTGCAGATGATTAAATTAAATGTGAGAGATTGTTATTAAAAAATATAATCCTAAAGTCCATTTTAGAAACATCTTTATATTTAAAGTAAATAATTTATGTTTTGACCTTATTTTCAGAACTTTTTCAATTATTTTTAGTTTCTTCTTGAATTTTATTTTACTTATTTTTTGGTTTTGAGTACTTTCATTGTAAAATTGATAGAGAAATTTCTAACGAAGTTTTTTTCCTGGACCACTTACCTGGGAGTTCGAGTACGACTGTGAGTCGCTGCAGTCTAGGACGCCATCTTTGACGACGTAGTGTATCAAATCCATGGCTCTTCTCATCTGGCAGAACACGGTGTCCCTGTTCTCCCTGGCAGATGGACACTCTGGATGCCTCAAGCACGTTTTACTAGACGTGAGCAACATCATGGTACTCCTTTCCAAAACTTGACGAGCAGCGGCCATCTGGGCCCTTCGTCGCTCATCTTTCAGATCATTCTGAAAATTTAAAACGTTCCCTTCGTTTAGTAGTATTCTATACACAGCCGTTTCATTTTTATATTCGTTGAATTATTACAAGTATTCTTTATATTGACTCCACATTAAAATTCTGAGCAGTAAGAATGGCAATTATAAATGTTTTTAATGGACAAAACATTTCTCGAACTCAAAGCATCAAATATACTTTATACCGGTCGTTTATTTCCATGATATTATTTGCTTCTATTTCCGCGTCACTGTCTGCAAATCGTGCGACATCAAAGACCGAATGGCAGGAGATATTCCTGATTTTTCAATATACAAAAAGCAGTATTGTTCCATGCAAACGTACGAGTTTCTGTGAAAGCTCTGTCACCGGAAACTAAAGAAACTGATCTTATTCTCACGAGTAATGCACCCTTTATATGTTTTTCTTAGATAAGTGAACGTCAGCCTTTTCTATTGATGCCGTTCTTAAAGTGGATAGTACGAGTTCACCAAAGCGTGTTTCCTAGAATCGGTTAGTATTTCTCAATGGAGAGAAGAAAGGGAATTCATTTATATAAAGCTTTCTGTATTTATTCCCATTGCTCGCTTGAGATATCGTGGTAACATTTCACTTTCACAAGTTTCTGTAGATATATTCTAAATTGACGTTATTTTACCATAAAAAAAATACCAGATGACTCGTGACACGTACTTTTTCGCAGATTAACAAACTGTTAAATTATAATTGACTGTTAAAGTCCATTCAAGAATTAAGGATAAAACGTTAAAAGAATTTTAACAAAAAGTATGAATTTTTCGCCGATTGTATCGAAACACTATTTTCCACGTATTCCGCAAAACCAAATGAATTCACTTTTAACGAAATATCGGAAGTACTTCGGATACGAGAGTACTTCAAATTCAGTTCCCGTCACGTTTGTTTTATATTGGAATAACAGTGTCTCCCTTATTGGTCCTGTTCGTCACGAATTTAATAGGCGGCAACCATCGATTGCTTCTGTTTCACTTGTTACAACAAGTGCAAAATAATAAAAGGCATTTTCGGAATACATTTTCGGGATAGTAATTACGAAGCTGCCGAGAATATGACGTGCGAGACGATTAGGCAAATAAGGATTAATTCACTGATCGGATTAAGACGTTGTAATTGCGTGTCTTGAAATTAGTGAGCTTAATTTCTAGGACAAAATATATGTTTGACAATGCTTGGAATTAATAATTATAGCAAACAAAAGAAGATTTGATGAGATGAACTCGTTATAATTGCTGATTTCTCGTTTTTCGAATTTTTAAGGCAATAGACCGATTTAATGTGAAATAATAAAATAAAAGCTAGATTTCTATCACTAAATCGTATATACAATATATGAAACTTGCCAGTTGCTTTTTCTATTTTATTTTAATGCAAATACTTCATACTAAAAAGCGTCATAATTTTGTTAATAAGAAAAGGAGAAATCAAAACATAATCTATGATAAATTAAAAAGACTGTAAAAAGCAGAATAACAAAAATCCATAAATTAACGAGAAGGCAATGTTTCAATAACACCTTTATTATGTAGACGAGGTGGCAATCCTCATTAGTTTGGATTAGGCATGTGGGCTATTAGTCTACGTAATTGTTCCCTTTATACCAAAGCTATGACTGTGCGATTCTATGAATCTCGAGATCAAAGTTGTAGCACTGTTAAGCTGGAGAATTGTCCACGTTCATGAATCAAGCTTAAAGTATAATCTTTGTTGTCATCTAACGTACACATCTGTTGTATTCAGATGATATTCAACAACAGTCCAAAGCAAACATATTTCCTTCAGAAAGTGATAATTTCCACTTTCATAATTGTGGATTGGGAAAGACATTGGATCTTTGCAGAGATTTGGATTTTTTTATATGTATACCTGAAGAGAATTCGTAAGAAGATGACGAGCGGATAATTTCTATTTTCATTTCTAGAATGTTCTCGATGCTTTGCGACGTAAAAAAAGTCATAAAAAAAACAAGTATTCATAATAATTTAATAACCGTCTGTAGATTGTATAAAAAAAAAAAGGAATAATAATTACCTTTACCCAATATTATATACGTAGTCTTTTAGCACCTTTAAAGCGAGGCATTGTTTCTGTTAAACTTTCTCCCGCATACAAACAACGTTTAGACCAAAGTAAAGCTACTCGAGTAGTTACTTACTTGGCGATCACCTGTCAGGTGAGCAAGCTCCACCATTTCCGCTCCAAATTGGCTGAATGCCTTCACGAAATCGGTGAAGTTCGAGACACTTTCAAGGCGGCCAAGGCTGCGAGCCACCTTGTCCTTCGCAAGAAGGAGTTGCTTGACCACGACAATGTCCGCCAGTAAAAGAACCCTCGTCACAGAACCGAGAAGACATCTAGCCGCCCTGACGACGGAGCCTCGGTCAGCTAGGCTGTCCTCCATCGCGCATTCGCATAATTTCTCGATCGCCGAGCCTGGAAAACGATCGTCATTGTGTTAGGACATCCAGATTCTGTTACGAAATCGAAGGGAAATCGCGCGTAGTTGCATAGTCAGCTATATTCGATTTGTATCACGTAATACTTCATCCACTTTTTGCATATTACCTGATTCACCACATTCATATATTCCGAAGTTCTCCATTGCAAATTTAAAAGTATTACGACTCGAGATTTTTAGAGGAGCGGCGAGTTTACGAATAAATAATTTCAATTGTATTGAATATTTATTATCAATAACTCCCTCAGTGAGTTATTTATCAGGGTTCTAAATATTCAGTTCATAGACTTTCATAAACTTTAACAACACTCTTAGCGTTGTAATATTCAGAAGATAAAAGGAGATTTAATGTCACATAATTTAGTTTGCATATTACGTGAATTAGTATAAAATTGTGTGTATGGAGACATAAACTAAACGCTTCGCGCATCATCAAAATGACAACTCAATAGTATTGTTCGAGACCATTTTCTAGCCAGAATACGAATGAATTTCTTGAAAGAGAAATGACGTTAATGCATTAAATTCCCTCATTCTAATATAATGACGTGTCATCGAGGAAATAGCGCGGTAGTGACGCAATGCTTAGTGAAGCTTTTATATGTCATACATGCTCATTGCAGACACAGAGATTTCTAAAATTAGAGCGCCCTAAGTGTGCGTAATTAAGCACTCGTCCTATTTCCGAGGTTCTTTCTCTAAATAACGGAATTACACAATTAGCTGCACTGAACAATAGCAAGACATGATCATATTTTAAATAATTACCAGACTCATTTCAAGTTCCCACCCTCACGATGAATCAAGTTAGCTAGAGTATTACTGTAGTTAGAAGGAACAGACATTATTAAATTTTTGAGACATTCCAAAGTACTCTTCATAAAAAGTTCGCTAATTTCAGTTTATATGTTTAATTTACATAACCTTCTTCAAAGATTGTAATTGAGATTGAAATTATTATTTACGAAGAAATCACTCTTGTTAATCTTCCATATTCTTAAACTTCTTTCTTAACGAGCAACCAATTATTTAGTTATGTAACTACTTCGCAGTAAAAGCCATCATTATAAGTTATAATTAAGCGGATTATATAATAGAATGAAAATTCTCAAATTTACTAGTACCATAATTATTAGATCCAAGAGTGATTTTAATTTCGCATTGAATTCGTGATTTAGAATTAGTAATGTATTTTTAAAGAGAACAGATCCAACAGAATCTCAAGAGCGGATTTGCATACCCTTAATATTATATGGAAAATGTTCAATGCAAATCCAACTCTCGCGTACGCACACATTACATTTCCAAGCCTTTGGCGGATAATCCTGCTGTGCAATAGCTCGTCTCCAATATCGTCGTGCCACCACAATCGAATTTCCTTTCATCTCGCGCGATGAATATTTATCATCTTATGAAATGCGCCGAACGTGTGGTGAAGAATATCGAATGCATTCTGATTCGCTCGTATTGGCGTGAAAGTTCATACAGAGGGTGTCTCGGTAATCAAACGATTCTATTCTTTAATCGTGTGTTTAATATATTTTCACTGATGAGATTAGAGCGATAGTTATTTTAGGAGAATTGATTAAAATCTGTTATTTACGAAATTTTAAATGAATTGTTTTCGTGTAACCAGTGCTTTGTAAGTAAATTTATACTTTTGTCGCAATTGCCACTCGTGAGAAACTGGTAAAATGTTTCAGCTTATACATCCACTTTTTTCAACGTAGTAATAAATCTCTGACATAGCGAAACGTTCTCAATTAAACGAGAATAACTGTGGGAAAATTCTCTGTCGAATTCGCTTGGAATACAACGTGAAGGAGTGTTTACGCTTAGAATTACGAAGAATTAACACATATTATTCCTGACAGAGGTGTTACATACAATATAAATTATTACTTGTGAATGTGACAAAAATTATTTTATTTATAATTTATTTTAATCATGAATAAATTATAGTAAAATTGTATATTAATAAATTTCATATTAATACAATTTTATCATGACAAATTTTCATTACTTTTTAATTTTATTACAAAAAGATAAAATCCTAAAGCTCCTTTTAAAAAATATTGTTTTGATTAACACTGTATATCTTAACTTAATTTAGTAAATAATATCTTGCAGAATCAGTGACATTAAAGAACTCCTTTCTGAAGTTGTACAATGAAAGTCGCGAATATGCAAAACTATCCTAATAAAAGTTGGCTGACAATCAAATTTATGAAGTATTAATTACGTTACGTTATCCGTCAGATCGACGTGGTCGTGTTCCGCAATTTTTTCAACCGCGATGCCACGTAGTCAACTTTTTCGACCAGAGAATGAAATTCCTTCATTTAAGCTGGCGCCCGAGATATTATTTTTCTCATTTCGTATTTCAGCAGTCGTCGTCCGGGCTTTCTAATTACGTGTCGCCGTAAAGCAACTATCCGAGAAATTATGAGAATTAAATTGCGTTACCTCGATATTAATTTTCATCCAAGCCACTTGATAAGTCGCAAGCTTTCAATTTCACGTAATCGTTACTCGATTCATGAAACTTTTCAACTGCTACACGAGAACTTGTATACCGTGCTACTTTTCAATCGTAATTAATTTCGCCAGTTTCCTTGCAATGGGGTGATCGTTAAGAAATGATGCCAAAATTCCCTGATAAATGTAACATTGTAAGATTATAGCCTTCTCAGATTTAAAGTAGATTTTAATGTATATTAATTTCTTGATGCAAACCAATTTTTTTCTTGATTGTTTGCTTCATTTAAATCAAACCTTATTTTCTAATCCCAAATAGTCCTAATTTTCTTTTATAATCTTTATTTGATTTACATACTTTTACTGTGATGTCGTAATATTCTTTTTTTATTTTGTTCGTATTTTCGAATTATTCCTATTTAGTGGAATCTGTGTAATCTGAATAATAGAATAATTTGAATCTGATTTGTATAATCCTCCTGAGAGCCGTGATAAATATTTTTGTTTACCCCATTTACATGCTTTCGAACAGCAACGGATAGACTCTAGTCTTCCGTTCCTGCTTATTATGAAGTTTCACCTGGTCGTCCAAGTTTCGAAGTTCATACAGCCGTAAATTTTTACGTTGGGTCAATGCTGGAAAATGAAGTTCTTCAAGGAACAGGAAGTTTTTCACTACGGCGAACGAAACTTTTATGGCATCTACAGTTTCTTAATAGAATCCTTCCTGCAGCGTGCTGCATTCTTATCACTCGTTCAATTTGAATTTATTTTCATTCTCCCACGTCGTGCACGATTTGCTATATATTCAATCGCACATATTTTCAAACTAATTCCAAGTCGAAAATAATTTTATATTAATGCTTTGTATTTAGAAAAATTGTTTTAATTTTGGGGACCAACAACTTCGTGACAATTTGATGGTGTTGCATTTGAGAATTAAAAGTGTTATTTATTTTATGAAAATTTGTGGCTGTATGTAAATGTAACAAAATGAAATAAAACACAATAAAAGTAATCTACAATGTGGACATTTATTCATTAATCTTTTCGATAAGGAAGAAGTTCATGCATTGTAATATTTAACTGATGTTAATAATACAGGAAAGACTATTGCACGGAAATTTATGAAAGAATTTTCTCAGGTTGAATGAAATTCTTTTCCTAACTTAAACACGATTGACTGAGTTATCGATCAGCAGTCGTATAAAAAGCAAGAGCTTCTAGATTGATAATGTAAAGGAAGTTTAACGAAGCGTTAAGTGATAGGGTTTTTGTATTCGGTGATCACACCAAGCACCACAGACAAGGACCAAACGAAGTAGAAGAGAAGATACGGCGTTGGGTTCAGCTAAATCACCGTTTCCCGTTCTTTTCATTTTACGCGATCGACCAATAAATTTCCCATATTCCATAATGACGACGACGATATCTTATCGAAGAACTCTGAAGAGCGTGCTTTTATCGTGTGGAATTATTTTCAAATGCAGTATTTGTTTATCTTTTACAGGTTAACCTACTAAATTACACCTAAGTTTTCCAAATGCAATAACTACTTTTTCGCATATTTTAAATCAATAACAAGCCTGAGTTCACGAAACAATGATTTCGGAACACCTCCATCGATCGAGACGATACACAGACATCTGTTTCGTTTGTAGTACAACGCGCGACAGCAAAACCGCTGGAAAATGTTACCCTCAACGTTTCAGAGACCCCGTGAACCGAATTTAGGACTTTCCGCTTGGCGTTTTGCACTCTGATAGTAACCTAGAAGGCATAGCCGCGTAACGTAATCAGTTCAGCTGCCTTGATAGCGAAACCTTACGATGCTTTATGCAGATTGAGTATCAAGTACGCCATGCAATCCCCCTTGACCCAATTTAACAATCACAGAAGTGTATTACTTTGTCCTGGCTCAATAGTAGACTGAACTATTTTTCCGTCGCGTCTGCCCAATAAGCGGATCCTTCACTGAAAGCGAAAGTTCCAGTTCGAAAAGAGTTTTTTGTATTAAGTCGATCACAGTTTCAGATACTTGAGACGATATAGTCTTTTAATCTTGTTAATATCATTTTTTTGCTAAATGAAATTTAGTTTCATATAAAATTGCATTGTCTAGAGCTCTTCAGGTTCTGTGTACATTGCAATGTATAATATGAAGTCCAATCATATAAATACATTTTGTATATAGCATAAATAAAATGTACATCTATTAAGATTGATATTTGTGTTATAATTATTTCAAGAATTGTCAGTGTAATCATCCAAATTTATGAATATAAATTTAGTCAATATAATTGTATTCGCTTAACCTCCAATTTCTTTAAATAATAGCAACATAGATAATAATTATTCCTATAATGATTACTTTTACTTATTCTTCATTCGTTACCTCACCCTTTCTTCAAATTTTCAAGCAACTTCTTGAATTACCATTCTATTCTCATTCCACATAATAAAGCAAAGTTGAAAAGAACCTGCATTCATTCTTTTATACCTGCACTAAATTCCAACTAATGTAACACATTAAATTCACCAAGAAGACTCAACTGCAATCTTCTCCTTAAACAGAAACGAGATGCAATTAAGAAGAGCGATTAAGCGGTAATGAATTAGCTAAACGAACAACCTCTTTGACGATTACCTTCTTTCCCATTACAGTTGGAATTTCAATTAATCATTGAGCTAATCAAATTTTGTCAGCAGAACTACACGAGCGAAATGCACAGGAACGGATGGAATTGTTACAGAGCCTGTTCACGCTGGCTACGCGAAAAGTCCGTGCATACGCGTGCAATATTCCGGACAGAAGGACGCATTCAAGTTTATCTTAAAGAGAAGTGCTTTTTTCCCGATATCGACGTTCGTTATTTCGATGTGCTGCGTCGATCGCAATTCGCAAGATTAAGCGCAGAGAAGAGGAACCCACGGGAGCAGCTCCTCCGCGAACAAATCTCGCGAATCAAAAGCAAAGAACCTGAAGCAGCGACAATCGGGAGCAATCAACGTTCCCATCGCGAGTTGCTCTTGGAGAGACAATCTTGTAACTGTAGATTAAAATACCGATATTTTATTTTTGTTATTCCCTTAGCTCTTTGTGATCCTCCAATATCCGCGTGATTATTCAATCGTTTTGTCGCCGAGAGACTAATTTAGTTGAAAAAAGTGTAACTCTTAAGATGAAAACGCCTCTGCAGCCAACTAATTGCGATCAGAGGGACGATTTCATCGCTTTTGCGAACATCTATGGGTACAGAGAGCGTCAGCGATTAGTGGACGTACTATTTTGTCTTACAGATACATCATTATTTTTGTAATACCTTGTAACAAATTTTATATATTGAATTCCTACAAAGTCATATATATTCTTTTTTAATCTAACGTAATATATTTTATTAAAATAGTAAAGTCTCGAGTTCCTTAATATGTACTTCAATTATATGGTTTAAAATTATTTTTTAATACATATTAATGTATTTTATTAAAATAATAAGACGTCACCTTGTGTCATAATTGGGATAATTTTGTTGTACTAGACTGTGAATAATAATTCTGACAATAACCTGATTTAAAAAAAAAAATAATGTATACCTAGATTCTAATACATCAGATGAAAAATGTGGTTACTAATTCCCTCGATGAAAATGATTCAGACTCTTCATGTCTCAGCCTAAAGTGCGACACTACCCCTTTAAGTGCTAGCAAGAAACTAGAGCGCAGCGTTAAAATAATTTCTCCACCATTGATATTTATGATCCAATAAAAACTCGCTGAACGTGTATCACACGACCAGATAGTTCTATCGCCCATTGGTGGTATATTCCAAATAAGTCTTTGATCTAGCAATGCAACGACGAAATTGGAGCGTCCTCCGGCTCCACATGTAAATTTGTGAGCACAGGATTACAGATATCGCAGCACCGCAATATAGGCGCACTGCGTATAACCCAGTTCACTGATTGGTAGCTTGGTACCATTGATCCGTTGCCATGATAATGGAAGCTGACAATTCGCGTAAAACACGTGGTTAGTTTCTTTAAATGAACAGACAAACAGACCACAACACTAAGTTTTAAGGGACACTATACGAGAAAAGATTCACAAATTCTTGAAAGACTACAATTTAACACACTTAAATAAGTAAATACTATAATAATATAGAAATAAAAACATATACGACTAGAATGTTCGTAGTAGCAAAGAAATTAAAAAAGTGTCCAGGAAAATAAAATATATCTAGGCAAGAGAATTCAGAGAAATATTTTACTTCGTTTATTTAAACGATATAAATATAAGGACACACTAATCTAGACAAGCTCGTTGATGATCTATTGCAAAATATTGAATTGCAGAATTAAAATTATTATTTTTTTTGTCCAAAGCTTTTTATCGACATCAGAATTTTGCCTATCTCTGACTGAGATCAGAAATTGAATCAGGCCTGACCGCAAAATCGAATTGCTGAAATATGTTCATTTATTAAATATAACTTCGCTAGTTATCAGTAAATCCTCAATTTTATCGATAGCCGAGTTCAAAATTCTGCACAGCCAACTAATCTCGTATATCTCATCGAAATCGATGATCGTGCATTATACTTTAGAGCTGCGGAATGCTCCGAGCGAGAGTCCATAAATCTCACCGTTCAACACTTTAATTAAAGATGTGAAATAAATCGTGTCACTAATCGTTTCGTTAGCATCAAGAATTATCGCTTACGAGTCTATCGGGAAGTTCCTATTTGAAACTACTATCCTGTATAAAAAAAAATTAATTTTTCAAGCTTAGACCGCAATTTTTCCAATACAGTAGGATATCAGAGCAACTCCGATCAGTATTCTAGATCGATAGTTTAAAATACTTTCGTAACTCGCTTTTTTAGAGCGTTGATACCATTGTGAATGGAGAAGGATTTTCCAAACGGGTCTGTGTTTAAATATAAATAGGAATCGATATATTCGATTCCTCCAACATATTTATATGTACATATTTCTATTTATATGTCCACCACGATTACATTAAAAAATAAAAACCTAATGTCCTTTTGGAGAAACTTAAATCTTTTTGAATATGTTTCAGTACATGTCTCAATACTTTCATTTACTTCTTATTGCCTTCCCTTAATTTTTCCCTTCTGAGAGGGGACATCTAAATGAAAAGATGTTAAGGGTCACGGTTTTCCATAAAAGAAAAACCAATTCCGATTTTCGGCTACGGCAAAGGTAACGCAACTCCTTCATTGAAACACTTGTACGATTACGTGAGATGTATATCGGTAGATCAATCAAACACAGCAGGAATATCAAAACAACGTCGATATTCTCATATACTCGGAAGTATTAACAATTTCCACGTCACTTACCAGCGCATCCCCATCCGCTTGTCTGATTAATCCTCCCCTAAACCCCTTCGGGAATATGCGTCACGCGTGTTGTAATATGAAGTGCACTGTCAATCGAGTGCATATCGAACACGTGACACCGATATCAAATTATACATGTTCACGCAGATCTTGCATACGAAATGAATCCAACACGCAAAGTTCGTTCGACGTGTAACATAATATCTGCTGTTAGATCCGCGATAAGTTTCACGACTGAATGAACTGACAATTTATACATGAACTTGTCGTGGCGTTACGAATCAAGGATTAAGTACAGTGGAGAGATTGTTGATGTCACGTGATAAATCCGCTTTTAAATGTCGAATCGTGTTTGCTCGTTTTCGAGAGCTCCGCGATAACAAGGGTTGCTTGTTTAAGTAATAAATAGTAGACAAAAATCAGTAGTTTAATTCTCAATTTAGGGAGCTGTAAATATATATATTTTGGAATAGTATTTTTTATGCATTAAATGGGGATATGTAACGTTAGAAATATTTTTCGATTTAGAAACTTGCAAATTCATAAATTCATCTTAAAAATTGTTTTTAGTCTATATATTTTTCCAAAATATATATTATGTTATTATATCATTTCTTTGGAAACACTAATTACATAAACTCCTCGTGGTAACATTAAAATCGTTTCCAACCCAATAGACGAAGAAATTAAAAATAGCGAATTTATTTCAAGATTTGTAAATGTTGAAGTTTCTATCGTGAAGGAGGAAATCCTGTAAATAGATACGTGAAAATATTCGAGGTTCGCCAAAACAATGCACCCGGCCTCAATCTTCGCTGGAAAACGCTGGGGGGTTAATAAATGTTTTGCACGTTGACTTGACCCGATCTTAAAAGGTAGTTGGGATAAAAATAGCAGAGTGCTATCTATCGTAAGGGTACACAGACTGTGGAAGAAGTTACTGTTCGGCGTTGATCGATGCAGTTATTAGTGGACGACGACACAGCAGCCGTTTACTTTGAGAGAAAGCCAACATCGGAATTTCCAAACTCGCGTTACGCTTGTCAACGATATTAATTTCCGATTCGAAATGAAATTGCTACGTTTCTCATCAAATATTGAATATTACTCCGTGATTCATTTGTTAATAACGTCTCGATAAAAAATTCTGATTTATTGCAACGACTGAGAAGTAATTTTCATCGAAATTAATTTAAGAGGTAATTTAGTTGAATTTAGTTTCATTATCTGGACTATGAGTGTCTAATTAATGTTAGTGGTATGTACTTTGCAGTTTAATTTCCTAGAATTGTCGATTTTATTTAAGGACGATTGCTTGATTGGAGAAAATTCTAAATATTTATTGTAGTCGCAATCTTAATACTTATTCTAACGTTTCGACCGTACTTTCTCTCTCTCTAACAAATAATACAGTGATCTATACTTATAAGTGCGCAATGTGTTGAAAAATGTAAAAAAGACGTTACGATACGTTTTATACGTTAAGAATATGTGCGCGAGTTAATACAATATCTCTGCAGAGTACAAGGTGGCACAAATAATGTAAAACATTTCACTGCGCTGCAATACAAAAATTAAACATATTCAATAAAAATTGAGCAAAAAAATATCAGCGAACACATGACATGACATGTTCATTTCCTATTCTTATTTCATTTTAAGTTTTACTGGACATGTGTAATTATTGCATATGATAAACAGAGGGACTTTACCTAGATATTAACATGAAACGTAAAATTGAATTTCCTAATTCAATTCATTACCAAGGAAGGAAAAGCTAACCGACCTTACCCTTAGCAATCATCAACCGTTTAATATTAATTCGAACATTTGCAATAAAAATATATGAAATTCTATGCGCCATTTACAATCTGTTGACGTGATCAACGATATTAGAAGTAATCGTCGAAGAAGTTACAAGCCAAAGATGATTCGAAGCATCTGGATCTTCAGCAGGAAAGCCAAGGCAGGATTATGAGATAGCTTTATTCCGAAATTTATGCACACTGTTCATGACGGTATATCGCTTGGCATATCGCCACTTTCTGGGCTGTGTTGCCTGCTTTGCCTTACTCGTTTCCCACTTTTCCCGGGTCGTCTTTGTCCGTAAAGCTCTCCAAGACTACGGAACAATTGAAACGGCTCAGTTTCACGACACGAAACCCGCAATCGGAGGTTAAACTGTCACGATACACGCTTCCGTTTGTACAAAGATCGCGAAAACATTCGTCGATGGAAAGTAGCAATGATCGTAATGTAATTCGAAGCTACTGAACCTCCTAAGACTAAGCCACATTACGGCGAAGACTAAAGGGGAGCCCTTCGATCATTGAGCCCCTCATGCATACATTATGCAAAATTACCTTTGGCAAACTTGGGCAGATTTTAGTTGAAGTGGGAATAAGACATAACTGAAATAATTTATTTTTTATTATTATTTTTTACATTGCTATTTGAAGTTAAAAATAACGTCGATTTGTTACGAAACAACAGCATTAACGGTAAATAGTATTTATAATTATTGTTAGATGTAAAAATTAGTTATTCTAACCATAAGTCATTCTGTATTTATTTTAATTATATTACGACTCACATATGTATATAAATGTCCAACATTTAACTTGCAGTGGTCGTTAATTCTAAACTAGTTCTATAAAATAATAATAATTTATTTCTAATGTTTTTAATTAGTTCACCATACAATTCCAATTTGAATGAGCGACAATGAATAATACTTTGAGAATATTTTACACAAGAGAAGTAGTGTTCTCGTGTTTAATATCTTCTGACTAATGGGATCCCCAAGTTCTCCCTTCAGTATTCCCAAAGTTACAGAGAAGCAAGTTTCTTGTCAATGGAAACGGTTAGATGGCGCTTACTTGTACCCTCGGAATCGTCATGAAACACGAACGAAACATGCTTGAGAAATGTCTTCCTCTATGAATCGTTACATGCTGAATCGAGACGCAGAGAAGTCCGAACATGTCTTCTTTGTCGTTTTTAGTCTCCTCGTCTATGTCCTCTTAACTATCATCGTCCACCTCTTGACTTTCGACCTCGTACTACATTTTCTCACGCCACTCGTTCTTTGATACTATCTATTCGACTTCCCCCTTGCTATCTCTGTACGTGCACGATCGTTAAGAAACGGAACTTAAAGAGTGTGCGTTCGTTAGGGAAACTAAACTTTCAGGGTGACTCCCTTTACTTGTAACGGACATTTCTTAATTTTAATTAAAAGATAGCACGTCTCTGAGACGAGCTTAGAGTGCTCGTTCCAAGGTAAAGCGGGGTAATGCATCACTGAAATGTTGTACAAGTGTCTGATATTAATTTAAAAATATTACGTACTTGAGTAGTGCTTTCATTCATTGAAATTGAGTATGTTATTAAAAGCGTAAATGGTAGTATTTAATTTACATTCAAAAATTTACGATTAATTATAAGTTTTGTTCGTAATATTCAAATTTCGATCTTTTCAATATCCCTTGGTATTTCGTGATTGGCATGTTTTAATCATTACATTTAATTAGGAAACTGTATTTCAGAAGAGATAAACAATACGTAATTAATGTTAAAATTGCATGTCCTTTTATGTATAATTATCCTGTACTGTGACGTATTTCATTGATATTGTACATGATAGTATTTAATGATTATTTGAAGTATATAATTAATAATTAATTTTAATTATTAATTATTAATTAATCCCATGGTATGTATTGATTACCACAACGTATCGTTTAAATTAAATTACAAAATTATATTTTACTAGGGATAAATAATATGTAATTAACCTTAAATCTACGCGTCTTTTTATGTATGATCAGATTATGTCAAACACATATTATTCTCCACTCCACATAATGGTATTTTTGAACATTCACGTATGTATTTTAAAGTGAAACGATTGTCCTATAAATAAATTCAGCTGTTATTCCATTTTCTATTACAAACTTTACGAAGAACAACTTTTCATTGAAATTATGACTGAAGAGTTTCAAGTGTTCGAGCATTTTACATTAAAATGGGCATTCAAAAACTTCTGAAGCCTCAAACTTGCTACCCATTTAAATCGGTTGCTGTTTTAAAGTACAAATTCGAATAAAAATACCGTTCTCTTGTCAATGATGCCATATCACGAAATTATTCGATCAACGTTTAAATTCTTGGAATCATCGAATACATTTATTACCACTATCAATTAATTAGATTCATATCTCAACTACCATGTATCTTTTGTATTCTAAGAACCTTATGTCCTTATTTCAAAAACCCAGCTGCATTTTACTTATGTTTTATTCATTCAAACATCCACCCACCATCTTTCATTGAGAAATTCCTTGCGAGTCCTTCGAAATAGAGTGAAGAATTCAAATGAATAGAACGATTACCAGTGCAAGCAAACGTTTAATTTTATTAAACGTCAAACGCTTAGATCTTCACTTTGAATTCTCTTAAATAACAAAAAATACTAGTCAAATTGTAGTTTAATCTTTTAAAATTATTTGGATTAATCATTTGGTCCTATAGAGCATTTAAAGCTAGGTGTAGAAATTAATTCTGTGCCTTTCAAAGTTGAACTTACAATTTATTTGTAAATAATAACTACATAAAATTTAATCTTTCTGCAGTCACACACACAAAAATTGTAAAATCAAGCATATATACAATCTGTGTGTTTAATTACACTATGAAAGTTGGTATAGACTTATAAATAATTAAATGGTAAGGCTCAGAATTAATTTCTAAACTTAATATTTGCTTTCTGACAAAGTAAGCAACCTTTGATACTATGTAGTTCGAGACAGATAATTTACGTGGAAAATTCGAATATCGTACGTTGTATCGTGAGTTGTTATTGAATTTAAATTGCATGGAATTACGTTGTAAATTCCACTTGTTGCAAATGAATTACGAAACAGAACATTGTTACCGGCGCACAGTCGCCATTATTTCCTTGCTCTTCCAATTTCGACTGTTTGACCTGAACGAAATTTAGTTGCTTTCACAGAAAACTCACTTTGCTCGCTCTCGGTGTGCTCATAAATACACATGGTAACGTACGAGGTAGTCGGTGTGGTCAGGTCGAATTTATCGTGAATTTTCGACTACGTGTATCGTAAATTATCGCCCGCCACAGACACAATCGCTCTTGCAGATGAAATCTGCCGCAATTTCCGGTGGATCCACGTCCAGATTCGCCTGCGTTCGAATTAGAAGCCCAATTAACAATTAATCGTGGCCTAATTTCAGTTATCAGCTTTATTAAATTTCTGTTTTCCGATCGATTTACTCGATTTAATCTTCTGCGAAGCGATTCTGTCATTTCATAAGCGTTATCACCACCGTCGATTTGCAGTCCTACAAGCTATAATTTCTGCATTTGGCCATTTCTCAACGTTCTAGTCTTAATAATAATTTTAATAATCAATTAAACGAATAATAAAAGCCCAAACAAACACGAAGTACATTTTCGCAATTCCAAATTTTTATTTGGAACTTTGTTATTTTAATAAAAATATACATCTGTTGGCATGATTCTACTTTTCAGATTAAATGGAAATCGTGTTTTTCTTCCAATTAAAACGAAACGAAAAAATAAAAGGGCTGGGTACATTCGATACCGACTCGGATATTGTTAAAAAAACAAATCCCTTTTTACGAAAACCCTTTATCGTTACACATTCGTCCTTTATTTCAACAGATTGGTTTGAAACGCAACAAGGAGCACGACTGAAACTACACAACATTCTCGGAAACCCTAGGGCACGTCAAACGAACGAATTCGTGCGCTGTAGGTATCTATAAATATTCGAATACTTTCCAGCTACGATTCAATACGAATATTCAAGGATATTTTTAGCGAGAGATAAAGTAACAACGACCGAACGGAATTTATCGCAGCGACTGTAACGATTTATTCAGATACATCGCGTGCCACATCGCGATCGTAGTGGATTTCCATCCCACGGTATCATTCGCAGGATTAGTTACAGTAGACTTCACTGAGATAGGAATCATCCTATTACAGATACCGTTTTTGTCCTGACCTCTGCAAATTTTAATATTGCCGCTGTTTCCAAATAGTCACGAGGAAATCGTTACTATCTCTCACTGTCTGATTCTTGGTAACGATAATCTCAGTCTCTGTCATCTATTGAACGATTTATCGATATTCAATTTGTTGAGCGAGTATTTCTCTTCTATGAGACTACACTGTCGCGAATTCTGTTATTCTGTTGTTAGTGTATCGAACTATGGTTAGAGTTAGAGTGACTTGTAAAATTTTTGATAAAAATTTAGATAATTATGAAACCCTCAACTGTGCGTAATTTCGATGTTTCCATTATTACAATTACATTTCGAAAAATCAACAATTCTTCTGATTAACGTAAGAAAAATCAACTCAAAAACTGAATTTGTAGAAGATTCGTATTACTAAACATGTTGCAATTTTACGATACCACTTCTACCTTATTCCTCTATAATTTCCTAATCGTAAGAACGAATATAACTGTTTCATGAATGCTCCTCATTTTCCTATATAAACACACTGTGACAATTCTGGAGGAAAAACTCTTAGCACAAGAATATTGGGATGTCGAGAATAATACGCCCCCGCGAACTGGGATAATCCCAAATATTGGGATAATCCTATGGGACCTGTTCCACAAGTCGATAACTCTCTTTGATCGAATCAGAACTGATATCTGCAGCATCAGTCGACATCTTCCGATCGTATTTCTGCGCTCGAGCCACTGATCCCATATTACTATCAAGTTTAGTACTCATCATTTCGTTTGCTACGATTCGTAACAGTCTTTATTGGGGCATCTCGATAACGAAATTTAAGGAGTCGTTCGCATCGTCAAGGGAAGAGACATTTCCTTGATCTTTATAGGTACAGTTAGTCGCCCAAGCCTCGATGAACCGATACGACTGTACTTTAACTCGAAAACACGTCGCGCCTCGATTCTTCCGGAGATTCCTCGCGTCGATTCATCGAGTGCCGTCGTTGAGAAAACGGATAACAGGAAAGAAAACGCTTTCGGCGACTTCTTGTTGGTTGGTTTTCATCTGAAGGGCACATAGCTCAAGGCTTCGCTCAAGATGGTGAAAAATCTTTCAAGGACCTTCGAATCTGGGCCATGACGCACCAATTTTTTGCCCTCTGTGGTACGTTTTTGGCATTCGTTCCACCGCGAAAACAGAAAAGCGTCGCGAAAACACGCTCCACTTTAAGTTTCCCGAATCTTACGATCGCTATTCTTTAACGAATCTGTCTGATATTGCGCACAACATGGAAAGAGTCCTTAATTTCAAGTGTAAATGTTACGATATTTAGTGTACGGTTGGCGATTATAATTAAAATATGAATTTCAATTGAACGTTTCGATTTTGTGAGATTTCAAAAGATCACAGTTACAGATACGAGGTAAAAAATTAAATAATAAAAGTAGTAAATTTTATAAACACTGATAGAAAGATTTCAGTTTAACAAATTGGGCTGACGAAGGCAAAAGTTATTTCCATATTGGAGGTAGAAAATATTTTAATTATTACTGATTGAAACAGAATGGATCAGGTATCTTTATGCGAAAAATAGTCGTTTATTTGGAAAATTAATTCATAATAATGTATAACAAAATTTTGGATGATATTAAGTAAGCTTTATTTGGAAAATTAATATTTGAATGCCTCGTAATGCGAATAGTGGCACGGATTGAACTCGTAACCAACAAGTTATTTATAAGCAGGATAAGAGCAGGCCACGCTAAACTAATGCACGGGCATATTTTGAATGACAGCCTTTCAATCATACGCGACGTTTGCGACTCAAGCCTATCAATGAACCATATCATCACCGAATGCCAGAAATACGCCAAAAAAAGAAGGCAACATTACCGTGGTCGTAGTGGATAAATAAATGACATCACCTTTTACGTTTAACTGTAATCATGACTACTTTAAAATGAAATAAAAAACTGGAATGTGTTCTATGTTACTTCTGTTTTAGTAATAAATCTGAATCCTAAAGCCTCTTTTGGAAAATCTTTTATAATTCAATTTGATGAAAATATCAACATTCTTGATGATACATATGAACCATACCAAACCATCCAATATATATTGGATTATTTATATATACAATATTAATATTCGTATAATCACTAATGATTGCCAAACGAATATTTGCGAAAACTTCTACACAGCTAAAATTTTGTGTCCCAGCACCTACTTATTTTTGCCACAATCACAAATTCGGGAATCCAATTCAGATTTATTTTCGTTCACGTCACACCCAAGGAATTAATTTCATTACTTTCTTAGTAAAGAATCTAATTATTCAAATATGGGTTAGGTCAACCTGTTCGAAATGAAATAAAATGATAAAGTATTTACGAAATGGAACAGAATTGAGTCAATAATAAATTTAGAATTCAGAAAGCAACGAATGGAGCATTATTATTGCCAATATAAATGTGTCCATAACACGCCGGCAATAAATTCTAGGAGTATGGTGTAAATTAGGAGGACAGTTCCTGCATTACGAATATTGATTTTTAGTGCACGAAGCTAGCGGCTTTTACACAGTCCAATCATTATTAGCACAAAATTCAAGTACGACGATGAATGTGTCACGGAGTACTTCCGTAAGAGTGTTTCCAGAGGTACTTCCACAACGCTATGAACGACATATTCCTCCAGTTTGCGTATTCTTACCGAGACTTTCTGCAAAGTTGCAGACGAGAGTTTGCATTTATATCCTCTCGGCGGCGATGTTCAGAGCTTTTAGCCGGAGGCAGTTCTTCCTACGTCACCGATATAGGCTTGAGAGAAGTGTTTCTGTTCGGAGGGGGTGAATCGTAAAAAACACGGGAACCAAGGTGAACTACGAGGACGTTAATAGACAAAAGAGGGATTTTCGAGAAAAAATTTCGAGCGAAGCTGTGCAACCAGAGACAACAGGGAACGTTTGCGTCTCTTAAATCTCACGATAAGCGTGGAGTGCTTACAGTGTAGCTGTATGCGAGTGTAAAACGTAAGGATAATTCGAAATGAATGAAAATAAGAAGGAGAAGACGTAAAGGAGGAATTTACATATGTTTATAAGATTTAGAAAAGAAACATAATAAATGGAAAATGGGAATAATAATATAAGGATAATCCCAATTTCATGTTCTATTTCAAGAGAAATTTAAATCATGTTCATTTTATATAATGGGTAATAAAAATAAATACAAACGAAATAAATGGAAATAATAGTATGTGAAATCTATGTAATATTAATGTAGTATAATGTAGTATAATGTGAACACTTTGCTCGAAACGTGCCTTATTTCTTGAATATACTCGTACAGTAAGAATTCCAAGAATAAGACATGAAGCTCTGTCTAGAACGTTTTAGCTACTTTCGTGCACTTCGAAACAGCAATTTGTTCAAGATCACGTGCTACTTGTCCCAATTTCGTATGCATAGATAATCTAGATGATTGATTAGATACGGCGTTTCTATTCAATGGTGCTTCTAAGCTAGCACATGTACGTACTAAGAAACTATTTCTGAACACAGGTGCTATAGAAGACTTGTATTTGAGTACCGTCTTCGTATCAGATTCTCGACTGTTTTAAATTACATTTCTATTCGCCAAATTGTGGTTGCTAGCTACTTGGAATTTAGATATTTATTCGATTTTTTTCATATCAATCCACCTATTAAAATAATTTTATATGTGTTAATAATCATATATATTTAGATATTTATAACAAGATATTTGTGCTGTTATCCCTGTTGAAAAGATAAATTAACAAATTTCTAATTACTTTAAATATAGTACAAATTGTTATTTAAACCAACTAGGAAGTTGTCAATTTATCTAATCAATTGTACATGATATTGTGTGCTATTAATTATTATTACTGTTGTTGTTGGAAACATGTATTGACATATATTAATTTTCTTATTATATTTTATATAACGCGAGTTACTTATTCAATTTTTTTTTAAACCTTCTAATATATAAATATACACAAATTGACCATTATATTGTTAGTTATTATCACGTAATATTAAGTAACAAAAGGTGAATCGTTACCAAAGATTTCTCGGATTACGGATGTTCGTTTTGGTATTTTATACCATTTATGCATACAAACTCCATCAAACTTATAATTGTCACGGGTATACAGTAATCAAACAATTTAGCAAAACTCATAAGTATTATAGGTAAAGTTTTAATAGGATGAAATATAAATTTCCGTCCTGTTTCGCATTCGCCTTGTTACCGCTTCCTGTTCTTTTCATTAAATCTCTGATTGAGCCATGTACACAAACGTTCCAACATTATTCAACACGTGTTGTTTACTGAAATAACTTTTCTCGATTGTATATGCTCCAATATTTTTTCTATTTTAATTGTACTGTGACAAAGTTATCAAAAGATAAGTGTAATAAAATGTTCGTGCACGTCCTTAAGCATTCAGCAATTTAGGAATGGAATTCTGTAGATATGTATAAATATATATTTTGTTCGTGATATATAGATATCTGACTCTATTTCTATTCAATTTAATATTCCGTTCAGTTTTGCGTATCGAATTAAATCCCTGGGGCCCCTTATTCATTTTTATTTTATATATAAGTACATGAATCCACAAAATATAATAAAAAAACATGACAGAAAAAAAGGTATACATATTTTCTAATATTTATGTACTTTTACTTGAAGAGTACAATATTTTACAATAAATTGTACTCATTCTCTAAGAAATAGGTAAGTAAAAGTAAACTAAAAGATAAACAACTGTTCACATATGAATCGTTAAAAATTAATTTGAATTTAAATTATACAATGAATATGTTACAGTGGTTTTTAATTACAAAATGCAATCTAGAGGACGTAAACGATTCGTGGCTTCACGAATACGCGTTAAAAGTGGATAAGGAGCCCGGGGATTCAATTTTAAGTGAAATTACGAGGCCAAGTAGCGTTCTGCCAGAGATTTTAATTCTCGCCAACAGAATCGCTCAGAGCATTGATACAGAGTTCTAACTGTCAAGAGAGCGAGCTACAGCGAAGTCAAGCTTCAGCATAACTTGTTGGAGGTACAATGACTGTATGCCTCTCAGCGTCAGCACGAGCATGAATGCCTGGCAGAGAGATACCTTTCCAGCTTTTAGAAACGACAACTCGTGACAAACGTCTTTATATCTTCGAACAGCTTTAGAATTGTCGCGCGACTTTTTAGCAGCTTTCTACTCGCATAACAAGTTTTGATATATGAATTCAGGCGCGTCCACCTTGGCACGCACGACCGTAAATCTTTCCCTGTTATTGTTTTTGCGCAAATTATAATTTATCATGTGTTTCGAACTCTGAACGCGTTAGGTGACGATGATAAACGGCGTCGAGAACAATTGGGACGGGAGGCTCTGATATTATCATTCAACTTATGAATGAAACATGTTTAGTTGGCTCTTGGTGGACTGATGTCTATGGCGGAAACGTGCTTTTTGTCGTTTGAACAATAAACTTTTTTTTGTTTTAATACAATTATTCATAGACACGTTTGCGTATACGTAAATCAGCAAATGATAAATTTACAACGTGAATCGAGATATCGTTTGTTTAAAAATTAATTTTGGAATTTGAAATACTACCTGTTTGTTATTATTCTCATTTTCCTAATCAAATAATTAGGTATGTATTAGCTGTTTATTATAACTTTTATTTCAAAAGGATCGTATGTATGTGTTAAAGGATATATGATCCAATATAAGATAGAGAAGTTGAACTCTCTTTTATATTAAGCTTTTTTCCCCGTTCAGATTACATTATCGACAGCTGTAATATTGGTTTAGGCAGAAATGTAAAAGAGTAAAGCATCAACCCTTCAAATAACATTTATTAAGATTTTTACTTGTTCCATAATTCTTTAACGTTCACCTTTCGTATGAACGTACTTATTTATGTCATGAAAGTGTAACGTTTGAAGAAAATTCGTTTTCTAGAAACTTGACTAGTTTTCTGAAGATTTATAGCAGAGAAACGACTCACCGGCAACCCTTGCGTCCTTGCATGCCTCGTACATGTCCTGTTTGATCTCTGGATTGTCATCTGCGATGGTTTCGCCAACGGTGACGAACCTCTCGACCGCCAGATTCACGGCTTGCCCGACTCTGGCTACTGCACGGAGACTTCTGTCCGAACATAGCGGACGTTCTCTGTGCGACACCAACGTAGAGATCTGGAAAATTAAAGAAAAACAAATTGTAGGACAAGTTCGAAGTAACATTGCGCCACTACTTTAATTTTGATTTCGATGATTTACACTAATAGAGACAACAAAGAATTTCATTGTTAATGACAAAGCTCGCAACGCGTTAAATTCTATGAACCACAAAAATAACATACAATAATAACATCTCTCACTGTATCAAATTTAACAAGATTTATGTCTACTACTTTGTATTCTAAGTAAATTATTATACCATAAAAAAGATGAAAAAGAATTTTCAATTTTAGGCCTAAAATATCAGTTTGAACACAGCCGATTTTATTTCACGTAAAGCATGAAAGTGTTTACGAGAATGGTGAACTTTACATAAATATTCCTGGAATTGTACGAGCAGATCTACATTGTAAAAATGTATGTTCCATAGACATGCAGTAACGAGAAGTAAATTAGGGTATGTATACGCCTGGCACAACGCCAAGTTGATATTCTAGCCGTGAATAAATTAGCTATTTAAAATGTATTCATTCGTGCAGATTAACTCCCGTAAATTGCTCGACTTTCCACGAACATAATGAATAGATACGATACATCACACACGAGCGCCGATATACAGTAGGTCTCGCAATTAATGTAACGTTTGTAAGCGTCGAGAAAATCGAGGAATACGTAATAATTTCACCTGATTGTTTATTTAAACATTTTCGTATTCTGTATTCTCTCTGAATAATCGTTTCGTTTATAAAACAATGATCTGGAATAACAGCGAGGAGTTGCATTACACCTGAGATAAGATTTAAAAAACAGACAAATTAAATCAGAATTGCTCGAGCACAAACTATAACGTAAATGTATCTTTGTGCTTAAGATGATGTATTGAAATCACATAAATTAAATCAGAGTTGACCGAGAACAAATTAAGAAAACAATTATAGTGCAAATGGTTAAACTGGTATTAAAAAAGAAAAACCTAAAGTCTCTATTCTAAAGATCTTTATTAGAACAATAAATGCATGGAGAGTATAGTCTTACAAGTGGAAAGATTTTTCATTTCTTCATTCCAGCTACAAATATTCGTTATCTCGCCGTCTTAGTTATTCAAGCTCAAAGCTTGAAGAATTCCCGGCCAGCCGCGCGACTAACGAGAAACATGGACGTCTAAATATCACCAATCGTGAAAAAAGCTTGCGAAAATGATACAGAGTAGACGGAGAAGCAGAGCTCGTTATTACCCGAGTTCAAACCAGCTCTAATTAATGCTCCATCACGGCGTCGCCGTGAAAACCAACCGTGACTGATGCACACGCGAAGCTTTCCTCCGCTCGCAATGGAAAGCGCCTACGCTCGGATTGTTTTGTCTGTCGGCTAACGACCAGACGGAGAGACGGATCCTCCCTCCGACTCCTGCATCCCTCTCCATGTAAATGCCAAACGTGTATTCAAGAAAGCTGCACGAGAGTAACCCCGTTACTTGGCCTGTAGCTGCAGGGTCCGCGAGGGCCGCGTCTATACACCTCATTTTCCACACAATCGGACAATGCATTTAGCCGCCGTCCCCTCTTAAACTGTTCCACGAGGGCTGCCAGACAGCCGAGGGCAGACAGACAGACGCGAAGAAAAACGAGAAAGAGAGTTTCTGGGTGAAGGAAAACGGAAGCAGAAGCAGGTTGGTGGAACGAAGAAATAACGTGGGCGGGTGGGGGGGGGGGAGCGAAGGAAAAGATGTAAAGTAGATCTATATGTACTTAGAGGCGCAGAAACTGTATGCAAATATAGGTGCATGAACGTATAAATGGATCGATGTGTGGGCGTATGAATATGTAGACGTATAAATGTGTATGAAGAGGGACGAAGCATGGAGATTTCGGAAGGAGGGATGAGAAGTGGGCCAGGGCGATAATCGGGGATGGCGAGAGAGGTGAGCTGACGTGAACGGGTCTCGCTGCTATTTGGGGTTGATATTCTTTTAGGCTATCGATGAACTTGGTAACGAAATTGGAAGATCGAGGGATGGGGAAAGAGCAAAGTGAATGGAAAATGTAAAGGAGCTTTGCAGGATGCCCCTAAAGTCTAAATGCACAGGAACGATCAGTAATTATATTTATTTTTCCTCCATACGTTACTTTAGGCAAAATTATACACGCTGTCACAATTTATAAATTAAATAAAAATGTGTGCGGACCAATAATAATACCCGTTTATATATTATCATTTATATCCGTTCTAGTCACAAATTAACATCAATTGCTTTCAGGAATCTCTATATAAAAATTAGACTGTGGATGTTTATGAGCGTATTTTCAGTGATACAGCAAAAGAATTGAAACTACAATGAATTATCGTCTTACCTTCTAAACGATATAACACGTAGATTATTGTTGATATTTTATATAATCTCGCATTAGTACATATTTTTATAGATTTAAATGCATATAAATCCACAATCTAGTAATATATAATACTTTCTCATAATATAGCGACGATCGCGCTACTTGATTTAGACTATTGCCCTACTCAAGCACGCATGTTACCCAGCAGTGTTGTACAGCATCAGGGTAGAAAACCCGTCGCCAGTTATAGCTAGGCGCTTTTGCAACCACTCTGCGTCCTCAACTGTAAATTAGAGTCGTACTTGAACGGATAAACGAGCACTTAAGCTTTAATGTTAAATTTCTCGAGAAGATTGACTTTGTCCCTTCAAAACCATATAACATTACCTCCTCGTTTCAAGCACTCCTACTGCACAGAAGCTGGTCGAAAGGTTAGAGTTTCAATTAGGAATTCTCTTTGTCAGACGAACGCCTACAATGTCTTGCTTGCGCTTTCGTTCCTAGAAATCCGTGTTCCGTTACTTGGCATTTCGTGCTTACTGTCAATTATCGCCAGCCTTTGAAGTGCGTCGTAATCCGTGTGCTTACAAGAATTTTCAGATATCCTTTTACTTCTGTTTTGTGTACCGCAGACTGTTAACCCATTAACACGTCGTTGCGAAGAAAGTAAACAGACCTCGTTGCTACGAGTTTACTGTTGGGTTTCATTGACTGCGTACTTGAGATATGTTTACTTCCTAAGACGTTGTTAGTCTCCTTGGCGACCAAAGTACGTTAAATACAAATTTTTTAAATATTCGAAGAAGACGTAGGTAGTTTATATCTCTCAACGAATGGGGCTAAGAGGAATCGATAAGAAGAAGAAATCAACCTCTTCATTTTCCAAGATATACATGTTTCAAGAATATGCACATTTTATGAAGAAATTTTTAATATTGACGGAGTTCGTAAATGAAAAAGATTATGCATTAAATTGACACGAATAAGGTAATTTTAGTCTAAAGTTTTTAATTATAGGACCCCTGTTATTGGTAATAAATCGAATCAAGTTTTCCCTGATATTAAATTTCCAAACACAACACAGGTGACATAGAATATTTATACAAATTTTGTAACTAAACAAAAATTCCCCCTTAGAAAAACCCTTTATTTTCTTCTTCTTTCCTTTTCAAATCAACTCTAAGATTTAAATCTCTTTTCTTTTCTTTTCTTTCCTCATTAATTCAGATAAACCAACCACTGTCGACCCTAAAGCACCGATTCCGCCACAAAGCACGCTCCCATAAAGAATATCTATCTCCTGAATTCAAAATTCCTGAACAAATTCCTGACAAAAATTCTTGAACCTCAGCATTTCGGACCATTACCGAGTCTTCCCTCCATAACAAACGAAACGTACAAAGGGCGGCGTCGTAACGGCAAAGACGCCGACGCGAGGAAGAATGAGAAGCTCGGAACCAACAGCATCCATATGCCATGCAAGAAATCAGAAGCAACGAGGGGCTTCAGGGGAGGTAGCAGAGGAAGAAATAGGAGAGTAATTGACAGAGAGAAACGAGGGGGAGGGAATATCGGAAAAGGGACGGACATGGAGGTATTGTTTTGCGACGTGAATGCGTACAATCGAATGAACACACACAAACATAGACGTCCACGAGCACAGACGCGACCCTTTACTCTACGGTTGGCTCACGGTTCGCGGGTCTGCGTTCCAACGATTGTCAAATGTCGCGGATCCAGACAAGAGCAACGGAGTTACGTGACGCCGGGACGCGAGCGTGGGGGTTCGTTTTCTCTTCAGCCGGAGCATTGTCGCCATCACAGTTTTCGTTTTAGGCAGGACTTATCCCCCATCTGTCACGTTTCACCGCGAGCACGCGGAAAATTTTAATATCTCCGAGACGAGGAACGGGGTCAGTTGAGGTTCACGCGTTTTCCACTCGTTATCGTTTACTTTTTCACGCGGTAGGTGAACCAAGGCTGATGTTTGCACGCAATCGCTGAGCAAACGCGGCGCACGGTGGCTTTAAATTACGAGGACTCGCTTTGCAATCATTTCTTTATTTGCTTGGTGTGTTCTATTCTGTTAGATAACAGCCTAAATATTTGTTAGATTAATTATTAAATATTTTACAGCAGATGTTCTCACTCTGAGATACAACAAGAAAAGTCCAATATGAGTCTTCGTATTAAACGAATTATTAACTTTAAATACTAACAATTACATAATATATTAATTAAAGAGTAACTATATTGTACGACCTAACTCAAAATAATTTATTCTTCAATTTAAGCATAGATCTTATTAATAGTAAATGAGAATTCATGTGGAATTAAAGCAATTTGCGAGGTATTCGAAGCTCCATTCTGACACTTCATGGTCGACATAGAATGTAGAATATTGCATCCTTCAAATATCCGAGGTGCAGCGTATAAATTCATAAAATGGTAAACTGCGATAGATCAAGATTTGGAACGCGTGGTTTAATACCGCCCTAATACTTGTGTTTTCGTATTCCATGAGAATTCCCATGCCTTAAAATTCCTGAAACGTTTCCACCAAATGGATGGCATGTCGGCAGTTGGTTAAACCGATATCGACATTTCCGTTCCTTTCGAAATAGGAAACTCATGATGTGCATTTGGAAGTAGCGATTCCCATGAATCGTTATATGAATATCGGACGGTGCAAATTATAAAACGTTCTTCGAAAATTTCAAAATTGACATTCCCGTCGTTTATATTGGATCCCTAGACTGAACTGAATTTTATTTCATACGATGTGTCATTTCATTTTAGTGGTATTTAGAAACTTGAAAGTATTAGTCATAGTATTTCGAATTTCGAAAAAAAACTCGGGAATTTACTACGATCAAAACTTTAAGCGCTACCAGTTTAAATAAATGCGATACTGCAAATATTGACGCGACTCTGTCAAAGGGTGAGAGTAATTGGCAATATCTCTGGGGTTAAATATGTCGAGTTAATGATGTTGGTCGTGGTCACGGCAGATCATTTACTGTTAAACGCGAGTGACCAACAGTTTGTGGTCTTTAACATCAACAGAAAACACCTATTAAAAATTAAAAACACGAAAGCAATTCATAAATTTGATAATAGAATGGAATATGAATCAATCAAAATATGATTTGTTTTTACACGCAAAAAAAACTATTGAACATTAGCAGTTCAAAAGACGACCATCAATAGATTGAAAAGCTTTAATAATGAGTGACTCATCACGAGTAAAATCAACGTTATCGATTTTACAATAGTAAATTTTACTCTTCATAAGGTTAAATATAACAGGCTACAGACCAATTTGATATCGAAGAATACTGTCCAAAAAAATCAACGTTATCGATTTTACTATGGCAAGCTTCACTTTCATAATTTTAAATATGACTCGCTCCAGACCAATTTGATATCGAAGAATACGTTCAATGAACGTTTCCTCGTGAAATATCACGTCTCGAAAACATTTCAAGCCCCTACGACTTATGGGACCACGACAAAAAGTACGTGTTATAACTCGCATGGCCGGACAGAAACTCGTAAATTCATTACTTCAATACGAGGAGGTCACACATCGTGCGACGCCATACAGAACAAATTCCTTGTATAAGTTTGTCCTTCTTGCGGGAGGAAAGTTATTCCACGACATTACATAAACTACATGTAGCTTGCCGCATCGCAAGCACGGTTGCTTCCGTCTAATTAATCCCGGAACTGATAAACTTGTACAACGTTAATAAGTAGATAAACCAACCACGATCTCCGCCTGGAAAAACGGTGAAAAATTCTGTTTACATAACGTCATTCATTGTACGTTGTAAGTCCTCCGCGTTGATATGATATTATAGTATATGAGAAACGCAACAGTTGATTCTTACGTAATAAAATCTAATTATGAAAAATTTAATGACAACCTGAGATTTAATATACTTTGAAACCTGTATTTTATAATGAAGATAAAATGCTAGGTAATCTATCTATCCTGGCGAGTGCAGCCACTACAATGCTTCAGAAACCGATTTTCAATAAGCAACAAATATTGCACACTATTTCAGCACCAGATACATGACATTTATCTACCGCAATTCGGTTAGTGCAATTCCGACATCATTGTAACGGTGAAAACAATCGCGACATACTAACACTTTATCTACCGGGCAAGTGAGAAGCAGACTTTAATTCAAAAAAAATTTTCTACAGTAGCATATGTCAATCTAGGCTGACAATAATTCCTCCATACTGTTACTAGGTACATTGAAGGCCAAGTCTGTTACCAAACGCTGAACACTGTTCGTAGACAACCATCAACACAGTAAATAAATTCGAATAACTAAATACTGGAATTAAAAAGCCTATAAATAGGCTCCCGGTAAATAAAGTGTTAATCGGGAATTGGGTCGGCGGTATTAATAACCAGTCGGTCGCATTAATCTAAATTTAAATCAAACAAAAGGCAGCCACTCCCAAGGAAACGCAAATTGAAGTCAAATCTGGCCACTTGAACTCGAAAAGCACAAATTATGCGAAGCGTGACATCAACTCGAGCTTTAATCACTTCTCAACCCCTCTCAGTTCGCTTCTTCATCTAACGAGCCAAGTTCACGAACTAACCGAGTTTTCTCGGTCTAAGGAATACCTTTTACGTGCAGATTTCCACTGTTCTTCGGTGCCAATTAATTCCTCGCCTTTGACACGGCTATTCGCACGCACCCTACGTATTTTTACCGTCGACTGTTTTTCTCGAAAACATTCGTGACGCGAGGAGTGGTACAATTAGTAGACGTGTTAATTACTACGCGTCGCCCGTTACGCGCAGCTTTTTATATGAATTTAGTAATCTTGCATATTAAGTGTTAAACACAGCGCGATAATTGCTATTTGGTGTGTGCACATGCACTCGGCTAAATTTGTAAGTATGGGAGTTCGAGAAGTGCGAAGATCAGGCTAGAAACATAAAGATAATATTATTAGAACTAAAAGTTGAATACGATGCACTGTATGTACTGCTACTTCAATTTATATATGTGTACATATTAATGTTTATATACATATATATATAATTTTTATAAATGTATGAATGTATAGACCAGTATAAAGTGCTTTTAATCGTCATCTAATCCAATTCTGCTCTACCTTTGTCAGGAATATTAAATAGACCAATTTGTTTAAACATTGGATTTTTTGGAGTCGTCCTTGAGAATATGTCCTCTGAATTTTACACTGACACATGAAAAGTTGCGGAAACTACAATACTTTGAAAGGAGGTACGTGTCCTACCTTCGAAGTTCTCTTGAAACTTGAACCGCGTTCTCTTTTTATCTGTTTATCGCTCCTACCGAACTCAAGTCGAATATCATTGCATCTTTTACTTTGCTGGCTCCCTCGAGGTTAAAGCAGATTGGTACGATATCAAAATCCTTCTTCAAAATGCCATTATGTCTTTAAATTATATATTCTATTTTATTTTTATTTTAGTGAGGACAATAATAATTGTATAATTGTACTCTAATGATTTGTTTGGGTTGGTCCGTTTCCTATCCATAAAACGACGTTAATTATTTAAACAGAAAGAACACTTTTGTAAGTACACCGAGCTTGAAATGTCCTAGATATTTATTGCACTTGAGTTTAAAAATTTAGGCAACACATTGAAAAGTTATTAAATATGTCTACTAAATTCACGCTGGTATTCCTAATACGCTTCCTTTAAGAAAATTCTAATTATTTAATAATAATTTCTAATAATTCGATATCGAGACCCACCTATTAATTTATAGTCTATATAAATATTTATCGTAATTCTCGAAAAATTAATTTTCGTTATATCTTCACGAAAATTATGCGCTAATTATCTACATCTGTCCGCAAACAGAAAAAGGAATTCACCTGTGTGATTAATTAAAACGCTTCCAAGAGGAACCAGCCGCAGTGGGCTGTGTGAAATCGCTTGAATTCATCAGGGAAAAACGAATTTCGTCGTGGCGAGTAGTTGAAAAAAGTCGTGAATATTCAATTCGGGTTTAATTAGGGTCGTAGAGTTCTTCAAAGTGAGTGGTGTGCATATGTATATAAACAATGTAACGTTCCCAATCTATTTTTCGTTTGCACACGGTGTACCTGTGAAAAAGTATACCTTCAAGTAATATGTTCATTCATCGAATATGTTTTATGACGTTCGAATCGGGATAATGAGAATATCGTAAAAGAATATTCGAGGGACGATAAACTGTTAAAATTGGTATCGTAATTAAAATGAATAATTAAAATATTTCAGACTTGAATGCTAATTGGGTGCTGCGAAGAGAGATTGGAAAATATGATTTTTCATTTGGTGGTAATTCCACGAAATACAGATAATATCGATTCGCTGGCAATATGGCGTTATAATTTATTATCCACATAATTACCAACATTGAAATTCAAAAAAAACTATAAAATTAATCATTTGGAATGCGTATATATTTTACTAGCAATCATCCATGTTGAAGAGACAAAGACTATCCTGTTATATAAATAACCATTGAGTAATAAAAGGTGAGTCTACTTTATAATTTTTTGATAATAATCAAATAAAACTATTAAATTTCCCTCGGAGATAAGGTTATATTAAAAACCGGACTGAAACAAAAAATCGAAGTACTCAATATCGACGATGTTCAAATACGTAACACGCAGACATGAAATGTTCAGATGTCGCATTAATTATGGATTCCGTGTTAATCGCAGTGAACGATTGTTAGCGTGTGCACGATCTAACCTTCATCATATCCTCTTGACTCTTCAAACCCCGTCCTTTCTCTATCCTTCGACATATCATGCGATTACTCTCGACGACGCAGGGGTCATCCCCCTGGTTTCTGCTCTTATAAAAAATGCATGAGCCGTGCTTTTACACCGTTCACGCTATCCGTCACAGAACATCCTCACTTCGCTATTTTCCCCTCATCCGCATCTCCGACTATCCCCACGCCGTAGTCCTCACTACCTTATTTCTTTTCGCTTTCCTTACTTGTGCCTTTTATTTATCCTCCGGTGGAAGTTTTCCTTGGCAAAGTAACGAGATTTCCAACGGCAGCTTATTAAAGGTCGAACATCCTGAGTGAATTTTCGTCCTTTCCTCGCGAAGATTGAAAATGTTCTTTCCAGACTTCTTTCGTTCGATTCCCATTGATTTTTGGGACAAATGTTTTCACGTGTCGTACTGTTTCAAAACTACCGCGAGAAAAGTTGCGTAATTTACTAGGGTCATTTCGCGAGTCCTTGTACTACTAGTTCCGACAAAAACTGTGTCATAGTTTTTTGACAGTGGGAACATTGTTTTATCTTGATGTTATAACAGCATTGACGCTCTGAATGATAAAGGAACATTTCAAGCTTTTATAATAAATCTATAATAGTAAAGATTGGTGCAATACAAAAGGGAATTAATTACAGATTAATTCCAAGTGAGTCAGATAAACAACAATGTCAGTTTTTGGTGACAATCTTTATATACATTAACTAATTATTATTATCGTAGAAAATTTTGTAATCCCAATAATGTAAGCGAAATTTAAAAGTTGAAAAATTAATGTTCTAAAAAAAAACCAATATAATACTTAAATTATGTGAACTTTAATATATAATTTACTGCACCTGATGCAATAGAGGTCTGAATCGATTGTTCATTAACTACAATTGTTAATTCAGGTATTTAAAATTTGACAATTTTAAATTCTTTTCAGAGTTTCATATCTATTGCTGTTATTTAATTTAAATTACGAGTACGACCAGTATCTTGTAAACGATAAGTTTTGTATAAACAGAGAAATCGTAACCTAGTTTCAGTAGAATACTCGGAGATGGAGTAACAACGGGTTTCGAAGCTATAATTACGGAAGAGCTTAGCCTAATTGTATACGCCAGAAAAAAGTTTGAAAGAAGAGTGTAAAAAAGTTCCGTAATTGTAAATGTGCAAACGCAAACTTGATTATTTAGGGATAATTAGATTTTAAGGAACCTATTTTCAAGGGTTCCTGCATTATCTTAAAGAGGTTTTTTCATTGGGCGTTGTAATTACATTTATGTAGAGATTCTGAAAATAGTTTTGAACAAAACTCGAATTAAATTCCACGTGCAGAAAGTTAAATAAAGTTTGATTACATCTTTCTAATTGAATTAAATCGATATTGTTTTATCTTCAATTATTCTATATTAAATATTTAGCCATAGTAAATACTTTCTATTATTAAATAATATGTACATATATACCCAGTGAACATGACGAATCAAAAAATTTGGTGACTAAACCATTTTTCTTATCATAATTTGTCAAATTCGTTAAAATATTCTGAATAAATCTTACATAGAATTAAATATTACAAATGAAAGTTGAATAAACTTTGTCTCAATCTTCTCCAATAATGAAGATAATTCAATAAAATGCTCATCTTATTAAAATGATATTCCAATAAAAACTAAAATGCTTCAATCTTCAGTTTTTATATTTATGAAGCTCTTCATCGTGAAATCATTTATCTTATAAATATGTTTCCTATTCCATTTCAATGAATTTATATGCACCATACACTCTCTTTTCTTGCACTACCCTTATTTTTCACTCCTCCCACTCGACGCGATACATCAGAAAGTATTCTAACACGACCATCTCCGTTCGTTTTTCTCAAGACTAGTAAACACGAATGACGAAGCAAATCTGACCCAATTTCCCCGCGATTGAGAAAGCAGGCAGAATTTCCGTCGCGTAACTGCTCGGGTGCAACCCATCAATCCGTTCAAATGAGAAAATTCGACTGGGTTCGGCTAGGTGGTTGCTAGCTGACCATCGTTTACCCCTGAACACTAAGCAACGAGCGATTCCATTGCCGTGAAACGAAAGTTACGAACGGGTGAAAATGAATTATTCGATCAATTTGCTTTCACTGTGTTTCGAGGTTCGAGGCCTATCTCGTTCATGTCGCTCGACCAAACACCGACATACTTCGATGAGGGAGGGAACCGATGGAACAAAGGCACAGTTTCCAAACTTTGGTTCGCCTCCGAGTAACTGGCTCGCCAACTAATCTCGCTTTCATAAAGTTGAGCTTTGAAAAAGCTGCAGCCTTAACGAGAGTTTACTTCGTCTTTCTTCCGTACATTTCTGGGTACCAACGAGGATTCGTTTCGAATGCTAAAAATGACACGAATTAAGGGCCGAAGCGTATATCAACAATAACAGTACTTCATTTAAATATATTTGTCGAAATAGTTGTTTTGAGAATGACAAGCAATGCGAAGTCGTTGATTATGTTATTAGAGCCACTATGGAAAATAAGTTTTAATTAGTATTTCATTAGTGTCCTATTAGTATCCGTATCCTCTGTATCTGTTAAAGATACTTGTCTACTTCGAATGATAGGCTGGATGTTCCCAAATAAATTTTTCATTATAAATATAGTCATATGTAGAATATTAGAAGTACTAAGAAAGTGTGATTAAAATTTCATAAGCATAAACAGTATTTCATATTCACTAACCTAATATCATTATGTTTCATCAATGTCGATATACAATTTATATAAATAAAGAACATAATTGAATCATCGAATCGCAGTTACGATAAAAGAAACTTGTCAAAGACAATCGTCAATGTGGACAGTAACGATTCATGACAACGTGAACAGCATTTTCGTAGGAAAACAATTGAGTGTTTGTAAATAGCATTTCAGAACAATTTAAATTTCCACTCGATGTACATTTTGCACGTACTCGGCAGTTTGCGTGTAACAGGTGATCCGTGGCGAAACATAGTAGAATGTTCACGGCCATAACTACATTTACACTGAATCTTGATAAAATCGTCGATTAATGTTCCAGAACTAACGCCTATCAGGCTGCATGCTACGGTCGTTACATGCGAGTAATTTACATGCGTCATAAACGCCACATGCTTCTGCAAACGCGGTAGCTAAATATCGATCATGAACTGTCGACTCATGTCTTGTAAAAAGCTTGCGTATTTGGTACATGGGCCAACACTGGCAATTCCACGCTTACAATTTCGATTTTGCAAACAAAACCAAGCGACAGCTATCTCATATCTACAATTCTAAAAAAAAAAAAAAAAAAAAAACGATGTGCCTCCATATGTTACCGTGAATATTTTTATCGGATAAAAATGGAAGGTATTAACATTTTATCGTTACATACCCTCCCATAGTTTGATCTAAGCCTACTAAATACTCTCTTTCATCGAGTTACCACTTCTCAAATTCGCGGATTAGAAATAATCTCTTAATTAAAATTCTCCGCGGCTCGTCCTCATTTCGTATGTATGAGCGTTTCAGCAACGTCCTGGTAAGCAGGAAAACGGGATGACGGTTTTGCATCATGCTCTGGTTTGCGATACTGCTATGTAAACAAAGATATACCGCGCAGGGTTAACGTAATCCGTTTATCCGTGATTGGATTCCAAGCGATTCCGTAGATATGCCATGGAAGACGATTCGTCGCGACTGTAACGACCTGTACCGAGTGAAATCAATGCCTCCGGCGATTCGATGAAATCATGTTCGAACGATATATTCATTATCGCGTGACAGCTAATCCAAGAGGGGGTGATTATGAAAATCACGCGGCGCTTACGCTGCCTTAGCATCTGGAATTCATTGATCGACGGTGCAATGTACTTTCGCTTCCTGCTTTACGTTTCGCAACACTTTGTTCAGTTGTAAATCAATTTATTACGAGGTTTTTAATTGCGTGACTCATGTAATCAATTAATTCCAAAGTTATATTCCATCGTCATTAATTTAGAGAAATACAAAAATAATAAAACAATATCTGAATTGATTTTTTTGAAATACAATTAATTCAAGCAAAAATATGCAGACTTATGGAATAATCTAATATAGATTTTATTATTCCTTTATAACCTAACACTATCGATCGATATTATTCATTTATTTCGTCGTACCCGGATCGCTCGCATTACTCGCAATCGTTCAAGTAATTTTGAGAGACTGTATCTTTACCCTCGAATACTGCAAAAATATTCTGAACTGTTTTTGCAACGAGTTTACACAGCGCAAAACAAAGCTTCCAGGAGGAATTGCAACGAGCCATAGTAAACTAAATTCCTGATAACAATGCAACGAAACGAATTCAAATACCACCCTGGTCCACCATCCCCAAAGGAAAACCTCGACAGAAACTGAGCATTGAAAACCACTCGAACACGGTTTTATTGCAATGCGAACTCATTGTCTGGCGCGTAAACTCATTTTCTCGATGTACCTCCAGATTTCGCTATGAGACTTTTCAGTGTTTCAATACTGTGCATTTGTGCGGGTATAGAGTGCTACCAAACGTGTCTAAGACTTCGGTATTCATCGAGAGAAGTGTAAAGTAATAAGAGCATTAATGGGAAATGCTCTTAATAATAATCTTCTTAATGAGAGAAGTGAGTTACCAAATAATTAGTCAAGCGTAATAGATTGTAAGTTGAGTATGCTAGAAGTGTATTTTGAATATATAAATTTGAAGCATCAAACAATCAATTTTTAGAAATAGGTTTACCATTAATAAGAATGATAAACTGAATCCTTTTTGGGTATATTTTGAACACATTTATCAACATTGGCTGGCATATAATAATTACGTAATAATGTGGTACATATTTTCATTTTAAATAATTTAATATGAAAACCTTATTCGAAGCTGAAAATGATGCTTTCACCGAATAAATTGATTTCGAATATACATGTACATTTATTAGATTCCATAATATATTTGACACACCTATCACGTTATATGCTTGAATTTTTAAATAAGATTTTCGACTACCTCAGCTAACAATTTGGCTGACCACTATAATCGAGTCTCTCTGCAACATATAAAATATAAACAAAAGAATACTTTTCCATTTCGCGACATTTTCTGCAGCTTTATGCGACTGCTATAAATAAAGTTTGTCGATGGAACTGTACGAGCGTGAAAGCACGTGTCGATCGCTGCGAGCAGATTAGTTGGGTGTTATGCTTAACGTGTGTACGTACATCATTCTTGCGTGACATTAAATTACAAAGTATGACGTGTTATATTGTTGCATGCTGTCTTATCGTATTTCGTTGTGTTATGTTGCGATATGTTACCTCGAATATTCCCTATCTACAAAAGAGGACGACAAAATTGCACGCTAAGTAAACAAGTAGAATCTGTAGAGGTGCACAAAGTGTTGATTCAATTAAGTCGACGAGTTGTTAACGAAAAATGAAGCTTTGGTAGATTCCCGCTGGTTCAAGCGCGAGACACATAACGCAATAAAGATAGAGTGACTCGCGCAATTCATCACAGGGTATTCAGAGCAAAAATAGACTCCTCTTACTCGAACTCGCGTTACTAAATGATGATAGGAAAAAGCGAGGAGGCTTTAGAACCTGTAGTTAATAATTTTTCTTTTACGATATCGTATATCCGCTCGAACCGTTCCTGGCAGGGTCTAATAAGCTGGCTTTAATAGAAGATTCGCTTGGTTTAGACTTGGCCACGAGAGCAAAGCTCGGTAGTTTCTTCTTAAGAAGAGAGGACACGGAATGGCGGAGAAAGGTGGGCTTTTCTCCGGTCGCGGATTTTCCCCAAAAGACTCGAGGGTTAAATCACGATGGCGACGGAAGAATCTATAGCCCCGGGACAATTTTTCCGAATAACGATTCATCAAATCCTCGCCTTCGTTGGTAATGCCTGCGCCGACGGCGGGAGTAATTGCGAAATAAATTCATAGGCGAAAAGAAATTTTCGCTTTGGCATAATTAATTTCACAGCAACTCGCTGGAGAACTCTTACTGCATCAATAGCGACTGAGATTCTTTTGTACGAGAAGGGAACTTGAGCCTTTTAATTGGTAAATTAATAATATCGAAGGAGGCAACTTAATACTGAATTCGATTAAATTTCTCCTCGGTAATTAAGCTTTTAAAGCAAATGAATGGTTGCAGTCGTGTCTCGCGATTAGTGATGATTTTTTTGCTGGGGAGAAATAACCAATACGTAATGAGACTCGAACTAATCTCGACTAAAGCAACTCTATGACTAAAAGCACAATCTATTATATATATATCATATTACATTTGCAATAGTAAACAAAAATTTCACCTGTCAATCGATTATTATAGATTGTTTTAACAAGGAAGAACAAATAATGAAATAACGACGAAATAACGTTTTATTCCTACGGCAATTTTCTAGTTACAAAGTTGATTTATACGGAGTTAAATTGCGCCATAAAGTATGCTTTGAAAAATTCAGAGAATAATGAGGGCTATCGTGGTATAATTTAAATTTACAACCGACTGTCACCTGCAGCCTGTCAGCGCATATATTAACCGACCAAAGGGTACAGTGCGGTTAACGCGTGGTTCTAATTAAATAGCTTCTTCCAATATCTATTCTCCGATAATAACGGAAAACACAAAATTTCCAGAAAAATTTCACAATTTAAATTAAAGAATTCTAAAGGAATGGCAATGAAAGAAACGAATACCGCAATAAAGTACGTGTGACATTTCGTTGTAACAATCGTAATATACAAAAATAACAAATAGAAGTAATATCCAATTATACTATACGAGAACTAGTGAAATTACTTGGAACAGAGATTTCTCGATATGCTACGAAAAGATTAAATTGATTACATTATTTCTTATATATTAATACTTTATTTATATTGTAGTGACTATTGAATATATAAAGTTAGCACGATGCAAATAAAATACTTATTTAAAGTAAATTGGTAATCTCTGTTTATTTATAGACAATGCAAGCTTCTTTTGCTGAAATAAGTCTTTCCTAAAAACTCTACCACACGATCAATAATCCATATCGAGACGCTAATAACCCATTTCAGTAATTTATGGGATGATAAAAGAAGACGTTCTGGCTGCTTGAAATTGAAGTTTCAACGGCAAAAATTACTTTCCCTAGTGTAAATGGTTATTAAATGGGACTATATATAGTCGGAGAATTGAACGGAAATTATCACCAATACGAATGGAAACCGTATTCTCACCCTGGGGATTATATTCTATCACGAACGAATGGGAAAATGAACGAATGGAAAGAGACTCGCGTCGATCCGCTTCTCGTTCTCCCTTAAACGCGAATTTTCCAAAGATCCCGCGTATACATTTTAATTTGAAATTCTTAGAGAGTCACGCCAATCAAAAGACACCCCGAAGGCGTCGTTTCGTAGAAACGCGGCCGCCGTTTTAGACTTATTCCTCGAGCACCCTTCTTTCATCTCATTTGTTTCTTTTTTTCCCCTCTCGTTTTTCATTCAATCCGCGTTTCTCGTGGAAGTGATGGATTACACATTCCATCGATGAATTCGCGACGGAACGCTTGCCGAATGTCTGATACAGATGAGATTTTTGGAGCCAAAATGTTTGATAACGAGGGCGACGTACCCTTTCGAGTACATCTAGATTTAGTTATAACAAGCACGGAAATAACGACATCGCGGTTGTAATGAGCAAAATTCCAAACTGATTTTCATTTACGCGTTTTCTGTAAAAATTGTTAACTTTTAACCATTAGTGCATCACCCAGATGTACTGTACACTTGAGGAAATTTAAGACAGAAAAATAGCATGCCTTAAATTAGGAATCAATTTTGATATTCATAATTGAATGGACATTACATGGTTTTATCAAACAAGTACTATAAAATTAATTGAATTTTTGATTACCTACATTCTCTATAAGGAATTTAACTTTTGAAAATTATAAAATAATAGGTAACGTCCTTTCTACAAGATTAACTACATTTTTCTAATTTTTGTAATGTTCTTTCATTCATTTTAGCTGCTTTCACAGTATCCAATTTGAAAATAAATTTTCAATATTTACGCAAACAGAGGCTGGTGAAAGCAATAAGTTATATGATCTCGTTATTATGACCGGCAATGGGCATTTCTTTTTGGAGTCGTTCTTCAGAATAATGATAACTCTTATTTCAATAACCGATCTCCTTGTGCTAATAAACTCGATAAAAACGACGCTGCAGAGAGTACTCATTCTTCTATTGTACTTTACAACAATTGTTATGACGTGTAACAATCCACTTTTCCCGTGGCCTATATCGAGGACTCAGTGAGAATTTATCGAGGAAATGTTTTCACCTATTCGACGGTTTGAAAGCCGTTTATTCGTTTCAACTCGCTTTGTCACTATTGCATTAATGTTTCTGGAACCTTGTTTTTAAAAAAAATTGTTGCATTCTATTGTATTTCAGGTACATCGAAACTAATTGAACTGTTTCGTAAATTAATGTGTTAGAATCATTTCAATAGGGCATTTCAATAACTTGATAAATATGAAACTAGTTAAATTTCCTTGCAAAATGTATTATGATCATATCATTTCCCCCTGTCTCTTTATGAATAACAAAGTTCTTATACAATTCATTGTGTATAAGCTCATTAATTAGTTATCAACCATTATGAGAAATAACAACGTTCTTCCTTTGTTTAAGGATGAAAGAGTCGCGGAGAACGAGGCAAACAAATATTCAATCGCGCGCATATTTTAAATGGCATATTTGTATTTGCACGATGCATACAAAGCACGAGCATGTTTGTTTTAAATTATTCCTTGAATTAATGCGGCGAGAAATTCGCGATTAACTCTGTTTTGCAATGAGCTATTTCCCCGCCATTTTAAAATTCACTTGAGCAGGTGTTTCGAATGTATCGTTTAAATACTGTACAGTGATAATAGAGACATAAAGACAATAAACTCTGCCAGAGTAGTAATGAGAAATAATTCTGCAATGTATAATTGAAATTACCCCACATCAGTATATTTGCGTACGACTTCCTTTAAAAATGAAAAATTGGCTTTTTTCGAATGTACTAATGGACAGTGATATTATTATTCTTAAAATTTGAATTTTAAATCTTCAAAGGATTACATCATTTTACGTTATACAAACTTCAACACGAGCTGCAGTAATTGAATTCGCAGGTTAGCGAAAAAGGGAAACCGAGTTAGTACTTCATTGAATACACGTTACTTCAATACTTTTAAGCTTTTTAAAAACGATTTACAATGGAAATACAATTTTTAAACGTTTTAAGTGTCATTTTTTAATCCAAAGTAACCAGATAATTTCTAAAACTTGTTTGCTTTTAAACATTAGATAACAATATCTTTCGGTTTGAAGTTTTCAATAATAAAAGTTCGCTGGTGTTATGCTTAAGTTTATTTTTAACTTTATTGTGTGACCCTACAATAAAACTGAATCGACCTTTCTGTATTTCATTCATATGGCATTCGAAGGGAAATCCATAATTTCATAAACCTATGTAGTACTCGACCATAAATAATGGATTACAGTATGAGTCCAGAAATAGTATTACGCACACCTGTGGTATTCCAGGATACATATAAATATAGCTGAGGTACTGTAAAGTCTGATGTATATTTAAAATGTTTACAAAACGTTGATTAATTGTGACTTGAATATATAAGATTTTCCACTCGATATTCGTCCTTTTAGCGTAACTAAATGCAATTCGGCGTTACATTTTTCACGCGATTGTCTCTATTTTCACCTACTCAATTCCAATTCAGTTATAATCGTTTCACGTAATACTTTCATGCACCGTGGAAAAACCTACATTGTTCCGCTTAACAATGCTTCTACCTGCCACCATCATTTTTAATTTCAATCTATTTTTTAACAGAACACCACAAACCTCCATGTAAAAAATGAAAAAAAAAATGAAAAACGTATCTACACAGTTTATCTGAATTTTCGCCAATTCTGCAGGGATCGCCCCTGATTCGAGATACCAGTTACATCTCCCAACCGTGAAAAGACGAAACGATGAAAGCGAGGTATGATACTATCGTTAAACGTACCTGACGATCAGGAGCCATGCCACAGTCGTACATGTTTCTGTCTCGTCGATAGAATGCGGCAGGCATATAGATAATCAAGTGTTAATCAACTCAAACAATGATCTTCGTCTCTTCGTTCTCTCTCCTACTATTCAGCCGTTTAATATCTACGTATATTATCTCTCTATATTACTTTTTAAACGTCGTTTATTATTGTGCCTGTCGTAATTTGTCGGTTTGCTCTTCGGGTTAATATCCGCTTCCTTATCTCTCTCTCTCTCTCTCGCTCGCTCGCTCGCTTCTCACACTCTCTCCCTCTCTTGCTCTCAGTATGATCAAAATATACTATAAATCGTCAACATCGTTTAGATATGTGTGCTCTTATACGTATAGAAATATTTAATTCTTCTCTCTCGGTGCTCGTGATCTCGTTCGTTAACAAGTGTGCTCTCTGTTATTTATTTATTTATTCTTTCTCTTTTTCTTTTCTTCTTTTTTTCCTTTGTTTACTATAATTACAATCGTTTAACGAGGGGGCCCCCGTCGCGAACGGAAAGGTGAACAAAAATAGACGCGCGTATATGTATATATTCTGCAGGAAGATCACTGTTTTAGGCTGCTGCCACAGGCTGAGAACTTGTCCCCGATCAGGAGTGGTGCAACGAACCCCGACTTTAAAGTTCGTCGTCGCCCTTCAAAACAAGGGTGCACGACCCGTCCGAGACGGGATCCAACTTTCTCGACGCTAATTTTCCTCGCGTGCGAACTCCGCTGCCCCTTAGGCTCGTGGGATGTGAAGCCAGGCTAGCGTGAACCGGTTAGCAGGAATATCTCGGACAACAGAGCGACGGGGCTTAGGCTGATGGAATGGAGCTGCTGTCAACGATATCGCGAGCTAACGAGACCCGGACCTCTCGATCGAAGATTCCTCCGATCACAGATCCAAACGAAACGGTTTCCTTTCCTCGTTTTCCCACTTCGTTCGATTCTCTCGTTTCTATCACGTACTCTAGATGGAATAGAGTTGTTGTCAACGATATCGCGAGCTATCAAGACTCCGGGACCCTCGATCGCCTAGATCGAAGATTCTTCTGATCACAGATCCAACGGAACGATCTCCTTTCCTCGTTTTCCCACTTCGTTCGGTTCTCTCGTTTCTATCACGTACTCTAGATGGAATAGAGCCGTTGTCAACGATATCGCGAGTTTTTCTCTCAGGATTCAGCCTCCAATGGGATCATTTCTTTCTCTGGTTTAAATCAGTCCTCTCGTCCCTATCGCGCTCTCTAGATGGAATAGAGCTGTTGCCGACGATATCGTGAGTTTTTCTCTTAGAATTCAGCTTTCTAGATCGTCACGTTTGTCTGGATCGAAGGTTCCACCGATAACAAAGCCAAGGGAGCCTATTTTCTCTCCGTCTTCCAAAATCGCGTACGACCGAGCATCCACTTGGTTTAAATCAGTTCTCTCGTCAGCTGTTGTCAACGATATCGCGAGTTGGGATTCAGCCTCCTCTCCACGTTTGCCTGGATCCACCGATCACAGATCCCAGATGACGATTGACACCGTTTGAATATCGGTTTCTTCCTCTATTCCTCAAAGTCACGCGGGATCGACCCCAGGCGGAACAGAACTGTCGTCGACGATATCGCGAGTGTTGCTCTCGGGATGCAACCTTCTATCGATCCACCGATCACAGATCCGAGACAACGATACCGTTTGAGATTGGTTTCCTGTCTTTCCAAAGTCACGGCAGCGACTTCCACCCACCTAGTTTCAATCAGTATGACATCCAAAGGGATCTCGCAGCTCGTTATCATCGAATCTTTAACCGTCCAATAGCTCTGCTTTTCGATCAGAATGACATCCCCCAAGTGTTTTTGTGACTTTCTATCATCGGATCCCTAACCGCCCGATAGCCAAGCTCCGCTTTCGATCAGGATGACATTCCAAGCTGTTTTCGTGACTCTCTTATCATCGAATCTTTCTGTAACCAGTGTTCGAGTTCGTAGTGTGCTCGGGAGACTGTCGCTCTCCCCGGATCCGGTTCGCACGAGGGGAACCAGGCACGAGGCTTAATTCCCTTTCACGGGGGATAATCCCTCCTCGCCACGCAATTCCCGGAAAGCTGACTTGACAAATGCCGGCCCGATCGTTTTTACGGTGCAAGGTCCGGCCTCGTTCGTTTTCTTCTGTGGCTGTGACGCGTGGTGCTGGCCGATGATGCGTGGACCAAGGTGGCGAACGACGACGACGAAGAGGACGACGAAGATGATGACCACTCGTTGCGTGTGTGCGGCTCGCTCTCTCGCGTACGCGTGTACACAGTGTGAGTAGACATGTGGGTGCCTGTGCGTGAGTGTGTTATCTTGTACGTGTGCGGCCCGCGTACGTGCTCTCTGTATATAACCTATATATATGTATATGTATATATGATCTACCTCCGCACCGAGCACGTATTCACGTGTCGTACATACAGACACGCGGTGGTGTCTGTGCCGGAGTCATACGTGTTACGCGTCGTTTATATGTGAATGTGTTTGTGGTTGACAGTGGTTGTGTAAGTGTGTGTGCTGCGAGGACGACAGAGCGCGTGTCGCTTCGAGAAACAGGTACCGGCCTGTCGAGTGCCTAGGGGAAGACTGGACTCGAAACCGACTCGGTGGCAGGACCACGGGAACGAGGGTGTTTCTCCCTCTTTCTGTTCCCTCTCTGTGGCCCTCTCTCCCTCTCCTGATCTTTCTCCGCCCTCCGTGCGCCCTCGCTGCTCCTCTCTCCGTTACTAGCGCGCCTTCCTCTCCCGTTCTGTCTCCCTTTCTCTCGGCTCTCTGCGTGGAAACCTCGGAGCACAGGCGCGCTGGCTCTCTCTCCACCAACCGACAATCAATACGCCGGCAGGCCCGTACTTTCGCCCGCGAAATCGCAATTTTCACAATTCCTTTCTTCCGCCAGCCCTCCTTCCTCTGTTCCTCTTTACCGCGCTCCTCTTTCGCTTTTTCCTTTCGTCTAGGTTTTCGTCTCTAGCCTCGTTCTAACGTCGATTCCAACCGTTCAACGTTTCCACCGATGGAGGTTCCCTCGACCTAGGGACTTCTCGGTTCTTTCTTTCTGCTGAGTCGAGCGAAAAAGCGCGGGAGTTTCTTGGATGCTGGCTGTGGGAACGCCGATGTGGATGGAAAACGCCGCTCTGATGGCTTCGCTCGCCTTTGTCAACGGGGCAACAATGGGGGACTCCGGTTGTGGTTAATTTCTAGCCACGTTGAGCGACTCGTTTGTTTATTTACTGGAGGTTTAAGCGAGACACCCCCCCCCCCCCACCCCACCCCCACCCCCACCCCTCACCAACCAAGCCGCTATTAGGGTTGTTTCTGATTTTCAGGCTGGAACTCGAAAGTGTGGTTGAATGTGTAGATCAATATTTTCTTCTTGAGATACGTTGTGAAATGACAAGACTGTATTGTATTAATTTTATAGCATTCAATTTTTGCAATACCAGAGGAGGAAGCCCTGCTAAAATAATTCCCAATAGATTCCTGAGATAATCGAAACTTGTATAACAATATCCCTTTATTTGAAAATAAAGATATTGGTTTAATACGAATTTAAAAAATTTGAAAGCGAACACAGTATAAAATACTGTAAAGAGACAATAGAATGTAATAAACTGGTGAATAAAACAATTACTTACAGTACCTACGTGGCGGACAATCAAGTATTGTTACATGGTATAAAGAATTGTTACGATTGTCAAAGCGAAGGTGACTTGCTTGAAGTCCCGTTCTAAAAACATTTGTACGTTGTTAACAACAACGTTCACAAACATTTACACAATATCTGGTCACGATAGAATAGTTTCAGAAACAAAAAAAGTCATTTTACCACAAAATGTAATTAACGTTGAAAGATTATAAGACACAGTTAGTCTAATAATAGATTTTACAGTTTTTACCGAATTTCTTCACAATTATCACGGAGCCACGATGCACATTGTATGCAGTGGGTCATGTTTCCTATACGTGTCACGTAACATACGCGATAAGGGAGATGTATAGTTGCGCACACCTATGCATAAGCATCATGTTCACAAAACGTACTGCTAACATTTGGAATTGTGAAAACTTTCATAAAAATATCAATTGCATTTTTTTTTACGAAATAGATGATAAATATTCTACAGTGGACCTTCTTTTATGTAAATATAATATAGAAAATAAAACCGCGTTGTTAAATTTTTATAAGTTTCATTAAAATGGAGTAAAATTATATGAGTGACGTCTGACTTTTAAAAATATTCATAGCACGCATAAAATGAAATTTTATCTATACTTTTAATTATTCGGTTATTTCGCATGATTATTGCTCAAAATCTTTTAAACGCAATCGAAGCAACACAAAAAATGGTAAACGGCACAGTACAAACCATATTCCATCAAGATCATGGAATTTGATGCTTCAACAACTTTGACATTGATATAGAGCACTTATTAAAGAGCTTCTAAAGAAATGGATGAATTCTTCCAGAAGTTCTCTTACAAATGAAACTTAAAAGCCCTCGTAGATATCTTCAGAAGTATTATATTTTGAGAGGAGTATTAGTTTCAACGATGAGACAATTTCTAGACCATTTAAAGTTCAAAGAAGCAAGAACAAAGCATATTATAAATCACACGAAGCCTTCGTCCGTATTTACCCAACGTGCTCGTAAATCTGCGGCCGAACGCCTACACATTTGATAAAAAGATCGGCGACGGAAATTTGTTTATCGCGTCATTAAGTACTTTTTATACGATCGCTCGGGGCCAAGCCACCTAAAAACAGTTGGCTCGCGTCGACATGCAGCTTTTTTTCGCCAACACAGAAACATTTAAATGTATGGCCAGTAATTTGATAGAAATACCCGTGGCGCCAACGTGCGTGTTCAATGTGATTTCCTACTTTCGACGAAAGGAATCTGGTACTAATCAAACACTTATACGGATTTCCGGAATTCTTTGGTTTCCCGCTGAATTGGATAAGTTCGAAAACAGGTTAACTAAAACGATGATGTAAAATAAAAGTTGCGAAAAGTCCTGGGACCAATTTGAAGCTTCAACAACTTTGACATTGACATAGGGCAGTTATTAAACAGCTTCTGGAGAAATGAATGAATCCTTTTAGAAGTTTCGTCTTTCACAAATAAAACTTAAAAGCCATAGAAAATCAGGAATAATTACATTAAAAATATAAGATCTTTAGAAATCTATGAAATGATTCTGCGAGGTATGGTTTCAAAGAGATGAATTTTTGTGATGCACGAGACGTGACGAAATAGGGTGAATTATTTCCAAAGATGATGCAATTTCTGGACAATTTAAAGTTCAAAGAAGCAAGAGCAATATGTACGTATTACACCCATTTTCTGAACTATTTGCTTCAAAGGTTTACCTTTAATACTACTTCTTGTAAGGAGAATGAAATGCAAATGTTGACTACAGGGAACAACATTTCGCTTTAGAAATAGGTAAGAAGATTAGGGGAGAGAATAACGTGGAACGCTTAGGGAGAACAAAGGAAATTGAAAAAATTCGTATAAAATAAAAGCCATATGATGCTCTGAACAATATCGTATTTTTAAGGTTAACATTTCCATTGAAACATACGAAACGATTTTAACGAAATTGCTGAACTTACCTAGCAAAGGGTACGAAGAAAGAAATCGTTATAATGAAAGAATGTTATGCAAATTTCTTACTATACAGAAATCACGATAAAACTACGGGAAATTATATTATTATAATCGCGAAATGGTGCTCGTATCTCCTCGCCAGTAAAACTGAAATCACAGAAGCGTGGACAAGATTTTGTCAAGACGAAATATAAAAGAAAAATAGCACCAAATGCTGATGAAGCGTTCGTGAATGAATAATTATATAATTAGTGGAATTCAAGAGGTATGAGTTCGGGTTAATAACAATTTAATTATTTGAAGAAATAATACGCGAGACAGCAGTGAGTTGAACAGACTTTCTTCGTATATTTTTTAAAGTCAGATTCCCTTCTGTTGGTTCGCATTTTTATTTCAATTATGACAGTGATAAGATAGAATAAATAATTAGGAACCTTCGGTATTCTATTTAATCTCTGAGTATGGATAAAATAAATTTCATCTTCTTTTAAAATTTATTTAGTGAATCTATATTCAGTCGATTCAAACAATTTCACGTTTTCTTCAATGGATAGGGTTTATTAACTTTATCACAATTACGTTCTATCTCAATTCAACGGACGTCTAAATAATATAATAGTTCACATTTACCATATAATCTATCATTTTTGCTCCCGAGAAATTTATTGAAATGAACGTCTTCGACTTATACGAAGTTATCTTTAGAATATTAATTTCTCCTATTAAATGTATTTAATAATACATTATTTGCCGTAATTATTTTTAATAATACAATATTTGATAATAATTATACTTTTCATTCTAAACAAAGTTGAAACTCAACGCGAATTATTAAATATGTTGACATTATTGGCCTGTGTATTATGTCAAATATTATATTAGATTAAATAATATATTATTACTATTCTAAGAATTATTAACATCTGCCTAGTTTGTAGTAAATTGATACAACACATACTAAATGTATTTGATGCTAGAAAGTAACAGTCTGAACCTACATCGTCCATTTGAATAAATATATTCACAAGAGATTATTTATGTTTTGAAGGATATTCTACTATCAAATGTATATTTTATGACGTTAATATGAATTCTGATTCGAGAAACAAGAAGAGTGTCCGACCGAATAAAATCCTAGTCTTGTTTAGTAGAAAGGGATCGTTAGTGATCAGACTTGAGCGCATCAGTAGAATCGCTAACGCGAGTAGAAATGGATCGTACGTAGTCAGCCCTGAGCGTACCCGTACCAGTATAAAGGGATTCCGTCCAGTTGAACAATTTCTGGCGTTCTAATTCGCAACTCCCCTCCCCCGTCCAGATTATTCTTTCGGTAACATTTTTATGAAAGAAATGAAATGTCGCGTTGCGCAGTTATTGTCGTTGCAGTATTCCGCGAACAATAATCCACGCCAAAGTGAAGAAACTTTAGAAAGAAGAAAAATTTCCAACGCGATATTGAGTCAAGCGAAAAAGAATGATTCGTAAGAGAAAGACAGAGACCAAAGAACGTTGTACACGTTTGCGGTGGCTTTATGGTTTGGGAGACATTTTCTTTCGCGAAATATGCAAAGGTAAGGAAAACTTTTTGCTGGAATCTGGAGCAGGAGGCCTTCGCCATCATTTGGAAAATTTTACTTTGGGAATGCGAAAATAACGACATTTGTCTGTCTCGTTTTGATGGTAATAAAGTAGATGTGTTAGTAAACGAGCCTGAGAGTGTAAAATAATTACAAGGGTCACTGTCTTAATTTTAACATAAATGTACAACAACATAATACTGATTTCTTGGAATAGAAAAGATTTCATATTTACAAGATTATTTAATAATGATTGAATATACAATATATCTTGAAATCCTTAAAATATTTATGTATACAAAATTTATAATATCTTAATATGGTTTTCATTTAGGAAAAATATTTATTTGAATTTAACCTTCTGAATTAAAATTCTGTATTTCCTATCTAATAATTTCAGATCTGAAAATAAATAACTTGAAACTATGCAAGAAATAACGTTTGCATTGGGACTGACATACTCGTAGCAATATCTACGATGCATGAAAAGGCCTTGGGAGAGATATTTGCAATAAGTTGAATATGTATTTCAGCAGAAGGTGTTTTCACCGATCGCATTTCGCAGAAAACCAGGAAATCGGTTTTTTCTCGGCAACGGGAGTGTGATCTATCTATATCAAGTAGATACGTATGTACTGTAGTATGCACAATAGGATGAAAAAAGTAAATATCTTAAATCCATCCACCGAAAACGTCTTTCAGGGAATCTACGTATATGCAATACGTTCCTATATGCTTAATGTGATATACGAGAGAAACAGAGAAATTCTGATTTACTGCCTCTTGCCGATTGAGGGAGAAACAGTACTCTACAAATATCCTTTCAAATCTAGGAAGAAATCAATTTTAATTCAAATTTTTATACAGTCTTCATATCATTCCTCCATATAATTTCATACTTATTGGTTCATGTGATTTCAATAATTATTTACCCTCTTCAGAATGGATAAAAGCACCTTTGGAGAACTATGCTTTACAAGATGAGATTGATTTTACTATCAAGAAAAGGTTCACCGATAAAGAAATACTTTCGCTAGCAAGGTATTCCCTAATAAATTAAAGATAATTCCAGAAATATATTCTGAAAATTTATGTTCCTACGTCTCGATAAATTGGAATAGATACAAGTTTCGATTCCATTATAAATAATTCCAGAGCTTAAGAGAATCGTGTAATCGACACAGTTTTGTTTAAAGTAATCTCATTGAGAGTTTTAACAACGTTATGCAAGAAGAACTCGGCAACTTCAAGTTGAGTCTACTGCATCTTCAATGGGCAAATAAATTGCTGTATTAGAATATTACGATTCGACAAATTCATTTTATAGGATCCGTTCTTTTTAATGAAATACTATTTTTAAAGAAATAAACATTAACACGATTTTACTATTAGTTATAAAATAGAAGTGACTCCTGCACGGTTTCACGCACAACCGAATTAGTTATCGCTGAATAATATTTTTGTGGATAGTATACCACACCAAATTTATACCAAATGTTGAACAAATCATGTATTGGACACTAGTTACACTGCAATTTCCTACAACATTACATCGAATTGGTTTAACAGAAACGATTGAATGGAAAAGGAAGGAATGTCCTATATTGGGTGGAATAAAGTCGTCAAATCGTGGCAAATTTCACGTTTCGAGACCGATGAACGTTGATTTAAATAACTGTGCCTGGCTCGTCGAGCCAGCTCAATTTTTATGGGGCTTTTTTACCTTGTATCAGATTCGATAGGATTTTACGTGATGTACACAAACGACCCTAGGTACGAACGGATCAGACACTCTTTAATCACAGAAAGTGGTCAGAAATCCCTCAATAGTCGTTGAAATAATGAAATCTTTCCATAAGAAAATCGATTTATTCGTGGAAAATATAAAGAAACTCACGAAGAGGTTTAATTACTTTTCATTTAAATGGATTAGAAATTATATGACAGAAACAAACATATTTATATACAGAAAATCCAAGATTATATACAGAATATCCGAGTACTGATGAATAATACCTTCCACGTCCTGTCCAAATCTCTAGAAGAAAATATTTATACTAAATAATTCCTTTTGTCCTCAATTCAAGAATATTTTAGTGCACTTCATAGAAAATCAACTTTGTTCATCGTCGTCACTATATGCAAACTATCTGACAATTAACCAGTCACTCCGTAGTAGCACACTTCGAGGCTAAAAATAAAAACCAAATGTAACATGAACAATCACGCTTCAAATGATAATCAAATCATTTTAACATCTCTCGAAGCACACTCACATCGCATATCTGCTTTACTTCTAACGATAGCCCATACCTTCACCCAAAAATAATGATCGAACACGACGTACCATCGCTATCTTCCTCATCAGAATTTTCATTCGATACGATTTCCAGGCACGCTTTATAGCCAATAAAATCGGATCAAGCTCGAAACCAATAAAACGTAACGAAGTCGAGTTCACATTCGAGCAAAATTTCTACTTCCACTCGTGTCTTTTTTTTGCTGCGTGCACAGTTAACGCGAACTCCGGGAAGGAGGGGGTGGGCTTCTTTTTTTTTTTTATGGAGCCGTTATACGAACCCCGAGCCTGCGTCCGATACACTCGGTGTTTTATGCTCCATTAGAAAAATAATTTGGAACGAGTTACGATTCGACGCGTGACTTTGGATCGCTCCTTAATGGAATACTCAATTACGGCAGAATGTTCAACTTAATCCTCTACCCAGGCATTTGTGTTGCTTTGCTGTTTGCCCGCGAGGCTCTTTTTTACCTCGCGTTGCACTGCATTAGCTAATTTGCGCAGGACAAGGGAAGCACGCTGCGAAAATGTCTTGCCTCTCTTACACGGGAATTCATTTTTGCAATGAAATTTCCTGCGAGCCGGAAAACCGGGGGCCGCACGTTTTCTGATAATTCAGGGCAACGGCGTTCGGAAATGACGCGACCTTAATGGAACTTTAAACTCTTCTTTGAATTGATCTTAAGACGCGAATGAACAGGGGTGACAATCAAGAGGAGATTGGGGAGGGGTTAGATTGTTACGAGAATTGCTTCGTAGGTGCGACAAGAATCTTCTAACGTTCGTTTTCATTTGTATAACTCAAAACTGTGCGATAAAAGCTGTGATAAAAGTACTGATGAAGGAAACTGTGAACGTGTGCTGATTTTACGTAGATTATCGGTGTTCGTTAAATTTCATCGATTAATTAAAAGCAATATTGAAAAACAATTATAATATATAATAATTGTATCATTTTTTTTACATGTAATCTTGTAAATTATGTGAATGCAGCTGATCAGAAATTTAGAATACATATATTTAAATAAAGACCTTTTTTAATTCAATGTATTCCGAATTTATCTTATAGTTTAATTTTAATTGTTGTGAAACTTTGAAATTTATTAATCAATGCGTAATTCAAGTTGAAATTTTAATCCTAGTGAAATTTTGTATTATACATAAGTGTACATTTGTCGTAGACAAGTACAATTAAACGTTTTCAAGCCCCTCTGATTTGAGTTCTCCATGAAATAACAAACTGGTATTAATGCCTGAAAAGCTAGGTTGTATATCATACTGAAAATATATTAAGAGTGTTACTATTACAACTAATATCTACAAATATCAATTGTACCTAACAATAAATACATACGTATGAAAGTATAACTATTAGTATGTGCAATACATCTTTTTAAATGTCAGTTTGAATTCGATGTTCTGGAGAGAACTAAGCTAGAGGGTTTAGAACGTTAAATTTTACTAGTAAAGACTAATAAACGCTAATGTATACCAAAAGTTCCATTTGTTCCACATGCCGAGTTAAAATGGAAATTGATTATCAAATTTCAAATTTTCCAAATAATTATAATTTCAACTATATAAAACGAGAGACTCATTCAAAGAAACATCATCTATAATGTATATTTTTAATTTCTCACCATTAATTATAATAATGGGAATTTATTAACTGCATATCGTTTGGAAAACAAATAGTAAGATGTGTCACTCGTACTTGGATGCTCTAAAAATTCAAGGAGCTTCAGTAAAAATAATTCTTCCTGGAACGTATACTTAATTCCAGCATTTCCATAGCATTTTGCATTACTTAATGCCACGTGACAAGAAGAAAGTAAACGAACAATGTTCGAAACTTCTATCCTTCACTGCAAAGAAGCACCGAGAACATTTGTTCGTGGAAAAAGTACCTCGAAATTCTTTCCACGGACGATCCTGCGACGGAAAACTCCCAACTTCTCTAACTCTAATGTAAGACAACGGCATCAGCACAGTAAATCGAAATGCAAACTAAAATCATGCTTTGCCCCGAATAATAAGCTACTGAGAAACGAAAGGAAATTTAAAAAAAAAAAGAGGGAAAAAAATGTCCGACAGCACGGAAACCAAATAAACATTTTAATTAGGCGGTAACAATCTTCCCCCCTTTCTAATCACATACAACAATCGGTCGACAACATCTCTACTGATCTGTGTCGGCACAACAAACGCTTCAACTGTGTAACTTACCCACCGTGTTTCGTCTAATTACATGGATCTATATAACGCAACAACTTCTGAAAAAGCTCGGAACGATGTATACTCTGCAACAGAACTACACCATCGCTTGATAATCGTCTAAAAAAACATGAATTTCGACGTTACTTAATTTTCTCAAAAATAGAGGTACAGCTCTGAAGCTTGACGTCTCAGCTTTTAAATTCCATCGAAGGATTATCCTTGGCGACGATTTTCCAAAGAGCAGTGTGGATTTTAGACAAATTAAATGTTTTTTTTTTTCTAATTTGTTTCCAAGTACCATTAAATTTCGGAGTTTGATCTTTAATTCGGTCTTTGTTGAATGAGGCTACGATATTTCTTCGCAGAATTTATGGCGATTTAAATGAAATCCAGCATTTTGACTCTTGAGGTATGAAATTGATGCCATCGTTATTGCTCAAGATATACCGCGAGTTGGTTGCAAGGTCGAACGTGAATCTCGTGAGGAATGTGCGTTGGATATGGACGGAATGTGTGCGAGATACGTTTGGAATGAATAAGGAAAGTCTGGATGAAACGTGAATATATAATCGCGTGGAAAGCACGTGAAATGTGTGACAAAAGTATGAGTGTCGAATATATATTAGAATAAAAAATATTTTGGAATGAGTTCTGAATAAATGTTGGAAATGTTTGTTGGATACGTGAGAAATATGTCTAGAAATGGTTGCAAGAAGAGTAAAAATGGAATGTGTGGGGTATGTCTAATAAAATTGTTGAATGTATATTGGGAATGTGTTAGATGTCTGTGGAATGTGTACAGAAAGAAAGGGAAAAGTCTAAAGCAGACACGGAATGTGTTCGAAACACGGGGATCAAATTTCGAATATATTTTGAATGTATGGCTGGAATGTGTGTTGGATACGTGCAGAATGTGGGTGGGATAACTATGGAAAGTGTAAATAGGCATGAAATGCGCCTATAATACGCCTGGAATTAGCGCGAAGAATGATTGAATATACAAAAATACTCGATATCGAATGTTGCCATTAGGAATTCAATTTTTAATATTTGTGGAATTTCCTACACAGTCCACAGATTTTCCATGAAATGTTTAAGCGCGATCGCGCCGTCTCATATAGCTAACCTCGTAGATCAAACTCTACAAACTTCACTCAATTTAACATGGTCGGCCTAGGAAGCGGTGGCACTGCTTGGAAAAACATTCGCTTGGTAATTGTTCGACGAAGTTTGAAAGTTGCGACATCGAGCATCCAAGTATTTTCTTTCTGCTAGCTGTACAGCCATTTTTCACAAACTTTCCAAACTTCGAAGTTTGTTGTTTGTCAGTCGATTATAGAGCGACCTGTTCAGGGGGCAATTCACATTAGAAGGCCATATATTAAATGTTTGTCGGGATACTTTTTTTAAAGAAACAAATTTATTTAATGTTTTCTTAACTTTGAGAATATTTTAGGTACGTGTTAAAGCACATTTGGTAATTTTTCAAGTTATTCAATTGATCCTTTATCTTCAAACGCTTCTAAAAAATTCAATTCTCTAGTTTTTCGATCACGGTTTAGTTCATATTCTTAGAAAACATGTTAAAAAAAAAGTTTCGTTGATTTCAGAAAATTTATCACAGGGAACAGCTGGTATCTAAAAGACTTCTGTGTGACATTAATCGAAAAAAATTACCGAATGTACTTTGAAACATATCTAAATATTCTGAAAGTTGAAAAGAAATTAAATTATTTCTTCTCCGTAAAAAAAATCCAAAAAATACTTAATACCTAGCCTCCTGATGCCGTTTCCCCACTATGTCGCAGAGTATATCGAATTAGGCAGTCTATTTCTTTTCTCTCTCTCTCTCTCTATTCACATGTAACAACGCCACTCGAGTACCGCTACTGAACTATGGAACTCTAATAGTGTTACACCACATGTACGCAGCGATTACGTGTCCGTGAAACATTGTCCGCTAAAAACTTACCATGGAGGAACCCATTATACCTATGAACTCAATTGTTTCGGCTGTCGAAGATGTGCCTAGAACATATCGTACAATCCGTTCAGTGAAAAATCATGATCTTTGCACAGCCGTGCGGATTTCTTGTTCGTTCTACTTTCTAGTGTAAAGCGACGCTATTTGCCTCCCCAGATTGGGCATCCCTCATCCAACGAACAAGGAGTTTAAATTTTGCTTACTCGCAGACAAATTTCCAGCACACATAACAACGTTTCCTGAATTTATGTTCTCCGTATGCGTTGATTTGAAGAATTTATCTTAAGTCACGAGTGAACAGAAGCGACAATCAAGAGGAGATTGGGGAAGATTAGAGTGTTATGAAAATGGCTTCGTATAATATTCGTTTTCATCTGAATAACTTAAAAACAGTGTGATAAAAGGGTTGTTAAAAATAAACTACAAACGAGTGCATGTTATCATCGATTATAAGTAGACTGCGGATGTTTATACAATTATGGCAAGTAAAAACGTGAGAAACGTATGAAAATGTGCATGAATTCAAAACTATATAAAATATCGAGAATAAAATAGACGTTACACTGATTAGAAGATGAGACATACTTTCGTTTAAATCTCGATTCTTTATCTGAATCTGTAAAAATATAGATTTGAATAAATATCCACAGTCTGATTATACATTCATTAATCCACGTCAACTATTTGCTTCCCCAGATTGGGCGTCCCTCGTCCAAGGAACAAGAAGTTTAAATTTTGCTGTCTCGCGGACAGATTTCCAACACCCATAACAACATTCCCTGAGATCATATTTCCCGTATGCGTTTCCCACGCTAACGTGGAATAATATTAACACTGCTATTACGTCGTAACTGGGTGCACTGAGATACGTAACCTACGCTTGATTTAGTATGCGAAATATTCACCGGTTTCCAACTCAACTTACGTAGTAGGAAAAGGATGAAATCTGGAGAAAAATTTCGACGAGAAAGTTTTCGTGGCGAATATCGACTATGAAGTCTGGGGTTAAATCTGGGGTACGTCTGCCGTAAGATTAAAATATGTTGTAAGAATTTTTGGAACTCGTATCGTTTTATTTATTGAGTTTCTGAACGGGTATATTTTAGGTACAGGGACACTTTAAATAGTCGAAGAAATGGAAAACTGGAAATAGTTGAAGAAATGGACTTGTATTTACAAAAATTAAACTAGCTTTTAAATTAAGAATACATCGATCATCATATTTAAATTTTGTATATTTGTATGTTCAACAATAAACTCTGAAATATGGAGTATTTCTTGGATAAGACTTTGTTAAGATTTACATTACAATTTTTCTGCAACATTTTGTAATGAACGAACGCATATAAAACAGACTGAATGTACACACGTTCTCGTAAATTTATAAAAATGAAACTTTTAATATTTCGTACCCTTTGTGCCATTAACGTATACGCGTATGTGTCCCACATTTTGTGTCTGCTCGTTCACTCTAAAAAAAAAATGTTATTAAAACGTTCTGCTGAAGTTCAAATTGAAGAACGGCGACGTTAATTTTTATAAAGGGTAGTGAATGCTTTGAAGAGAAATGACCTTATTCAAACTTGACAGAGCCTTTCCATCCCTCTATGGATTTTCATAAACTTTTTCACACTTGCAAATTAACGCGAATGTCATTAAGTCTTCTTGTCAATTTTCCTTAAAGATTATAGTGCCATCGACGAAAATAAAAGTAACGAAATAACGTTAATCGACGTTAAAAGTTTCGAGTAATCGAAAATTATTTAATACTGCATTAATACGACAAATTTAAGGAATACTATAGGGTGGAATAGATTTCGTCGATTTTCAGTTTACTTTTAGATTCTTCCCAAAAGTTAAGGCTACACAAGTTGTTGACATATACGATATTCAAAACTGTATTCGAGGAATATCCTAGAAAGCAATAATTGGTCAGTTCCTTCGGATGAATCAGGAATATGTAACGCTCTGACGTATATATGTAACTTCGTTAATGGCAGATAAAGCTGAGTCATTAGAAGAACATATATAACTCGGATCTCGTGGTTTCTTTTATCTACGACCCACTTGGAGAAACGACCAAGACTGACATTTTTCTTGTTTGACATTTGTCGTTGACCAATGGGAATGCTTCGCTCGTCGAGAGGCATGCCGCTATTATTTTCTAACAAAAGATTAATTGCATGTTCTTCACAAGCTTATTCTCGAGTCTATCAACATTGCATTCTTTCTCGTTTCACTTTTGTTTCACTGCATAGTTGCTACCTTGCTATAATACTCATTCAAAAACAGAACATCGCTTCGTTGGTATACAAAAAAAAATTATTGTGTCTGAAGTATTTAATACTCAGATAAATGGTCAAATAAAATGCTCAAAATACCGGACAACAAAAGAATAGTTGCGATAAATAAAAATGTACTTTTATTTCCAGTAACATTTATTTAAGTTAAGTTAAGATTTATTTATTTATTTAAGAAATCACAAGGAATTAAGAATTCTGTATTATTCTTCCTCCGTAAAGTTCGGACGTAGAAGTCTCTTCAAGAAAATTCACCTCGCTTCTAACAACCGCTTTTTCGCGAAACGGGGCCTGCAAATACTTATAATATCCTGACCTGGATACTCGAGGAAACGGTATTTCATGAGGGTTCTACGTGCCATGAAATTTATGCGATTCCCAATGTCGAATTAATTCCCCGCCCACGTTAGAACAACTTCGTTAGCACGATAACAGCCGACTAGGCGATTCCGAGTTCTTACTGACTTTGAAATTTAAACGATGTCCGATTGAAAACGCCAAAATCAACGACAGTATTTACTCTTGTCTAGTAAAAAATAAATCGCAGCCATTCCCACAGTTGCAATTGCACAAAATTTCTCTGAAGATACAATTTAACGTTCATCCCCTTTTTCTCCTCATCCCTGAAATTCTTTTCCGTTGGAATTTCACTGCTCAAAGCATATTAAATTCGGTGATGCTCCTGGTGGTAGATTTGAAATTGTAGAAAGGATTATCATTTGGAATAAGAATCTCAAGCGTGCTGGAGAATATTTGCATAAAGTATATTTAAATATTTGCTTATCTTTGCGAATCAATGAAATTATTATTCAATAATTTGTCTCGATGAAAAAGACGTCTTTTCCTGATTGTTAATAGAGATTTTTAAAAATATATTTAGTTGATTTAATGATTTAGTAACACGTTTTTGGTATTCTTCTTGGGAATATTATAAAATGGAGAGGCAGTAGTGGTACAATTGTGCTACGAATGCAAGGCAAACGTTAAAAGTTAACACGGGTCTTGAATAACAATTGGTACAGAGTAAGATAATATCTAATGTCAACTAATGCGAGTATATCGTTTAATAGGTCATTTTTACAATTTATCTACCACGTATTTCTATATGTAGAGAATTAAAATAATTATACATAATTAATTTTTATTCGTTGATTCGCTGATTTACACGCAGGCAACACGTAAGCGTTATAGGATCTCTGCAGACCGGAAGTTCAAATAAGCCAGTAATCAGCCGCGGTATTTCCCAGTTGAGCGCACGTCGTAACGATTTTGATTACATTTCCTATATTCGGATTCCATTCTGTATTAGCTGTTCTACCTCCCCTTTTCTCTTAAATCCCGTGTCCTTTTCTCGTTTTATTTTTCGCCATTTTATTATTTCAATTTCATTGCTACTAGATATCGATCTCCCTCCCCCCGCCCTCCGTCTACGGCTGACATCTCATTTCAAAGAATATTACAACGGACGAAGGTGAAAACCTTATTTGGCTGTGATCTGAGATGATACGCATGGGAGAACGATGAGTTTCTTTGAGTCTCATCCTGAAAGACAGTTTTCTAGAACAGCTTCTGCGAACCTTTTCTCCTTAACGTCTTTGTCGTACCATTTTCTTTGTCAAAGTATTAAAGGGGATAATAAGTAATCAAAACAGTTGTAATCAAAACAGTCTATTAAAAATGGCCTAAACTTGGCCTAACAATAGACCAAGACGTACTGACTATAAATTCAAGTGAGCTATCGTTACGATCGAAATAAATAAATTCAAAAATCAAAGCAAGTCCACGTATAATTTAATTTATTTGTTATTGAATGTTTGGGATCCTGTATTATATTGTGCTAGTTTAAGTCGAACAATTAAGTGAAAGAAACCTTACATGATGGAAAGCATGACATTAAGGAACATTAAAATTTAAGCTAGATATTTGCATTTTATAGTAACGTAGGTTATCATGTAATCATAAATAGAAAAATATAACGTCTCAATGAATAGGAGGAGAATGGGTTAAACATGTGCCTAAATAAAATAGTAGCACTTGTTTGGCGCACGATAAATACCGAGTATGTAGAATGAGTTAAGCAATCAGTCGGCATGAATGATAATCGTACTAGTGGAGGCAATCGTTTTAAATCTACATCTACTTTAACACCAAGAAAGTGGCTAATGAATTAGGTAAATATAGATATTAGATATAAAAGAAATAGAAGGCAATGTTTCCATTTATCATCAGTGTTAAAATAACACATAATATATTTTTACTTCTGGAAGAATGCAATGATAGTGCTGGTGCTTGTTTGAACACAAATGCTACAGTTTATTTGGTAATTTTTTTTCCAAGATAAACGAACGCGTATTCGTCCTTCCATGTGCTAAACTTCTCTACATTTCTGTCTACTTTTTTAATCAGTTCTTCACGCCACGATTTCAGACCGTGTAAAATTTAAAACGACACAGTTGTTACGTGTCAGTTGCCTAAGATAGGGCTAAACGTGACTAATTTTTTCCCCGCCGCTATGGTCAACGATACGAGCGGTTTATCGAGCCGGATTTAACGCGAGAAACGATAAAAACGAAATGGGCGTTTTGTGGGGAGCGCATTTAAGATTGAAATTTTCAACGTTTGCTGTTAATGGATTAACGCGCTCGATGAAGCACATCACGTGGCTCTCAATTTAATTGCTGCGTTGCTATGGAACGTTTAAAATCTTTCATACCGATGGATAGTGTTGTCATAGGAGAGTGAATTTCGTTTTACTATGTCGCTTTGCCGTCATGCGGTTGAAGTACTTCATGCGAGAAATAATGCAGTAGGTCAGTACACAGACATTTTTTAAAATGTGACATAACTAGAAGGGACGTTTTGATGCATTTGTGCGTGAATTTACGTACGAAGTTGATATATTTCGTTTTATAGAAACGAATTTAGAGAGGAATTTTTTAAAATCTGTTAGAAGAGATGGTTTTTTTTTAGCAGGATCTCTGAAACAATAGAGAAGCTTGTAAAAGATATGAAGTAAAATTTTGTTTAACTATTCCTCAATGAGAATATTAAACTCTGCTGAATTCTCGATAAATTGATGTGAAAATATAGAATTTCAAAGTTTGACCTAAAGAGTTTCTTTGCGTAAGAAAATATTTTTGATATTAAAGTTTACATTGTATTATAGCAGAGTACTTCCATGATTTCAAAACGTAATAAATAAAATGAATACTAACAAATTAGTAATTCTTATCGTAGAGGCGACTCACACTTTAGATGGAAATGCGAGGATAAATCAGGCTTGTACGTATCCGATACACCGAAACTAAACTTTCCTTGAACTTCGGTAACTCGATAAATTTAGGTCAAGTCACCAGAAGCTACGACAAATTTCAGCAGAAATGCAATTTCACAAAAGGATAGGATAGACGACAAATCGAATACACCAAGAAACACGATTACTGTGGCTAGGAATATACTTGGGGTACGGTAAACAAGGCAGTTCGAACCATGATTGTGAGTATTGTATGCTGATGATTGTCTCAGATACGATCAAAAGTCCAACAATTAGAGTAGGGAAAATTAGGCCCTATCACAGAGCTTTAAAATAAACACAAAAGTCCTGAAGAAATGTTTATTTTTTGTCCTGGATCTATTAGTTGAAGATCTATTTAAAGTAATAACTGGGATTTTCTTGTGCTTCGTTTATAGACTATCAAATCAAAGCCATTCAATTTCCACACTAATTTGTTATTTCACTCCAAATTCTATTATATACTTTAAAAAAAGTGTCATCACCATCAAAATAATGCATGTAAGCATAATTTCAACTTCATACATATTTATTCCCTATTGTATAATAAAATATGAATGTTATAATAAAAGACCAACGAGCAAAGTTCACATTTCACTGTAACTTGCAACGTTTTATCGAAAATAATAAACTACTTCTTTCCTCTTAGGGAGAGTAAAATATTTAATCTTCCATAAGTGGAGCTACGATTTTATGCATGAAAAATATGAAAAATTCTACCCAAAGTGCAGCGATAATGTTGAACGGGAACCCTTCTTAACTCGACATGCCAGAAATGTTGATCGAACGAGGTTTCACTATCGTTGGGTAGACCGACGGTCAATATTAGTTTGTTCGATGGCTTCTGACATATTTACTCTGCACGCAAACGAAAAATATCTCCGCCCGCATATATTGCATTTGAATTATTTGCTGACGTTGTTTGCACGGAACTCCAAAGGTGAGACATATTAAATTCTACATTCTAACCGAACCCGGAAAGTATTCTGATTCGTGGAAGTGATAGAGAACTCAATTTTCATCGTTCTTCGTCTCTTTCCAAGTTGAAAAAGTCAAGTGATATAATTCAGGATTTACAAAAATATGTGTTTCCTTCATATATTACTTAACTCGATTATTTTAGGTTAATGATAATAATTTATTAATTCATTTATATGAAGAAGAGGATCAATAACCATGTGGTAGAAAATGTTATCTGAAGAAAGTTAGAAATTCTTATACAATGATGAATTTTCTTATTTATTCCTGTCATTTGCCTATGATTTGAAAAAAGATCAAAATAATAACTTCAGTACATAAAAATATGATCAACAAGCTATCTCAGAGAGATTTAATTTTATAAAAAGAAGAGTACAAACAAATAAAATTATTATCGTATAAAATTAAAAATTAATTAGCAAGTTAATAGGTAATATTAGATAATAATAGATAATTTACTTAGACAATCTAAACATCGTTCCCTGAAAATACAGGGACGTGTTACCAAAATTAATTGAAGTTATGCGAGTTATGTGGATCGCTTACAAGTACATAAACTACTCAGGGAGGATCGTAATGAAATTACGTGTAATTCAATAGGGACCAACTGCCTACCCTATAAATTTCGCTCTTTATGCAATTTGTGAAAAGTGATATTCCGTCATGGGCACTATAAATTGTTCACAAACTATAATTGCACTTGAAACCTACCTGAACTATCTTTAAAGTGGGAACTGCGTCGGTTGCTTCGGTATTCGCTAGGCGTATGAGCCTGATGGCAATAGATGCGTGAAAAATAGCTCCATTACGATGAAAATCGTGAAAGAATTTAATAATCAATCAGACTTCCGGAGTTCATGAAGCGAAGTTGTATAAGTCGATATAAATATTTGAAGCATACTTCAATTTTATTACACGTCCGACGCTTCCAAGGAAAACTTGTATTACTACTTTAAGAATGCCAGGAAATTCTACAAAAATGTGAAATGGAAAATTTAACGGTATAGGAAACAATGCTTGAGGTAGAAATAAAAGTCAATTTCACGAATACTGGATATCATGAATTTTACACTAATTGGAGTAAAAATAGTACAGGTTCTAAACTTGCTTATCTATATATTTGATTGATTGTAATTAAGAATCACAGACTTGTGTTATTAAAATTCATTTGTCTGATTCGTGTTTTACTAAATTGCCAAAAACTTTTCAAGTAACTGTATTCAATGTTTAAAGTTTCATATACACAAAACCAAAAATAAGAGGAACTTTCATTTAAATTTCAATTCTCTATCTATATCTATAGACATTTAAATTTGCATAAGCATCCGCAGTCTAGATACAATATGTGAATCGAAGACATTTTTTTTCAAACTTTGAAGACACTAACATTCAAATCTCTATATTTTCCGACAATTTTACGAATATCTCCTTAAAATCTTAGGCTATAAAAACCTATAATAATGCCATTGATTCGTTGGACCCTGTAGAGCAGGATATCCCTTTAAGAGATAAAATACAATACTGTGCCCGTAATGAGAGTATTGATTGTTCACAGCAGGCGAAGGATCACACTTAAATTGAAGAGATACCCTGTTGATTACAAGCCTAAATTGTATCTATTTTGGACCGAGAACACATCGTCGTTCAAGGGTCTTTCGATTTCCTCTTCATCGGTGAGAACGTATTGAGCAAATTACATGCGATGATAATGCTTGTCTTTTATTGCACATCAAAAAGTGATATTGTGCTCTAACTATAAAATTCTCTGTGCTTGATATCAATAATTCGCAAAAATTGACTGAAACATTCAAATCACGTTTCCCTTTACATTTATATCACGCGGGCTTTACATTTTCTCAACCTAGTTCATCCTATATTTTCCACTTCGTGACGAGAGTAAAAAAGGAGTCCACTCAAAGAACGTAATTCACGAATAAAAAGGAACTTATCGAATAAATATTAAAATTTATTTCTATCCGCAATAAAGGCTCAATCATTAAGTCACGAATAGTAGTTTAATGGAACGTTTAATTTCCAATTTCAGGGTTGAGGACCTATAGGACTCGCCAGTCTCGACAACAGTTTCATTAAAATTCTTTAATAACGACCACCCATCGACTTAAAGTTTCTAGCGTGTCTGAGCTTTAGTGACTTTGCAGGGAACCTTAAGGCCGAGTGCTTTTCGGGGTCGTAAATTACAGTTCACCGCACACACTTGTCAGGAAAAGTTCAGCATTTCAGAGGCTTACGCCGCAGCAACACCTGAACGATCGAAAATACGAGAAGTAATTTTGTGTTAGAAGAAAATCTACTCTAAACTGCACCGCCTGAGACTTCTGCAAGATATGGAACTTTGCATATACATATATGTAGTGGGAAACAACTTCATGTTAGGTCTACTAATCGCAAACACGCTCACTGGTTTAAACAGTCCAACGCATTACTTCCGGTCCTAGTTGTGTCGAGAACAGTTTTGACAAGAAATGATAATTAAAATCGTGTTTAGCACACAAATTTGTATGTGTTTACATGATCTAGTAAACATATTCGTCTCTTTTTGATAAATATAAGTTTTCATATATTAGAAATTAAGCTCTTTATAGTGACTCCATGCTGCAAAAACATTGTATTATCGAGTGTGTATGATTGAATGAATATTTTTTTCATTGTATCTACTTGGATTAAGTATTCTGTAGAAACCTTGTATATTCATATCAAAGAAAACAATATTCGTAAATGATTCTGAAGTAAGAAGTAAAAAGGTAAAATAAACAATCCAGAAGAGAAGAAGAATGACCAACACGATTGAAATTAGAAATACCTATATGTTCCCAAAAACCAGCGATTAGATCAATTAACCGATACAAATTAGTCGTTGGACACTCGAAGTTAATTTAACGCTTCGCGTCCTCATTTATCTGTCACAGTTTCCCATTTATAACAAAGGACAAACATTGTGGAAGTCTGTGGCCATAGTCAGCGATCGTAACATGCCAGTAATGGATCAGTGAGGGGTTAGGTCGAAGATCGAGGTTAATTGAAATGTTCAAGTGTGCAACTCGAGGAATTCTCAGTAGATATTGCTGGTTTACGATCGTGTCGTCGACATTACTGTCGTCATCACCTGAATCCTTTCTGGTAAAGATTTTCTATCTCTTCTGCTGAAGTAGGTAACGAAAAATGTACCACACCTGACATCATCTATATTGCAAAACTTATCTTTGTAAAACAAAAAGAATAACATTTAGAATAAGATTAAGATTTCTTTTTATCCAAATATGAATAATAAACGAGAATTTCTATTTTGACGGTTGTATTTTATTATTGAAGAAACAGAATCGTAGAGCTCTTTTTAAGAAATACATTTTTATAATCCAGAAATTCATTTTTATAATCTTTCCTAGTTCTTTAAATTTAATTTGGGGAAAATTTACGTTTACATGGATGATAAATCCATGAGATGTAATTATTCCTAAAGATACAAGTATTCCAGATAATGTGGATAGCCCTCGAGGATACTTCAGTCAATTTCGGTAATTGAACTTCAATGCTCCATGAGATTGTTTTCGGAAAGTAGAAGTAGACAATGAGGGGTTGTTGGCTCTCTAAACCAATTACTCGCAGTCTGGAGATGGATTAAATTCTGTTGTATATACAAAGCTCAAATAACGAATAGAACAAATAATTTTGTCAGATATGTGTTCTGACAAAATCTGAATTATGAAATTAATTTTTAAAGGGTTTTCCAAGAGGTCCTTCAGGATATTGTTGTTTAATCATCTCTCGCGTTTAATTATAATCATTTGTACTTTCGTTTAAAATAAAAAAATCGAATACATACCTGACTATCCGTTTTGTATTTTTAAAAAAACCTGTCATATGCAAACATCGATCTAACGCGTGATCAAATATTTCTGATATTTCAAACATGTCGATCCAAAATGTTGACTGTTCGATAATTGGAATCTAATTTGAATTTACGACTGGCAACAGCTAATGGACGGTCTACGGTCATTAATATTAAGATAACGATAATATCAGAGCATGAATTCGAGGATGAACTGAAGTGTTCGAGGAAACTGCTTGAATTTGCCTTTCCTGTCATTAAAAATGCATCAAAGCAGGGTACGTAGACGCGATGGATTATTTATTCCTTCCACCATTAATGGATCAGAATCTCACTGAAAAGTATGCTCGCGTTTTAAACAGAAAGGTAGAACTGTAACATAAAGAATTATAACTTTGGCAATTTAAAATTGTTTAAATATACTTCGATAGAAATATTTTGAAAACCTTCAGCTATAAGAATATTATCAAAAGAATCTATTTTCTAACCTAGAGGAAAGCAGTCACCCCTTAAGAATGAATCCCTCCTATGCCATTCTGAACGTATCAAATACAATTACATATCATCTTGTATAAGAGTGACACACTACCACTAATAACCTAGAACCGCATTATGAATATCTGAATAAATCAAAAGTAACATAATTACTATTGTTTAAAGTGTACCCTGTAATATCCAGTAAGTTCGAAAACAACCTTTGAACTCTCCTTGAAAATGTAGGTACTTCTGTAAGTTGTACCACTTTCAAAAGCCTAGTGTACGCAATACGCTTTATCAGAGATCCATAGGTGAACCGAAACACCAGCAACGAATACACCTGGTTAGCAAATAGAAGGGTAGTGGTCTACCAACAAATCGACTGGACCATGGTCAATAAAACATCGGTCGCAGCCCAGCCACTTTAGACCAGGAGTGCAAGGAAAAGTCTGCGCGAAAGGTGTAGGTCGAAGGTCTCTGTCAGAGAGAGAAGGGTCGAAAGATGGTAGCAAAAGATGAAAGGCGTGGAAGAAGGTGAAGGCAGGGGGTGGCTAGACGGGGCTCTAACAAGTGGCTGTAGTCCGTAACGATCGCCTTCTTTGCCATGCACCCGACATTCGTGCGCTTTCTCTATCTAAGAGGTTTAACCAATACACGACAAATTCGCGTTCTTACGCGTAGGTACGCGTGCACCGAGTTCGCGACATAGCGCTTTGCGCGACAGAAAGATTTATTCCGACCGACACTTCGTTCCCTTTCACTTGGAATCATTTTTACCACGATAGGTCTGCAATTGTGGTCGATCGATCAGGTTTGAATCTCCCACCAGAGGTTCGACTAAATTTTGATTTTATCGTTGAAGGGCTCTTTTTGACCAATTTCGAGGCATTTTCTCAATCTTCTGCAGTCGAAGTTATTTACTTAAAATTTGGACATTTGGTACGCTTGCGCACACATGTGTGTACGAGATTCTGTTAAATTTACAATTCTCTTGCTCAATTTGTTTCAAAGTTATGTACGATATTCCCTGTCGCGTCGATTTCTTCACACAATATATAATTTATTAAAGTATAGTATTCTAATAAAGCTAAAATAGTTCCTATTTATTTACCAATGTAAATTACTTTCTTATCCATTTTGAGTGCATTTCTTCTATATCTTTGCAATAGGAATTGTAGATTTAGACATCAGAAAATGACGAAAGAGATGTCCCTCTCAGATGACCCCCAAAGTAACCATTATTCTCTTTGGATGAAGCGTTTTAAAATTGGATCTTGCTTGTTTCTTCAAAGTAACGAGCTGACTATTTCTACCCGACGAAGCATCTGTGCGTCACTCAACTCATGCGAAACCCATTTGTCCAGTTTCTTTACTTTTCCTATTTTAGTCAAACAACGAATGATTGCTTGCTCGTAATTGAGACGAAATTTCTCTCGTCGTTTGTTGTGAACTTTTTTCAATAACATCCCTTGAAATTGACATTTTTTGTATTCCTTTCATTGAACAATGAATTATTCGTCAACACGCAAATGTCATAAACAAACATTCGAAAATACGACGATGGAAAGCAAAACGAACGAAGTACGAAATTAAATAGGTCCTGGAATAAAGAGAATCTACTTGAACCTGTTCGTTTGCTTTCCTGCCTTTTGTAACGACGTCTTTTGTGGATCGAGCTTACTGTTTGAAGACTATTTCGTACGCAAAGTGACGAATATTCGGGATGACAAAGATACAAAGCGATCGACGATTCGCGTTCCTTTTAAAGACACGCCTTCTTTGAAAGCTTAAAAGAGGAAGCACGCTGCTGTTAATTCGATCAAGGGGGCAGTAACCCTCCGACGTAACTCTTTCTTCGATATTTATTCTAAGAAGGTTTTGGAGCAAATGCGATTTTTCTAATTAGTTGAATGATTTTATAAATGTGGAAAGCAAAGCTTCGGTTATTATATTTCTGCAATTCAAATTTATACAACAAATTGGCAATTAATATAAATACAAATACGAATATAAAATGAAAAGCAGTCTGAAAACAGATTAATCAATTAATACACTTGTGACAGTGACAACATGTACAATAAACTACATTACACAAAGATATATATTACTCGTTGACATTAAAACACTATAATTTTTTGTGTTCTTGTTATTTCTAAATATATCTTTTTTTATTATAAACATTACTAGTTTCAAGCTGTGATCGAGTTGAAAAATACGGCTGAGACGTTAAAATACTATTTCAAAAGAAATTGTTGTTTCTCTGCTATGTATAGTTCTTTTATTTGACCAACTGAGTAAAGTCTGTAATATTTAATTTATAGTGAGTTTATAGTTTGGAAACTAGGTGGAGTGTATACAGCTCATTTCAAAATATTCCTTAGTGCATGGTAAAAATAGACACAATATCTACCATGCGTCTTGCGCGACTTCTTATGTAATAGATTCGATACGTATCATTTTACAGAGATTCAACACTTTATGCGAAGGCTGCCTTACAAAACTGAAGCATCTTTCATTGAACACGTATTTCACGAACGCTATTCCATTCTATTGATTTTGAAATGAAAATGAATTGTGTTTCTATAGAAGCCTGCATTACTGCAGGTGCCATTTCTATTAATGCTTCAATTATTCTTCCTGCTATTCGCTGCTTTAATTATTAACAATATGTCTGACGGAATTATTCCACACTTTGTTAATCAAGAATTTCCTAACAAAACAATATACGTCGTTAGACATACCTGGATTTATTTATAACATAGCTATATTTATATTTACTTTGTTATAAACTTCCAGCAAAATAGTGTTGTAAACAGAACCTCTTTTACAATACCGTTGCAGAAAAATGAATCTACGCAATTAAAGTTGAAGAAAAAATAAAGAGTTCACCAAAAAGAGGCTTTCAAATTTTGTTTTTTAATGAAAAAAATTTCAGTCTAACAGAGTCTAGAGAGCTTGTCCAATAGATATAGGAATTGCCTTCAAGTAAACGAGTTTGTTACAAATGTTTGAAAAATTGTTTAATACTCTTCAAAATAAGATCCTCCATTAATCATAAACCGCTGGAAATCTGAAATTGAAACACTGTTCAAACACCTCGTTGAAGCTTCTTGAACTTCCTTTCGTTCCGAAACGATGTCCTTTCAGGCTCCTTTTAATTAGAGGGAACAGAAAAGTGGCGATGGAAGCACTGCTATGTTCTTCTTTTTCACTAATTGTTCTCTCACAATAAATAACATGTGACTGGGCCCATTGTCGTGGCGAAGCATCCAAGTATCGGTGATCTTCCTTCGGAGGCGGTGGACTCTAGCGGCCAAACGTTCGAGCACTTTTGAATAAAATTTGTCGTTTACTGTTTCACCGACAGACACAAACTCTTTGAGTTACACGTTTAGAATCGAAAAAGACAACGAGCATTGATTTTACGTTTGATTTGATTGATTTTTCATTGACCCAAGAGAGGCACTTGTGTGCCACTCAGAACTTTGTCTCTTCGTCTCGGGATTGTACACGTACATCCAAGTTTCATCACTAGTTATTACTCAGTCCAAAAGATACCAACTTCGCGCATACCTCACTCATTTGCAAATCTTCTGTCACTATTAAACCTACAGCGGATGTTAGTAAATTTTACGATTGCGCTATCAATGGAACACTTAAACGGCGATCACAGTTTAACTGTTCCTTCACTTGGCCCAAAATTTGGTCACTTCGGGTCGATGTTGGACGTCCACTGCGTTGGTCGTTTTCGACGTCTTCCCTGCCGTCTTGAAACATTTTGTGTCACTAAAATACTCGAGTTCTAGAAGTGGCATCATCCTTGTAAGCTTTCTGAAGAAGATTGATCGAGCTTCACGCAAAACTTAATGGCACAACGCTGCTATATGGTTCGCTGCATATTGACTCCCGACGCGTGCTTTTCGCAGACACACACTTTTGACAATATTTATACTCTCTAACTGAAACATTTAACTGAAACGAATTTCCTTGATTACCTGACAATCCCCATAAACTATCAGGCCCATTGAGACCATCCCCCACCTCTCTCCCTTCCATACCATTTAGGTTTTATTAAAAAAGAAAATGCTAGAGCCTCTGTTGGAAAACATTTAACATAGAAATGAAACTAGCATTTAACGTAATGACGTTAGTTCATAAACGCCCGTGTGCATCGATTCGACGAATTCGCGGGAGTTAAATGAAAATATTTTGTCAGGTTCGGTACGTTCAATGGCCTTTGACTTTCGCGGCATGCTTCTTTGAATTGCGTGTTGTTTCCACAGTCGTTTGCACACATGGTGGCGATTACAGAGCAAAAATTCGTCGAAACTTTATTAAAGCTCAAAATCGACGCCACGGCACGAAACACTGGTCACGTGACTGTGTGTCAGGGATTATATAGGGTGTTCCGTGAGGTATTAAACTCAATTTGCGTATTCAGAAGGCCATTCTGAGCAAAAAATGTTGTACACGCCGTAGATGTACTTAGGGTTGATAGTCAACTACTTCAAAAGCAGGATATTAAATATAGAGTGGAAAAATAATTCTGATGAATTTAATATATATTAAAAATGTGGGTTTTCCCAACCTGTATGCTCCCTTTCCATATACTAGGTTGTCACAAAAGTTTCTTTCACTTTATTAATAAGTAATACATGCACAATAGTTTATGTTTTATGTTACATTACTGAATTGTGCACGATTCATTTTGCTCTATTACTGTTACAACATGAATATCTATGAAATTAGATTGTCTATTTATATAAACACGACCACATCAAATAATTGAGTGCAACTCGCAAAAGAAACTTTCCGGACAACCTACTAGTTGACTAACAAAAATACGCTTATACTTTTCCTAACATTTTTTGCTTAGAATGACTTGCCGAGCACGTGGACGAAGATAGTCAAATACCTACCTCACTAGACACCCTGTATACATATAAATATACATATTCACGTATATATACAGTTACGTATAGTGAAGATAGAAGGAGAAAGAAAGCTGATGAACGGAAGGCGGGAGCGAGAGAGAAGGAAGAAATACCAAAATATCTGTTACACCGAGCGCGTGGCAGCTCGGTCGCTCGATGATGCAAAATATATATACACGCCCGGTGCGAGAACTGTCAAATAACCGAAATGATTCACTCCGAACGGCTGGCGAGGCCAGAAAAAGGCATTTTCGTTAAGATCAAATCGATATCGAAGGTATGGTTGATACTACGCGCTCCTTGTCTGTTAAGTAACTCTTAATCCCTCGAGAACACGCTCTTTTTCATATGTCTGTCCCACTCTTAAAACCGACCGGCACATTCGTCCGTCCTCGTTCAACGTTTTCAGCCTTCTCGTTCCTCGAGTGCTTTCTCTCTCCCACTTTCTATCGAGTGTACGCGGTCCACTCGGTTTCCTATGAATATACACATGCACCGGATCGCGTACGTTGAAACTTATGCACGTGCAAACACACACGAAGAACACTATAATCGTGAACACTCGCACACAAACACGTTTGCTCTATAGGTGATACGTAGTGCCGTGCAACAGAACGTAACGTATCGAGAAAAGCCGGGGTAGGAAGACCTTAACCTATCACGGTTAAAGGCCAGGGACTGTAAGCGGCTCGAATAAAATACCGAGAGATTAGAGCACACGAACGTTCCTTTTCTCCACGTTTCCGATTAATTGTCTTACCTGTTTTACTAGTGGGAGTAGTGTCTGTTCTATGCTACGGGTCTTAATCTCTAGGGTGGCTGGGTCTACGGGGTCGGGTGTCGCCATGATTAGAACACAACTCCGCGCTCCGTAGACTCGAACCGAGCCTAGAGGGTTCGTTGCACCCCCTCTCACTTCTCGTTGCTGTCCACAACCCCCTTGCGTAGCCCGATCCTTTCCACTTATTTCCCTAGGCGCCCCACTTTCGAGACCGTTGACCAATCGTCGCGTTGACAGTCGCCGACTCCAGCGACACGCTAACGCGACGGTGGCAAGCGGGCAACTTCTACCCCCGCGATCTGCCTTAAGGTTTTACAGACGCCGCAGCAGCGACATCTAGCGGTTCGTCGAGCTACTACGACGTTTGGAACGTGCTGTTTGGAAAGTATCCCGTTTCGCGTGCTTTTTAAGTGTGATTCTGCGAGTGACTGGAAGAAAAAAGAAATCTTTCAGCTGAATGATTAAGTGCTGGTTGATTACTTGTCTATGTCGAAAGAGAAAATGCCAGGTATGTAGCTTTAAACTTACTTTTTGTTGGCGTCCCGTGACTGTCACGTAAAAATGAAGGGAAATCGTTTACAAACATGACGATTCCGGAATGTGTTGGAAGAAATGTAAACTGGATAGTTTGTGTATTAAGGGGCTTGAAACATCAAAAATTGAACAAAAAAAAATCACTTTTTTTAACTTTTTTTTTTATTAAAGTTTAAGCGACTCCGAACAATTCTAACTAAAATTACTAAAAATTTGTATGTCTCGCTGGATTATCGATATAAATATTATCTAATCGTATTTCTTTTTATCAAAATCGATTAAAACACTGCTTTTTCGGAAATTTATTGTCTTCTTTACCCTAAAAAACAATATCTTGTGCCTGTGAACAAGGTAACCGCGTCTCCGGTCTTCCGCAAATTTGACTGTCGTTGTTTTCTCTTCGAGAAAGTTGTCAGTTGTATTTCCTTAAATTTTCACAGTTTTACCGCGTTCTTTTGACTAAATTTGTGTCGTCGAACTTTTTGTTACCACTTCTAGTGCTCCAAATTCAATTTTCCTTCCGTAGAATTGTTCAGGATCGCTTAAATTCTAATCAAAAAGAAAAGTGATTTTCTTTCAATTTTTGATGTTCCAAGCCCCTTAAATCGTGCGGGGATTAATTATGGTTGCTGGAACATAATACTGTGGTATTATATATTGTTGTCTATTCATCTGTATTGACAGATACAGTATATGTTATGAAGGACAGTATATGTTAGCTCACTATGATCACGTTCTGATTGTTAAAAAAGGCGTCCCTTTGATGTATGTGTGTTTCTTATTGCCATTTTGTCTAAATTCTAGAATGTATCTAAATGAAATTTTGCATTTACTTTTTACATTCCCGTCTCGTTGGTTTTCGAATGTAAATTGCAACTGTCAATTTGCAATTCTAATTTGTAATTACAGTTGAAACAATGAAACGTTGTTTTCGATAGGACAATACCGAAAAGGCTACTTTGTAATTGTGTTGTGAATAAATAAACGAATTTCGTGTTTTAAGGCGCAACATATATATATTTAATATATTATTATTCTTTCTATAAGAATTTTATATACAAGCTGTACTTTTGACACATGTATTGGTTGCAAGTTTTAACAAATATTTCATAATAGCCACTAATCGAGATGTTATCGCAATTATTCAACGTTCTGGGACACTAGTAAACAATCTCGTCGATTAATCGCGTTATTCGTACATTACAAGTTAAATTCGTTTTAAATATAAATGTCATGATACGCGGTAAACACCGTCGCAACTTCGGGAACAAAATTGTTTTTAACGCTATCGAACACATCTAAGTCTTTTGTAAAGCTACACATGACTAGGTCTAAACATAAATTATCATTGAAACACGTTTTATCAGGTAACAGCACTCCCATGGCGAATTCGAAAAGAATCAATGATCTATTTTCGAATTTTTGCAAAATTTCAAATTAAACATTTATTTATAAATAAAAATAAAAAAACGATAAAAGTATGAAAATCGTAAATGAATTTGGAAGAACTGAGATATAGAGCAAATATTTGTTTTGCAATTAAAATAATCTTTGGAGTAATTTCGTTAAAAATTCTTCTCGCCATTTATTTAGGAACGAGGTGAATGCTGTTTCCACATACAAGATATCAAAGAAACTTCAGGATTCTAGGAATGTACGATATTCGTAGAATAAATCAAAAGTGTAACACAGATTATCAACAAATCAACCCTACCAGACTTTGTCGTTTTAATAATTCGAGTAATTCGCAAACTTTTAGTCGTCAAACATTATCAATAAATAAGAAATTGTCAGCGACTGTGAATTGCACCGATGTATAATCGCGTTACAAAGCCGCATGATAAAATCTAAAAAATAATGAGCAGAATGTCTATGCAATTCAATTTTCACAGATACAGGAAACAAATTGAAACTTAAATAATAGTATGTTTTATCTCCTAAATGGTGTAATATACAGATTATTGTTGATATTTTATAGACTTGCATTTGTGCTCATTCTTATACTTTCATTTGTCATAAATACGTAAACATCCGTAGTCCAATAATGAGATATTGAAATTTCATTATTAACACTTTACATATGATGTTACGTAAATCATCGGTTAGGATTGATTTGTAGTGCCATATTTTTTCATCATTCTTCGTATTATACACCCCGAAATTCCCAAACCAATTTCTCCCAACGCTCTCGCATTTTTTAATCACTGTGCTGATTAACTTTTCGTATTTAGTAAATACATCGTCTAACTGCCCATGCTCTAAGAAAGTTTACACGTGCAGACATCGCGTTACTTCTTCATATTAACGAGTTTATTTTGATTAGGCGCCAACGGTGCCCTTCGCTTTACGTGTTTCTCAGGAATTTTATCCTTCGACGCAGGAGCTCCGTTGCAAGCCAGCCCGCCTTTTCTCTTTCTTAGTGATTCGGTGGGAAGATATTCGGCTGGTCTTAAAAGCTGTCTGAAATTATATGGTCCGTTAATGTCTTCTGGATCGTAATCGACTTTGATGATCTCCTGACGTTTTTGAATGATGGTGGGCCTCAGGAGTTGTCTAAGATCAGCTGGAATACCGAACGTGTCCTTCCCCAATTCCTTTCTCGCACATACTCGACCGCTCACAGCGTTTTGATTGGCAACCGTTCGATTGATTCCATTCTTACAGTCCACTCCGTTTCGTCGACCTTTCTCGAAATCGCTGTTCTCCTTCGCAGGCTCAATTATCTTCATGCGATCATTGAAATTATTCTTGACCCCGTTGTTAAATCCAGACTGACCGCTTGAATCCTCTCTCTGACTTGTGAACCCGTTAGCGACCATTTTGTTGACGAATAGGCCATTTTGGCAACCATTGATGATACTTCGATGCCCGTTGCTGTAAGGTTGGTGACCATTGACCTTAGCCACATCACCTTTCGCGGAATGGTCGTTAGTTTGGGCTTCGTGTCTGTTCAACGCTGTGTGATTGTGATTTGTGTGGCCGTTAACAAATGTTGGATGTCCATTTGCAAAACTGGAGTGTCCATTGGATAAGTTTTGGTGTCCATTCGCGGAACATCCGTTGACGTTGCGCTGATGACCATTGATTGATTGCTGATGTTCGTTTATACCGTTCGGTCTGTTGGCGTATTTAGATCGTAGGCCAATTGAATCGTTGATATTCGAAGAGTTGACTCCAGATTGCTTGCGGTGCGGATGGGGCTCAGGGGACCGCAGGTTGTTGACAGACACGTGATTAGTCCGTGTACTGTAAGGAAAGAGTCTCCTCCAATTAAATTGCTGCAGCAATTATTCGATTATTGATTTCAAAGCTACTGGTTGATGGTAAAGAATTAATATGAACGCGTAACTTCGGTATCTAGATATCGCGGTACTCGAGTTATTGGGATAGTGACGCGACTAAACAGTATATTAACGCAACAAAGGTTCTTCTAACATATGAAAGTTGTGTTTAGTAACAGTATTCTAAAGGAGGATGTTAAACAGCGGTCAATTTTGGGGTAGCTAGAACACTTAAATTATGAACACGTTGGCCGTCACGTCACTCATATGTATAACGCTGACAAAGATTTTCACAAATGGAATAAAATAAATTAATTCTGAAGGTCAGGTCTCAAAGGAGGTGAATCTGGATAGTATTAGTAAATTTTAAAGAAGTTACAAAAATAAGTACTACCACAAATGTAGGATTATATCATTTTTAATTGCATAAGAAGATAATTTTAGCCTCGTAGGAATTTTTGCGATTATTATTGGCCTGGCAGTCAATGTATTTATAAGGCGTCTTTAGATTTCGAGAAATTATAAATTGACAATTATTTATCGTAGGTGAAATAAATAATGCACATGGCGAAAAATTAGGAATCGTATTTTTTAAACAAATGAATGAAATATAAAAATTCAAACACCGTCTATATGTATATTTTACGCAGAACAAATTCACACGAAGATCAGCTTTTACTTCGTCAGCTTTTCAATAACATTCCCATCGAATTTACCGATAGTAATTGTTAGCATATAAATCCCCGAAACCACTTGCTCCAAAATCGACCAGTATTTAACATTCTCTTTTTGCCGAAATGTTCAACTATGCTCGTGTCCTATATTTCTTTTCTAACTATTCTAATATCTCAACTATATCTCATGAAGAAGGTATTATTAAGTTATCCGTGTTCGTTCTCATACGATTCCCTCGCTGTAACCGTTTCATTAGACCACAACCGACTTCTTTCATTATATATTAACGACTACATACGGAATTTCTAAATGAAATCAAATCTACGGAGGGCATAATTTTATAATTTTACCTGGAAGTTTGCCATGATACCTCTGGCAAAGTATAGAAACACAACGAAAAGATTAGTAACTCAATCACTATGTTACGATTGTTTGATCAGCGATACTTTGTTGCCTATTAGAAACTAGTGAACTCTGAATTGGAGAAATAAATTAAAGGAAGCTAACTGGTCGTCGAAGGAACGGTTTACAGTTCAAACGGGAACTGAAAATTGGAACAAGGACGGAATAAGCGACTCAATGGTAGAGAAAGTTTGAGCTTACCTCGCTCTGTTCGAGTTCTCTTCTTGTTGGTTCGTCTCGCCTGGATTTCTCAAAGCTTTGAGCCATATATCCGAGAGCTGTTGCTCCGAAGCTATCGCGTAATCGCCTTGGGCATCCAAACGGTCTCTCCTCTCGGCGTTCACTTCCACAATTTGACCCATTCGACTCCTGCAAAGTTGGCCAAATTATAGCCATTTTCGTATGAAACAAACATCCAACTACGCGATATTCGTTATATCATTCGCGACGTCCCCCTTCGCGTGGACCACTGCTTTTATTTAATCGCAAGCTACAATATTTTGAAAAAGACACGATTGGAAGCATTCTAGCAATCTCTTAAGCTTACTTAAACTACTGCAAATAGAAAATTTATAATTTTCCTTGAACAACCAATCATTTCGATCCGCACTTCATCATGTTTGAGAAATTAAAAATGTACGATAAAACGTTGATGAGCCTCAACTTCTTACAATACAAGCAAATTTGCAGTTAAATATTTATCGGCATACGTGTACTACTTCAGAATAAACATATTACGCATACGTTTTAGTATTTTAATATGATTTAACAAATTTTTTGGGGAATATAAGAGATCAAGGATATTAAGAATTCTTTAAAATCTACGATATACCTCGACAATGGGTGAAGGTCATTTTCTAGCTGTATCAGCGGTAAGTCCCAGCCAACTTCGTCGTCTTCGAAGTCCGAACCACTTCCGATGCGAGTGCCAAAACCATTCGAAAATTGAGCATTCGAATTTCCCATTCGTCCGCGAAAGAAGAAACCGGTCAATCGATTTCGATATGACACAATATGTATTTACCTGCTCATCTCGTTCTTCAGGTCGTGATAGTACTTGATGGTCTCCTCTCCTTCCACTTGAGCGCCGCTTCGATACTGCATGATGGGTTGCACCATGCTGAATCCTTCGGGGCGAATATAATCCGGTGGCGGTTCGTCGATGTCGTTCAATCGCACTCCTACTTTATTGCGACGTTGATTTTTGTGCACTTCTTGGTTCTTCATGTGAACCTTCGATGAAAACAGGATAGAATCAAATTATGACTAAGTCGAATTAAATGAACCATCGTAACAAGTGAAGTAATATGCTTGTAAAAAATTTTCGAAACTCGCAGTAGTCATTGGAAACTTTATATTTATTAAATATAACATTTTTGATTATTGCCATGACCTCCAGAGAATGGTCTACAATCTTAATTGTAAAACATTCAATGAGAGATACAAAATCACTCTTTCTGTAAAAGTTATAAATTAAAGAAAGGTACTAAATATTGAACAGATGAATTAAAAATGACAATCATAACTTTCTATTTCATATTTACGTTTACCAATATTAGTTCAGTTCATGATGTTTTGTCAAATATCTACACTAATCAGAGAAACATTTTATTTTCTTCTGACATCTACGCGATCGTTTGTCTGGTTTATTAGTTAATTTAGATTTAATTCCTTTCTACTATTTTACAATGTTATGTTTAGAGGTCATTAGTCGCCGAAATATACTAAAATCTTTGAAATTAAATCTAACGAAGTTATTGCAACAACTAAAGCGAGTTTTCGTAAATCTTGTACTCACGTTCTGAGAGAACTGTATGAGATCTGCTTGTCTTAGCTTAGGATGAATATTATCTCTCGGAGGTGGCTTCCTTTTCTTAACCTTCTCTTCTTTCTTATACCATCGCTGTACAATGAACGCGGCGTCTGCGTTCTTAAGACCCTCCCTTAATAACGCTTTGTGAGCTTCGAATTTATCGTTGTGACCGTTCAAGATCCTCTTAAAGCGTTCTTCTAGTTCAGGACCGAAACGCTTTCGGATAGTGTAGCCCCTGAAATCTGTAAAAATTCGAAAACTCCGCTTTAATTTCAAAAAGAAAGTTTACTCAGAGTTTCGCGAAGTTTGTTTACCCAACGCACTCGTTTGATAAGTATTAAATGAATTTTTAATATATCTTACGGCTCTGGATGATGACGGCAGCGTCGGATTCTTGCAAGGCTTCTTTCTGGACTTTCTCGGCGACTTCTTCAGGCTGCTCCTCGGCTTTTGCTTTTTCCGCCAGTTCATCTGTACCAAAAACATTTACCAAACTTTATCAATAGAATTATCACAGATACACGAGTAAAGATAGTATATAATTAGTATTCAAGGATTCTTGGGTTTAAAATTGTTGTAGAATTGAGATGAAGTTATTCTGAAGAGAAATTTCAACTTTGAAAGATCAATACAGAATGACTGAGATTTTATTAAAAAATTCGAGCAAAGGGCACAAAAATCATTATTTCTATATATTCTAGCATTATTATAGAATATTTCTTCAACTCTAGTCTGTTCTTCCACTAGAGTGAAATTTATGCACACATCAGCCAATTACCTTGCGCTTTTTGGAGAGCAGTGGCTTCCTCATCTTCTTCCTTCTTCTTCAGTTCCTCTATCATGTGCTTTCTCGATAACCATCCGCGAATGTGCCGTTGCAAAGTGACAACGGATACGGCGAATTGCCATTTCTGCTTCTTGAATCTGATCCTAGCGAGCCATCGACGAACGCACGCCTGAACCATGATGATTTTCTTGAGTTGCTCCTCGTACATTTTCGACAGAAACTCGACGTGGTAGTATTTGAGGAAAACTTTCGTTCTGCCCAACGCCCATCCGTCCATCTTTAAGCGGATGAGAAGAAGCCGACAATTATCGCGATTAGCTACTACTCGTTCGTCGTAGCCGAATGCCAGGAAGCAATATCTGTGAAGAATATTTTAGTATTTATGTGAAAGTCTAAGAAAAAGAATTAATTGCTTTGAAACTAAATAGAAGACATGTTACAAGCATTCATGGTGGTTTCAGTGTATTTATATTTAACTTATACCCTGAAGTGAAAGAAAATTTGTCTTAGTACGCACCTCTTCAAGAATTCGTTGAATGGTATTCTGTGCGAGAAGCCGTTCTGTCGAATTCTTATTGTCTCCAGTACTCCTGTGTACCGTAGCTGTTTCACGACCTTTTCTTTGTCGAAGAATCGGGGACTCCTCGAATCGTTTGGCTTTATGCAGCGCACGAATTGCGGCAATCCTGATACCATTTTTTGCAACAAATCCATTAGCGAGTACCGGAAGTACGTAGCCACCGTTTGTTGGGCTCTGGATTGCGACGCCAATCCCCGACTGGAGTAACGTTCCTGAGATGATTTAACGGTAGAAATTATTTGCGGTCAATTTCGATCGATGGAGATATCAAATGACCGCTATTTATTTATAATTTTCATTGCGGTTGAATAATATTTCCAACTGGACAGTGTGGTACAGGGAAACCTCTTTTACTTTTTAATTAATTAAAAAAGTGATATTAGTAGATTACTATATATAATTTTAATATTTTTAGGATAACAGATTTTAGAATAATGGATGATTTGTAATTACCTTTGTATTCTGGTTGGATTGTGACAACTTCCTCGAGTCAGTCTCGTGTACCGCAGAATATAGGTTTCCAGTTTTCGTGATGGGGCATTGGAACAAAAAGCGAACCATATCGTACTGAGATTGCCTGACCAGCTGAATGACTTCAGGAGGCAAGAAGTTTCTATTCTTTTCCAAGAATCCTTCTGCTTGGTAGACCACGCGTCCTGCGAAGTGGTGAACGGCGAAACAAACCGCGTCCGATTTCGGCCGTACGTAGAATTTCGATTTGATGTTGCTGTGGAACTTCTCTGTAACATAAATTACGATTCTCGTATAGACTAATAGCGAACCATGATTATTATTATTGCATTTGCCTGAAATTCAAAATGGGGCACTGCAAAGGGAAACAAGTTACTTAAATAGAGTACATACGGCTGTTATAACCAAAATTCAGGAATTTTTTTTAAATATTTTAATCTAATTCGAAGCCTATATTAGGTTCGTTACTTATACTATAAAATTATGCATTGCTTTGGATTAAAATGTATATTTAAACCTAGAAAAAAAATTATGAATTTTGACTATAATAATTGCATGCACTCCCTAAAGCAACCCAAGAAAGGCTACTACAGAAGAGAAATGGCAACGCACCGATTAAAGACTTATTCGTGGCCCTAGGAAATCGACTTTCCTCGTCTAAAAGGGCTAAAAGTCCCATAGGTTTACTCAACAGCATATCCAACACTGGTCTGTTGTCTGAGAACTCGACCAGATCCACTGGTATCCCTTCCGCCATGTATTCCTGCTGCTCCCAGGTGAAGATATGTTGATTGAAGTAATACTGTATCTGCTCGTTGGCGATGTTTATGCACAGCTGCTCGAAGGAATTTCTAGGGAAATTCTCGAAGCCAAAAATGTCGAGAAGACCGATGGCCAACGGCTCGTAGTTCGGGGAACGATTGAAGCACAGCAAACAGTTGATTTGATTGACCATCCAGTCGAACAATCGACCGTAAAGTCCTTTTGCCATGGCGTCCCTTGCTGCGCAGGCCTCCGCTACTGTATTGTTCCGCGTGATTGTTTCTCCTCTGGTCATAACCGAGTTCGAAGTTAAGGCCTCCAGAAGATCATTCTCTTCCACACCGAGTAATTGGGAAACTGGAATGTATTTGAAGAGGTCAGAAATACGCTCGAAGCGAGTAAATTTACACTGGCGGTCAGCTACTTAAGATCGATTGACAGTTTCGATTGTAAGGTCGACTGACATTGTATAAAATTAGTCATATTTTATTATAATTTGTTACAAAAATTTGCATGGAGGAGTTGTCTACAAAGATATTAACATTTTAAATTATATCAAATGCTTGTTATTTGTGAGTTGAAAATAAAATTAGTTTAACATACTCTTATTTGATACTGTGTATTAATTATTCGTTTCACATAACATAGATCAATCGTATTAATTACCAAAATCATCAACCGGTCTGAAGTATGTAGTTGGTCGCCATTATATAAATGAAAGTACATAGTTACCCCTGTGTAAAGGTGCTGTATCAATTACTCGACTCTTATTATCAGTATTGTCCTCGCTTGCCACCTCGCCGAATTCAATATCACCGAGATGAAGCACGGCAGCCAGAATTCGGTAGACTGTATCAACCTCGCCGTCTTGAAACCCGAGCAGTTTGAAGCCATTTTTCAACTGTTGAAATTTGTCGATATGCGCCTGAGATGTTTGGCTGTGATCCGTGAGGTATCGATGCTGTTTTCGAAGGTTCTCGTCTAGGTAGAACTCTGACAGGCGATTATCTGCCTCTAGGCCATCGTACATGTAGTAGAATATGTGGAAGTTGCGCTCGCCTCTGAAAGAATTTTGTTCGGAACGTAGGAATTAAATTATGAGCTGATGGAATTACTTTCAAAATTAATTGTGAGTATGTGAAATGTAAATAGATTCTGGACGTTCATTCTAAACATGTAAAAATATGCAAATAACATATGTTAATATAATATAAAATCATATGAATATAAAATCATACGGACATATGCACAAGTGTAATAGCATATGCAAAAAACATGTGAAGTATCTAATCAGCACATTATAAATATGCAATAATATTATAGGCTCTAGTATAGTCGAGTTATATTTGCTGTCATCTTCTGAAGGATCAGATAGTAACGAGTACAATGATTGTTCTACAATGTTATCAGTATCAGTAAATGTATCGATATTTTCTGTTCACGTCAGGTGAATCTTTCCAAATTTCGATTTCCAATTTTTCACCATGCGAACCTAACGAACGATGCTTTATCAATAATTTAGAGTAACCCGATCTATCCCAAAATTGACCACTTTTCAACATTCTTCTTTCTATACAACCCCTATTTTATTGTCCCTATAATAGATTTATATTCCTATAAAAATATGCATTTGCATGAACATCAGCAGTCTAACCGTAAGCTACTCACTCTGCTTGAGCCACTACTCGAGACTGCTCCAACAAGTACACGGATATTCTGGCGCCAGTAACCTTCCCACCTTTAGTCATCGTCAAATCCAAATACTTTCCAAACCTCGACGAGTTTGCGTTAATCCCAGTAGTTGCGTTACCAAAAGCTTCCATTATAGGATTTATTTGAAGAATCCTTTCTTCCAGATTACGATTCGGAGCCTTGCTTAGGTAGACTAGTTGTTTCAATAACAAATTGGCGCTTTCGGTTTTCCCTGCTCCGGATTCACCGCTGATAACAATCGCTTGATTTTGTCGCTGATGAAGCAATGCTTGGTAGGCAGCGTCAGCGACAGCGAAAATATGAGGCGGATTATCCGACCTCGCTTGACCTTTGTACCTCTTTTGCTCCTGCAGAAGGTAAAACAGTCTCAGGATATCGATTTCACGATCAAGGAATTTTCGATTGTACAAATTTATAAATAACCAGTCTTCAGAAATTATTATCTGAACATTTAAAAATATTTGAACATTTAAACGACTAAAGTCATGCTTTCTATTCTCGTAAGAATTTTAATTTCTGGAAGTCTCAATCTTGGAAGTTACTGCAAACAAATCGTGTCACCCCCATACACTAATAAGCTAACATCAAACATTCTTTCCACTTAAAAAAATTCGTTGCAAATTCCTGTAAGTTTAGAACTTCCAACTTACTACACACAAATTCTATAACCCGTTATTATATCTTATCACTTACAATTCCCGTGTATAATCCCAAATTCGTGAAAGGGTTGACTGCGACCAGTATATCTCCGATGTACGTGTATATCTGACCCTGTTCGTATCTGTGTTGCAATTGTTCAACAATCCCATCTTCGGACAACATGTCCAGAGCAGCCAGGTCATCCATGTACATTTTCTCTGGTCTGGTTTTCCGATCAGTCTTCAATTTTCCATGCTTGGTTGTCACTTCCGGTTGCCTGTGAACCCTACCGAAAGCTCTCTGTCGACGAATCTCTTCCCTCAGTTCCATTCTGATCTTGTCCATCTTCGATTCGATATTCACCAACAAAGGATGCTCTTTCAATTCGCTGGCGAAAGGTCGATGCTCGAGATCTTTCACCAAACACTCCGTGATGAAGTCCACCAGCTCCGGCGAATGAGCGTCGGGGTTCTTCAAAGCTGGAGGTGGGTTCCTTGGGATTTGAAACAGTGCCCTCATGGGGTGAAGCTCGGACAGGGGCGGGTCACCCTCTGCTAACTCGATGGCTGTGATCCCAACCGACCACACGTCGCAGCGAGAATCGTAGGAGGAGTCCAGTTGTTGCTCGCAGGCTATTACCTGTTCGATGTTTGCATTTTCTGGAGTCGATTATAGTGAAACGCATGGTTGCTCGAGAGAAGATATTTTTTTAGATACATTCTTAACCTGCTATGGGCCGAATTTTTTCCGCAAACAACTTGCAAGGGATTAGTTTGATATTTCAGGTTGATGGTGCTGCCAACCGCCATCAATATTATTATTGGTTATCAGAGATATTATATAATTGCGACGTATACGTCGTCTTGTGAAAAAACTAAAATTATTTACTAAAATAATACCATTTAAACCTCGATATATTAGCATGTGATTTGAAAGTTACGCGAGCCCATAGAGGGTCAAGTCTTTTGTGTAGTTGTTTCGATAGTTTAGACGGGAAGAAGATACACGAAGTTGCCATAGCCAAAATTCAAGAATTTTCTTTCAAGATTTAAACATTGAACTTGATATATAAATTTTGTTGTTGAGATACATTTAGAGGTGGCAAAAATACATGATTTTAAATGTATCTTAACGAAATAATTTGTTAATTTGTACTTCACCTCAGGCGCCATCCAGTACGGCGTGCCGACAGATGTATTCTTCCTCGCCAGCGTTTCAGCAAGATGCGAGGACACGCCAAAGTCAACCAGTTTTACTCGTGCCTCCTCGGTGAGTAAAATGTTGTGTCCTTTAACGTCACGGTGCATGCAATGATTGCTGTGTAAATAAATTAACGCTTCTACTGTTTCTTTGAGGATGTAAGCTATTTGATCGTCCGTTAGACGTCTTCCTTTTCTCTTGAGACCCTGCACGAGATCGGTCACCGACCCACCGGTGCACAACTGAAACCGAAATCTTTAATTTATTATTTGTGTTGTGTCGCGAAGACAGTACTAAATTGGAAAACTCGACGAGGGATAGAAAGAGGCGATATTTATTTATTTATATATTTTTTTTGTCAACACTTTACTGGCGGGTATTTTCGACTGTCATTGTTCTTCAACACATGTTTACCATCCTTTCATCAACCATTGGAAGTATAGATCTTTTTATTTGGAACTAATTTTTATAGCGAGTATAGATCATAAAGTAAAATGAAATATCGGGTGTAGAAATTGATCCTGTGCCTTTACATTCAATCATTTTTTAAATTCTATATTAAACAGATATTTTTATCCACCATTTTGGTAAATTAATGTAGAACTAAAACTAGGTTAAAAAACAAATTGTTTTGGTTAATGTTTTTGTTGCTCAAGATTTCTAAAATATTTCTATTAAATTATGTTCACAACATTTCAAAATTACCAAAGATATAACGTAAAACAGATTATCCTACGTAATATTTAAAGAAGTTGACCAGGGCAGTTAAACATTTTAGAAAATCTTCTGCATATGCGTAAAAAAAGAAGTACTACATTAACATAAGTTCGCCACGAAAATGGCCGCGGGTAAAGTGTTGAGATACTGAAAGATATGGAATGTATCTTCCAAATTGCATATCCGTTACGCTTTCCTGTTTGTATTGCGAGACGAAAATTAGAGCGACAATACCTCCATGACGAACCATAATTGATCTTCCTCCTGGGCAGGTTTCGCTCGTTTCAAGAATAAACCATGAAAGTGTGGAATGTTCGGATGCAGGCAGAGATCCCTTAACACGAGATACTCTTCTTCGATTTCTTCGATGTTGTCTGCAACATTCTCCAGTATCTTAATCGCGACTTTATTGCCAGTCTCGTTGCATTGCGCGGAATAAACTTCCCCGTACGTCCCCTCGCCGATCAATTCCTCCAAAACGAAACGATCCCCAGGATCGGGAATCGCGTCGAAATTTACATGCTGACTGAGACCGTGATACGCCATGTTGGTCCCACCACCGGTCATTTCTGCAATAGCAAAGTTAAAAAATAATTACAATAAATGAAGGATTTACGAAGCGTTGGTTTTCAAGCAGTGGAAATGCGATTATTTTGGAATACTTTAAAAAAATTTTTTATTTAATGCTGTTAGTAAGGGAAGGCAATAATTTTTGTTTCAAATGACACGAGTCGGTCGTAGCAAAGGTCGTGTAAATTATTAGTGAAAATTCGTTATTAAGAAATACGAACGCATGAGTAGAGTGGAAACGTTAGAAATCATTTTTATGCCCGTTCAGTTGGTAAGAGAAACTTTATTATAGTATAACGGGCAAAGTTATTATCGATTACTTGGAAAATTACACTGTTAGTGTTTTCCACCCTTCAGTTATTAGCAAATTTATAGTCGATGAATGGAAACTCAAGTAATGAAGCAATTCCTAGATCAAGCCTCGTAGAAAGTTGCGGTGAACCGCAAGAAGAAAAGTTGTTAGTGCTATACGTATATGTGATAGGTGGTAAAAAGACGTCTCGAAACGAAACCTTGTGGGAAATGGTCTTTTAAGGAATTTATACATTTTTGGAACTTAACACGAATAGAAATTTAACGTTCTATTATGCACATTTATGTTATTCTCACTCTTGATCTCTGATTTAACTCCATCATTGATATGTATTTATTATTTTTGTGATGCAATCGAATGCTCTACAAACGATCTGAGTGTAATAACTGTCTTGCAACTTCTCACACAAGGGCGAGTATAGATGAAAATTTTCCTTTTAATTTATATACCATTATTAATGTTTATTAATGACTCTATCGTAGAATTTATTCGGAAGTCTAACATAATTTGGGCTATAGAGGGTTAAATATATTTATATTCTGTATTATATGCTATAATATATTTATATTTTGTATTTCATATTACACATAAACATGAAATAAGTTTGGCAACAAACGTTTACACGATTATTAATTAAATAACTTCATAAACACCTATCCTAGTTCAGAAAGAACCTTAAAATTGCAAAGTCATTTTATAATTCAGTTAATACAAGGTACTCTATAAGTCAGCAAAGTCGATTACGTAACACGATATTATATCTTATTATAATAATTCAATTTACAATTTCTCTTCTCTTCTCATGTCCCTTTTTTAATAAACAGACGCCAGAATTTCGTTCGTTAATCTCCCAAAACCCACAAAAATCCATTGCAATTGTTAAACCGACACCCTGTTCGATGTCTTCACATTATCTATGATCAGGAATGGTTTGCAACTTTTTTGTTCTACGTGTTGAAAAAGAATTCACTGCGATCCGAAATTGTTTTTCGTCAGAATTCACCCTCGTACTGGCGACAATTGCGTGCCAACTTTATGGCGAAGATTTTAATACAGATACTTAGATTATTGCCACTACACTTTCGCAATTATTCTTCGACGAGGTTCTTGGATACGTGGATTCTTACTAACCAATTATGTCGCCCATTTCGGTAACTGTGACTCGCGCTCGGGAATTCAAAAATCTCGGCACCTCATTTAAGTGCAAGTGATATTAACGAACACTGTTCATCTGACCAGGTGCGAGATACGACTGGGTCGTTCGTTTTCTAACTAGATACCTGTTAACCCCTTAATAGGATTGGGCTCGGTAAGACCGGCGCACTTCTGCTCGCGCTCAGAAATAGGTCTCGTAAGAAGACCATGCCGTTTGAATTTCTGTCATTTCTATCCACGGTTTCGATATTAATGCCATAATAATTCCAGTAGACTTATACGTTCAACGTGAGTTTGATATTCTTTGTTGTGCAAAGGAAGGTCAGTTACATAACGCTACTCGTTTGATTTTTACGGAATAGGTAAAATTATAATTTCGAATACAAATTAAGTCCTTTGTAAAAGTTTGATATGGTATGTGATTCAATAATTTATAACTGATTACTAAATTTTTTCTTAAGCCAGTTTGCGACTGTATGTCTAACAGAGGACATCATTCAAACATTGTATAAATGCATTTTAGTTCAAGTTTGACACGATTTAGAAAATACAAATTTAGTCACTTTATGTGGTAATGTATTAAAATTAAAAGTGTGTCCACGCTTTTTATATATTTTATTTCTGTTGTGGCGAGGCTAAAAATGATGAATTTTAATTCTTTAATATCAGTTTACCTAAATTAAGGTTTGTAAGGCATGCATGTAATTTAACTTAATTACGAGATTAGTTAACGCAAAATTACTTAACGAATATCAATATTAACAATAAATATTAGATCAGATCAATTTAAAAAAATACACCAAACACTGCAGTTATTATGGGAAACATAATTATAAATTAAAAATTTTTTTTATTTTGAATTAAAGTCAAGGTTGAATAAACCGAAGAAATAATTTTTAATAAATTAAAAAAATAGATTCATACACGTTTTACATGTGGAAGTAATAAAAATATAAATATATTTTTTCTTGTTCTGCAAGGGTAGGAAAAAGTATTCTAGATATGATAATAGGTGGTCTGTGTTACTGGATGAAGCCACCTAAAGATCGAAGCCACTCATGGTTTCGAATGTCAGTTTGTAATACGAAATTGAACAGGACATTTATGGATCATAAGAGTCAGCTGCAGTCTATTACAATATAAATTTTAAATGAGCAACAAAATTCTAAGCGTCCTGATATCATTTAACATCGTTTATATCTTCCTAATTTTTCAAGTATTTTCTCATTTTTCTCCTCTGATTTTTGTGACAATAATTTTTCCAATAATTGCCAGTCTTTTGAATGACGTTTGAAATAATAAATAATAATTGACAAATGAATTTCAGAAGTATACTATTTTTTCATGCAATTAGTTTCAATGCTTATGGTGAGTTCAATAGAGGATCATTTTCTGAGGACAACTGTTCCTAAACAGAAGTAGTTGTTGGATAGAAAACAGTTATTATAGGCCTCCGCGAAATATGTTCAATTGTTTTCATTTCAAACAATATTCAGTTGTTTCCTTTCCTAAAACTGCAATTAAAATTTCCATATTGCTTTGAAATGGAAATACAAGACACGCTAATGTACACAGATAATTTCATAATCTCGTAAACGTGCACACGCAGGTGTTAATTATTCCACGCGATAAGTTCAACGACGCGAATTGTGTTAAATGTACAAATGTCTGTTTCACTTCGTATTTATAGGACAGTTGCGTGTGAAATTGTGATTCTGCATTCTAAACACCGATAGATTAAATGGAAATGTACATCGAACCGTGTGAAACGTTTTGTCAAGTGCATATATGTGCTTCGAGCATGCAAATGCTTTCCTGCTACGTATCCCACCAATACTCGAACCATTACGAATTTGACTTTCTATACCTCTACTGCAGTTGACTTTGCATAACCACTTTCAAAATGGATTTCGAGAATAACATGGTGTTCTTTCTTGACGGTGTTATTTCAGTTTAATTTTGATGCTTCGGTGCACTTTCTGAATACTCTACCTTGGTGTTATTAATTCAGAATAATTCGAATTTTTGATAAATTTATGATCACAGGTAAAAATATATCCTAGGTTAGAAGTATTGTGATCGAGGCTGAAAATAATCAAAACTTGATTACTTGAAATGATTTGGTATATTTTAATTGTGAAATACAACATTAGATAAGAATTTAAATAGTACTTTCCTTGGTGATATCATTGAAACAATCGTTATGACTTTTAATACTTAATCACTGCTTAATGAATCATTAGATTGGCATACGCTAATTTTTGGATATCTGTTACATTTATTATTGGTCGAAGATAAAATTCATAAATAAGTAACGATATCGTCAATGCTAAAGATATATTATCCAGATATTGCTTAACATTGGTAGGCTCTGAATTGGAAGAGTTCAAATTGAGAACCATTATTTTATTTATATACTACGAATCCCCGAAAGGAGTCTATCTTGATCACTGTCTCATGAAAACTTCAACTACCCCAGAATTCGTTCCTCGAAGCTCAAGTTTATTTTAAATTTCGAGATTTATAGAAGAAAGTAAATATCCTTGTTTACATTTTTACGAGTGCCATTTCTTCCTTCGAACATTTGTTCTGAGAATAGTTACTTGCCGCAAACAACGAGGAATTAGTGCCTTTGACCTAGAATACGAGAATCCTGTCAATTTCACAGATCGATGCCTCCCTCTATAAATATGTTCTCGCCAATCGTTTCGAAAGTATTGTCAATTTCGTCGCGAATCATGGCTACCACTCTCGATTACGGTCTGGTTTCTCCGCTAAAACGAACCACTCGTCTTTGGGTTTTACGGTTCGATACCTTAGGCGAAGGGTACCAATCGTAAACAATCACCGATTGCCGTTCGCGTGGTCACGTGCTGGGTTGGGTATTAGAGCGAAGAAACCCGACGTGAAATTGGCTTAAAAGCCCCGGCTGTAAAGTAATGTCTCCTAGAGCTGCGTCAGGGTATTCAGCTGCCTTGGTCAATACTTGATTGAACCACATTAGTTAGTTGGCGCATAAGCCGACGAAGTCACGAACATCGCGGCTTCTCAGTTACAACGGTGTCATACGAACATTTCGTAATTAATGATTATCGATTTCAATCACACCTTTCCACTCTACACCGAAGCTTCTTCGCTACGATATGGCTCGTGCTGTACCTCGAGTACAACGTCACGTAGGCTTCAAGTTCTACTACTTAAGTGAAATAGTAAATATTATGGTGAAAGTAGAATTGACACTAACAGTTACAGAATTATTTTCCTCTTATCTTGCTCTTTTGAGTACACAGGGTAAACCTCGCGAGGGAAGATACAAGTCCTTTCTAATACGAGATTAAGACTTTATCTTACTTTCATTACAATATTAGTTGTTATTTGCGCGTTAATCTAAGTTTTTCTTCTGTTTCTTTTTAACTCCCAGGTTGTGGATAAAGTTTTAGAATAGAATACGTGGTATCTTTTAAAATCATACATGAAAATCATAAAATGGTATTGTTTTTATAAGAAGAAAATCTATAAATTTCCTCTTGTATGTACATTGTTTCTTTAATTATTTTTATTATTAATGTAAGTATTTGACTTCGATCTACAAAAATAATTATTATCCCTGTATAGTATAATCATAATTTCATTATTACATTTTCATCGCGAGGTCATAGTCAAGAAAAAATTCAACAGAGTCACTTTCAGTTGAATATTCAAACTACCATCTGTTAAACGAAGCATGATTCCTTTAGAAATCGTTTTTATGTAAATGAAAAGCTTGGTTCGTATTAATTCCTAACATTATCGAAGCAGGTAATCATTGATAGTTCATTCTATTAATAGGCCTTTATTGACATCATGCTCTTATCAAATTTTTCTTCGAAGCACAGTTAGACAGCGTTTAGAATAAATGTATCAACGAAAAATTCATTGCCACATTAATCAACCTGGCGCAAAATAAAATTTTATCATAATATAAATTACTCATATTCATTAGTGAAACTAATTCTTCTAATTTTGTAAATTATAGTTTTTCTTTTCAATCTAATGTGTAATTAACCTCGTTTACTTGTTAGCATTAACATCAATATAATATAAAATTAAATCGTGCTCGATTAAAATAAACGAAAATGTAAGTAATTCTAATTATGTTGTTAATTACATTGAGTTTACTTTTCGCTTAGGTTTAATTAGCTTACGAAAGTATGTATCGTGTATTTTTGCTTATTTCATAAATTGGATTAGATATGCACGGTTTCGAAAGTTTTACTTCGAGCGAGTAAACTAATCTGAATTATTATCAATTAACGTGAATAATTGCGTCCAGAGAACCATAATTTTCGTTAAGTATGTGGGACGTGAGATGTATTTTATTGCTAATCAAACAACAAACTGGATAAAGTGAAAGGTCAGAAGCTTTTCCAATCGCACGCACACTTATTCGGTTCCGCTGTTTTAATCCTTTCAGCGTGACGGTTTAACGGTATAGTGCGTGCCATCAATGGCCACACTCTTCTAGGGTAATAACGAGAGTAGCCAGTGTGGTGAACAATGCGCTGTAAACGGAGTCCCTATGCTAATTGTTCCGAGTACAATCTCTTTTCTAGGAAAATTAGCAATTGTAGGAAGAAAACAGACCACCTGTTTTTACAGTAATAATTCATAATGCGATGAGAAAACTTTTCTGGTCTTTCAGAGCATCATTTGGAAATGTAAACGTGTTTCTGTTTATTTCTTTTTAGTTTTTCATGAATTCGATGTTTATCTTAATTGAATATGTATTATTCGTATAAAAATTATCTGTTTTGTTCATTCTATTGTACTATTTAACAAGTAATTTTTCATTCTAGTCTGAGTAAAGTATAGAAGTGCACTTTGGCATTCAGTAATTTTATTTCGTCATAAACAATTTAACATAAATGTCACACATGTGCGTTATGGTTATCAAGAAATCATTAAAGTGACTAAAATTTGTTGATTTCTAATATTTCATCAATATTAGTACTTTGGTACGGAGATGATTAATTAATTAATTGATCATTTTTTACATTTGTCATACTTAACTTTCAATTACAGAAGCATTTGCAAAGTTATCAGCGACAGCTCAATCTCAATTACAGATGGACTCTCGTTACGTGTTTCTCATTGACTTATTGAATTGTAAATCCTCCACAAGAGCTGCGCACTTCGCGGTTCTGGTTTGTTCTGCACACCGTGGCGGTGTAACGGTATAATGTGTGCATGCCGTCGATGATGTTAACGTCACAATTTTACACACTCGTCAAACACAAGGTGATGCAGCCACTTAACGACTAATAAAACTAATACACGTCGATAATACAGTCTATTTGATTCTCAGCTCTACATCAGACATGAAACATACACGTTGCATTACTAAAATATAATCAATTAAACTACGGAGGACAAAATGTAAACATTTTGAACGAATTTTTCCAAGTTAATTAATTTTATATTCATTTTGTATGAATAATATCAAGTGCATCATTAATTATTACATTAAAGTTTAATAGTGTTATACGAAAATTACTCTAATATTATGAACGTCGAAATGAAGCAATGATCCAAATTTAATTGCTGTCAGAATACATTGTAAATAATAATACTGAAGTCTGTAAGTAGTTCAATTAGTAAGGTAGTTAAATTCATCTACTTCTATTTTTGTTTATATCTGTAATAAGGTATGTCAGTAATAATATGAATAAAAATCGGTTCAATGGAATAGTTATAGCGATACTGCTCTTTATCGCTAGAAAGTTTTTAGCAACTAGCTTGGAAGACTATAACCACCAATTTGCTAGATAAGATTCTATTGGATTATTCCGTTCTAAATATTATGTGAGACTGTTAAGATATGGAGGAATTTCACGTTAAATATCAGTTTTAAATGTGATCATTCGTCCGATGAAAATTACTCAGAAACATTTGAAATTTAATTTGAAAGGAGGATTTGAAAATTGAATGTAAAGTTTCACGTAGCGAGACTAGATGATTTCAAAATGTGTTGAAACTTTTTCTTTAATGCAAAATATAGTCTCTTCTGTGTAATTGAGGAAATAAAGTAACAAATGAATTTGAAAAAACTCAATATTTATTTAGAACTAAGAATATTCACAATTGGATTTATTTTTGAATAAAACTCTTAAGAAAGGCTCCTGAAAATGAAGTGCGATGCGTCTGGGAAAATATTTAAGCTCCATGCTCTATAATTTACAAACATTTACTTCTTAACAATTTACTTCTTGTAGCTCTTGAAGGTTTCGAACAACCTCAGGAACGTCAGTCCTGGCCATGACCACAGAAGAACCGAAACGATTATGGTAAAAATAAAAACCGAACTGGGAAAGAAACGGCGTTATACGACGATTGTCACGGTGGAACGATCCAGATCGACGATTTCAATATTCACCGTCGCGCACCGCCGAAATGCATACGTATTTCACGTCTACCGGAATTAATATCGCAACCCCGTTCTGCTCTAGCAAACATACGGTATCGATTTCGCGGAAGCGCGATCCGATTTTACGTCGCGATAAATGGCGGGAAAAAAAATGAAACCGCAGAAAAAAGGGCACGGAAATCGAAGTCGGCCACCGATCGGTTTGCGGGAACGCCGCGCGAAACCACCGCCAAGAAATTCTGCTATTTGTTCGCGGGACAGAGATGAGATGCAGATGAAAAATTCTCAGGAGATAAACAATCTCTGTTAATTTCAACTTAAAAGTAATGAACTTTGGTCTGACGAGTCATTAATACTTTGCATAAACCACTTTATAGGATTAATAGGAAACTTACATTATTTGATTAGTATTAGAAAGCATACAAAGGTTGTAAATAAATAAAAAAGGATTATTAGCGAGGCAATGGAAGCTATTTGATCATTAGTTACAATTTTTTGGAGAGGTTAATTTGCTTTCCCAAAGTTTTGGAGTTGAAATACGTTGGGGTGCTTTAAACTGTCGTTTATAGAGAAAAGGTTAATATTAAACACCTGTCTGTCAATACAGAATTAAAAATTTGTTGATACTTGAATCTAAAAAATAAATATGTAATAAATCTTATATTAAGGGATGAAATTTGGTTTCACACAATGTCCCCCCTTACCCGCGGATCGCGAATGGTCGTGGCAAATTATGGCAACCGTGGCTTGATAAGAACGCAAGCCTCTGAAAAATTGCCCTGCCGTGAATTGTCACAATATCGTGCAATAACTTCCCCATTTTGCTTTTCACACTTCCGCCATCCATCTCTCGAACCGCATGTCATGCCAACGTAGAAGCATAGGCGAATCAGCCAGGCTGTTTATGCGTAATAGTATTATACGTTCACCGTTGGACAATATTGTTGTGCAGATGGTGTAATTCTCCGGCGATTTACATGATCATTTATCGGGTCATTTCATGAGTCTGTGCTGTTCTTATTTTACGTGCAAATTATGTTTATCCAAAGTGTATGCACATGTGGTGAAAAGTGCTAATCTATATATAGCGGTGTTCCTAATCCTTGTCTACAACACAGTATAATTCTTCAAGTTTGTCTTATATTGTATTTTTTAAGATATTAAAATTAATTAAGAAAAATTAGACATCATAGCTCGCTTTCCTCTAAAGATATTTATTTTCCATCGATCATGTAATTTGATTATTTACAAGTAAAACATAGCTAGCTTTAATAAAGGTACATTAAGGTCTGCAAAAATTAATACGCCGATAAATGGTAATTTTTGCCAAGCGAACAATTACTCTAATTTTCTATGTTGCAACAAGATGGGGGAAAGTGAATACCAATAGTAACATTTTTACCCCGACGAACGATGGAAAATTAAGGAAGGCATGGTACTGTCTGTCAAAAGTGAAGGGTCGTTTCACCGAAACTGAAACCTCGCGATCGACTAAGAAGTGGTACACGTAGTGTAGCGGGAGATGCATAAAATTTGATTCGTGTCGTTGCCACCTGTGACTCCGTAAAAGTGTGCTAATTCCGCAATAATGCGAAGCCCTACTTTCCAACCTTTGACCACTGTTTGCTTTTATACTCGTTACGCTCCAACGTAGTCATTGTAGACTTTTTGATCATCCGTAAGAGAGCGTGAATCCTCGCAAAGATAACACTGCCAATTTACAGATAATCGCATTACGATTTAAAAATAACTCTATTTGCCGTGTATTGTTTACAATTAATATCGTATATATATTTTTTTTTTCAAATTCTCTATTCTATACATTTTATTTTATATATTTATGGTTGTACTTAAATATAAATGTGATCAAATGATTCTTAGAAGGTAACTTTAAAAGTAAAAAGCAATCGAAGATACTTTGACCGATCGTAAATCTACTGTTAAAATATTGTCACTGATGGATTTCATTTTAGGGAGAAGTACAGTATCGCTAGCATAAACATACGTTCGTGGAGTAAATTCAATTAACAAGGAACCTACTTTGCTTTAATTACTTTCGTCGAAAGCGAGAAAATTACTAGTTATTACGGTTAATGTTTAACATCGTTCTATCCAAGAAGTTTGCAACTTTTCTTCTCGAGGCAATCTTCCGGTCGGAAATCGTGCTTGACGAATTCGCAGTCGTGTTTCTGTTTATACCGTGCGAAAAGAAACGAAATATTGCTGACATCAGATTATTCATTGCTTCTATGGACGTTATTCAAGGTACTTGCGAAGCTGAACATCTTACTTTGTGTTCGTGTTACATAGAACGTCATTTCGTAAGTCCTTATATGTTTTTATTTAGCGGAGTAAATTATGTTCATAGAATACGTATACAGATACACAAAAAGTTCATCGTCCACAGAGTGTCAGAGAACAGAGTATTCGTAACTCGAATTTTAATTGACTCGTATTTGACCACATACTCAAACATATTTTAATGATTGGACTCTGTATGGTAGTTCTACGTTCATATATCGAGCAAAGCTCAGATAAATAAGAGAAATTTATATAACGTCATGACAGCCAAAAGAACTATGAATATATACTTATAATGAAGCAACGAAAATTATACTTATGCTTCGATTCTTTTAAGTACTCCGTAGTTTGAAATTACTTGAAAGCCAAGTAGGGATAAATAGTAAGGACAACCGATCCTTAGATGTTGTTATCAGATCCTCGACTCAGGGTACAGTTTTCATGTACGTGTGTCATAGGAGAAGAATCATAACATCGATACGAGATACACTTCATCGAATTACGTTATCGAGATTGTATGTGTACGTTCCAATTCTGCATGGTTCTGGTAAGTAGCATGGAACGAGTTTGCATTTCTGATGAGTTAAACGAGCCTCCGCTGTCAGGATTTTCACCTGTCGCTGAAACCTGATCGATTAACACGTCGAAAAGAACGGCACAGACGTGACGCGATGATCGCGAGAGTTACGAATACCAGTTCGCATACGAAGCCATGATATCTATGGCGGATTAATTCATACATTTTACGTACACAAATTAATGACACGAAGTGAATGCAAGTTTTACTACATTCAAAAATGGATCGTTCACTTCGGAAGATCTTCAACGCAATATTATTAAAACGTGTGCAGTTCTAATAATTGCAAGAATAAAAACTATAAATATACAAGTACTCGTTATCATTGATGATTTTTATACAAAATTAACACCACCTTCACTTCAAATGAAACTTCAAACACTTTTTTTTCATAGATTTGTACAGATGGTTTTGTCGCACCTCGACGTCTCCCTCCCCCTTTTTGGAATTCCTATATATCCAAACTGCGATCAACGTTGAAGAACCTCTCCTAATATGAACAATAATGGACGGTACACAGAAAAGAGAAATCTTGTCGCATAACATGAACTTGTATATTTTTATATAGTGCATTATAGTATTTGATAAAATTATCTACGCATTCTTCATCGGTTCTTCGCCATGATGATAATCAGACCGCCTAGAATTCCTGGCAATAGCGATTCAACGAGCCATCGCTCGTCAAGAACGGCCCCTTAAGGAGGCGAACGCGAGGCAGACCAGCAGTTTCTTTTAACGATCGAAATTTTCAAACGAACCACGAAGCATCGCTCTATTACACGCGTCTAACGTCGTGGAGGGGGAAGATTCAATTACAATGTCGGTGAATCGAACCTAATCCAGCTCCGTGGAACGGATCATGCCAACGCCGAGTAACTTGCGCAACGCACTTCCTACATAACGAGCCACGGTGGTAATTACTGCTTTTTAACAGCTGAAAAACCGTTGAATGCAATCGGGATGCTTTGTATGGATATCAAACGCCCACGCTTAGTTAGGAGCGTAGGTTGAACAATGTCAGGGAATACTCACGAAGAGACAATAAATCAAGAAACTCTTCCTATGCTTCCTGATCCGATCTACTTCTGCGGTTCAATTCTTTTTTCTTTCTTGAGCTTTAATAAGGCTCGAAGTCTAATTAACTTCGCGACGTTTCGTTTTTCCTTGATTGGAACTGAACAAATAGAAATATGTGGGTTACCGAGGATAGATTCTGTTACGAGAATCTAGAGCTAGATTCTCGTTGCGATGGGCATTCATGGTGCAAATTATATCACGATAAAGGCCATGTTTATTTAAATAACTGTTCAGCGGAAATAAAATTATACTATCGGGGAGAAGCAGTTTTTACGACTTGCGGTGGAATAGATGTGATGAAAAGATACTGATTAGATGAAAAAAATGGCATAACGGGTGAATATCATGAATACTGTAATCACCTTTTCCTACGATGAGGATTTTCTTTATACTTTGAGATGAGAGAAATGCATTGTCCGTATTTCTTACACATGGCCACAACTTCCGACTATTATTTAACCCACTACTGCATAACCTTACGGCGAACTCAATGAAAACAATCTGTGTAATAATATTAACCGAGGAAGCATCACAGGATTTCTGTCACTCTTTGTTTTGCTTGCGCATTAATTAATTTATCGATGTATAAAAAACAAGAAATGATTACTGGTTTTAAAGGTAAAATAAAATGCTTGCGATAGAGAGTTGAGAAATGAGTGTCATACTTTTCTAAATTGACGGTGTAGTTTTGTTATTTAATAATTAAAGTATCGTTAATTTTTGTATAAAACATTATATATGTAATAGTCTGAGTATATTTAGTAAATAAATAGGCTTACGTTTGAAAATTTATCGTTTGGAAATTCATCGTCGAGCTATTTTCATGCAAACTTTCAAGTTCAATTCAGCAGGAAACAAATGTGTTTACATATTGTTATAACAATTAATTTAATTAGGCTTAGATTTCAATCGCAACGACTACGAAATACATGTATACAGTTTCTCGACTTCCAAAGTGCATGAAACGTGAAGAAGTCATTTACGCTGTGACGTGTAATTACCTAACGAACAACGATATGATTATGAACTATGAAGAGTAACATTGTAAGTGTAATTTGATACAAGAAAGAGCCGAATCATGTTCGGAAAACAGGTATCGTTAGGAAGTCTGGGGGGTCCACGATATAAAAGAATGAAATTGGAAAAATTATTTCCGTATACATTGATACTTTCGAAAATTCTTTTATAAAGGTTCGGTCGATTCGTAGATTTTGGTTTCAGTATCCTTTCATTGAGGTAGTCCATTCTTCTCTGTCTTTAAATACGATATACCATTACTGAATAATATTAAAACGTAATGTGAATATTACGAGATCATAAAATAGAATTCATAATAAGGGGTTGTTTGACGATAATCATTTGAATAATATTTGAATATCAATTAATATCCGCTAGTAATAATGCAATTCATTTTTAGGCATTCTTCCATGCATTTCTCCCACGAGTTTAATTATGTTTTCAATGTAGAGCCTGTTACTTTTACTCATTAAAAATGAAAATTCAAACTAGCATCTGACAAGACAAACGCTTCCCTCTAATGGTTTGATAAATAAATTCTAAACGCAATGCATGTTCTATTTTTCCGTTGCTGACTCTGTAGTATTAAACTTCATGTAAATTGAATGGAAAAACAATTTAGAATGTACATCTATAAATATCATGCGTGAGCTCCACTTGTCCACAGGGAATTCTTCTTAAGGGAAAGTGCGTTTGTTTATGCACTATTTAAGTTCTACTTTAAGCATCATTCACTTAGAGTACAGAACATCAGGAGCGATATTAAGTATTTAAGTAGCGTATCCACCTGCAATGATGTATTCAAGGATTTCATGGTTTATTTACTATATTTCAAGAACAACTTCGATGTTGAAATTTTAGAACAAAAATTGTAACGTTACTTGAGTCAAATATATAATTAAATTATGTTTCCTTGAGTAATATCTCGTGTTCCAAATTTGTATACGAGTGTTGATTTTCATATTCATCCTTCGTTTAATATCTTATTCAAAGGAGACACCGAGTGACTGGTAACAGATGACTGTAACATATTTCTTCTTTCTTTTTCAGTTTGTCATTGCCGATATAGAAAACGTATGAATATGTTGCTGAAAGTAGTCATTAGTCATTGAGTATCTTGTCTGAATAGACGTCAAAGTTAATAATAGAGAAATAAGCATACATTACATTTATAATACATTTTTAGCTTAGAAGCATCCATTAATTTGAAATCCAATTAATTCGACGTTGCAAATCGTGAACGTTGCCCTGTGAATATTTCACATTATAGTTCATCGTCTGTGAAAGATCGCTTAGGCTCTTCGTTGAAGTTTTACACTTCAGTACGTCCCAAGAGTAAAAGTCGTATGCTTTTACTTTAAGAAATCAGGTCTCTGGCGGTCCATGTTAAGAAATTTTGTTCGACAATGCTCCCCTCTTATTTAATTAATTGCTCACATGTTGCAGATAAATAAATAACTATGCTATATATGCTTATTTTACGAAGCAAATATTAAATGTCATAACAAAGAGAGAGTAAAGATTTCTTATTACGTTTCAATTTTCTGTAAATTATTATCAGTTTTACAGAAATAAAATGATCGTTATTATCGAAGGTGTTCGATGAAAATTAATCAGAATGTACGTATCGATGATAATAAATGTGGTCTCATAGAGCCTTATGATTCATATTTGTATCGCAGCTCGATTTACATTTCATGATGTTTTCTTACACAATTTCCGATGAAAACGATAAAGAATCCGAGAAACAGGAATCGCACATCATAACATTTTCCTACATTAAACAAATACCGTATGTGTTATATTTAATTTTGTTTCTATTTGAGCATTATTTCATTTTTCTACGTAGAATTTCTTTCTTTCTAAAATCTATTTTACAAAACACTTTGCATACCATTTATAAATAACGATTAGAAAATCTAAGAATTAATCATTATAATCTATGGGTGAAAATTGTATCTTTTTTATGATTATGTCTGATGAAAATTAAATGCAATCGTGAGGCGAGAATATTAAATTTAAATACCGATAAAGTTTTATGAAAATCCATTTGCTAGTTTAAGCAAATGCATTGGGATCATACGCACATGCATGCACCTGTAGTTTTTAATAGTAAATACGTGACCAAGGGATCTTAAAACGAGCTTTTCCGTAAAATAATTTTTCTTTATTACCATACTTTCCTTCCTTGTAGACCGCGATAAAAAAAGTGATCCAGAATCGGTGAAAGTATCGATGTTCGATCATTCCTCACGATCGTGCGAATCGACCGACAAATAAATCGAAACACGAAATTACTCGCTTTCTTCTATTTAATTGGTTCGATTGTCTATAAGTACAGGCTATAAGAAAACTGAACGATAAGAACAATACGAAGTAAGAACAATACGAAGTAAGAACTATAATAAACGAAGAAAAACTCGAGCAATATTCTCCGTGATTCGAGTACAATATTAACTTTCATACTGAAAGTAACTAAACGATTGAAATGGCTATCATAGACTTATCCCATAATTATTCTATCGTTTTATTGTACCGAGCATGAAAATTGACGTCTGCGACAGCGATGCACGTTAAATTATATACTTTTTTCTTAAATGCTAAATTTTTCTTTGTCTTACGAAATAAGAAACATTGAACTGAATTCTGAGGAAGTGAACTTTCTTACTTGCCAGTTAATTGTCCGAATGCGACAGTAATTAGCGACAATTAGAGAAAAGAAATCTCCTTCTAAAAGAAATTCTACTGGGAAAGTGACTTTTCCGTTACGAAAACGAGATTTAAACATCTTTCCTTCTGTTTAATGCCGCTGGTAAATAAAATAACGAAATTATGTGATGAAGTCATCGTTTCGTTCTTTGTTTATACTAACAATGATATCTCCAAGTATAATTTACATTTTTATCTTGAATAATTTCTTAAGAGTTTCTTTATTTACTTATTAACAACTCGATTAGTATATGTGATCAGTGCTATGTATGTGTACGTCCAGTGTTTATGCAATTAAAGTCACATTGGGAAATCATATTTCGCGAGTCACGCGAAAAACTAGTCAATTTCAATGTTGGTATCAGTCGCGGAGGAAGTGGAAATGCACTTCCTGAATGCAACGAGGCGAATGAAAAGAAAATTAACGTAATAGGATATAACGTTGCACAGTATAATACCGAATTCGTTTTCCGTTTCTTTTTGTGACGTACCGTGGAATGTTGCACAATTATCAACGAAAAACTTGGTGACAAATTGATAGTATGGTACCAATCGCTAATCGTCAGACAGGAACAAAAGAAACAATTACCAAATAAAGTATGTACTTTAAAATGTACAAGGTGATTCTGTAACTAAGACATGTCGAAGCTCTTTTCTAAGTAAAGATTAATATAAAAACATGGAACAAACGATTAACATAAAAATAATTAGAACAATGGAGATACTATCTCTTATCGATGATTACAAGATTTAATTGCGTGCATCATTCTGCATATAGGAATATTAAAGCATAATCATTAAAAATGTAATACTGTGCGTATTGCATTTGCACAGTTGCACTCAAATAAAAAATTATATCATCAAAAGATAGTTCTCGTTACAAAATTCAACTTTCTCTTATATCAATGTCTTCATCTATCCTGGAAATGAGTTAAATCTGGAACTATCCTCTTGTGTAATGGAATTAATGAAAATGTAATTTATAGTTGGTAAAAGCAATACTGAACAGGGTACTATTCTTCAGGATAGCTGCATATAATGGTTGCTATAATGACGAGTCTTATGTGTAGCAATGAATATTATAATGTAAAAATTAATAATGGAATTTACACCTTAGTCACGTTTAATTTAATCACATCTAAATTGCTTACAAGTATCGAAGATGTATTATTAATACTTCCAACTTTTTCGAGGCGATTACTTATGCAAAGTGCCCGATAAGAGAGCGAAAGTGAAAGAAACAGGAAAGAAAGGATCTTCCAGCGATTAAGACTGGTCAAAATGGCGCGATGGAACGATCGGGTCGCACAACTCCGAGCTTTCTCTTACGTAATAATATCCTTGCAGCTAATAAGCATGTGTCGCACGTTTCCTTCCTGCAATAGATTTCGTGTAATCGGCGATGAACAGTCGCAATCTTACCGCGACACGAGATCTGATGGTCATCGTACCGTCTAAATAACTGTTCGTTTCTTGCGATAATACCGCTTACGTCATACAGAGTACCGCGGAACGCGAAGTACGCACGAATCGAATCCAACAGCTTCAATCACGTGTTGAACGTTTAAATCACAACACAATTTATGTTTCGCTATAAGCGATTCAAGTGCACCTTGAACTAGTGACTACCGATGGGTAATGAGCATTTGATTACTTCTATTTTGCGCGCGGTTATGCGTGCTTAACGGCATCTCGACGTGTGTCAATGCTCCAACATTAATCTTGAGATGATAATGGTTTGCAGTAGAATCGTTCGTCAGGGAAGTCAAACCAAATTTTTTTTTTCACCGTTTGCTCCGTTATGTAGCAGGTGGGAAACTGGTAACAGAAGTGCAGTATTTACTTTAGTTGTAGTAGACTGTTTAATACTGTTCTGTGTAATAAGGAAGTCGATTTTAAATGAATTCTGTTGAGTGGTTCAAGATTACTTTGATGTTTATTAACGTTAAAGCAAGGTTCTGGTTTGTTTTGATTTTGCTTGGAATATTCGACTGTATTTGGTAATTTTGTAAAAGAAACTTGAAATTATGTCTTTAATATTTCGTGACGATGTTTGAAGAATTATGAGATTATAATTTTCTGTGATTGTGATTTCTTTCTCTAATTTAAATATCTATATTAAAAAATGTTAATAATTGTAATATCAAAAGTAGTTCAGAGAGTTCTCTAATCCAAAGAGACTCAAGCAACGAAAAAATAAAATTGTTCACCAGTAACTAAATAACACAAGTACCAGTTTTCCACTTTGATTTTGTAAATTCATCGAGTAGAACAAAAAAACAAAACTCTGATTTCGGAGTAATTTAAAGTTAAACTCGCTACAGGGCCAATTCAGTATGACACGCCAGTCCTCTAAAAATATCGTAAACAAAACATCAAGTTTCATGGCAACATAATGACCGAGGACGAACCGAATCGGTCACATATCCGCGAAATGAACGAGTTTCTGGGTGTGGTGCTGCGAAAGGTACTCTCTCGTGATCCACGAAGTATCGCATTAACGTGCACGGGCGATTTATAACTGGTTCTATTGGTTGTTGCCATTTCTGTAATTCACGTGGGTATTGGGAGCACCCTATATAGCCTGTTGCCCAGCCTTTCCACCTTTCTCTGAATCTCCGGGATGTTTGCTTCGTTCCTGGCCTGCAAATTTCGTTCTTGACCTTTCGTCCATGAGAGAGTTCAAGGTACAGACGTAAATGCGACTACACATGACTGTACTCCAAGTTTGCTTTGCTATGTCAACTCGTGATAACGTGATAATTCTTAATCGTTCAATTCTGATAAACATTTACAAGAGGTGAAACGCCAGAGATTCTTGTTGTGTAGGAATTCGCGGAAGCGTCGTCGTACATAGGTCAGGCATCGAATAAACATGTTTTTGAGACGAAATTTGACAACAGATTAGGAATAATGAAAGTTCTCGTTAAACTCGAGGACGAAACATACGGTTGTCGTAGGTGAAATTCAAGAATTTTTGTACAGAATACTAAACACTACGTGAAAGTTACACTAAAAAAAAAACGTGACGAGAGATTAGATGTATCTTTGCTATTTTTAAATATATTCTAACACAAAAAATTATGTATCAAATTGAAAAAATGTACTGTCAGATATGTACTTAACGCTTCAGAAAAATTGTTATATTTTTACTACACCAATTACTGTAATCATTCCGAAATTTCTAATAACTGTAGATAAATTCCTTAAATGTGTAATTAAAATATCAGTAAGCAACGCTAAACATTAATGGGATCGTTGATACAATAAGGATACCAAAGTTAGATGGACAGAGATGGCACGAGGCAATGAATTTTATAGCTCGTATCACCGATACGCTATATAATTATAGAATACGACTATAAAAACTTGTTGCTACTTCATTTTGTAAACATGTAGTTCAATCATTCATTATAAATATTACTAAAAAATTTTTAATTTATTAGAGCCGTGCAAAAAGTGCACTCGACATCATGGCTACAATTTCAGAACTCTGTCCAATCCATTCCATTGACACGAATAATTATTCAATCGATAATGGCATCAGTTTGATTGTTATTCAATTTTATTTTTACACCTATCGCGAGCTTGAGATATCCCAGTAATTTCCTCTGCCAACCGCAACGTCTCTTAAATATTTTTATGCTGCACGCCTCGTTATACGTGCAATTGCGTAAATCCTTTTCATTTAACTTTAATTGACGTGTTCAAGATTTGTCTAGCGTGCATAATGTTTTTCGAGAAGCAATTGGCATACTGTGACATTTAAATGGCTGCAATATTCAACGAGATCGTTACAAACATTAAAAACCAGTGATAAAACTTATTTTAAATAGAGTAAATACATACGAACCACGATATCAATTTTGATTTTCTCGTGATTATTTGTTTTCGAATCACGTGCTCCTGAAAATAGCTCATTTTATTACTCAACAAACCAGAACCCTAGCTTAATTGTTGCACAGATAGAACGGACCTCGTGTATAATGCATTAGTAGGAACTCACTGTATGTACACATGCCATAATAGACTTCGCGTTAGTTTAAGCAGATCACGTGCGATATGCTGGCCATCGCGGTAATTGCTCTAACGTTTCAATTGTTTCTTTTCATAAATACGTTACTATTTAAGGAAAAGCTTCAAGCAAGTCACTTTGAAATTTGCATTTTATAAATGTCAACGACTATGGCAACGGCTCAAAGATGCAGCTCGTTGCATATAGGAATGCAATCAGTTATTATGCTCTTAACAATTCTTGAGGTGTTCTTCAAAGGGGACTCCAAGACTTTTTTTTTTAATTAAACAGAAATGGAGTGGAATGTATTCGATGTTTTTATTTTTAATGAAGATATAAAGATTACAATTTTAAATGTGAGATCGTTTACACCAAGACCCTCGGGGGTATTTTGTTATTAAAAATAGAAATAAAATTGCAAAAACTCTTTTGGGAAAATCACGTATATCATAGGACGTTTATAGATCAATTTCAAACACTATAGATTATATTCACAGACAATTAAGATACTTATAGAAAATAATACATGTACAGTCATTGAAATAAGATTATTTGAAATGTTATGCCAGATGTGTTCTGACATAACGACCTGTTGCGTATAAAATTAAAATGAGTTACAGCCGTTTTGAAAATCACTTTTAACGTTAGGATGACGTGCATTTAAGAAAGCAATTAAAATCTTGATCTATCTACATTAAGAAATACGAGAAATTACTCTATCATCGTTGTAATTGACCGTCCATAACGAATAACAAAGTTGAGTAAACGGTATTCAGATTAAAAAATAAAGACAAATGAAAATCCTTCGGCCGACGTCTTTCTTCGGCTCAACTTGTTCCAAGGTGAGCACCTGAGGGATTCGCATGTTTTCATCTTTATAAATAAATCTGGAGTCTTTTCTTTTGCACTAAGAAGACAATTTACCAAATGTTTACGAATAATAGTATACTACAGTTTCCTATAATGCCAATACCAAATTTACAGGGTACGATTATTTAAACCCATTCCGAATTACACAAGGATAGTTACAGAAACTGTTTACATTATCTGTCAATCACATATGCCCAAACATACACCCAAATTCATTTTTGTCTAATCCTTCTGATTAATCCTCGCAGATCAATTTTCCATTTTGACCAGTCAATGATTTATACATTTCACAAGGAAAGTTACAAGTGAATAAACCACTCATTCGTTATCCATATAAAAAAACAAGCGTACATTCAAATTCATATTTCTCTAATCTTTTTTATAAATCCTAGTAAGTCGACTTCCCTCATGGAAGCATCACTTAAATAATAAAAATCTGACAAGAAATTTCTGTAAATTTAGTTTTTAAATAGAATTAATGCAAAGTAATCGTGTTTTCAGGATATCGCTTACCCGGGCCATTGGGAGCAGTTCAATTAGAAAAAGACCAGGCTTCCTGCGGCTCGCGGGGAAGACTCACATGAACATGACCCGAGTGGGTACCGTCGATGGAACTCGAAACCAGTTGCGTGTCGATCGCAGGAAAACGAGCAGCTTAAAGTCCTCGGAGGTAAGTTCACAGCACTTCGCGACTGCGTGACTGTCTAACCGGTACTGTACGGTCCGAGACGATACAAAAAGGATCGGCGACTGAGGAGCAGGGCACGCGAATGCTGCCTCTGTCTTCGGCTGATGCCCGTGGAACACGGGAACCGCATCGGTGCCCCCTCTACTCGTACCTCCTTTCCTGCACGCCTCTTCGATGCTCCGTTACTCCTTCCGTGTAACGTCTTCAAGCCTTATCGGATTCATACGATGCTTATCCTGAAACGTTATCGGAAGTACAGTGGGTTAAAAGAAGCATGGTCACTTTTCAAATTATATCGTTCGGTATTTTATTTCTGATTGCGCGATAGTTCGTTTCGTGATTATTTCCATACCTGTGATCATTTTTGAAATAACATTGCTTAAGATGTTATGTCAAATAACACGTTATTTTGATTCGTAGTTATTTTCATATTTGCGATCACAGTTATATTAGTCAAAATTATATTAAGTAAAATTGTTTATTGTGGGATAAATTCAAATTATTGGACGATTTATTGGACCTATTTAACTGAATTAAAATGAATTCTTTTTGTTGAGGATGATCTCTTTCGTTAAATTTGAAATAAAGTAAAAACGAACTAATTTGTTATTTGAGAAAGCTATTATTTCAAATGAATTTGTATATTTTTATTATCACTTTATGCAATTGATATGATATACTTTAGTGTCTGTTAACGCATACATACAACTGATAAAGGATTCTCCGAAGAGGGCATTAGGATTTTTTGTTTTAATAAAAGTGTCCGATTACAAAAAAAAAAATAAAATTCTAAAACCCATTTTGGAAAACCCTTTAAACTCTATCAGAACACTTAATAATAAACACTTAATTTGAAGAAGTATGAATTAAAACCGAAAGTTTCGTAGTGAAAGGAGTATTGCAATTCAATTAGTTAATGTATAATTATTTGTATGGAGAAAGGAATGTGGTATCAGTCTGAATTAATAATATTTTAAATATATTTATGTTATATTCATAACTTGACTATTGATATCAAGAATTTATCAATTATATATTTTGATTTTAATCATTACTTTGATCATTGCTATAATTAATACTTATTTATTAATAGTAAATTATTTACTGAGCAGGAGGATGGCAATTGCTAATTCTTTGAAACCTAAACGGTGATGAGTCTTTCTCCCTCACTTCTGTGTGTACAGACATTTCATATCCGAATAATAATCCAAGGTTTTTTAACTCAATGTAGCTCGAGGTAAGATTTTTGTGATATCAAAACAATGCGATAAAAAGGCAGATAATAAAGAGTAACATAAAGCTGCGTAGTAAAACTCGGTTGGCCACTGAATTAAGATAAAGAAACATTTTTTATTGGGATTACTTACTGAATTTATCTACATTCCAATATTTGAACTCTTCAGTCCAAGTCAAGTATAAGTTGTCCCGAAAGTTTCTTTCGTTTTATTAATAATTAATATATACACAATATTTTATGTTTTCTGTTACATTACTGAATTGTGTACGATTCATTTCGCTCCATTACTGTTACAGCATCAATGTCTAAGAAATTAGATTGTCTATTTATATAAATACTCCCACAGAAAATAATTGAATGCAACTCACGAAAGAAACTTTTGAGACAACCTAATACAATTCGTCGAACTGAACTCAAATATCCATTAAAGGCGCCTATTTGGCAATTTCAATTATCGAAAGAATTACAAAGATAATTATATCAAAATTCGACATTATAAAAATGTCTCTATATATTTAGCTATAGCATACCAAAACTTCGTAAGCATACAGCTATATTCCAAAATCAACCACACTCAGCAAAAAATGTAGAATACTTGCTCTTCTATTTGTCTTAAAAGAAAGAACAACTGTAGTCTAAATATACAAACACATTATTACTTATCTATTTAAATACTTGGATAGAAAATACTTGAACCTGAAATTACTGGAATAGTTCCAGGTCTACTTAAATCCGGAACGAGTTACATACAAATTCTACAGTTACGCAGATTTTCTTTTTATTTGAAGCCTGAGGAGTCTCTTATCGTGTTTCCTCGGTTGGCTGCTTCGTAACACATTTTGCTAATATTTTCCTGGTACTTAAATATTATCAACAGCAAAAATATTCTAGCCAGACGTTGATTTAAATATGACATTCTTATTCCACTCTAATTTTATATTCATTTTCTACAAATGTAAGTAGCCCGGATTCGATGCTTTTTTTCAGTAGCATTCTCTATTGTCTGATTACATTTGCATAATTAATTCCATATTTAAAGTAATGAATGGGTTCGCGTTTCACAGTTTTACGTACCGTTACGCTTCTCACCGCTGCGTTTCCTCTACTTCTTTCCACACATTTTCCATAACTGTACAGCTCCATTACGCGTACTGTGTGAAAAAAAAAAGCCAAAAGTTAATTAGATGTGCGTGACGAGGCATGCCATTAATCAAACGTGTAATATAACGTATACTTAATAATATCTTGTACTATCAAGTGTCTGACAACAATTACAGTTTTTATTATGCACTCGACGCATGACGTATGGGATTATTAAAGTCTAACGCTAGAAGTGCTCTCAGTCGTATTTATGTACCTATTTTCAAGTTGGTACTTGTCAGTTTAAACGTAACATTATTGCTCGAATGCAATTAAACTTTCTAATACGGTGATTTATTGACGAAAGTCATGGGACTGCATCACAATGATCAAAACTCTAGTTATTTAATACTTCACTTAAATTTGCAAAGGGACACAAAGATACTTGTATATTTACGTTTAGTTGTCTCAGTCTATAAAAAATAATATAAATATACAAATATGTAAAAGTTTTATATTAAATATTTTTAAGATAGAAAGGCTCATTATAAAGTCTGCACTATAAATAAATTTTCTAATACGACAATTCATTGAAGAAAGTTATTAGTAATGAATTACATTTTATTATCTAATTCGTAACTATTTCTGAATATTAATAATATATTAATATCGAAGACGTGAAAAGATGTGAAAATATTTTCATGTTTTAGTATTTTAACTATGTTCAAAATAAAAGGTTTATTATATATCTTTAATCACAATTATACTTTCTAATACGATGCTTCATTGACCAAAGTCATGGGTAGCAGATTACAAATAACGAAACTCTAGTTTCTTATCTGATATCGTGCAAGAATCTATGCTTTGAGACTTAAGACAAATTTCATGGAAATTCGTTTCACGATTTAACGCATCAGTGCGTTCTATACAATTCATTCTTCTTAACAGATTCCTGATGGATATTCTGCCATTCTTCTCGCATTTTTTCCATTATTATGTTACGAACAGTGTGTTAGAGGAAGCGTGGAACGGTGAGTTTGATAAGCTAGATAACATTCCATCAGCTCAGTGACATACTCGAATATGAGGTTTAACCATGCGTGATAAACATTTACAACACCGACGTTCTCATAATGAATCGTTGATACACAATAGACAGATAATAGGAAATTGTATTCGGACACGCGAGTTTTCATTACGTTTACACATGCATATATGTACATATATACCTATCTCACGTTCTATAATTGAAGATACGTGTAAACTCTTCAAATAAAACATTCAATCCTCAGTTTTAATCGACTTCGAAAAGGAGGAGATTACTCAATTCGACATGTACATGTTACATATCTTCAGAGACGAGTTTCTATCACTTTTTCACATATATAAATACCTATCGTATTTTCAGAAAAATGATTTTCTACGAATAATAAATGCCACGACATTTATTAAAAAATATTGCAAAATACCAACGCAAGATTTGCACATTACCTGTTCAGTTATTAAAGTCTTTTGATAAAAATTATGTCTACTATGTTTAAAAACAATAATATAAACCATATACAATACATATGTACATGTGCAATTCTACAAATTGTTTCGTCTTGAAAAATTGTGACGTCATTACACTAAATCTCACTAAGTCATACTTCTAATCTTCGTCACGGAGATTATGTCTTGGGCCAATTACACGTAACTTTACTGTACTGTGAATGGAAAGAGGACAATTTTGAAAAGCTGACTACTACGTAAACTTCGAATACAAGAGAGTCTCCTAGATTCGTCGTTAAGGAAAGTGTGGACTGAACGATAAGGTTCTACATTGATTGAGAACTAAGTCAACATACTTTCTACATGTCATAGCTGTAATTAACGTTAGATACTTTGTTTAGAGTCAACTACATAGTACATAGCACATGGATTTAGTAGAAGATTCTACCGGTTGCTAGCGGCAAAGCTTTGACGTCGCAATGAAAATTTGTCTTAGTCATTCAGATACCAGACATTATTATAAATCATTGTAGAGAAATGGAATGACGTCTAGTTTTCAGAATGAACATCTGGAAATCGTTTTCAATATACAAATATTTTTGTATCTGATTCTCAGGTCTGTAAAATGAAATTTGATTTACTATAATATTATGGTAAAGTTTTGCTATGGTAAAGGCGTCGTTATTCGGTTTCACAAATTTTTAAATATTAATTAATATAAGATAACACAGTATTGAAAATCGTAGAGGAAGATAAGCCTTTATCAACATTTTATTTATTAATAGACTATGTTGCTATGAATGCTCATTTGAGCAGACGATGGATATTCTAAATGGATTAGTTAATAAAATAGTTAAAAAGCTAATAAAGACAAAAGCTCTAATTTGATAGAAAATAGAAACGGGAAGACGTTAAAAAGAAAATAATTTATTGAACAAATGGGAACGTTTCTAACAGACATCTATGCGCTTAAAAATGAACATTGTGCATCAGAACTAGTTTTGTGTCGATATTTCAGTTCGCTCGACGATTAGCAAAAGAGCAACATTATTTTTTGTATTTTTACTGCATTTAAATTTTCAAAGGAAAACAAAGATCAATATATACTTGTAAATAAATTTTATTTTCCAATTCGTGGTCTTTTTTAAAAATTAAAAATATATTATTTCCGAAGATCATTGCTCTAAAAATATTTTAAAGTTTTAGTATTTTAAACAATGTTTAGATATTATGAAATCGTATTTAAATTGGCATTCTAGATCTGTGCAATTGTTTTGTATAATAATAATGTTTTCATTTATAAATACTGGATTTTTATACTTAAATATTTTTTTTTTTTTATATTCACCACGAAATATCAGGGGGGTTTAGTATTGATTTAGTACTTCCTCCATCGCTGAATACCATTACTTTCAAATAGATGGAGTAACGTGTCCTATAAAACTCTCCTCGTTTCTAGGAATCTATTTTATCAGTACACAAATGATCGAAGTAAATAATAGAATACTTTTTCCATATTACAACAATCGAAAGTTTAATGAACAGGCACTCTCTGCATATAATCCTTTATATTTTCAATTATATCCTCTTTCCACAAATTACAAAATTTTATCTCGACAGTAAAATGATAATATTTGGGAATTGTTTCTCATTTACAAACAATTTTTATAAAATGCATAATAATAAAAGTAATTAATAAAAATGTTTACCAGACAGTATATCGGTTGGGAATTCCATTTAAATATGAGAAAGCAGAATTCCAAATAAAATATGTCATGATTTGTTCTGTGGCAGTCCGAGTGAATTAATTAAATAGGCGTACATTTGTATATATCTAATAAAAGACGGAAGAAAAAAAAATCTAATTTAATTTATGTTCATGCACATTTCACAGAAATGAATAGAATTTATTAAATTCCACACTATGGTTTTCACATTTTATGATATTAAAAAGAGACTGATATTTTATGATATCCTCAGAACTCTAGAATTAATCTAAATTTCTTTATTTATATCCTGGAATGCCGTATATTTTAGTTCATATTCATATAGAAATTTTAAGATGAAACCAATTAAGGTATATGCATTCTGAAAGTAATAATTGCCGAGATTGAACACTATTGGATAACTTCTTGTAGCCATCAAACTAGAAATATATCAAAATAGTATTTGACTTAAAAGAAAAAGTCTTATAGATTTTCAGTACATTTAATCCTGACAAAATTAGTTTCTTCATCAAACTAAGCTTTTTATAATGTGTTTGGTAAGGAGAATATGTTTTTAATATGTCTTCAAACACTTTTTTGTTTGATATGTGTTTAATATGTCTTCAAACACTTTTTTACACAACCTGTATGTCTACAAATCACATACAACCAAATGCATTTGTATTCGAAGAAACAAACTACTGAAATCCACTGCGTTTCATCAGACCTCTCGTCCATCAGGACTATGCAAATGACAAGCTAATTTGACAATAATCGTCAAGGGTGGATGAACATTCGTGGTACACTATCGTAGTATGACGTACTGAAAGCGTTTAATCACTGTAGATAATTGTTTTTGAATACGTCTGTAAATTTAGTTGCTTATCCTTCAACCATAATGCATACTTAATTTCGAAGGTTATATATGATAGAATAATAAAAGGTAAAAAATTATTTTCTTTGTTCAAAAGATAGCTCATCAATGTATCGTGTGTATATCAAATCATGAAGCTAGATTAACATAATTTTTTAAGACTATTTTTATAGCATCGCTAAATATTAAAGAAATAAATATTACTTGTATTAGCGTTAGCCAGTTTTCCCTTTGGATACAAGAAATTGAAAGACTATTTTTACTTTTGTCTATCGATTCATATCATATTTGCTGACAAACATCTGCCTTTGTTTGACTTACGTCAGGCCATAGATAAGCATGGAAAGGTACCATATGCTGTATAGATCCGATTTTCGCTAGTGCATGTATTAAATATAAAAAATGAAAAATTCTGGGCTGATCTTAGCAGAATGTAAATATATTAAATGGATCACAATTATTTATATGTATTCTGTCATTATTTTAGAAATACTTTATCGAGATGCATTACGTTCAACTTAGGACGAAGTTTTGACAAATAAAGTCAAATATGTAGATTTGTAAAAAGGACAATATTTTTCATCGTGCTAAATGCAGCCAAAGACTCAGTGAAATAAAAATAAGAACAAATAAATGTGAGCCATATATACATATATATTAGTTTTTAGTAAATTTATCCAAATATTATGAATATATGGATATCTGTACAATAATAATATTATGAATATTCGAATAAATACTTTAGGAGTATACCATATTTGATAAACAATCTAATACCAAATCCATTCAAAAATTAAATACATTAATTTAATTCTCTTTAAATCGATGAACATACAAATTCATTCATCCGTGAATTCTATCTCGAAACGCTATCATTCGCCCAGTTTATATTTCGTATACAAACATCATCGAAGGCTCAACGTACATACCGAATTTCGCGACACCATTGAACCAAACCACTTTAGAAATAAAATTCTGATCTGGTCGCGTCGTCCTCTATTCCCGCATCCGTCCAACAGTCATCATTCGAATTACAAATTTATCGATCAGAAGGTCCGAACGTGTAATCATCAGCTGCTCGCTCGACCCTCCCCTCCACCCGAACACCCTTTGCATAAATTGAAGAATCTTTACACTGGGGGGTTCAACGGAATCGGTTGATCCCGCAGAAACGATAAATTTCGCTTAGCGAGTAGTGACAAACTTCTAATTTCTCTGCAGGGCATCGTCAGTCGTGCGTCACTCTTGATCTCACGAGTTCGCATTAGCAAAGCAATAAGTTGACCACCCGTGGTTACGCAATCGATCTGGACGACGCGGGTCGTCCGAGCGTCCTTCCTCGTCGACGTCCTTTCAAAGACAACTCGATTTCCGTGTTTTATTAATAATTATTGCTATCTCCATCTTATATATGTTACGACAGGGGCTACGCCGTGGAAACGTCTGTTATCTGGAATGTTCTTTTACTCGAATGCTTTATTATAAGCCGTCTGGTAATTACCAAACGGTTTTATTATAGCGAGGTAGGTCTCTGTGACGTAATCCCGTCCCTTATTAAAAGATTCTTTCATAATAGATAAAATTAAATTTAAAAATAATTTAGAGCTGAGCTGATGTTATTTCTGCGTTTTGATGAGCTTTATTTGAGGTCTTCAGGAAAACGTATCCACGATGGACTTTGCATTTAATTTTAAATTGTTTAATGCAAAGCACAGTTTAGGTAGATATTCGTGACGTGGATCGGAGAATGGGGTTGAAATGTCTAAATGATTTTTATACTGTTCTAGATAGACAAAGTAAAACGATTACAATGTGGACAAATAATTATTAAGTCGTCGTTGTAATCCTTAGTGTAAAGTCTTCTACTTAATTTTTGGGAAGTGACAAATAATTTTAATGTATAGAAAATAGTTTTTTAATTAATAACAGTAAGTTAACTAAGTAGCAGTAGATTAGAATCCAAATTGGAATTTGAAACTAATAGGAATAATAGTTGGCATTAGACTTCCTTTGAGCTGATGCACCGCTGATGTCTCCGCGTTTCGACGATTATTATAGCAACAGATCTTAGTATCTATTATCATACTTGTCAAGCATTAGTAATGATTCCCTAGTACTCAGGAATAAATCTCTAACGATTAATTTCATCTTCCTAACGAGCGGTTTCAGTCTTTGGACGGTACAAGTTGGATTATTGATAATGCTCGATATCCACGCATAGATATCCCGTATTTCCGTTTTAATACTTAAGACGACAAACCGATGTCAAATTGATCCAATATTTTAACAAGGATACGGTAATAAATGGTAAACAATGCATAGCTTGTTAAGTTAATATGTGAACAGGATAGTAGTGTGATTTACTCGTTGAGTCAACATTCAGTGATAAACATGTTTGATGTTTAACAATGATCATTGTCAACCAATATTACATTAGTAGCATACGGTTACTTTAGTCAAACTTATTGGAATGATTAATCGCCCAGTGATTCGTGAAAACAGCGTTTAATCACTCCCAACTCGGATCATGTCATGCAACATGGAATCTGGTAAAATTAAACGAGGATAATGTTATCATTCTTTGCTTAGGAGTTTAAATAATAAAATAGTTCTTTTCTTTTAAATATTGTGTATCTCGTATTTTTGTTATCGCGTAAAAATAATATTTAAATTTTAGAATCTGTATTAAGTATTGCGTATGTAACTCGAATTCTGCAAAAGTAGCTTCTTTGGAATTGATTATTTTCAATTAGTCATCATTAATATAAAAAAAGGAACCAATAATAAGTAAACCAATTACCAATATTGAAAGAAAACACAAAATTAATAAATAAGAACTCGCCAATATCCAGTCGAATTTTTATTTATTTTCATTTTTTCTTCAAGTTCCTTTGCAGTAAATTTAACATTATAATTTGAAAGTCCAATGAGAAATTAGGATAAAAGCAATGAAATTGTAACGTAAGCCATGTTTGAATTAAAAATTACAATTTAAATGGCAAGTGATCTCCCTGCTTAATTCTTAACGAGGATTAATGATGTCGTAACAAGAGTTTGACGTTCTCATTATTTATTGGATCTGGAAATTTCAGGTTCGTTTGTCCTAGTTTATCGAATAACCTGCAAGCTACTATTTATTATCGCTTTCAGAAGTATAAATAAGCGAAGGGGCACGCTGCGGGTTTGAAACGGTATATTTTAAGGGCTTCGATGAACTAATATCTCGGAGTGACGCGTCAAATCGTCGGGGGGTAAATTAAAGTGAAGTCTTAATTGAAATGCCATACACAGTATATGTACGTCATTACAAGTCAGTAACATGATCCGTTTGAGACAGTTGCGGCGCCAAGAGCTTGTCTCGTAAAAATGTAATTGTAGTTAATTTAGTTGGGAAATAATGAATTAACTTACTATTTAGGTCTTCGTAGATGAATGTCTTCAATATTCTCATATATAAAGTTAACAGATATTTATAATAAATATCAAATATTGGGCATAGCTTACTAAACTGTTATAGAGTTTAGAAATATAGAATTTATCTGTGGCGTTAAATTATATTCTCTGCATTACCAGTGTTAAACAGATGAATTCATTTATGCATTTTCTTGCCATATGACAGGTATTTGGAATTATTAAAGAAAATATCACTGGTATGTCCATGTCTGTAAATAGATATAAATGTTCTCTAGCAGTTTCAAAATGACATCAGAAATCAGGTATAAGAATCACTATAAAACACAAATAGACATAAATAAATAAAAGAAATCCGTATATGAATGTTTCGAAATAATTTAAGCTATGAACCAAAACCAAGCGACATAATTTTGAATATTATAGACGTCATAATATTATCTACAAACTTTTATTTAAATTATGAATTTTCTAATATGCGTTCAAAACAAAAACAAATACTCTTTTTTGAAAAAGATATTTGATGAGTAAAATTGGACACTCAGATGTCATCGATGACCCAACCGTCTCGAACAAGGGGTTAAGAAGAAATAATTGGACATAAATCCATCTGTGGCGATTCGACGTGGTCATTACGCGAGCAGAAGCGTGGCTTGCCTCAAGTGCACCGCAAATATAGGCCGCGTACGCAACCGCACCTACTAAATATTACCTGGGGTATGCCTGAAATATGCCAGTGATGATAAATAGGACGCGATAAGTGGCGAGTAACCCGTAGGCGGTAGTGGACATATCCGTTGGGGAGGTCACGGAAATTCGAAGACTTAATATGGCTTGAGTAGACATACGCTGCGATCGAAATAATGATGACGTTCCCTTTGTTTGTGGTATCGATATGTCTGTCTCGACAGTATTTTGCTTTTTGTTTCTTTTATGGTTGTCATAGACAGTGATTGAATACCGAGTGACATAATGAATATTAGGTTACCGCGTAAATTCTGAGTGAAAATCTTGTGGTTCCCAAGCAACCCTCTGTACAAACATTCATTAGGGAGCATAAAGAAAGATCGGATGAATGTACTTCTTTTTTTATTCATTCGAATAATCAATGATATTTTTTTTTTTACCAATATCTTGTGACTTTTATATTTAAACTACATTTTATTTATTGTAACTTTTATTTCAATTTCATTTTTGACACCTTTCCCGTAACTTTTAGGGAAAATGATGAATATGTTTTTTTGCTCTATGGGTGTCACTATTATAAACGATCCTGCATGAAATTTTCGTTTCCAAGCAGAAACGATTTAATCAAGCAAAAAGAAAGAAGAAGCAAAAAGATTGCAATCAATGGTAGACGATATCGTCGTTAAAAAATGATAATTTCCATTCTTTGATCTCGATTGGCCCGCAAATAATACCCCAATTTCCTCGTGCCGTCGAATATACACCCAGCTTGATCCTCGATTTGTGGGGTGCTTCAATCGTCAGCAATGAATGGTTAAAAACTACAAAGCGTCCCAACGAGTCCACCTTATCTTCTTCGTCGAATCTCGACAACCTTTTCAGATGCTCGTTTTCTCGATTCGTTTCTCTTCCCCTTTCCAACCTCTAACCACGTGCCAAAGGACGGGAAAGAAACTTCGGGTCTTTTTCCCTTTCATCTTTCCAGAAGGAGCGAATTGTCTCCGCGTCGACACGCATGACACATAATTGATATTTACAAGGTGGAACTTCTCAAACAACTGTATTGTAGTCGTCCTTATTATTTCACCGTCTGATAAAGTGACCAAATAAACCAGTTGGGTAGATAACGGTTCGTGTGATATTATTTTGTTTATACGTTTAATTCAACGTCTCCAGGTTGCAGGAAAAGAGTAGACAAGATTCTCCTCACACCTCTCATCCACGAATTTCATTTTGTACTTGATGAAAGGAGTAATTTCATTGCTATTTATATATTTACTTATTAATTGGTAGAAGAGATGGTAAAAATGTATGAATTATTTATTTTGATTTCGAGATATCGAATTATAGAATTCAAATTTGGAAAAAGTATTCTGAAAATGATATAGTAGAGTTGTTATGACGGAATCATTGTATCGCAAGTCCCTTAGATCGTCTTCCAAATATCTGGGAAGAATTAATTAAATTTCATTATTGTGTCGAAGAAGTTACACTTCAACCCACCCACTCAATTTTATCGTTTTGGAAGGAACATAACATTCGTTCGAGCCCTTCTGGTCCATTCTTCGCAACAAACGTCAGCTGCAGCTCTCTGAACAACCTCCGACTATATTTCATTTTCACTGTAACATTGTTAGTTGCGTAACTTTTTCTGTAGACACTTCGTATCCCTGATTCCTCCATTCTTCCACCTCTTTTCTTGTCGTTAACCCCCCTTCGAGCAATACTAACCGAAATATCATGTTCAGAGGAACATCTGCATTATCGCAACATCTTCCTCGCTGAATCCTGGCGTGTTTGTTATATCGGGACACATTGTATCGACAAAACGAGAAGTTGTGTCAGTGGATTGCTTCGCGATAACGTTTCCTATTTTTGGCTCCCTTTTCGTCAAACCATAATGGGGAACGTAATTTATTAACATTATTTCCCTCTCAAGTTTCACATTACATATGGTTTGTGAGTTCGAGGATATTTTTCTTTATTTTTCTTTTACATCAAACTTATATTCTGGAGGTATCAAGTTTTGAATTTTTCTCAATTATAAATATTCTTGCAGGTTTTAAAATGCTTGTTTTTTTAAATGTTTATTTCGCAATATATAGTTCCTGTTTGTACAATTATAGTGTTCTTTTACGAATCAATTTTAAATTTTCTTTTAGCCGCCATTGTATTAATATTACATTTGTCAGAATTGAAGACATAGCACCATATTTTTGACATAATCACTATTTCTCTTCCCCAGATACCATAAGTTCATCCAATTCAGCCTTATTCAAATTCAAGTGGTATCTGAAATGATTCTAGAACTCCTCCTTGGAAAATTAATCCTAGGATTAAACGCTTCTGTATAATAAATACATTTAAAAGTTAAACTAGGGCCTTCCAGGAGGGACGAGAAAATGCAAATATCATAGTCAGATATTAGTTACGTGTTAAACGAACCGTGTGTTCGTCCTTATCATTCATCACGTTGACTGAAATATCTCTGAGCAAATCGTTTCCATTGAGTAAGAACAATGTAGTTTCCGGTATACAGTTTTGCCAGAGTGTTAATGCTGTTTAACGTTACATTTAACAGGATTATTACGTAATAACGTGTATTGTACCGTGTTACTTCGAAATATATAAATATGCATTGGCTTATGAGGGTCGAATGCACGTGCGGCTCACCCGTGTTAGAGTCGAATCGTTATGCTAACGAGTACATCGTGTTTTCGTTGACGCATGTGGGCCTCTCGTCTGTGCACATACGTAAGCATATATGCACATTCGCAGGAGGAAAAAGCAGAATACTTTAACTGACTTTAACTATCATTACACGAATATTGATAAATTTTCTGAACAGTTCTTGACATTCTGTCAGTAGTTGTTAAATGTATCGTAGAAGAAAAATACTGGGACTTTAGAGTAGAGCAACTTTGTTGATACTTAATAAGACTGTTCAATTCGACTATTTGCGTTTGTGATCTTTGTTAAACTAACTTTTGAAAGCACCGAATCCGCAGATAATAATAGAAATTCAGAAAAGAAGGAAATTCATTAATAGTACTATTATTTAAAATAAAATACTTCAGTATAAAAGTATAGCTGTATTAGATAATGAGAAAAATTGAATTTACACATTGATTTGCTTATGTTTATAATAAGTTTTAACGAGATATTGCTGAATTGCGAATGTTATAATGTCTCTACACGAGTCAAATTATATTATACTTAGCACGCTTAATTTTAGTAATATTATTGCAGTTTAGCATTTTTGACTGATTTTATTTATTTAATGCTTCTTATTCAATACTTTAATATTATAAATTTCATGCAAAATCGAGGTTTACGCTCAAGTATCATAAAACATAAGTACTGACGCTTAGATTTCAATTCATACAGAATATCAATACGTCTTCACGCGTAACTGCAACTATATAAGTGGTTGCAGAAGTTCGACTACAGCTTGCATACACGGATAACAGCGTGCAACGAACTGCACAGTAAAGCATCGTTTGTCGAGCCATTAGACAGACGTGCACGCCACTATTTCTGTAGTTTAATTTACTGTGCAATTTTTACGGTTTACCTGTTTCACGCTCCGATGATGGTTTTTTTTTTAAACTGTGCCATTATTCTTTATTTGTAACAGGTAATTCATGCACGCTTTAGTTTCAGTAGTTATCCTTCCAAGTGATAAAATAATGATCAATCGTGCTTGCCAACAAACCCTTCGCAATGTTGAAGTATTTCGTCTCTGATTCGAATGACTTTAATCTTGAATCCCCGGGCTTGTTAAAAGTATGTTAGGCGTATAAAGAAAAAATAAAGATATAATCATTAAACATGTTCTTTACAATGCTTATAAAGAAATATAATTGCAAGAAGTGTTGCAATTTAGCTAATCGAAAAAAAATTATATATTACGAAGAACAATGGTAAATAGAGACGAGAAAAAGATTAAAATTCATAAATTCTTTTGTCGAATAACTATTGCGTAGATTCGAAACAAGTAATTAATTAATTCGTGTAAATTTTAATTGGATCACAGTTTCGAAATGACGTCAAAAGTAACGGTGCTACACAATACACAAATGTCATGCAAAAAGGTGAATAATTTGCTGTGTTCGAAATACAATTCTGTATCAAGAGCTCTTCAGATGTATTTTAAACTAATTTTACCCATGTCGATTTATTATTCTTCATTACTGCGCATTGTACGTAATGAATTCAATTAGTCCAGCAATACACGAAATTTACGGTACAAATTATTTGTCAATTACATATTCATCGAAATACATTAAAGTATTATTACAGTTTATAATTGATACTCGTTGCAATTTTATGTGAACAATTTTTTTAAAAATACGTAAATTGAATGGATTGCAATAAATATTGAATGGAAATTAATAGACTAAATATTTTATATTTGACGAAACCTTTTTTATTTTTGATGATATTATCATGTTTATATCATATACATTACATATGTATGTATGTGTGTGCGTGTGCGTGTGCGTGTGCGTGCGTGCGTGCGTGTGTGTGTGTGTGTGTGTGTGTGTGTGTGTGTGTGTGTGTGTGTG